>NC_092582.1:24342076-25542076 GCF_037975245.1 Apostichopus japonicus
ATGATAATTGATGTGGTACAATGTGACAACCGGGGTATAGATTTATAATAAATTACTATCAGACTGGTTGATTACGTGAGATGAGACTACTTTGAGTTTTATCAAGGTAGGAACTCAAGAAACTGACACACTAAAACAGTTTGTTTTAAAAATTATATTTATTAGCTTTTTAAGTTCAAATTAGCACTGGTCTTCAACGATCGCAAGTTGTTTTAAATCGCCAAAAAGGTGCACCAAATGGCGCCAATTGCATCCTCATTTTTCAAAAATCTGTACCTTGTGAGGGGGGCACACCCACCCTCATATACCCCCCTGCGCCGCTCGAGCGGCGCGATAGCTGCCTACTCTCTTAAAATGAGAGACTGAAATTTCAGTCTAATCGACTGAAATTTCAGTCTAATGATGGATGGGATAAGGGATCAGACTACTTAGACTGAATTTCAGTCTGAAATGTAAAGACTGAAGGTCAGTCTTAATTAGACTGAGTACTCTGCAGTCTAATAGACTGAAAATCAAACCACTTTAGACTGAACAGTCAGCAGTTTAGACTGATTTATTGCAGCACCAGTCTTAATTAGATTGAATATGCTCAGTCTATTAGACTGAAATCAGACTGAACAGTCGGTCCTTTAGACTGAATTATTACACATCACAGCTATACTGTCAATCTTATAAACTGCAAATCCTGGATTGAACAAGCTTTTCTATTGATCCTCCGTGTTAGCTTGGTGCTGGAATTCTTCAATATAGATGCATTTAAGGCCATCATCAAAGACAACATTCAATGATCTGTTAATGCAGGGGAATTTACTGAAAGGTGCTACTTCATTGAGTGACTTCGCCTTCACATCCAATCATGTTAGGCTATAAAGACCAGAAAATCGTTGTGACAGTCACACACAAAGTACATTAAAAATGGTATTCCATCAAGAAATATAATTGTCAATATCCACCGAACAGTAATTTTATTTCCACTAACTCACTTATATTTTCTTATAGAATTTTCGTTATCATATTAAAAAAAAAAACAGAAATCAAAACTACAATATTCTGAGGGATGTTCAACACAACATGTTATCTTTCCAACAAACGTTCAAATTAAAAAGATGCTTTACATAACAGTGACATATTTTCAGTTCAATATTAATCTGTCAAATTTCTGCTTGAATTGGGCCATCTAAAATGTTCTTTAATTTTTTGGAAAAAGGATTAGGTGAGCTGAGAACAGATCAGTGGTGTCGCCAATGGGTGGCCTGGGGAACCCCTCCCCCAAGAGGGAATTCACAAATAGACATAACACCAACCAAAATTCATATGTCTGGCAACACCACTGCAACAGAAAGCACTTTAAATTCTTTGTATATTACCACCAGGTGGTAATACCCTGGAATTCATTGACAACACAGCTGTAAATTGAGTCGTTATATACCCAGCTGATCCCATCTCCCGATCTCACTGAACTTTAACTTTTCCGCTGTAAAGGATGTAGTAACTATACGATCCTACCTTTACAAAAGGGATAGGATGGAAACACGACGATAGTACAATGGATCTGGTACATTGCCTTTTTTTCCAGTTGTAAATCATTAATGTATAGTAGCAACAATTTCTTAGAATGATTTCAAAATGGGGAAAACATATGACAAATTTTCAGAAGGTTATTTATAAAATATTAGGAATGGTTAAACTATATATCAGTGCCGTCAACATTTAAATACTTTGTGTTTCAATGATATAGATTGGCGATTGCTGAAAGTCATTATCCAGCACACACAAAACAACATATTACAAGCAGTTAACAGAATGGCACTAACTTCATAATGGCTATTAGATAAACATGAATTATTATATACTGCATTCACAATTTCATGATATGGCATTCATATAAAGCAAATTTGTATGCAAAAACAGCACATGTGACTATTATACCACCCTCAATTATTTCTTAACTTTCTGATAGTAATCATGTATAGTGATTTTGATTGGGATTTCAATCAAACTTTGAAGTTTTGTAAATTATCTGACGTGAATCATTTAATGTCGGGCTCAAGCTGAAAAAAAAAATGTGACTCAAAGTCGACTAAAAAATAATGAGGAAAGGATATTCTCAAATGGAATTTTCTACAGTTACTGAATTTATAATAATCAGGTTACTTGCTTTTCATGGCACAAGTTATGGAATATTGTGCATAATAAATAATATTAGCTTAATTAATTGCTTAATTAAATAAACCTTCAACATAGTGAGTGCAGTGAAATGTGGGAACATTAAAGTAAACATTAAAATAACATGCTCGAAAAATCATACAACAAAGTTTTTTTGGCAACTAGGTGTTTGTTTAATTACATTCATAATTAGATCAGTATCATTAAAAAACATTTTTGACAACCAAAAATCAATGAAATATTTATTTCTGGAGCCCTATTCATATAAAACTGTTGGTAAACTCTGGGTAATCAATTTAACATTTTAGGGTATGTGTTAGTTACTCCTTAAAGGTATTGAAGACTTGTCCCAAACAGCATGCAGCCATCTGAAAAGTTAACTTTCTGTTGCTTGCAAGTGATGTTTGTTCGTGTCGCTAACAAAGACAGACAGTAATGAAACGTGATACCTTGATATCTTTAGCTGAACCTGAGATGTTCATCGCTGTATCGTTTATACACTGTGATGTGGGTATTGACCGCAGCTGTATGTACTGACTGTACACTAGTGTCTAATTACCGACGGTAGCAAGCTGTGTTTGTATTTTCTGGGATCCATGGCAGTGTCTAACACTTCTGTCACACCTCATTTGAAACTAGGTCAGATTACCGGCATTAGACGTTCTTTTTGCGCGAGTCTTCACACCCTTTTAAAGTTACTCCACGCTGACAGACGGGGTTCCGGCCTACAGAGCAATAAAATGTAACATTCACTCCTTGAAATTACTCCATGCTGACTGCCCTTATTGATGTGGCAAGGATACGGACTAGAGACTTCACTTCTGTTGGTTGCAAAATTCCATACACCATGGAACTCACAAAACTAGTGTTGTAGAGGGGGTGTATAGTCTATGTTAAATGTATGTTCTACGCCTCTGTCCCTGTTGGAATGGCCAGTTTATCTGCCACAATGAAGAATTGTTTGGGGTTCAATTCTGGTCCGAGAGATAGGATGAAAGGCTGCCAATATTGTCCTTGTCTGCCCTGTGCTGCGCTCTCAATATCTGTGCCCTCCTGTTTGGTGAAGATAAAAATAAATGTGATAAAGGACAAGCAATATGGTATGAATCAAAACATTCTTAAAAAAAGATATGTTGAGAGGTAGAGTTCGATGTGGACTAGACTAGAATAATATTTAGGAGAGAATGGAGAAAGAAGAACATGACTGGCATTGTACGAAGGAGATATATCAATTCATAATAGGCAGCAATATGTCATCCATGGTGGGTGAGATGTGTTATGTGAAGGTGGATTCAAATTCAACCTAACATTTATGGGTTATCATGTTGATTTTGGCAGGTACATGGTTACCAAGCAAGGTTTGTTGTTAGTTGTTTTCAGAAATTTCTCTTTTTAAGGATAAATTGTTCATGACATCTCCTGATTCCATTTCATCAGCATAGAAAACCAGTGAACAAGGAATATGATTTACATTTTAGCCTACTGATTTCACTAATATGTCTATCTGCTTGTAAAAGAAACTGATTTCATAAGATTAGTGAATGGTAATATTACTGTAAAATCTTATAGTAAAGACTGATGGCCCACTATATGTTTAATAAAATAGCAAAAGCATACCAATTCTTTTCCAGTTTCCACATGATTTAAATACAATGGTAATTGTTTAACAGAATCGTGATAGCTTCATGCTGTAATGGCTGTAGCAGTAACTATATTTTTTCAAATAATTAAGGGTGCTTACAATCTATGCATAATAGTACTGTGTTTTGCAATTTCTTCAGCATTGTTATGTTCAAGTATTTGTTATGAGGTTAACCTAGCCTAGATTCATTTGGGACGATCATTGGGGACGTACATATTGCAGTCCTGACAAGCGTGCTTATTCGCCCGACGATTGGGTACATATGCAGGACAGGCGGGCTAATTTGCCAGACGATCTGGTACCGTGATAGCTTCATGCTGTAATGGCTGTAGCAGTCACTACATTTTTCAAATAATTAAGGGTGCTTACAATCTATGCATAATAGTACTGTGTTTTGCAATTTCTTGAGCATTATTATGTCCAAGTATTTGTTATGAGGTTAACCTAGCCTAGGCTAGATTCATTTTGGGACGATCGAGTACATATTGCAGGACAAGCGTGCTTATTCGCCCGACGATCGGGTACATATGCAGGACAGGCGGGCTGATTTGCCCGACGATCGGGTACATATGCAGGATAGGCGGGCTGATTTGCCCGACGATCGGGTACATATGCAGGACCGGCGTGCTTATTCGCCGACGATCGTGTTAATAGGCCCCACCAATTATAACAACAGCCTAGGCCCTATTTGCTATGGTACAGCCTAGCTAGGCCTACCTCGCGCACAAGCCTAGAATAACTAACGTTACGAACTGCCAAGCTTTTATTCTGTATTAATTGGAAAACAACAAAAAACATACATACCTTTCCCTCGAAAACTGTTTTCACTTCGTGGAAACCTTTATTTGTAAGAAAAGTTCTTAAAGACTCAGCCATTGCTAATTTATAACCTTTACTCTAGCTTAGACATACGGTCGTCTGTCTCGTTCATGCCTAGCTGTGTGTACGGCGTGCGTACGTACAGTACAGCGAGTACCTGGCTAATAGTAGTATATATGTACACAAGTTGTAGCGCTGGTTGTCACTTGTTTTTTGTGCTGCGTATTTGCAAGTTTTCGGATGACGTAGGCGCATTTCTGTTCTCTGATTGGATACATTTTTCAGTGGAATACAGAGACTGAAAATGGTAAGATGCCATGCCACATGTGATTAGCTGATTGGTTAATACAGTCAGTCCAAAACAGCGACTGAACGGTGTAACTGATAATACAGTCTAAGTAGAGTGTTTCTCAGTCTAAACTCAGTGTATAACACTGAAAAAAATTTCAGTCTCAAAGAAGACTGAATTCTTCAGTCTATCATTTTAAGAGAGTAGCAGCCATATGGTTCGCGGGAAATAATACCTTCCTTGCCGGGAAAAACACATTTTTACAGCCCTGATATTGACGCATTTCGGTATAAAACCATGCAGGATCTATATGAGAACTGCACTATACCGGTGTCCTTCGATGCAACACTGCCATCCAGAGATAAAATGTTATACACCCCGACTTGAATGCTAATTGTACCCCAAACCTATAGTACCGTAACTCATACAATGAATCTTAAAATTTCGCATGTGAAACTTAATTAATGACCTTTTGCCCGTATTAACCAAATTTGACAAAATCCGCGGCAACACACCACTTTATAAATAACAAGTGATCGGGTTGTGTTTTAGTGACGTCTAGAGGTCGTGCACTGACCTACATGGAGTGTGACCACTGCCGATTTTGCAATCTCCCAAGATCAGGCCCCGAAAAATCCCAAGAAATCCCAAAGACACTGTACTGTACATGGATATCTAGCAATATCTAGCGATATCTATAGGGATGAAAATCCAAAGATCTTCCATAAACTGAAGGCAAATAGAGAATCGAAGCCTTCAGTGTGTAATGAACTTAAAACTGTGCGTCTTTCGAAATGAAAAGAATGTGGGGCATAGCCAGTAAACAGATAAAAGTTATTTATTTCAGTCTCATTTCAATTATTCGAATTTGTAAAGCAAACAGCAAATATCACATCATATCAGTGAGCGTGAAAATGACGTTCCATGATGAACAGCCTCCAAACTGTCTATGTGTGTAGTGTTCGGTTTCGGAAATATCTGGTATTTTTTCATTTCCTTCAACGAAGTTTTATAGTAGCCGTTATAAGAGGGTTTAATATTTGTACACCAATACATGGGCGCAGATCCTGGCGGGGGCAGCGGGACGCGTCCCACCAACTTTTTCAGTGGCGGGGACATACCGTGTCCCCATGCACCAAGTTGTCTTGACCAAACGTTGCATTTAAAATTCCCCTGTATTGAACTTTGGCGCAGTTTCATCCAGCAATGTGCAAATGACATGCTATAAGAGACGAGAATTATTACTATTGACACTGTTAGGCGTGACTCCTCCGCTGAAGTATTAACACATTCAATCATGTGAAACAATCCATACACGAGACTGGTAAATTGTGGTCAGCAAAACGGACTGAGTGCGAACAAAACAATCGTTACAACTCACACTGTGTGTTGTCATTTTGAGCTAGCTTCACGTCCAGTTCTCATTTTCTTATAGTTATCCACAGTTGTTAAATATAGGACGGAAATCGCATTTGCGGCAGTCTATAATTGTTTTCTGGGAGAGGATCCCAGACCCATCGTATACAAAAGTCTACTTGGATTTTTTGTCCCCTGATGTTTTTTTTTCTTCTGCAGACGCCCATGTATTTCCCAAACTAAATTTCTAACCCATGAGATCTAAACCTTAAGGAGGTTTGGGACCATCATTGGGTCTGGGAAGTGTTATTTCCGGCGATCTGGGAGGTATATTTGCCCAAAAAATTCTTGTACGCTGCGCGCGAACCCATGGTCGCGCTCCGCTTAGAGAGTATCAGAGAACATATACACGCGTCTGCACCATCATCCAAGACTGATCCGCGCCCATGCACCAATAAATTAACTGTGTCAGAATTTTCGAAAATTCCCTGACCAACATTCTTAAACATACTTCCCTCTACTCGTGCAAGTTTTACCGGTCTGTTATGGGTTGAAGGAAGTTTTTTCTATATTGGTTGTTCATAGATGAAAATTTGTGCAACATTATGGGTATGTTTTGAAGTGAATTTATTTCACGAGAAATGTAAACTTTCAAATTCTGAACAAATAATGGGCTTAAAACCTTAAAAAGTGGGGCTGACGGGTATTGTGGGCCGCGACGTAAAATCACCTACAAAAGCAATGACCCACAGGAGATGCAATGAGGTCGAACATGATGTGTGACTGGTGACAATCTTCAAAAAGGTTTTGGATGAAACAAAACTATTGGGAAATACTTGGCACTCAGGCAAAAGTGTAGATCTGGTTGGTCATTTTAAAGCCCGAGATGTGCCATTTCCGGTGATCTGGGGGGTATCAAAACCAGAAATTTTCTTGAACGCTGCGCGCCAACCGATGGTGAGAGGCGAGTGTAAGTTTCAAGGAAAAACGCGTATACTATCGACTAGCGAAATCTATATCGTGATAGTATTGCGTCACTACAAGTGTCATCAAGACAACAAGATCATTAGACATCTTAAGCATTTTTCAGGATATTGTTTTACTACAAGCTTGGAGAGAAGTCAATATTTTATCATTTCTAAAACCTTTTGAAATGACGAGATGAAAGTATTTTGGTATTTCAACATTAATCAGAAAATGTCCAAATTATACACTTGGATAGAAGTCTGGGGGGGGGGAGGGTCAATGTTACATACAGCTGAGAAGAAGGCCACTGCTACGGGTGTACATCCCTCCCCGCTCCCCCCCCCCCCCCTTGCGACTTCACTAAAACAGTATTCATAAAAGTAGGCAAAACTGCAAGGTGTATGGAGCCAATTGGTAGTCTAATTATGCCTCGGAGTGCACCATTTAACATAAATTTTCAAAATAAATTCAGGGGACGGGGCTACTGAGATTTCGAATCCACCTATAGTCTGACCATAAAGGTTCATTCCTCTTCCTAAATTTGTCGGGAGAATTAGGAATGTGAACCCACGTTACTGGGTACTAAACCATACAGGAGAATCGATCCGTTTTCACGATTGGAGACGCAAACTTACCGATACAGCCCCCCCCCCCCCCATGAATGCACATTGTACTTGATCAGAAATATACACAAATTAGCCACAAGATGTACCTCCTCCTATATGTTCTACACCCTTCCCCATATCTATGAAGACATGTGACAAATCACTTGATTGATGTAGGAAGGAATGATAAAATGAATGGGTTTGGGAGGGTGTCGGGAGGCATTCCAATTAAGCAAACAATACACATTTTTTTCATTACTGTGACCCACATGGAACACTGACAACTTTCAAAAATTTCATATTAAATTGTTGATTATTTTATCCCTAAAGTTTCGAATATTTCTGGGAATTTCAACCCTTTCTCAAAATTGAAACCCTTTTTTCTTGAAACTCAAATTTGTCTTAAAATCGCCATCTGTAATTTAACCGAAATTCTGAACATTAAACTACTTTATCTGAATTAAACTTCTTCGATTTATTTAGACCTCTTTTTTAAGTCCCTTCATTTAACATGTCGAATTATTTTTATTTCTCGAATTTCTTTCTTATATAAATTTCCACTATCTTATCTCAAAAAAAAAATTCTTGATGAGGATGGTACGGTACTAAGTAAAAAGGGAGAAGGGGGGGGGGAGGGCTACATGAATTAAATATTAACATTATTGGTGAAATGTCGACATAGTATTTTGATTTGAGCAATTACGAGGTACGTAAAAAAACAAAACACCGTTTGCTCGCTTGACACTCTCTTTGCTGGTGCAAAGATTTAGCTGAATAATCCAGCACTGACATGGAGTGGAATTAATTACAAAGGTGGTTGGGGGCGGGGATGAAAAAAAGTTGTGTAGTTACATTTATTCCAATAATTTCATGATGATCAAGGGATTATTTGTAAACAAAAATGTAACTTGACACAGACACGTTTTGTCTGCACGATGTGTCTGCAAGATGTGTATGACTGAACAAGGATGTTCTATTTATGTTATTCCATGTAGGTTTTAATATTCATTAAACATGTACTCCTTAAATCATTTGAAACAGACGGTATTTAACTATTGTGTTTATTGTTTGTTTATGCATCCAAGCAGATAATAGGGTGGGGAATGTGTACATCAAATGCTTTTTGCCCACATTTTAACCGGTGGTGGGGGAGGAGGGGGTGGGGGACTAACACCCTACCGCTTAGGGAGAAATGTCAATGATAGCTTGATCTACTTGATATAGGTTGTGTTGTATTATTTACTTCCTCGACCCCTTCCTTACTACATATTACCCAATCGACGTCAGGTTTCAAATTGTCTGTCTTCACCGGGTATGTATAACGTTACGTCCGTCGTACATTTACTTTCTATTGGCGCCAAAATGTCTGTTACAAATTTCAAACATCACCCGCGAACAGCTGGGAAACACCTGTATATGAATATTGAATACCTGTTCACTTCTATAGTATCTATCACTGAATGGTTTAGTGTTATATTAGTGGAGTTGCAGAGTACGTATTATATTCGTGGACGTTGTTTGTTACCATTGACTTGTTGAGTGGTTATTAAGATGGATGGTTTAATGGAGAGGAACCGCTGTTAATAGTTAAAACAGTAATTATTGATCAGAGAGATAATTTGACGGTAAGGTATAAAGGCATAGGCTAGGATGTGTACAAAGGCCAGGCCAAACTTAGGTAGGCTATAGGCTACACTAGTAATAAATTAGTTAAGTTATGTTAGAATTCTCAAACATCACCCGCGAAAAGTTAGAATTACTACTTTTAGCAAGAAGACATGCTTAGCAAATCTAACTCATAACAAATAAAATCTTGGCCTAGTTGTTGACTGATTATCAAAAAATTCCAAGTTAAAGCATATCTTAAATAAAAAGGAATTGAATAAAATGCAATCGAGACACTGAGTTTTCTTTAGGGATCTTAAATTAAGCGAAGAATAAAACCAGCGATTAACATTCTAGGTGAGCTGATGCCTATCCTTTACTTCGAAAACAATAACACCATTCTAGCTAAGAAAAAATATCCATAGACAAAGTGTAGAAACTTTGTTATCCCTTCAAAAATCTTAAATCACAGAAAATTGTTTAACTCGATTTTAATCGTACATAACAAAACCTTATACTAGGCATTAATACAAGTCAATCTATAACATTCCACAATTATTATTGTAATCACCTAACTTACTATTAATCTACCAGGTCGGACATTTGAGCAAATTGTGTAAGAAACCTGCAGCTTTTTACCGAGCAGGCTAACTGAAATAATGTTATTTAATAACTGATTATTAGTTGAATGACCTAACTCCTGCCGATATACCTGACACTTATGGGGAAATATAGTTTGTATAGGGCCTACTGCTTGAAGCCTCTATAAAACAATTTTCCAATTAAAGTTTAATAATAATAAAATGCAATAAATAGTTATTAAAAAGAACTCTTTCGTCCATGTGTTTCCAGCAGCAACTACATTGTGTTGTTCTACTCACAGCTGGTTTTGTCTTAATTTTGCCCACTTAATTATAAAAAAACGTACGTCATTTCCAAGCCGGCCATGCGCATGATATTTAATAATAAAAATGGTTTTGAAATTGAGAGTGCGCCATTTCTGTTACGCTGCAACACTCCACAGCAGACGTTAGGCAGAGCCGTATAGCTTAACGTTAGTTTTAAAAGGGCGCCATCCTCTCATTAAACTTATAATTAACTGATTAATCTCTCGTGTTTGTTAATTTACATTTGACCGCTATCTGTTCACACCCGATGAACTCCATAGTAACATAATATATTACAACGAAGACCCTATCGAACTGATTAAACTGAAAAGTAGTAATACTTAATTAGTTTATTTAAACCCTCAAGGATATGAAGTGTTTCCAGATAACAATATTATTTGTAAAAAAAGTGGATGGTACTATTTAATTGGAAGATACGATCAAGTTTAGTAAGTTAAGATCACAAGCAATACCCAATTTAGGAATAACTACAAACACGAAGAAAGAAAAATGTTACATTTCGAAAAAAAATCCACTAGAAGTTATGTCACACTCAAACCGTAACTTAGGAATGAATTGGTAACTAAACACAGATAGACATCATCTTTTAAACAAATCGTATTAATTGGAAATAATTAAAATTCAAGCAGAATAGTCGGATTTGGATCAATAAATTAAATAATTTGTTATATTCAAATTACAGTTGAAGCCTCATCGACCTTTCTCTCTTGAAACTTGAGTTTGATCTACATCTGCTTCTGTAAATTGCATTTTAATTATAAGAAACAACCTATTTATTTAAACATAATTCTTCCAAATCTCCCTAAACATTATAAAAAACATTAGTTAAAGTAGAAGTTTCCTTTTCATGAATCCTATAACACTAGTGACTAATATTTACATTTAAATTACACTTTCCTTCATAAAGTTCTAAATTGAAACACAAATAAATTTGATTAATATTTTTCTTCAAAAGATAGAATAATCTCAATTCTTATTTACCCTTTTTTTTTATATAATTATCAACCCGTCATTGAGATTTGTTTCCAATTAACTAATAAATTTAAATATATAGCCTCACATTCTTACTTTATTAAACCTTACTTGCTATAAAACCCTTAATTCATTATTTAATTGTAAAACAATAAAAATAACCCTTTAACCCTACATTACCACTTTATTTTCCTCTTATCTAATCCACTTATGTATGTTAATATTTGTCTCCCCTTAAAATCAATCCCTTTTTCCCTTCCATTAATTTAGTCCTATTCACAAAGAAACACAACCTAAATGTCCTAGTTTACCGCTTTACTTTCCTTTATTCTTATTTCGTTATTTTTCTTATTTATAATATCCTAATAATTATTCTAATCCTAACCAAATCCAATCTATTTATCTCTATCTACTCTATTATCAGTAACTCTATTCTTTCATTCTAGATTCCTATCTCCTGTGTGTATCTATACTTCTGCTCTCCTAGAGTTGATGAGTCTGGTCTGAACCTTATCCTTCAGTCTGGTCTCTCTCTCTCTATCCTGAGTTCTCTCCAGAAGCTGCTGATCTTTGACAACAACAGGAGACTGACTAATGAAGAGTTGGCGGCCATCTTGTCTTACTCCTCACAGTGTACAAGCTTGAAGGAGCTGAGGTAAGTATTCCGGTGTAGATGTTAGAATCATCATAACAGTTAAACAGGGAATTAATTAAATTAATAAAATTTATCAATATTAAACTAACAATAGAGAATGTAAAGTCTGCTGTATTTTAATGTCAAGGATTGGATTTAATTAGTTTAGTTGGATTTATTTGAATAATTAGGTCATCGAGAGAGGAATTCTGTAGGATGTTATGAAAAAGAAAACAAAATATAATGGATTAATAGGGAATATTTTAAGAGAGTGTTGGTAAGAGAGGGGTGGAGGGTGGGTTGGGCTTGTTGAAAATGTTCTTTGTTTAGTTTATTGTTAAAATTTTACTAAGAATTAGGTTTAAGAATGACAGGAATGTTTATTAGGATAAAATAAGAGATACACAAGGTATTTTGATTTTAATAATTCTAGCGAGAAAATTAATATTCTAAAGTAGAGTTTTATAAGGAATAAATGTTACTTTTGACTGAAACCTCTGAAATATTTGTTTTTCAATTATGTAGGCCTACAATTTATTTAACAATTTTTTAAACGGAAGAGATTGAAAATCGTTATTGATAAAACTATGGCAATAAAAATAGCAATACTTATTAGTTTATTGTTAACAAAAAAAAACTAAATTGTGATCAGATTTTGATACTCTAGCAAAACTGAAATGTATATCAAGCATGCAACCAATAGTAAACAATATTAGTTGTCGAAATTACAAACATGGCTACTCAAAATAGGTTAACAAATTAAAACAAAATAAAAGTTAGGAAAAAGGATTTAAATAATTGTAATTGAGTTAAATATAAAGTTAAATTGTATTTTTGTGTTGCCATAAATATCAATAAAGGAAAATATGAATCTCATAAATTACAAAGGTTAAAATTTCACCCATTCAAAAGTGCATCAGTCTCTACTTATTATTATACTAAATAGGGTAAATTAATATTTATTCTCATTATTTTATCATAATTTTAAACAATAATTAAAAAAGTAAGCTTGACCGTCAACTTTGTATAATTCATAACTTTATACAAAAACTATTAAATATTGTAATATTCCTCGTATTAATGTTACTTCAAACTTGATGCGATCATGACGTCCCTGCTTGGTCCTTTACAATTCAGTGTTACTTAATCCTCCCAGACCCCCCAACCCCTCCTCTCGCTCCTCCACTCGCTCCTCCTCTCGCCTTCTTTGGTCTCACAGATCAAACCTCGTAAAAGTGTATCCTTTCCGTCCTTACCATTCACAAACCAATCAGTAACATCTTCAACTTACAGCTGACGTGTTTACTAAAAATATAGTCGCACCTCCCCCCTCCCCCCCCCCCACCGCGCCTCACCCAAATCTCGAAAGAAAAGAGAACATTATTTAGTAGATACATAAATGAATTCTGAAGAAAAGAAAGCTGCTTAACATATGTTATATGTGACTATTTTAGGAATAACTGTAACCGCGGAGAAAATAGCACTAGAAATAATAAACTTTGGGGAGTTTTGTTTGGTCTGACTATAAAAAACAAATATAACACAGATTGTTTATTCCCTATCTAGACTAAATACTTTACCCCAATCCCAGTGTGCCCTTCAGTAAGTTTAGTTTCGCCCCTCTGCCCCACTCCCCTTCAGACACCTTACCTGTACCCGCCACCACCCCTCCCTTCGCCACCCCCCTATCCCCGTCGTACATAATCGCTTTTAGAGGGCCCTTCAAATCCATTCCGTTTCTACCCGATATCATCATCAACGTTTTAGTACACACAGTAGGCCTACTCTACTTCTACAATAGTTTTCTGCACAGATGATTGATTCAAACAATTTATTTCTAAAGTAAAAAAGTTAACAGTAGAGATGAAACACCTGGATCTCCTGTAAATACCTAATTAGCATAATAATAGATGACAGGAGCCGGTTAAAGATAATGAATAGAAAGACAAACGAGCCACGTGTCAATTGTACACCTGGAATGTTGTAACTGCCATGCAACGTAACCATGGAAACTGACGATAAGTAGGTCAGTCCGTGTCTAGCAGTGGCTGGGAATAATGTATGTATGTATGTATGTATGTATGTATATTAGATCCTCCTGCAAGCAGGAACTCGTGAAGAAGCCTAATTGGCTTATCAAAGCCGCAAGCTGACCGAAGTCAGTCTCTCACATTCATAATGCATCATTTTATTCAATACGGGTTAGGTATATATCAAACAGCCATTCAGTGATACTGTATGTCCTATGACATGATATTACAACGTGTTCTCATTGCTATTCTCTGTTTATATATTTTAAATGAGTAAACTTTATTTCCATGGTTGTTTAATGCACCCCTCACTTGCTTCTCTCCCTAATTTGATAGAAGGAATGTTTTATTTCCCTTTCTTCGTTTATGTTCTGTATGTACTTCTCGTTGGTATTCTGGAAGTCTGCCTATTTAACACATAATTGAATAGCCTTAATGTCACTCACATATCTAATATGTGACTACAAACATTGCGGGTTCTTAATTGCCGAGTTTTATGCAGAACATTTTTTTTTCTGTAAAGTTGATATGTTCATAATCCCATTACGACTTATAAATAACATTAATTACATAAAAACATAAATTAACTATAATCCATATAATTAGGCTTTCATTTAAGCTGTGAAACAGGGGGAGGGTTACTCTTTTAATTGTTAAACCATTTATTAATATGAAAATCGAACGTTTCGATTTCTTTAAAGTTAGCCAGCTTTGTCTACTGTTTTGTTCTAATCAAATAATATCAAGTGACTGTTAAACGTCTTCGACACTTATGATGAAAAGTGTAAGCACCCTGCAGGTGTTTATAGTGGCATCTTTATGATCAAAATATTCATTGATAGTGTTTGCCATTACAACCAATAATAGTATGGTTTAATCGTACTGAATATGCGAGATGAGATATTGTTCGTGTTTAGCAAGGAATAAGTAATTCGAAGGTTCATGCCGCCTTGCCAAATCTGAAATATAGTCATAATAACCAAGAAATCTATTAAGTTAATATATTTAGCAACATTTCTCAGCCATAAATCATAAACAAGAAAACGACAACACGAACAAGAAAACAAAGCACAGGAGATCCTTTAAGATTCGTTTTATGATATCTTATATCTCTTTAAATATCGAATTGTATACTGCACTAGTTGTTTTTATCTGCACAGACCAGGTGACAGCGGATTAAATTATTCCATTGAAGTTTAAAATGAATAATAGACAACGACAACTAGAAACCGATTTCAAATTTGCAACTGAACTGTTTTTAGCGAATTTAAAAAGGTATAGAAGGCTATATTATCAGGTGCGTATCCAGGATTTTCAAACCCGGGGGGCGCGAATTACTATCTAAGCGTAGCGCCACCATCGGTTGGCGCGCAGCGTACAAGAAAATTTCTGGTTTTGATACCCCCCAGATCACCGGAAACGGCACTTCTCGGGCTTGAAATGACCAACCAGATGTACAATTTTTGCCTGAGAACCAAGTATTTCCTAATAGTTTTTTTTGTCCATCCATAACCTTTTTGAAGATTGTCAACCCGGCACACATCATGTTCGACCTGATCGCATCTCCTGTGGGTCTTTGCTTTTGTAGGTGATTCTACGTCGCGGCCCACAATACCCGTCAGCCCAACTTTTCAAGGTTTTAAGCCCCATATTTGTTCAGAATTTGAAAATTCACATTTCTCGTGAATAAACTCACTTCAAAACATACCCATAATGTTGTACAAAATTTCATCTATGAACAACCAATATAGAAAAAACTTCCTTCAACCCCTAACAGACCGGTCAAAATTGCACGAGTTGAGTGTGATGAAGAATGTTGGTCAGAAATTTTCGAAAATTCAGACACAGTTAATTTATTGGTGTACAAATATTAAAACCTGTTATAACGGCTATTATAAAACTTGGTTGAAGGAAATGAAAAAATAGCAGATATTTCCGAAAGCGAACACTACACACATAGGCGTAGGAGGCGCGGCGGCAGCGGCGGAGCTAGGGGTATTGGTCAGGAGTGGCGAGAATGGTCTGAAGGGGCGCTTTCGACACTATCTAAGCGGAGCGCCACCACTGGTTGGCGCGTAGTGTACAGAAATTTTTTGAGTAAAGATAATCCCTAGATCGCCGGAAATGACCCTTTCCGGGCCTGGTTAATTTGCAGATAAACGAAGAACAAGGTGTCATCGCGAAATTACACCAACAAAATGTGAGAAATGTCAATAAGTAGATGAGAGCGCAATAAAAAAGTCAATAATCACGAATAATTAAAAAGTGGTAAAGAGGTGAAAAAGGCGCCAGCAGTCCATTTGAGTCCACTGCGCGGCGGGGGTGCAGGCCCTAATTCGCCATTACTAATGTAAAAGAGAGTTTTGACATAATTGGACCTCCATGCTTTTTATACATCTACATGAGACATGTCGTTGTTTACATTAGCATCCCGCGGTATACTGCGCAATTTGAACGGACCGTACGGTACATGATGGCATGCGATGTAATAACCGATGCTTGCTTATATGATATTGACATGAACACGTTGAACGCGCGCTTTGCGCGCGAAAATTTTTGGTTATTTTTTCAGGCAAGTCGGACAGTTTTGAGGCTTTTCATCCTGGAACGCCATTTTCATGCTCACTGATATGATGTGATATCTGCTGTTTGCGTTACAAATTCGAGCAGGCGCGTAGCGAGGAATTTGCCAAGGGAGGGGCGAAGCCTGTAGGCAAATTATCTAAGCGTAGCGCCACCATAGGTTGGCGCGAAGCGTACAAGAAAATTTTGGCCGAAAATGCCTCCCAGATCGCTGGAAATGGCACTACCCAGGACCATTTCTTAGCGCAAAGCGTACAAGCAAATTTTGGCCGAAAATGTCTCCCAGATCGCTGGAAATGACACTTCCCAGGCCTTGTAAGTTGCATCTAAGCACTTTCTATTTTGAAATTACTTAGCGATATCATTTAAAAAATGCTGAATGGGGGGGGGGGGGCGGGCGGTCGCCCCCATCCCAAAATGCGTCATATTCCCCGACGACACGGTCGAGTTCGAGACCAGCCACAGTTGGTTTCATAGCACAATTCTACACACGCGTTATGATAGACCATATATAGTATATATATAGATCATTAGTGAGAGAGGAAAATGGAAACGTCAAAACATGGAGTTGTCGGTGTAAGGGGTAAGGTGAGTCACACTTTTACGAAATCATTGATCCGTCACTGGCTACCCTTCAGCGCTGTAATGATGTCACTGTTCCTCTTTCTCTTCCCGGTGTCTTCGCGTTTTGCTTTTACTCCCTCTTTTTCTCCTTTTTCTCCTTTTCTTCTTTTTCTTTTCCCTTCCTTCCTCTCCTTCTCCTCTTTTTTCCCCTCTTTTTTCCTTTTTTCTTTTCTTTTTTTCTCTTCTCTTTTTCTTACCCGGGGGGCGCGCGCCCCCAACGCCCCCCCTGGATACGCACCTGATTATAATCATGGTGACAGCCCGATATTCATAACGTTCTATATTCATAAGGTTCATTGTTCATAAGTGTCATTATCCATAAGGTTAATTGTTCATAAGGTTCGCTATTCATAATGAGCAAAAAGGTTCGTTATTCATAATTGGAAAAAAAAAGGTTCGTTATTCATAATCGAAAAAAAGGTTCGTTATTCATAATTGAAAAAAGGTTCGTTTTTCAAAATTGGCAAAAAGGTTCGTTATTCATAATCTTCTAGAAAAAAGGTTCGCTATTCATGATCGCGGGGTCGTCGCGCCCCAGTGCCTCTGCATCCCACTGCACAAAAGTTGAGGTACCCACTGGCAGTTCGAGCTGCGCGTGGCCAGGGGAAGAGGGGGGGTCACTAGCGGCCCAGACGTGGGCTTAAGGGTTAACGACGGCAACTACCGAAAGTACAGCTACTGCATGAATAATTTGGCGACTAGTCACAGCTGAAGCATGAACCAATTGCCCACAGGAGATTTTTTATTACCTTTTTGGGGGAAGGAGGGAGGAGGGGGAGGGTCGCTCCGCCCTGCTTTTATTGTTGCTATTATTACTGTATGAATACTGGATTTTTTTCTGATTATGAAAAACGGACCTTTTTTGCTATTATGAATATCGAACCATTTTTCCGACTATGAAAAACGGACCTTTATTGCTATTATGAATAAAAGACCTTATGAACAATAACCCCTTTTTATGATGAATAACGAACCTTTTTTTCCGATTATGGATAACAAACCTTTTTTTTCGAAATAATGCACGTTATGAATAACGAAGCCTGTGAACAATGACCCTTATGAATAATGGTCCTTATGAATATCGGGCTGATCCCTTATGAATATCGGGCCCTTTCTCCTATTATGAATAACAAACCTTTTTCCCATTATGAATAACGGACCCTTCGCTCCATTATGAATATCGGACCTTTTTTCCTATAATGAATAATGAGCCATTTGGTCTATTATGGATTACGAACCCTTTGTTCTATTATGAATATCGAACTCTTTTTTCCCATTATGAATAACAAACCTTTTTGTCCATTATGGATATCGAACCGTTTTGCCCATTATAAATATCGAACCTTTGTTTCCATTATGAATACCGGACCTTATGAACTATGATCCCTTAGGCTTTTTATAATGAATAACGAACCTTTATTTCCATTATGAATAGCGAACCTTTTTATCGAAAAAAAATGCACGATATGAATAACGAACCTTATGAACAATGACCCATATGAATAGCGGGCCTTATGAATATCGGGCAGACCCCCTTCAGACAATCCTATCCCTGGTCCCGCCACTGGACCCCCCCCCCTCGCCCTCCCCTTCATAGATATGCATCTGTATGTTTTTAGAGAGCCCATCAAATCTATTCCATGTTTCTACCCGAAAACAAATTACCGTTTTAGTACACACAGTTAGCCTATTCTACTTCTACGTTAGTTTTTTGTACAAATGAATACAGGGCTTACATTATACAGACGATTGATTCAAACAATTTATGTTCTAAAGCAAGTCAATAGTAAGAATGCCACACCTGGAACTCCCGTTAATATCTCATTAGCATAACAATAAATGACACGAACCAGTTTAACGTAATGAATAGCAATAGGTAAACGCGAGCCACGTGCCCATGCATTGTACCCCCAAATATTGTCAGTGAACGTGTCATTGTAACCATGGAAACAGACATTTAGTAGGTCAGTAGGTGTTCAGCAGTGACTACGAATTATCCATAGGGGAAATCCTCCAAATAACGTATTTTTTATTAGATCATACGCCTTGTTATTACAATACGTTGCGTTCTTAATTTTCGGTTATTCTTTGTAAGTTTTACTTTAAATCAGCAAAATTGCTCTCATTGGTTGTTCAATGCATCCCCACATGGTTCAATGCAACCAATCGAAGGAAACTTAAATAGAGAGGGTTTATAGACAGCACAAAGTTATGAATACAAATTAAAGAAGAACTGATTCTTGATTATGTTCAGTTTCTCTTCTTGAATTTAAGTTGCACTTCTCGTTGGTAGGAGTCTGACTAGATAACACATTATTGTGTAGCTCTCAATTTAAGTATAAGTAGAAGGGAGTTAATGTATATTTAATAAAAAAAAAACAGTGTTATGATTCCCATTGCTTAGCTCCAGACTTGAAAAATACGGTATTAAACGCCTTGCATAAACGGACACTACCAGATTGTTAGCATCATGTATTTCACTGTTGAAGTTTATCAAATTTGTTTGAATGTTTAGCAGGAACACAAATGAAAGCGTGATTAAGTTCGTAGTGAGAAGAATATTATGCGTGTCGAACAATGAGCTAAACAATAATACTAGGATGGTTAAAAAACGTATTGAATATTTACTTTGAGTATAAAACATTGTACGAGCTTAGTAGAAACAACTAAAAAAGAAAGCTTAATAGCATCTAATCAAATCTGCGATATTAAATATATTCCCCGAAATTAACATAAGGCAACATGCTATTATCATTATCATCCTCGGTTTATCTCCTTTATTTGAACTCCGAGCCCGAATCGAAATAAAGCAGATTGTACCAAGCGTGACCGGACAAATACCCCCCAGACAAATAGCCCCAGGACGATTACCCCCCAGACAATAACCCCCCGGACGGTTACCACCCGGACAGATACCCCCCGGACAAATACCATCCCGGACAACTACCCCCCAGGACAACTACCACCCGGACAGATACCCCCCGGACAATTACCCCCGAGGACAAAAACCCCCCGGACAAGTACCCCCTCGGACGAATACCCCCCTAGACAATTACCCCCCCGGATAAATACCCCCGGACGAATATACCCCTGGACATATGCTGTTAACTATAGGAGACGGATGCAGCGACGGATACGCCCGTCTTTTTTTCGAGTTTAGTTTCCCGCGGGCCTCAACATATACCCTGGTCCCTCGGGCAACTCCGAGAGCATATTTACAATTGGGTCAGGGTGACGGTTTAACTGGCACCAGGGTCGTCGTGTGCCCTGGCCCTTATAACCTCCTACCAACTTTTAAAAAATCGAGCTTTTTCATATATAAGCCCCCAGGGTTTGACAATGGACCGAGGCCCGGGGGTTGGGTTGGGCATTGCTCACTGCTGGTAGTAACTATTTATTTACTATTTGTTATAGTGACACTATTCTGTATTATTAATCTCCGAACAATTCCGGCTTATTGCGACTTACCATTTTCAAGTTTTCTTCTGAGTAATTTTACTTGTTGATTTGTTATGTTATGTTAGTTTTTGTATAGCGCTTCATATGGCACAGCCATCTCATAGCACTTTGAATCCCTGGTCATCAGGCTGGCTGCTGAGAATCCAGCGCACACACCTTAGTTACCTCACAGGTACCCATTTATACACCTGGATGGAGAGGGGCAGTCGAAATAAAAGTGCCTTGCCCAAGGACACAACATAACAGGATTATATATAAAACAAAAGCATTAGCCACTCGGCCTCCACGCTCCTCTTGTTTTGCTTATTCTAATCTATTTTTTCCTGTGAGTGCACGCCATTTTAGGATGAGAGGAGCAGAAGTGAGGGGCGGGGCAAGCACAACCACGGTCCACCCCTCTTGTTCGGTGTGCATGATCCCCATCCATACCCCCCATGCATTGTTTCATGGACCGCTGGGCTATCATAGTCAAGCCCGATTACGGTGTAGCCCGTTATACCAGCAGAATTGCCTGTAAGGTTTCATAATAGTATGTACGATTGTATGAAACAAAAGTAAAGAAAGAGGCTTGAGACCACGACGTCACTACCATTTGAAGAAACCTATATTCTCTGGTCATTCTGTTTGCAAAAAGAATGATGATAATCTAAGAAATCAATTTAATGTTCCATAGTTATAATAATTCTACATTCCAACTATAAACAGATTAGTGATTGCTACATTGCCCACAAATAGACACAATCGGCGACTCCGAGCAGCGGTGGTCACGTGACGTATAGTGGGTACAGAATCATAACAAACCATCGCGCGACATGTGCGCAGTGTTTAAGCACGGGGGATTGTCGTAGTTTTACTCTCTAAGTGTAAGAATGAAAGGATCGAGCATGAACTATTTATGCATTTCACTGGGATGGCATCATATGAGAAGTTCAAGCAGATCTTAAGGTTTGTTTGTCCAACTTTGGACAATGAAGATGTGATCTACTGAGGAAGCAAAGCGAGTAAACATCGACTGATTGATACTGAACAGCTACTTAAATGAATCGTCATATGAATTTCATGATGCAGGAGATGAAGAGAAAGATTTAATTCAAAACAGTTCATATAAAATGACAGTGCAAAATTAACTTTTGTTAAACCCTTATGAAGTTACGAACCGGGGCAAAAAATCTGGACCTTGCAGAACGCTTCGACATTTCAATCAAACGCTTCGACATTTCAACCGGTGCCTTTCAATCATAAGGTCCCCGGTTCGAGTCACTCCCAGATTAATGTATGTCGTCCAGTTACAGAGTTGTTGACAATTAACAATTTATAATCATGGACGTTAAATATGAATGTAAGAGACTGACTTCGGTCAGCTTGCGGCTTTGATAAGCCAATGAGGCTTCTTCGCGAGTTCCTGCTTGCAGGAGAATCTAATATACATACATACACACATACATACATTTCTAACAGTTCAGTGTCAAACAAAATAATAACATGGATAAATGTACTGTATGTAGCACTGGGAACACGGAACATTTGGCCACACAGAGACATAATCATCCAAAAGTCACCAAAGGAATATCAAGAAAAATATAAAGACACGGTCATAATCATAGATGCCACTGAACTAACTGTCCAAGTGCCAAGTTCACTTCAGAAACAGAGTGAGTGCTACAGCAACTATAAGCACCACACTACGCTAAAGTCATTGATTGGCGTATAGACCCAATGGGTGGCGTGAAGTTTGTTTCGCAACTTTTCGAAGGGTCAATAAGCGATAAAGAAATAGTAAAGCGAAGTGGGTTTCTCACTGTTTTAATAATGAAACTTGAATGTGGAGAAATCCTGCCAGGGGACGGTATCATGGCAGATCGGGGTTTTAATATTGGAGAAGACCTTCAAGAACTTGCCTTAAAACTAAATGTTCCCCCCTTCCTGAGGGAAAATGGTTGCTTCAGTGAAAAAGACATCATACGAGCTCAGACGTACTGTGGCACAACATCGAATCCATGTAGAAAGAGCCATAGGAAAATTTTCCAGTCATTGATCCCTGTATCCATGTTTGGAACTATAAACCAAATTTGGACAGTAGCTTGTTGATTTCAAACTTCCAGAACCCTGTTATTTCTGATGGAGGAGACGAGTGATTTTACATATTGTTTATGTTGATGATCTGTCCGGCTCAAATCTTGCTTTCTCAAGTGTAGTTATTATTGGCTGTACCTTAAAATGCAGTTTTTTTTTAATATCAGTATTAAAATGCAGGTGCTATGAACCAAAGTATAAGATTGTAGGACTAGGAGTAGGATTGTAAAGTAGGATTTTGAACTTTGCATGGTGGAAATACTATCCAGTAATTTTTGCGGTGAAACCATAATGATCTCTCAATGAGTGTGGGGTGGTTCTGAACAAACAATGGTATTGAAGACGATCAGAGCTTATTAATCGAAACGTTGAGTTGCTAAAACCACCCCAACTCATTGAGAGATAATGGTGTTACCTCAAACCAATATATTATAAAGATTGTTGTTAATGTTAATTTACTGCCATGCATTGCCTTAAAACTAAAAGTTAAATGATTATGTTTCCATGTTGTATTTATTACCAGCTGGGGCAGATCAAGGATTTTTTTTGAGGGGGGGGGGGGGGGTGGTCATGCGTACACTCATAAAGTTTACCATCACAGATAATAACCCCTGCATATTGTCATCTTTTTTATATGTTTCTATGTTGACAGAGATCTGATAAATGGAAGAGACTTAACATAAAAATTGTTCAATTTACTTAACAAACTATTCCAATATTCTTCATCAAACAGTGTCCTTATTACTGCCATCTCATGTGAATCACTTAAATATACAACAAAGTCACACCATGATAACCCCGAGATTGCTAATTGTCCTTGGACCTGATCGTAATACCCATGAGGATGATTTTTCATGAGGGAATACAAGTTGTTGCCATACACCGCACTTGGTTTGTTTACATTGTATACCCACTATAGGTCACGTGACGCCGGTCGCCGATTGTGTCTATTGCCACCCATAAGCCAAAGAATAATAGGTTTTCCTTGTAATAATTTTTACAAAGGCTGGTAGTGTCTGGCCGATACCCGGGATTTTTCATGGGGTGTCCCATCACCTTTAAGAGATTTTCTACTGTACGAAAGTGTGCTTAGATGCCAAATGGTGTAATATGTTGCCCTTCTAAGGCAAGACTATACTAACATCATTGGCGCCGCCAGGAGTTTCGGGTAAATTTGGGGGATTTGAGGCATACAAATTCATGGTGATGTCACATATACACAATCAGTTTTATGCGTGTATTTTTATTTTGAGGTATCAAAAAACTACACCTCAAGTTCACCACCCCTACAAAAATGTCTCCTATAAGGTCTTCGCTTCTTCACGCCTCCATTTTGTGTGTTGGTGACGCTGGCCCCACAGGTTCAATTCCCATCTCGATTATGACTGTCAAAAGCTGTAATGTTTCAATTTCCGGTGCAGTCCAATAGCTGTACTGCAGTTGTTGTTGATTCCATTGTAGTGATAAGCAATTGATTCGGGTTAACTGTGTTCATTAGTTCTTCTGCAGTGGCGACAGACAGGTTGCTACCTACTCTCTAAAAATTCCGGAAGTGGCTAAAGGCTGAGAATTGACTCACGTCTGTCGGATTGAGACATTAAATGACAACCCCGAGAACAAGATCAGATTGTAATAATTACAAACCTGCCTCTCCTCTACTCTGAGCACTGTGCGGAACTACAAGGAAGATTAAATCACACTCGAGACAAGTCGACAAGGGGCCCCGGTATATAAACACAAAATTAGTATACACGCAAATCGGGTATATATGCAAATTCGGTATACACACAAAATTACAGGCGCGACGACGCTCCATGGAACTGCTACTCTGAGTAGCAGTTCCATGGAAGCACCAATAGAAAAAAATTGAGTCATGTGCAATAAATCTTCCTATGTAATATGTTATTAACAATGTTACATTTTTTTTATCTTAGTTGCTACAGAATACCGATACTGTATCAGCTTATAGGCAGGGACGTACTTAGGACTGGTATGATTAGGATTGGGGTTATAGGGGGAAAAAAATGATTAGGGTAAGTCTTTAAGGCCCATAAATTACGACTGCGGCACAAACTCGAAACGCAATTTTTTTCAGCCGTACTATCGTGTCCGATCTTACGGTCATATGACGTCATGTTGAAATACAAACAGAAGGTAGGCTAAACAAACAAAGTTAGAGACATCACTTGTCATAAATGAAAACAGTTGAAGTAAAAATGATTAAATCAGACTTGCAACTTGTAAAACATGCATGACATCATATAGATTCTTACTTTCCTATTTCAGTCTTTAACTCGCAATTAAACTAAATATTCACAGAAGCCCGGAGTGCCACTGTTCGACAATTATTCACTGTTATCGGACCGAAAAGAGACTGGGGATAGGAGAACTTTGTCATGTGTACTTTTTTGGATATCACTGGCATGTGACGTGATTCTCTAATGAGATCTAGATCTACATACATTCTACATAAAATACGCGTTCTTCGCATTATGCGCAAAATGCACTTTTCCCTTATACCCCTCCCACGACCGTCACCGTTTCCCCATTTCCACTCTGCTTTGTAAATCAGACACGCACGCATGTTTTCGCCATGGGTGTCGAATTCACGATACTGATCTGTATCCTGTGGGAGAAGTCTTAGGGGAGGGGTGGCCCCTTAATTTTCAATATTTATTTATATGATGGTCGTCCGAACCATTCGACCCCCCCCCCCCCCAGCGTATGGGCCTGCATATATCGCATTTTTCGAAATGCCCTTGGATGCAAACCGGAGCAATCATCAGTTACACATCCATGTACTAAAATAGTTTTTGATCGCTCGTTCTTTTCACAATCGCTTTTGCGATCCCAACATTTCTGATGGTAGTATTTCCTCTGTCCCCCGCTTGCTACGCCAGTTGGTCCCTTTCGCAGTACCCTGATCGGTAGAGAGAGAGAGTTGTTTTGTTGATTTGTTAAGGTTTTACGGCTTAGTTTCTAACCAATTGGTTTAAGTTGCGCCGACCACGGCCTTTTTTCAGTTGTTCGGGTAGTAACCTGGGTGAGGTATCTGTGCCGGTGTATTTATGCTGGTAGAGTTTTCCCGGAAGTAATTGTTGGGGGTGGGGTTAATTGTCCTCGGGGGTATTTGCCCTCGTGGGTGTATGTCCGGGGGGTAGTTGTCCCGGGTTTTTTGTCTGGGGGGTACTTATCCTCGGGGGTATTTGTCCTCGGTGGTGTATGTCCGGGGGGTACTTGTCCGGGGGGTAGTTGTCCTCGGAGGTATTCGTCCTCGGGGGTTTTTGTCCGGGGGGTTATTGTCCGGGGGTACTTGTCCCGGGGTATGAGTCCGGGGGTATTTGTCCGTGGGGGTATTTGTCCGGCAACCGTACCAAGTATGTGTCAGTCGGAACTTACCAAAAATATCAAATATCGTAGAACCTAGGTAACACAACTAATTTACTTATTTAAAGGTATTACTTAAATATGCAAGGTTTGCGTACACAAAGTAATTTTATTGTCGATCATAGTATCGTAATTATTTAGAAAATGATATTCATTTGGTAATTATTGTTGATTAAGAACGAAATTAAAATCCTGCCAAGCATTGCAGAACCACTAGAATTCCACGAAAGCGTTCACAATCCTTACCCTATACAAAACTTGCATTGTCCACAGTACATGTCTAGAAAGGATTTTTACCGTCATTCAAACAATGTCTTGTACTGAGACTTTATTGATATTTCAACCAGTCACGTGACCAGCCTCATATTTTTTTCTTTGGGGGGGGGGGGGAGCCTAGTCTTTTGTCCTCGTCTTAAGAGTGAGAGAACTTTACTTTTTTATGACCTACATTGATATGACATTAGACATCACCATGAAGTGTCAACCCTTTGCTACATGTTTTTTCTTTGGCAGGGGTGAGGGGGGGGGGGAGAGGCTTCGACTATGGCTTGCGTCCGTTGGGAGGGGTTTAAACGGGGTGACTCCTTTCATGAATAAAATTACCATAAATAAATAGTAGTCAATGCTGTAGCATTGGAGAGGTTGTTTATAGAACGGTTTGTTCGATACAATATAAGTTATTAAAAGCTCAACAATATTTATATTATTTAGACTACATGTGTAATGTCTGCCATAGCCCTTACTTTATAAAATATTAATGAAAGATTCCAAAGCGCATCTTTAAGCCAATCAATTAATATAAACAGACAAACGATTGGAAAGAAAAACCTTTTACATGAAAACAAAAATTGCAACAGTTCTGTAAATAGACGTTTATTATGCTAATTAGTTACAAGGTACGTAACCTGTATAGTTTCTTTCCATTGGCCAGAGTGGTGTTTTATACATAGAGCTGTGCAATGTAGGTATAAGGTAGGATGATACTGAGCTAGACTTGAACATATTAATTGGATATTATGCACTATATCTGTTACCGGTTAATCCAGATAACTTCATTTCATGCTCGCCAAACTCATCTTGCTGTAGTAAGGAATATTACAGACAATATGTTTGCATAAGCACAGTATCCTTCTCTTAGATTTTGAAGTGAACAACATATTAGCAGGACTTCTCACAGAATACCTATTGGTTTTAGTATTAAGGTCTCTGCATTTGGGTTACTGAAATACTGCTTGGCTTGATGAGTCGCCATATTGTAAGAGGAGGGTGATATTTTAACGAATTTTTCCTTAAACAACATTTATGTATTTCACCAAACTCTGAATAATCATACCATAAAGGTTCAATGTTCCACAACCTTCCTCTACCCCTACCACCAGCCCGGTTAATTAATATCGGCCCCATGCAAAATCTGTGTGTGGTCGACCTTTAATTGTTTTTGCCTGAAAAATAATATTTAGAAAGATATGACAAACAAATAGAAAGGATTGGTGAAAAAGAGGTAAAACGAGTGTTGTTAACTCCCCACATGTCACACCACGATCCATATATTTTAGGTATATTTACTTGTTGTTCAAGTTATCAGTATTCAGACACTTAGTGTAGACTTCACTGAAAATATTTGCAATGAAACCGTGCATTTACCGTGTCAGGGGTTACGGAGCCTTGGAAGAGGGGTGGGCGTCGTAGGAGTGGGGGGGGGGATAATTGGGCACATGCTCCTTCACTCTTCTGATTACCCTGAAAACTGTCCTCCGTTTGTTAATGGAAATTACCGTTCCCACCTTTGTAATTAAAGTGTCCTCTTGTTGTGTTTTTGTAACAAGTGCCTTTATGTCTAAAAACTGCTATTGGCTTAAAAATAATAATTATGATAGAACATGTAATTAAGAAGTACTGGTATAAAGAAACTTTTTTGTTGAAAACATTCAAATACTGTAAATGGTGAAGGGGAACGCACAGAGCATTCATTTTGAGAGGTTTAACATAATTTGAGAGTCTAGTGGTTTATTGCGTAAAATCAAAGACGCATGCTCCACTGCCCCTCAGTGTTTGTGCTTCCATTAAACCAGGCGTGTATCCAGGGGGGCGTTGGGGGCGCGCGCCCCCCGGGTAAGAAAAAGAGGAGAGAAAAAAAAGAGAAGAAAAAAGGGAAAAAAGAGGGGGAAAAAGAGGAGGAAGGAGAGGAAGGAAGGGAATAGAAAAAGAAGAAAGAAAGAAAAGGGAGAAAAGGAGGGAGTAAAAGAAAAACGCTGATACACCGGGAAGAGAACGAGGAACAGTGACATCATCACAGCGCTGATCCCTATTATATACACATGGCCGGGTAGCCAGTGACGGTTCGAGGATTTCGGAAGGGGCGTGCCCCATCCTACCCTTATACCAACAACTCCACTTTGGACGTTTCCATATTTCCTCTCTCACTTATGTATCTATATTTATACTATATATTGTCTATCATAACGCGTGTGTGTGTATGGACGCCTTAAACAATTGTGCTATGAAACCAACTGTGGCAGGTCTCGACCGAGTCGCCGGGGAATATGACGCATTTTGGGAAGGGGGCGACCGCCCCCCCCCCCCCGAGCATATGATTTTATGATATCGCTAGTAATTTCAAAATAGAAAATGCTTAGATGAAACTTACAAGGGCATGGGAACTGTCATCTCCAGCGATCTGGAGGCATTTTTGGCCAAAATTTTCTTGTACGCTTCGCGCCAACCCATGGTCCTGGGTAGTGCCATTTCCAGCGATCTGGGAGGCATTTTCGGCCAAAATTTTCTTGTACGCTTCGGCCCAACTCGTGGTGGCGCTACGCTTAGAAAGTTTGCCTACAGGCTTCGTCCCTCCCTTGGCGCGCCTGTTCGAATTTGTAAAGCAAACAGCAGATATCACATCATATCAGTGAGCATGAAAATGGTGTAGTCATAGGAACCCAATTTGATTTTGGGGGCTGTAAACGACTTGCCCGAAAAATATCACCTACATTTTTCGCGCGCAGAGCGCGCGTTCAACATGTTAATGTCAATGTCATATAAGCAACCATCGGTTATTACATCGCATGCCATCGTGTACCGTCCGGTCCGTGGAAATTGCGCAGTATACCGCGGGATGCTAATGTAAACAACGAAATGTCTTATGTAGATGGAGAAAAAGCATGGTGGTCCAATTATGTCAAATTCTCTTTTACATTAGTAATGGCGAATTAGTCGGCCAAGCTTAGAACTTTATTTTAATTATCAAGGAGATATTTCTTAAACTATTCATTTCCTTTAGCTACATCATTGCAATTTATTTTTCTTTCAGTAGGAGGCCCCCCCCCCCTGCCTCCTACGCCTATGTGTGTAGTGTTCGGTTTCGGAAATATCTCGTATTTTTTCATTTCCTTCAACCAAGTTTTATAATAGCCTTTATAAGAGGGGTTAATATTTGTACACCAAATAAATTAACTGTGATTGAATTTTCGAAAATTTCCTTACCAACATTCTTCATCATACTTCCCTCTACTCGTGTAGTTTTGACCGGTCTGTTAGGGGTTCAAGGAGGTTTTTCTATATTGGTAGTCCATAGATGACATTTTTTGTAACATTATGGGTATGTTTTGAAGTGAGTTTATTCACGCGGCAAATGTGAAGTTTCAAATTCTGAAAAATAATGGGCTGAAAACCTTGAAAAGTGGGGAGTGGCTGAGCGTCCATACAGTCAGGGGGCGGATGCCCCCCCCCCCCCCCCGACGGACTCAAATGGACTGCTGGCGCCCTTTTCACCTCTTTACCACTTTTTACTTATTCGCGATTATTGCCTTTTTATTGCGCTCTCATCTACCTATTGACATTTGTCACATTTTGTTGGTAAAATTTGGCGATTACACTTATTTATTCTTCGTTTATCTGCAAATTAGCCAGGACCGGAAAGGGTCATTTCCGGCGATCTAGGGAGTATCTTTATTCAAAAAATTTCTGTACGCTGCGCGCCAACCGATGTTGATAGATAGTCATTCGCGCCCCCCGGGTTAGAAAATCCTGGATACGCCCCTGTAAACATTTCTTTTGCGAATCAACGAATATTGAGTTAGTGTGGTTCTGAATACAGTATGAACAGGAAGTGTTAACAACTCCTTGGTATGAACAGGAAGTCTGATATTTGGGACACATGCAGTTCTTCATTGAGAACATAGTTGAATAGGAAGATTCGAATGTGTAATGGTTAAGGTAATTCTTATCAACTCCACAAAAATGTTAGAATTTTTGTACTTTTTGATTAAGATCAATGACAAAAAAGAAACATGCGTGCAATAAGATAACATTATTGAAGGGTGATAATGAATAAATACTTAAATAATTAGTAATCTTGGCTTATCTGCCTTGTTCATTTATTGCAACATTTTGTGTTTACCTTTTTACTGAAATCACCCGGGAGGACCAGTTCTTCCACCCAGTAAAGAATGTTGCTATGTCCTCGACCCTCCTACCCCTCTCCCTTCCTTTCTTCCTCCGTTTCAGTGCAAGTGTTTGCAGATTTGTCATCCCGCCATTACAGCGAAAAATGTAATTTGTAGCATCTTAAACTATTCTGAGATTAAGAAACAATATTTCAGCTTTAAGATTCATTACTTCTAGATTCATATCTTACCACCGAACTCTAACAATCTCAGACATTTTGAGAAGGATTCACGAAGACGAACAATAAAATCAATTAATTTACCGAAACTGAGATACGATGTAAATCACGTGATCCGGGCGGAAAAATGGCAAGCGTTTGTTACAATGACTGACTCCGTTTGTTGTGTATAATGTTCAATTTCTACACGTTTGAACAACCTTACATTAATTGATAATTTAAACATATAAACAGTTTAGCCAATTCTGATAATGTGGGACGACTATACATTTCACAATATCAACCACATTCAAATTTTCATACAGCAGTTCCAACTATCATCATTAGTATCTACATTACTATATCCATTCTCATTCATTTTTCGTAGAATTGTTTAAACACAAGACTTGTGATGATAATTAATTCTGATCAGAATGATCAATCAGATATGATTTATTTCCTTGTTATTTATTGTTTACTTTGTTTATCTTCATTGATTTGGTAAACAATAAACATGACTAGAAGGACATTCCTCTACGTCTTCTACATCTTACACGATGATTGCTCTACTTCTCTCCATAGGTTTCTTGGTTACGATCTGCCAGAGGCTATTCCGGTTGGATCCATTCCATCATCCTTGAAATCAAGAAATGTGAAAGGTATTGTCACAATGACGTCATAATGGACACATTCAAAATTTCTTTCATTTAGTTAAGGCTTTACCAACTTTGTGAATTTCTTTTGACTTGTTGATTGTTGTTGATTCACATACAATAGAGTAATGAATCAGCAACACATGATTGCCATTTTATATGAAGGAGACACCCAAAACAGAGTCTTGTGATAGTAAACAACGAACCGAATAATATAAATGTTTTAACACTTAATATTGCCAAGCTTGGTTGATTTAAGAGATAAGTCATATTACTTTCATTTCGGTCTTTCGAGATCACAGCTCTATAAGATGTATTTGTGAGTAGCAATCAATTCAACTGATGCTTTAAATCTCTTTCAGAAAGGAGTAGGAATCATACACTTTAGGCAACTTAATTACACTGCGACAATGATTGTGTAAGGTTTAAAGTAATGTTGTGCCCCTCGGAGTCTGGCAACCCCCCCCCCCCGACGAACACACATTTAACACATCCACACCTCCGCTTAAACCATTCTTTCAATCTGAATTGCAGAATAAAGGCGCAATGTTAAGCTTAATACTTTTCCAAGTTCTTATATGACTTGACTTATGTCCAATATCTAGGTCTAAACGCAACATTGTGCTTTAACTATTCTAAGTTAGTTTAAAATGCGTGGTAGTGGATGGGGGAGAGGAGAGGGTGTGTAGACACCCCATCATTCCCTTGAAAAAAAGTACAATCTACATGTATTGGCGAACATTGACATCCATGCATTATTTGCCCAGAAAGAAAAAATAATAGTGTAAATAACAAGTAGATAATGATATGCATTTAGAATTATATGAGAATTTAAAACCATATTTTATTTATTTGTACACTTCCATAGAGGAAATAAATCATGGAGATATACAATGGTGTGTCACTCATTAACTTTTCCAGAACGTGCACCTATTTCATTTTCACATCGTTGTCATGGCAACCAAGCAGAAACAGTTGAATCATCAGTAAACATTTCATTATATATGTTCTTATTATATGAACATATTTTTTTTTAATCGGTAAGGTTTAAGAGTGAACGTCTAGTGAGACTAATATGATAATGAAAGAGATATTTGCTTACACTAACGCTTTAATTGGAAACAGGAAAATAGAATTTCACTATAATCAATTGAGAACGCGACCTCATAGGTATACAAACATGGGTGTGGGGGTTCACACCGCGCCCCAGAAAAAGAAAACAAAATTCCGGTCTCAAATTGATGCCAAGTCGGTCGACAAATAAGAGAAAAATTCAGCGTGGTCGTACACTTACGAAAGTAAGACTTATAAAACAAAAACGAAGTAAAAAAAAACAATCGGTCCGTCTGTTACTCCCTTACGTCTATATATCCCCAGATTTGGATAATATTAGGCCAATAAAATGAAGCAGCTTCTAGATGCTTCGCCCCCTGAACCCCCCCCCCCCCCCCCCCAAGGCCTTGCAATACAATCCGCTGAAAATTGAGTTCTCATAAATAGGTTTCTGCTTTTAAAATGTCTTCAAGAGAACGAAAAATATATGCAAACGCAGCGTTTGCAGCTTAAGTCCAGCGGATCCCCACCAGCCTGCTTGGAATACATTCTAGAGGACTATAATTAATTTATAACATTTGTTTTGTGTTTTGGTGCTTTAAATTCGCTACGAGAGAACAAGGAATATCACCAACTGTAAAAACTTCAAGGGCTTCCCCTCGTGGAACCAACCAGTGCTTTAAATATATTCCAGCGAAATTCAATTCCTTTATCTTATGTGAAGATTTGTGGTTGAACTCACTATAAGAGATCACGAAATATCTAAAATTGATGCTGTTTCCCGTGGCTTTAGCCCCTCGAACCCGCTTCGGCTCTGAGAAACGTTCTGTACAATGGTTAAGCTTCTTCCTGACAACTCTTTCTACAAGTTTTGCATCTTACGAGGAATTGGCATCGCACCCTTTGATAACATTAAACTATCCACAAAAATATCTCATACATTTTTTAGTCTGTAAATCTGCATGCAAAGCGAAATGTTCATAAAATAGGTTCCATTTTTTGATCTGAGGAGTATTAGTTTCATTTTCAAGCCATCGGTATACATACTGTTTATCGATTCGGTACAGTGTCTCATTGGTATATTACTTAATGAGGTAACGATGTATACTTTATTCCATAAAACGCGCGTTTTCTGTCGCAGTTTGAACTTAACATTTTCTTTGAATTTCGCTGAGATGCTAAAATGTTATAAAGAAAGATTCAATATTTATAGTAAGGCAGCTTACTGTGTTTCTTAGAGTAACCAATGATCTTGCAAGTATCAGTTAAGAGAGGGATTCAGAATAGATATACGATTCAGTAGTCTTATTCATCGATCAACGCTTACATACAACAAAAGATCAGCAATGTTTTATTATTGAGTGTTTTCAATTGTATTGTCCACCATCTTGTCTACATACTAGTGTTTACACGGGTCCAAAAATCGGGAACCGGGTACCCGAGAGCCGTTACCCGTCGGGTATCCGGGTACCCGGGAAAAAATTGTTTACCCTCGTGTATCACGATTTTTAAGAAATTACATATTAAATGCTACAATAAATGAAATATATTCTCTACTGACAATGTTTTCATGTTCAAAAACGTATGTGTAAGGTAAGGTATACCTTTCTCAATAATTTCTATTTGTGTTTTTTCTGTCATAAACTTGTTAATTACTTAATATAATTAACATAACTACTAATTGGTAGTAATGTTGTTAACATCGCACTGCCGCCGCTGCTTATGCTTGCTCTCCACGTCTATTGGATCAAACCATAAAATATCCCATCAACTCAGTTATTGTACTACTACTATCTATAATGTAAGCCCAGGGTTAGCATTAGCCGCGAGATTACGCGATTCGCGCAATTTGATCGCATTTGGAATACACGATTAGTAAAAAGCCACTTGCGATTATTATTTTTTAGTTATCCCTTCTATAATCCATAAACATGTCGTAAAATTCCTTGTCAGCCTTTCCTTCTATGAAATAAACGAATGAATAAATAATCATTTCTTCCACATGGTAGCCTAACACCACACTAAGTCAATGCATGAGAAATCTAGCTAAGCCTAACCATCTGTTTATTCGCTGAAATTGTGACGCAGTTATAAGATATCCATGAAACACATTGATTATTGTTGTTACGTTCGTCCACATGATTGCCGAACATCACACTAAGTCAATGGGGTAATCTATAGCATAGCCATTTGTTTATTAGCTGAAGTTGTGACGCAGTTATAAGATATCCATGGAATACTTTCGTTATTGCTGTTATCTTCAACCACATGGTAGCCTAACACCACACTAAGTCAATGGGGAATCTGCCTAACCGCAGATTTGCATTTTTTAATTTTTTTTTGAAAATCACACTTTGCGTAGGATTCGGGTAATAAATTAGGAACCGGGTAGTATTGCGTCGGGCGGGTACCCGGGTACCCGGATAACCCGTGCAAACACTACTACATACGTCTACAAGAATTTGTAGAGGTTATGGGGATCATGTATTTATTGTAGTCGTTTACGTTAGTTAAAACCAAACGAACGCATTACTTAGCAGAAACGAATACAGGCGAGTGGTCGGGTGCAGGAGGGGATGTATAAATATTTCACGTCGCGCTTCTTGCTTAAATACTATTTACTCGTTGGTTGTTGTGGTCTTGTTTTTTCTTAAAGAGCTGTCGTACAGGTGCGTATAACTGTAATGTTATATACGTTGTGTTTGGAGAATGTTCTTACTCATTAAATAAAAGTAATGCTCAAGAGAAAGTATTTATCCTTCGCTTGGATCAAGTATACTGCCATGGATACACCTATGCTGCAGGCTATGGTAGTCTATGATGAAAAAGAAGTTATCGTGGTTATTCAAAGTATATACGTGTTTCTTGATTTTAGTGGAAATGAGCATTGTCATATCGTCACCAGTATTGTTACTGAATCATAACCGTAAAACTAGGGACGTGTATTTAAATATAGCAAGCAGGTAGGTAGATCTGGACCGGTAAAACGGCTGGTTATTAATAGAGTGCGCACTGCAATTATGACATCTTTGTAAGATCGGCTGCGATAGTTTAGGCTCGCATTGAAATTCCGGAATCAGAAAATGTAAACTAACAGAAACAAAGGGACGTTACAATGGTCTGTTCTATTTTAATTCAACAAGTATTGTAATTGTTATACCATTGCTGCTGATAATTCTGTTTAGTTCGTGTTGTAGTTTTGTCACGGCCTTATTGATGATCTGAAAAACAAACCACGACACAAAACATAATTTATATTAATATGACATTTTCATTCATATTTGTTAACATGTAAGTGTTCTTTGTCTCCATCAACACTTCTGTCGATAATAGACTTTCATGTAGGTTTCTTGAAAATTCTTAGAAATTTGGACAGTGTTATTGTTCAATGTTATAATTGTGCATGTCAAGTTATAATAACACGATGTTAGATTATACAAACCTTCCTCCTCCATAAAGGACAAGTAAAGAGATTGATGTCTTTAGTCCTAATATATGGGAAGAAAACCCAAGAAAGTGGCTGGAAACAAGACAAACCTTAGTTTACACAACTGACATACTCTTCAAATAACGAAAATGTGAACACGTGATTAAAACGATGATTTGTCTAGTCTTGTAGCTCCATAATTTAACTCAATAAAGTAATTCCAAAATACATTTAGTCTCTTTCTATTCTTACTATTTAAATTATTGGCTTTCATGATCTGTGATGACGTCATTAATGCTTTGTATGATAAAGCTGAATATACTGAAACCGGGTAGCATTACAAGCATCACGAGCAATCAAATGTTTCATTTCTCTGTACAATAACACATGTTGGCTAATATTCTTCCTATATTCATTATTTAAATTAATTAAGAGTAATGTAAATACATACAAACCTCTCTATCTCCACTCCCAGAATTATTTCTCATACTCGTACACATTGTACCCTCGTTCATTGTTCTGTGTTTAAAGGACACATCTAGATTCCCATTGTTATTGGTGGAGTGACGTCACTGCTGATGATGTCATCGTTGCCCAATCTCATGGACATAAGTAATTAACCACGTTTGCCCCGATCCAGTAAATGTTTGACTATTTTTGACAGATGTGTCTTTAATAGCTACTAAATTATCTCGCGAGGAACAGCTTAGAGAGCGATTCAGAGACGATGTAGTCACATTCAATCTGTGCATTATTTAGAATATTCTAAACCTTCGATATTTGGACTTCATTTTCTGGCACTCTCATAACTTATTCCTGCCCCACCCCACCCTCCTCATTCCTATCCGCTTTGCAAAGCGAGGTATCAGCTGTCACCTGCACCGTGTTCCTACACCTATGACGTATTCTTAGTACAGTTTAAAGAACATTAAACCCCCAAAAGCCATGAGCGTAAAACAAGCAACCTTCCTTTACCGAACTGGATTGCTCTTAGATCCAGCAGTCCTCTTACATGGAAACTGGCAACGTGGTTGATCTGTGATGACGTCACTGATGTTGGGTGTTCTCTGATCAGTTCATCATCTCATGGATTATTATTCTTGATCTGAGCATCAAATACTCGACTATCATGAATTGATTTCTTAATTTAATCCAATATTCGTTCCTATTTTAGTTGTTTCAAATGTTTCATGTAGGCTAATTATTTAATTGATCAGATATATTAATGAGATGATAACAATTTTAACCTGATTGGCAATGTAACTAAGATGAAAATGGTGTAAACTGATCAGGTATAAAACCGAGATGATAATGATAGTAAACTAATCGGTAATCTTACTGAGATATCACGATTATAAACTGATCAGCTACACTACTGAGATGATAATGATAGTAAACTAATAAGATCAAAATTAAGGAATCAACCAGATTGATTACTCAGCTGATATGAAGTTATCATCAAGAGCCAACATAAATCCGGCGAATATTCTGATGGTTTCATGCCAGAAAAATACAGATTAAGTATGCACTTATCATTAACATATCTCTCTTTTACGTTTTTCATCAGTTTGGAGTGTTATGATCACTTACGTGTATCGTCGTCTGAATCTACAAACCGGTCATTGGCAGGTAAAGAGATTTTTCACCTTTCATTCAGCTATTTCTTATAATGCAAGTCTGGTCAGCTTGTTTGCGTTATGCTGCCCTAGCACTGTTTTCAGTCACCAATTAGTGTAAATAAATCAATATAGTGATACAGTATCTGTGAAGTTTACGTGTTGCTGGTAACATTAGAAGTTCCGATGTTATGAAAGAACTTTCAGACATCTTCCCGCTCCTACTTCCAAGGGGTGGGGGTGTGGGGTGGGGGTGGAGAGGGCGGATGGAATCTTGCGTGCGAACACTGTCTAAATGAATCTCATTCAGCGCTCACAACGCTTAGTTCTAGATTGACACACCCGTACAATGTCCATGTCAGTTTGAGACCGTTGATATTGTTAACATATAGGTATAGCTAAAAGATTGACTTTTGGACAGGTTTGCTATATATTATACAGTCTATTTTGACACATGCCGTTTTATTAATATTCGAGGTTGTGAATTTGCATCCAATAAACTTCACGATTATTCTGAGATAAAACCGTCATGTTGAACAGGTCTTGTTAAGTTTGTTGTAATTTCTGTGTAATTGTTCATCATAGCACATAACAACAGTCGTAACAGTCCGTTTAACTGACCATGTATGTTACCGTAGCAGCTCCCTGGTTTTGACTGGTCATGTTTATAGTTTTTAGTTTTTTTTCTGTTGGTGTGAGACGTGGGTCTTCCATGCATGATTTTAACACCAACAGATATATTACTGTAAATTGTTGGTCTTGATTCAAGTAATTACTAATCAAATTTAATTAAAGTGGTCAAATGCACAGAATGGTGATGAGGAAAATTAGGAAGTTAGTAATAGGAACAGATCTATGGGAAATTTGACTCTTAAAACTTGTGTTAAGTTGGTTTCTATACTCTCGTAGTGTTTAACTCAAATAATGTTGAGGACTAAGTCACTGGGTAGACGTTTTAATCAAATTAAATGAAGCTTCATGTTACGTAATAGGTATATCTTTGACCAATCCATATAATATCTACACATAACTGGATACTCCTGCAACCAGGGACGTAGCTAAGGCCTGATGATTAGGGGGAGTAGTGGCTGAAATTCGAACTGGATGGGTTTTGAAGCCAGACAATTTCGACTGCTGCCTTGTACCCCCCCCCCCCCCCCACCCGCGCTGCTCGTCAACGATACGGTCCGATCAGACACCCCATCTTTCGCGACTGCACTTTTGTTCCGAACTTTTCTCGATACATTTGCACCAACTGGCCCTCACTTCACAAACTTATTAATCACTCTGGTTAAGCAAGTAAGCAACTGAGTATAAGTTATCTGCTTGAAGGCTACATGGACTACTAACTACAAAAGCTATGTTAGTGTAAAAATTGGGGAAATCTTTTTATTCAACAAATTATATTCGACGACATAGTGAATACCAAAAAATAACAATCTGCCTTTCATCTTCGTCAAGGACCAATAGAGTCCTTAGAAATAAGTATAAAAACATACTGCAAATACATGCAGTTTTCAGTGGTTGCGGTTTTCACGTAGGCCTTTATATAAATTCGATGGCGGTGGCGGTATACGCCAACCGATATTAACTAATAACCTGATAGTTAACTCTGCTCTAAGATGAATAGACAAAGTTCGCAGATAAAACCACTACAACCGTGACTAAAACTAGTAGTGTTTTCTTGGCAGCCATATGCATATAAAATAGCTGTAAAGGGCGCATATATTCAATTTTAGTCAGTCTGACTCTGCCAATGCGAAACCGTAGCCGGGAAATATCCGTAGGGCGGGAGGAAATATCCCTAGGGCGGGAGGAACATACTAAGTATCGCCCACATGTTACATACACCAAATTATTTACCCAATAATTTTTAAAGAAAGTGCAACCTTCGATGGTGGTAAAATCGAGAGGTTTCTCAGCATCATTGATTTCTCGGCCACTGAACAATTGAGATAATCAGTTGTAACTATTTAAACCTAGCCTAGGGCCCAATGGAATTTGGAAAAGCCAATACTTTGAAGAATGTAATTTGTACAACAAAAAATGAAGGAAATCATCAAGAAGTTAAATTTTAGGCCAATACCCGAACTCTTTTTTTCACTGCCCAAACCTTAGTTATTTGATGTTAATCTCAAACCTTTTTTTATTTTTTTTATGGTCATTACTACTCCTAATTAGCTATACATTATGTGGGCCCGATTCCGCGAATAAAAAATATCAACTGAACTATTTCTATAAAATATATTCTAATCTAAATTTTGCCAAATACGAACCAATTTTGGCAAAGATTCAAGAGTTCGGTGAGACGTACAAGTAACGTACTGTAACGGTTAACTACTACTGACTAGCATTTAGTGGTTTAATTGTATTCCATAGAGACAATACATATAACAGCGGTGTAGCCAGGAATTTGCAAGGGGGGAGCACAGTTTGCGATTGATATGGGGGAGGGGTCTAAGGGGGTATCCCCCTCCCCTTTGAGACATTTTGAAAAACAATTGAAGGTCCTTATATGCGATCTGGTGCATTGTTTTGCCAGTTTCATCATTGTCATATGATATCATATTATCAGCAGATGTTGTTTCCGGTTTGAAAAATGTTTTTACATGTTCTTTTACATATTATATCAGAAAGACAAACATATTGCTCTTTTACAATTTTTCCAGTAGGATTATCCTTGTTTATTGTACAATGTCTGGACTTTAATACATTTGACGAACTTAACTGATGGACAGATAAACTTTCATATTTAGCAGTGTAAAAATTATTTATAGGAAGCGCGTATCACGTACGATTACTAGCTTAGCTTCATAACAAGCTGTTCGTGCATCAACTAACGACGAATCATAGAAAGGATGAGAACGCACGTTGTCGTCGTCGTTGTGCATACGATTCGTGACTCTCCATCGAGTGCGGTTAGGTAGACTATATGTATTTTATGAAGCTGTGGCCAACTGTAGGCTGGTAATAGACTACAGGCTAAATAAATTTAGCTAATTGCATCTGCCAAACTAAGTAGCTGAATCAGTTGGCCTGATTGTTCCTACGATTATAATCGAGTTAACGAAGCTGACGGGTATTCCAGATCAAAAGAGCACTGACAAAATACCATGCAAAAAGCTCAACAGTTTTTAACATTCCCTGGCTACGTCCCTGGTATAAACTGAACTTACTTGAAGCTAGCAAACAGGGTCAATCCACCCAATAGCAAAATTAGTACATAAATAAACCGAATTGAAGCTGGCGATCGTTGTACGGTAGTTCTAGGCATCTTTTTAGAGTATTCAAAATCATACGAAGTTTTGTATGGTAGAGTATAAGGATGGCGAGATACAATTTCTCAAAGTGGCGAGGAAAAAGTGGTAAATGTGATTGAAATTTTTCAATATTTAAGGTCATTCACAATCACAGAAATATATGAATAGGCCTAGGTAAATAAGAGTGCGACAGTCGGAAATTCCAACTAATTAAATGCAACTAATTAAGAGATCTAGATATATTGTTACAACCACATGACTGCTACTTGTGAGTTATTTATCGTTTAATCAGATTCAGACAATACTGTGTCCCACAAATTAATTGTCATGTTTGATTTGTTTGTTTCCAAGAAACCTTAAAATCCTCTGCCTACTCTCATCTTTCCTGGTATGGTTTTGGTGAAATAAAGTAACATTATGTTTTCAAGGTTCTTATCTCTCATTTTCCGGTTAAGTTTGCTACAAGTAGATTGTAGCAAAAACAACACAAAGTGCAGAAGCTAGAAATATCCATTTTAGTATTCTTCCCTTTGAATTAAATCTTGCTAACAAATTAAATGTGTTGCTTAGAAAGCTTTAGGGGATTTGAAGGATCACTTGCTTAAATGATTATTTATCAATATTAGTGTATACGTGACTGACATACGTGTGTGGGTCTATAGCAGGCTTAGATATAATGAAAGGACGGATCTTGTTTTAATTTGAAACCAACAAACTCTGGTATATTCTTCTGAATGGTAATGCTTACCATGGTCTTGGTCAATTGTATATATGAATGGAAGCGGAGCTATTTTAATTACTGACATTTCAAGGACTCCGATCTAATACTCTTTCTTTTCATTTTTTTCTTTTAGAGGGGATTGGGGGGGGGGGGTGGTGATTATTGCATTCGTGTAAAATGAGAATAATAAATACTTCAACCCGCTTCGTTGTTCTGTTGTACGGATACCATGGTAACCAAAACATATGCAATAATTTGATAACATATGAATATAAGACAAATATTCGTATTATTTCCAGCGTGTATTGAATAGACACAAAAATACATACATTAGACGATTTTTAAGCAGTCAGGATCCGAAGGGGGGGGGGGGGTTGAAGTGGAGTTGTTCCAACTATACGATATAGTCGGTAACTGGTAATCTGTTTTAAATATTCCTAATTTGTTATACGCTAATTGTATTGTAATAATTATCTTAAAAGTGTTAAAGATATGTTGTTGCGACACTTGGACATTCCAGCCTCAATCATTCCTTATCATTAGTGTCTATGATTGGGTGGAGAGTTGAGGGCGCCAAATAATAGAGGAACAACTGACGTTAACATTTGTATCACGTTTATTCCAAACGTAGAAACAAACTTTTGAAAATCTGGAAGTGAACACAGATACATATCTTTAAAATATAATTTTTGAGATAAAATTCTGTAAGTAATATAAGAGCATCGGTATGATAATTAACAACCGAGCATATCATTTCAATATTAGTAGAACACAGCTTGTATGATTTTGAAACAACATAATTGACATAACCGACACTGCTTAACGTTTCCAACATACCACTACATACTTTGAAACATTGGTTATATTCTCAGTTCTAAATCCAAACTTAGCTGTAGTAAAAATCAATGACATTAACAAATATCTTAATCAAATAATTTGTTCACCTAAAGGAATGTACTTAAATATGCCGTTTTTACTTCACCGTCTCGATGAACATTAAATATGAAACCGTAGAATGTTGTCAATCATGTTGCACCGTTCTTGTTTATGTTCATTTAATTTCGGGGCAAATGTTCATCATGGCACAAACAGTAATTGTCGTAAAACAGTCCGTTTAGCCGACCATGTAGCTTACTGTGGCTGCTCTTGCATATTTGTCTTTGTTAGCAGGTATTGACATACCTGGTTATGTTACATTTTATTCGTTTTCTCTGGTGTTAGGAGAAGTTGGTCTTCCATTAGATAACGCTGCCTATCACGTCATATATGTTGTAAATTGACCAAACCAGGAAATATTCGAAGAAGTATCGGATACCCTGCAACTTACTAAGATATCTATAATGTTGTCACAATCACGTGACTGCTCTTGATTAGTGAATTATTTGTCGTTTATCCAGCAGATTGTAGCAAAAACAGCACAAAGTACAGAAGTTGTAAAAGTCCACTTTTGCTACTCTTTCTTCTAAGTTCAATCTTACTCAATTATTAACTCAAATTTACCAAGGTAAATGTTTCTGCGACGGTTTAACGTACACTAATGTATATAAGACAATTAATACCTGTAGTTTCTAGGTCAAAAATGAGGATGAACTGGTAATGTAAAGGATGGTGATCGATGCGAAGCAGCGCGATTTAACATTGTTGTTCTTTGTATGGTTTTAATATCATATCAGAAACTGGTTTTTATTGCCTACTATTTGTGTGGGGAGTGCAGAGTTAAACAAAATTGCTTGTGAACATCCGACTCACCGTTTTCTAGATTGCAAATGCTAGAAATGTTGGCGATTGATATGAATGAAGGAAGAGGTGAAACGTTTATTAATAAAATGAAAGAAAATTGAAGACTATTTTGTAAATTGTGAAAATATTATATTCGTGATTTGGAATAAACTGTAGAAGAAGATCTTGCAACTATATATATTTTTTTTAGTGGCACCAGATTCGCTCTGTGGAGTAAATCATTTCCGATGATTCGGTGGAGATGTGATTAAATCACTTTCCACGCACATTTACACAACAAGAATACTAGTCAATATGTGGGGGCAATTACTACTTCAGCTTCGTTCTGTTGTCTAGATACCATGGCAACCAAAGAACTAGTTTTGTGACGCTGTATACGAACACAATGTTGAAAAAGATCATGCGCATGAATTTGTTTTTTTTTCTTTAAGATACTGCGTCACGGATATATATATGCTCAGCCCGTGCCGTATATTGCTTCTGCTTTTTGTTAAAAGCATCTTAGATGTACAGTATACTCTTCTTTGGAGAAGCTGGATGATCCGTTTACAGCAATGGTTGGATGACAAGACTATAACTTAACGAATGTAGCATTAACATAGCTGGTTTCGTTTACAATATCAACTTAATCGTCATTAAATAGCGCTCAAACGCTTTCATAGGTTTCATGAATTATTATAAATCGGATAAATGCTTCAACTAATTAAAAAAAAATGCTTCAACTCATAAGAAAAATGGTTGCTTTTTAACCAGCATCGGAACTTAAATCAGACCTATTACATATTTCATAACTAGCTTCACCTTCGTATACATGTAAGAATTGGAGCCGAAGTTGTTTCTATTCTCATCGCCTGCTGAGGCTAATTACAAGCGGTCAGATTCATAATTCCTAGTATTATATTGCTATACCGTTGTATAAATGACATGTACTCTTAGAGCTTCCGTAAACTTTACAGAAAAGCAAATAATCCTGAATGGCTTTATTTAATTCTTTGGTAAGATATTAGGATTGTATAAGTTTCCATTGCTTTTACCTTAATACCATTAAGTGCAGGATACAGTGGGTGTTCCATATGAATAGTTCATGTCTACTCAATACAATAGGAATTGTCCAATCAAAACGCTTAGCGGAATAATTAGTTAACGGAAGATCTGTAAATGTTACAGATTATCATTTTGAGATGTTTTTAATATGATTTTATCATTTTGTTACACCGTTATTGATGAAAGAATTATCCCTTGAGATCAAAATGGTATAAGTAATGCTATAACTGACACATCACCTTTGACGATGTCATAAGAGGGATTTGTCTGAAATACAGACTAAGCTGATTTACAGATACGACTGTCTGATATAACAGACAGGGCACATATAGTCATATAGTGTATTGCTATCTACTGTAGTCGCTACGGACTAAAACATGTTTGGTTACATATATGAAAGTGCTACAGTATGCATAGCTATAGAGACTTAACTAGTTGATATTCTAACTTTAAGATATTGACATAAATATACAGCTGATTTTGTTTTTAATGCATTTGTTTCAAACTGACAGATCAGTGAGCTATGTGACATTAGTAAGTGATACAGGTCACGGTAGGTCAGAGAGTTAATCTAAGATATGATCTTCATTTTCCCCGACACTCTTGAAATGGGCGCAGTGTTACATGTTGTCAAGTGTGTACTTCCTGTCGGGCTCACAGTTTACGTTAGAAATCACTTTGACGATATTACGAAGTTTTCATCACCATGTTATCATCCGTAGCTTTCTATTTTATTCAACTTTCTGTTGGTGCTAGAGAACCAATTTCCATATTTTACCATTAACTGTCCCTACTCCTCTCTTTCAACGCCCTTTCATCTGATATGGAACCATATTCATGTGTTCCTAAAGCAGACATATCCGTTACTGTATTATATTATTCATTTAACATGAAACGAAACCTTACATAACCGTAGATGTTTAGATAGATGTGTATATCATTAATGAAGTGGTAATTAATGTAATCACACGTCGCACTTTAAGACATTCTGATTCAACCCAATTAAAGACAATCTGTCATAAAAATCCATGTATTGCCTAATTATCGTAATAGCATATATTTCTCAGGTTAGATTTGTAATATATAAATGAACATATCAAAGATGAAAATAACTTCCTTAGAGATTGTAATGGGGGGGGGGGGGGGGGGGGAGGGGGAGTTATTTGTCTAGGATGTTTGTATCGTCCAATACAACGAACGTCAGAAACCCTTGTGACTAGGTATAGTGCAAATAACATGAGGTATGGTACAAATAAAGGAGGTATGGTACAAATAACATGAGGTATATTACAAATAACATGAGGTATGGTACAAATAACATGAGCTATGGTACAAATAACATGATGTATGTTACAAATAACATGAGGTATGTTACAAATAACATGAGGTATGGTAGAAATAACACGATGGATGGTAGAAATAACACGAGGTATGTTACAAATAACATGAGGTATGGTAGAAATAACATGAGGTATGGTAGAAATAACATGAGGTATGAGACAAATAACATGAGGTATGTTACAAATAACACGAAGTATGGTACAAATTACATGAGGTATGTTACAAATAACACGAGGTGTGGTAAAAATAACATGAGGTATGGTAGAAATAGCATGAGGTATGGTAGAAATAACATGAGGTATGGTAGAAATAACATGAGGTATGAGACAAATAACATGAGGTATGTTACAAATAACACGAAGTATGGTACAAATTACATGAGGTATGTTACAAATAACACGAGGTGTGGTAAAAATAACATGAGGTATGGTAGAAATAGCATGAGGTATGGTACAAATAACATGAGGTATGTTACAAATAACTTGAGCTATAGTACAAATAACATGAGGTATGGTAGAAATAACACGATGGATGGTAGAAATAACATGAGGTATGGTAGAAATAACACGAGGTATGGTAGAAATAACATGAGGTATGGTACAAATAACATGAGGTATGTTGCAAATAACATGAGGTATGGGACAAATAACATGAGGTATGGTACAAATAACATGAGGTATGGCACAAATAACATTAGATGTGGTAAAAATAACATGTGGTATGTTACAAATAACACGAGGTATGGTACAAATAACACGAGGTGTGGTAAAAATAACATGAGGTATGTTGCAAATAACATGAGGTATGGTACAAATAACATGAGGTATGGTACAAATAACATGAGGTATGGTACAAATAACATGAGGTATGGTACAAATAACATGAGGTATGGTACATATAACATGAGGTATGGTACAGATAACTTGAGGTATGGGGTGGTAATGAAACTAATGAAGTCTCCCTTCTACGATCGTACTCCAGCTTTTTCGTCCTATTTCCTAATGATTGTTGTCCTTCTTTCTCCGCATGTAGACCCGTATGTGCTCTCCTTATATAAGTAATTGCCTTGTGAATCAATACAAATTCTCAATTTTAAAGTAGAGAATATTCAGACGGATAAATCCTTATAAAACAAAATGAATCTATCGGGCTTGCAATGTCTCTCTTTCACACCGTCTCAGTCAAAATTGTTTTATTGGTGAAAATATCGATGCATACTTTTCATCTCTAGAATCTTTACGTTGTGACGTCACAGTACGCAGTAATACAACAGTCAGTAAATGTTACTCGGTTCTAATAGTTTCAGTTGTAATGGGATTTGAGGGATCCATATTGATTATATTTCATTATTTTTTTAGATTAATGTATATATACGTGACTGATATGAATATGTGTGTCCAAGCAGGCGAATATATGAAACGGCAGATCTGGTTGTAACTTGAAACAAAGAAACAAGTGTATATTTAATGTAGATTTCATCAACTAGATTTTTACTTATTTGGAAAATTGAAGTAGAGGTGATTACATAATAGGTCAACTTAAAAATGTTAAATTTAAGAATTTTATTTAACTTTCAAGAAACGTCCTTTGTACCATCCTCTGTATGTACAGTACTATGAATAAGCAGCAGCATTATGATACAAAAAAGGCAACGGTGAATCTGAATTAATAATGGTTAAAATATTTGCATTTTTTCTTTCGTCTTTTGAATAACTACTAATGTGTAAAACGTAGAGTCTCGAAGGAGCCTGGTCCAGATAGGGGGAGGGGTGGGGTGTTCAAAGTAACTGGTAATGTGGTTGATTAAAACAATTACTACCAGGCTAATTAATAATTATATTCAAGCGCCGACAATAACATAATGCAACATCCTGGAATTGTATCCTCACATGGTTCCTACTGTTATTACTCTTTCCATCAGAACCATTCAATATGTTTGTATCTTATAGTATAAGAAACACTCTGATGTAGTCGAGTCCAATTATTCCTGATTCCGAGCCAAGTCCGAAACTATTCTTGGTTCGAATATTGTAATGTCGAGTCCGAACAGAGTTCTATATAGAGTATATGAGCAACCCAAACCAAGTCCGAGTCCAGCTAATACATAGAGACAAAGCAATGGCGAGCTCATACGGTTTCTGCCTATACTAGTATATAGACACACAGTGCGTATCGGTTGCATAAACCCTCTCTAATCTTTTATAAATATACAGGCCGTCATTTCCTGGTCTACATTTTCCCTGCCTTAGTTGGACAGAGTCAACTATTGCAAAACTGGATATTTACGCATGTTCAAACTCCCAATAAACACACACACGGACTAATTTAGAAAGAAGAAAATCTATGCAGGTTTATTATACTTCATGATTTTTACATGTTTGACATGTTTTTAATGTTTACAGATCTACACTATTCTATTTAACCCATTGTGTCTGTTATAGTATGTGTTATTCAGACAACTGTATTTCCCAAAATGTCATGGATATCTTTACGCGACTAACAGTACGATATGAACAGACCATCTAGGACTAACGGGGAGGGGGACCAATATGCTGCTTTGTGGGCTAAGCAAAATTTTGCTTTTTCTGACATTAAATCGATCCAACTACGAGTTCTATCTTTAAATACTCCTCTCGTTTCCCTCGTCATCTTCTCTGTCGTTCAGGGTAACCACCTGATTATCTCAGTGAGGAGTTGGTCATTATGACGTCACTCAGTTTTCGATGACGTCATTCGGTGGTTGATGACGGGTTTAAAACTAACATTGCCTTCCCTATTGAGATGATGTTTGTATTCATGTTATTAAGTCCGTGATGAATATATATACAGTGATGAATATATACAGTGATGAATCTGTCTCCTATATTGATTTTAGTGTGTTCAATGCAGATGTGCGTTAACCTGCCAGCAATAGTTTACTGCGATATTTGTAAACATATATCATTCGAACTTATATTTTTTGCTTCGCCTTATTATATGTTCCTGAAACACATTTCGACATGATAATAACCTTCCCTTCATTTCAGGTCTGTGACTTCAATGGCAATCTACCAGGAGAAGAGGTAAGAGAGACATAGATTCATGTTCCTGTTAATTAGTAACAGTTATTTAGAAACAGGCAAGGAGGTGTCAATTTCTGTGGAACAAAGAAATAGGACCAAAGAGTATTATAATACTTTGATTCTCATCAGGCAGGAAAAAATTATAATTGACGTATTTAGATAGGCCAGTTACAAGTTTATATCTCGTAATGATGATAGCACTGTTCTCGATGTCAAGTTTAGGTGCGACCTAAATAATCTTCCTTCCGCACACACTATCAAAGAAATACTAACCAAAGAAAACAGATAGACTTTTAAATACTACAAGGTTTAGTAAAATGTTATGGAGCGTGACAAGCCGACGCACGTACTTACTCACAAAAAACTTGAAACATTGCTTTTAAAAATATCAGCCTTCACCCCCCCCCCTCCTTCCGGTAGATGCTTAATGATGATTTAATATCACTCTGCTGATGTGCATATCATAATTCGTTACTAGTTCAAAAAGTATCAATAAAGCTGTTTTTGTAATTTCTTATAATAAATCCTTTGTTCAATCATTTCTTCGCGAAACATAGTCTCACAGATTATCAACTGTTGAAGGAACTGATTTATTTTTTAAAAGTCACTTTTATTGTTACATAAATAAAATATATTAACATCATTAATAAATGTCAGATGACGATTCAACAGTTTTACTGTATAGTGTAACAAATTTCTCAACATAAAAAGGGCTAATTGTAGAAGTCTATTCTCAAATCTCACATTTATCTCTACTACGGTATTCTTTGATATAATACAATCATTAGAATCATTCTCTGGGATCGGGGAGGGGTTGGGATGGTTTAGGAAGAGCTACGCTTCTCGCAGAAATTTGGTAAACGATACAATAAAGTTTGCATGTAAGCATCATCACATACCTGTCAAACAGGAACACATTAATTATTGACATTGAAGAGATAAACTGGTCCGCTCTGTTGGTATAATGTGAGTATGAGTGAGTCTAGGAGCAAGATGATTTAATGATTTTCTGGGTTGTGAGGGTATCTGCTGTGTTATAGCATCATTAGTATTCATTGTGATTTGAGAGGGTCCATTGTGACATAAAATGACTAACTCAGAGTAGAAACCATTCACTGTGGAATGTGAGCATACCAAGCTGTTGTTATACCAAATATAAGGAAACTAGAAACAATATAAAAAGTAAATGTTTTAATATCTAAGGGATCACGTCCATCAGGTAAGTTACAATGAGGGTCCCTTTAAAATAAACTGACATGATAGCAACGGCGTAGGTATTTAATGAAGATGAACCTACGTGTATGTGAGGTGACTTCTCAACATTTCCAACAAAAAGTCAAAAGAATAAACACAGTAATTGGGCAATATGCTTAAATCAATTTCGATGTGTCAGTCCAGAGTCGCGAAAAATACAAGTAATTTAGAGAAGCTTGATTGTTGTCTCAAATTTGATTGATTTCCAGCACAACCTGATACTGTTAGTATTACATGTTATGTAATCGCCAAATGTTTTAAATATGTTACCAAACCAATATTATACTAGTCAAATTGAGTTAAAGGCATCATTCTACATTATTTTCCAATTCATGAAATTAAATTTTCAAGTATCTAATGTGAACATTAATCTTATAAGTATGTCGCCTAAACACATTAACGAACAGATGGCCCATGTAACACCTAATCAGAAGTTTATTTTTCGTTCTTTTAATTTAAATTTGTTTCATTGTTTTATGTAATGACACCTGACTAGTCCAGCTAACAAACAATGTTCTTATGGATGTTTGTATGCATCGAATTATGTCTTATTTTTCTACAATTAACACAAGGGCTGTTTTCATGGCATCTTATATCTAAATTACTGAGGCCCTGTTAATGTTTAGTTAGCTTACACTTACATCTAGGATTGTTTGGGCGTAGTGGTAATAACGAATACTGGGTTTGTATAGTCACCGTGCAGAAAAAAGGATGAGCTGACGTGATGAGGTATTTCTGTTGAAAGGCAGAAAAATAGCAGCTTGTAGTTCAAATGTTTGAAGGCCGAGGGAGGGAGGATTCATCCGACTAAAGTATTTAAATATAAATATGTTATCCAAAGTTGGATGGAGATGTATATCCCCCTCCTCCACCACCACCATAGGCGTAGGAGACCAATTTGATTCGGGGGGGGGGGGGGGCTGTAACGACTTGCCCGAAAATATAACCAAAAGACACATTGCAAATTAGATTTCTTTCAGAAGGTGGCCGAAAAATTATAGCATATTGACCAATTTTTTAAAAATATTTTTGCTTGGGGGCTGCAGTACCCCCCCCCAGCCCCTCGCCTCTTACGCTTATGAACACCCCCACCATGGGCGCATATTAAACGTCATTAAACCGACAAAAATGTTACAATATTTTCATATTTCCCTTTGAACGTCCGGATTGCCCTTCGTTTTTAATTAAGAATCGCTACTGATACTGTACAGAGAAACTAACAACATAGTAAGAAACTTCTAAGAAAGTAATCACAATTACTTGTTTTGGATGTTACTACAGTAAAGGCCTAGTAGCTGCAAACTAACACTACAGGTTCCCAGACATTGATACTATGGTAACCACATATGCCAGGATACTGTGGGAATGGGATGGTAGTGTATAATGATCGCGAATTATTTTTTAGAGGAACAGTGATTTTCAGTCATAGTTGTGTATATTTTCCCATTGGGGTCCCGGGATGCCATACAAAATACTTAAAAACTTGATTTCAGGAGTTTTTTGGACTTCGTAGGCATCATGCCTCCGGGTCTAACTAGACCACTGACCATGGGTATTAAGCGGGCACTTGACCATCGGAACATTCACAGGGCAACGCTTTCAGACCCACGGAACAATGGCCTGAGTCCGCCTGCCCCCGTCCCCCTGTTCATTTCTAACCTCTGTTATTGGGACTGTTACTTAGACTAGTTTATAAATCACCATAGACCTAAAATCTGCACGATTTATTCTTTTCGAGAACAAGGTAACACTAGCAAGCATGACTCTGTCTTGCGCACTATAATGTGTATTTAAAATTAACTCCTAAACTGTTAATAGTCTTTCGCATTATAATATGCATTTATAATTAACTCCTAATCTGTTAATAGTCTTTCGCACTATAATATGCATTTATAATTAACCCCTAAACTGTTAATAGTCTTTCGCACTATAATATGCATTTATAATTAACGCCTAAACTGTTAATATTCCTCCACTGAAAACAAATGCTGCTAACTATAATAACACAAGTTCCGCCATAACAAAACATAAGAGCAGATCCCAATCTAGAATGGTCAAGAGAACCAACTAAAATAACGATCCCGTTATATGTCACGAATGGTGACGTCATGAAATTTCCTTATTAAAGGTACAACAGTATAAAGGTCAGATAGTGACACGGCCTACCCAACATTGTACTTAACCTTTAAACAAAGTTTAATCAACTTGGTTTCAAAGTTCTAGCGGAAGAAGGGTGAAGGGTGGGTCCAGCTGGAAATATATAAACCACATTTATGGATCAAACTCAGTTTACCTTCAGAATGTGATACACTGGTGACTGGTCATTTTAACACCCTAAGAATGATGCCCCCTTCACCAACTCTTGAACTCTCACCTTTCTATTGCATAATCACGTGAGTCAATGTCCAGTTTGATTTGGCTCCTACATTTGTGATTTCTTAAGTAAATCCCAGAATGAGAGATGAGTGACCTGCATGATATGGTTCTATCATGATTAAATTAATGTTTGAAGGAATCGTCGAACTTTCATAATTCTGAGAATGATAAACACTGCAGCTAAATTAAAAATGGCTACTCAGGTTGACAGGATCAGCATCTAAACAGGACGGAACATTTCCCTGCGTCGCACCAATGTGTGATAGTACATTGAGTTACATTGATTGAGTCATCGTGATATCAAGGGGAAATCCCCTGAATATGTCATTTGATGGTTACCAGCAGGGAAGAGGATGAGTTGTGGAGATCAGTGAACTGATTCTTGTACAGCAATCCTGTTTTACACAGAAATCACTTTTATAGGATGATATCCTTGAGTTATGAGTCAATAATTGTTGACATTAACTATTCAATTTTGTTACTTATATACTTATTTTTAATATTTCAAGCAAACAGTCGAACTTTTCTATAGAATCCAACCTTCGAAAATCAGTCCTTTCAAACATGGAATCAAAGCGACCACAGCATTAGTGACCATGATTTCATGCATTTAGGCTTCATGTGTATACCATGTTCAGTACTAAAATATTCACAGGGCGTACTCGTTAGAAATCCCTAAAATAATAACTGAACTAATAATAATAAACAGGACAAACATTGTCAAGACATTTGAAAACATGCAAAGTTTAATGTAACATGAATCGATTTATCTGAAATAACACTTTTAATATGGTTGCATATGATGAATATTTACAACATTTAACTATACTGCATTGTCTTTGTTTCTGTATTACCTTATACATATTCATTACTTATACTTTCCCTCTTGTTTAGGGATTCCATGACACGAGTTATCAGGAAAGCCTGGCGAAATTCAACCGGGCAAGGCGCAAGTAACTGTAAGTCAATACAGCTGAATACTCTCTACCTTAGTATTTAACATTGTATTTGTTAACAGTGATTGTCTGCTACTTTTAGTTGTAAAATCTTAATATAGGCCTATTAAAAGTAATCTCCATCAAACACCAGAATTTGTATTCCTATATCTGTGAATATCTAATTTTATCTGGTCACTAATATCATTTGCCTCAACTATAATTGGTTTTATTATATTTTTCGTAACAAAGCTGATCCCTGATAAATGTATGAAAATGAGTGATAAGTTCCTTCCATTAACAGAAACATTGTTCACTTGTTTCCCGTGTCGCGGTGTTTTGTTTAGCTGGTGGGTTAAATTGCATGTTAGTTTATGGTATTGCTGGCGCTTTTTCCGGGGGAGGGGGTGGCTTAGGTATCACTTTCCCATTATTCTACTAATAAGTATGTTGTTCGACCCATTTATTAAAATAAAAATATAACCTAATATTTCTCATTTTATTTCTATATTACAGCTCAATGCAAGATGAATGATCATCTGGCGTTGCCAATCATCAGCAGGACTGTGACGTCATTAACTCAATCCTCAAATTGATGGCAGTAATTTCAGTGAGAAAGGATCTAATAAAGAGTTTAGGTTGTAAACTGTTAATATCTCCCAAATACTACAAACAGCTCCAGATAGATCTCTAGTATAATAGACATGCAACTAGTCTAGTATGATTGTGACGTCATCAAATGCATATATTCTCAAGATAATGGAATGGTGACTTGATGAAGACTGTAACTTTTACATTCATTGTGAATGGATCTTGTAGAGAGATAGAATAGATATAGAGATAATAATTTCATGTACAATAAAGAAGTAAAATTTGAAAGATAACTTTTCAATTTACATGTTGTCTTAAAGGATGACTTCTAGTAGAACATCCATAAAAAGGAGTGTTTTTAATGTTTCTTCAACTTTCTGGTTTGGTAAGATATTCACCTTTAAAATATGCTAAATGTCTGGAATACTCCTATAATGTAAAATTGATGATGACGTCAGCCCATTAGTACAGGTCTAAATATTCATGTTAATAATGTGATTTATACATTTGAATAACTCAAAAAAAAATCCAAGTTTTGTAACTTTGTTCTTAAACCAGAGCATATTTAGATGATTTTCAACTACATTTGTCCATGTGGAATTTCTACTTCAATGTTAACATGTTATTTGAGGCCATACAAGTCTTCTCATCCCATTGTGTTTTGTGTTGTATTTGATGAATGATATAGTCCAGATACCTTTACTGATGAACTCAGCTGTTTAAAGTAACATGTCTCAAAATTAAACTAAATGTTATAGTAAATGCAGCCTAGACTGAAAGCCAGTGGTCTACAACATAACATCATTAATGTTGTGCTTAAAGTCATACTTTAATATGCTACATGTTCAACTACTTAGTGTTGTGCACTAAAGTGTACAAATGTAATTTGTTAGGTTTTGTTAGTCACATTGCTGTCTTTCAGGGACTAGAAGGGTAGGTAATTGGGAGATAAATGTAATCCTGTGACCATTTCTGAATCTCATGTATATGCTGCTAAAGTATGTAATGAGTTCACTGTCCACGATCTATCTCATATTGAGAGACAGCGCCCTCATATTCTCCAACTACTGAAATAGTATGGTGACGTTTCTGTAGTATGTTGACGTCACTGATTACCAATTGACTACGTGTGTCTCTTGAATTTAGCCCTATGAACTTTTAAACAGAACGATATCAGAAAAGTACATGTTAGAAAGAATGATTAATTATGAGAATCTCGTTAACTATATTACCCACCTTTCAGGTGGGCTTAACCACAGGTAGCGTACATAATTGAAATTTATTGCTAGGTTTTTTATATTCGGAGATGGGGTGGGATGTGTAGTGGATTCCTTCTCCATCCTATCAAGAGATTAGGTTTGTAAACTGTAAATAACTCCAAATACTACACAGAACTCTAAACAAAGATTCGATACAATACAAGATCATACAGTCTACTTAATATTTTATTGTAAAGTGTACAAGTTGTTTCTTACGTTTTATTACCCACATTTCTGTCCACATATACTTTTTTCTAACTTTTAATTCATTTGCTCTTCAAGCCAAACTCAAATTTGCTACGAGCCAATTAAACTATTAATGACGTCATCCATCACCCACTACGTCATCAGATAGGAGACTATTTATCTCTTAGATGTCAACTATTGAGAGAGGGAAGAAAGAGAGCACAATCCCTATCTTACTATGTGTGTGTATGTGGAGGGGCGGATGGGGTGGGGTGGGGGGGTGGGTAGTAGGAAGGTTTTGATGACATACCCACCACATTGGTGATCAGGTAGATGTTATAGTAGTTATTTGCACCATCAACAGAACGCTAATCCGTAGAATGGGAATTAAATGGTACTGTAGAGTATGTTTCACCCCAATATGTTACAAAGTCTTCGTTACTTGCGTAAATAAAGAGAAAAGTTTGTTCCACGCACTCCTCGTGTGCAGGGTATAACATCCTTTATTGCCCCCCCCCCCCCGACAAACACCTTACTACTCAGAAAATTAATTTCACGCCTAATTCTGTACATATTTCTATACTATTTTTAAGCAGACATGTTTAGAATGCTTTTGTTATAATCTGTTCATATTGTATCCACATACACTCGGTAACTAGGAGTGCGTGATAAAACTTGTTCTTCGTTCTTCCTTTTACTACATTTTGATTTAAACTGTGACGTATCGGTTACTTAATGTCTTAAATCTAACAAGAGTAGAGTCACCTTAATTGTGTCAATGTTAAGACTAAATGATATTCATTGGTTATCTACAATACAATTGTGTTATTAAAAGTGCACTACAAGAACTTAGAGGTGATATTAATTAATATCTGTGATATGTATTTTTTCTAAGCCAGCATTTCTTCATGTTTGTCGGTTCCAATGTATTATCGTTCTTAACTTGAAGACAATTAGATGACATAACTGTGACGTCATATCATATGATTGAAATAACAAATGTCTGTATGGTAAGTAACTGAGACCTAACTAAATCGATCAATACTTTTCATTGTATTCTTTGGTTATTATTTTAATTTTCGCTTTTTAATTGTTTTTATTGATTTATAATCTGTTCGTTTCAAATCATCATCTTAATAATTAAGTTTATTGTTATCACCTTTACGTCATATCCTATTTGATGTATTAACTGATTCCATCAGCGCACGAAGAATATAACATGAACGCTCAAAATAGTTCACCGACAAAGAAACATATATAGTAAACTTTCTATTTAGTGTTAACACTAACATTTCATTATTAACAATCAAGTAAAGGATGCTTTGATCATGCGCAATTAGTTCAATCTTTCCATGTATGATGACATAACGTCGATACAGGATTTAACATTACTAAAGAAATTAATGAGGTAGACAGATTCCCCTTATTTTTAGGGCTTTTAATGGATATCATATTTTTATTTTTCATTTGCTTACTCTAGAATTTTGCTACATTTTGAAAACTGTCTGTTGAAGTGTTGGTTATGTTTTGACTCAAAAGAGACTGTAACGTCGATAATCTTAAAAGGAGAAAAGGAAACTTTACATTTGACTTAATAAAGAGAATCATATATTAAGCATCCTGGTGAAATTTGTATTCAATCCATGCGTTTTGGAGATATTGATAGCTGAAATTGTAACAGTGTGTACCAAAAGTGAACTTGAAGCAAACAGGTGTGACGTCATAATTTCACACTGACAGCAAAATGTTCCATTTTTACTTCCTTAGTTTGACTTTGGATTGGAGAGGATCCAACTTTGTTTTAGGGTATGTGATGATGACAATACCCATTGATTGCAAAATACACATACAGTAGTTTAGTGCCTACCAAGTTTTGATTCCTTATCGAAGGCAAAAGGAATATATGCGATGGTGATGGCGTGTGCGTGTATGTGTGCGTCTGTGACACTTGCTTAAGTCCGCGATAACTCAACAACGGGGTGATGCATATTTGTCATACTTGTTATGTAGATGTAGTATAGTAAGAAGGTGTGCCCAATTTTTGTAGCGCTGACCTTATGAAAATTAATAAGGTTATGGTTTCAAACGTAAAACGTTTTACATTGCAATAACTCCGCAACCCGAGCCGGGTCGGATTGCAGCCAAACTTGGTATACAGTTGCTGGTTAATATCTGGGCCCCAACAAATTCCGGACCCATTTTTTGAGCTGGTGGAACCAAATTTTATTTCCAACTAAAATGCATTTTGAGGCAACTTCTTTGGGCTCAAATTTTTGGGGCCAAAAATATTTTGGGACCATCTGAGCCCACATTTCCTCTCCATTGCAATAACACCTGCTACCGTAATTCTGGTTGTAGCCAAACTTGGTATGCAGTTGTTGGTTAATAGCTGGTACATGTAGGCCATCTGGACCCCAATAATTCCGGGCCAATTTTGTGCCGGCAGGGCCAAATTTTATTTCCAACTCAATTGCATTTTGGGACATGTTCTTTGGGTCCGAATTTGTGAGCGCAATATTTTTTGGACAATTTGAGCACAAAATTGTATTGGACCCAATTTTTGGGAAGGGCCACAATTACTCCACATTCTTCAAGTGCATCAGATTGTATCCAAACTTGGAATACAGTTGTTGGTTAATAGCTGGTACATGTGGCCATAAATATTATGATACCGTATTTGATGATGACGTACACAACTTTAATCATCCACTAAGCAAGTAATCATAGTGACCCTCAGGCTCTTGTTAATATTGTATCGTTAGAATAACGCTGATAATGTTCTGTACATTTAGTGAACCTTACAGTGGTATGCTCCTTGTGTTTCACTTATCATTTTTATTATTTCCTTCCAGTTTGTATTTTACTGCAACTTTTAATGTTTCTATTTGTTAGTGAGTCTTAAAGAGCATCAAACCCAAGAACCATTTTAATACTATGTGATAGGTAAGCTATGGATCATATTAATATTATGTGATAGGTAAGCTATGGATCATATTAATATTATGTGATAGGTAAGCTATGGATCATATTAATATTATGTGATAGGTAAGCTATGGATCATATTAATATTATGTGATAGGTAAGCTATGGATCATATTAATACTATGTGATAGGTAAGCTATTTGTCTTCATTAATTACTTCATTAACAGTCTTATTTAATAAAGTATTAGCAGAACGTTAAACAGTTATTGTTTTAGCATTACATATTTTTTCGTAGTAAAGCTGATAATATGTGTTTATCAAGTAATTCTTAAATACAAAGATCGGCTCTGTATAAATACTCTTCATTTGATTCTTTCATTGTTATTTTAATGCGCCTTATAAATGATTCTACTGGTTTTATTTTATTTCAGATCTTCTTTATTTCTTTATATTCCGATATTTTCCTTCAATTTATAACAATTCTAAGACTGCATCTAATACTTACTTTAATTATTGTTATATTCAGTCATTGATTGTTAGATATCATTCTCCTTAAAACATTTATTAATTTTACTTTCTTTCAAGATTTAGTCGCTTTCCTTCGTTATTCCTATTTCTATAGCATGAATTAATCTTTGATATAACTCACGCGTAATACAGTGAATATTAGAAAAATATTGTTAATTGTTATCATAATAACAATCACTGGCTGTCTACCGTTAAACCATTGATTGTGTTACTCACAATCATACTAAAACATTGTTTTAGACATTAATTAATAACAATGACATGTATTGTTTTACAATCCAGTTCTTTGTTCCATTATTATTATCTATGATGATGTTTCCCCGAAGACAATAGGAACACGTGACTTTGACGTATAATAGTAAGATTTTAACATGATAGTAACGAAGATAATGTTCTGTATATTTAACGTTAACCTTAAATGCGATGATCGGCTCTCAATACATATCTTTCATTCTTCTTGTATCATTATCTTGCTTCTTCTTATTAATGGGACTGGTTGATGATTAATGAATATTCATGATCTCATCATTGTTATTCAGTATTTGTCGTATTTGTTTAACCCAATTGGATATTATGAAGCCATACAGTTAACACTATAACACTATATGGTATTTGACATTTCCAAGGTAATAATGTTTCCTTTCCTTTGTATTGTTCTTGGTATCTTCCGTGTTTCTGTATGCTTGTACAATATATCATTTTTGCAACCAAACATACTTGTTCCCTTTGTGGCGATCCTGGTCTCTCATTATGATACAATTACAACCTATTCATACCATTTATCTGTACCTATATCATAAGTTCATGTCGTAGAATCGTATCATGAAATTATTGATATGTAATGATATTGTAATGTCAATAGAAGCAATAAAAGAAAACTAACCAGATAAATATTGTCAACAGTGTTATCTCTGTGTAACATGTAGTCTATGTACTAACTTGTAATATCAACCTCTTACTCTTTTCCTGTCCTGCGTCTAGGTCACACAGAAGGTTATTGCTATACATTAACTCTCAAAACAAGTAAGGCTGGTATTTAGTTGCGGTTGGAATAAAAAAAAAATCTTGTCCTAATAAAAGTGTTGATAACGCTCTGTGAGTCTTTATTTAAAACTTTCTCTTCAAGTTTATCTCAATTTTCTAGAAACATGTGTTTTTTGAAAGATTCAACCTATTTACCAAATATTCAAGAGCGTATAATAAAATGATCGTAAAGTATATTGCTCAATGTAGCACACGGTGACCATTATCTGATTTATAGCGTATTTTGGGCTATATCTGAATCATCTCCAGGCAGGATTTTAAACTTTTTTAAATGTTCCTATATTTTTCTTAAAGAAATCGAATTTCACTCCTCGTCCCTATACGAGGATCTCTCCTTGTCAACGTTCATTGTGTTAATCATTAACGTCTGTGCACGCGTGAGGGAGGGAGGGATGGGGAGGGGTGTTCCTTGTGGATTCCCTACATTCAATTAACTTTAACTCGAGATGCACTTCCTCATTGAATTTCATTTGATAAATTAAAGATGAGTTAATAAACTGGTATATCAATTATACCAATACCCCTGGCCACTATATATTCTTACTGAAATCATTTCTCCCGTACAATGTCCTTTCCCTTCCCCGTTCGTCCTCAACTGCACTGGATACCACGTATGTCTGTTTCTATGTATTAACAACGTCATAATGCTTATAAATATATGCCAACATTTTTTGAGGCCTTTGTTAGTTAACACTTTGTCACGCCCGTCTGCAGGGTTTTGCTTTAACTGTACCCTATAAGGCAAACGAAAGTGTAAATTAGCTGAGAATGTTTATTAATAAATCGATGACGATATCCGATTCTATTTTATTTTATAATTTTATGTCGTGAATTTAAAGGTTTGCTTCATAGACTTGTTTTCAACATAGATTTCAATCCTCTCTTGTTTTCACTCTCTTTGACTCAGTTCCTAAAGGTAATAACATTAACCTATATTGATGTCTGGCAGTAATATAAATGGCTTATTTCATCCTTCATGGTGTGATTTTGTGGTCTGCAGTAAAAGAGATATATCGTCTCATTAGCACCGCGGTTTATGGTATACCGCCAGCTGATATATTGTGGCAATTCATCCTAAGCAAGAGATAGTATCAGATTGATACAAAGTTCAGTGATGGGGTAATGATTGTTCCTTAATTTCCCGTGTTCAATTAGTCAAGTTACTGATAGTAATAAAACAGAACACACATCAAAGTTCAAAATAGGAAAGGGAAGTCGGGTGTGGATGGCTGTAAATCTGGACACACTAGCCTATTTGACGTCATGATCAATTGTTGGTGCGTAAGATATACATCACCACATATATCATGGTAAGACTGGACTGGATAATGTAGGAGGGGGTGGGGTTGGCGTGGTTAAGTTACATGATTTAGGTTGTACTGAGGTCACATGTGGTTCAATATCTTACCATGAACATTGCCTTGCCAAAGTCAAATATAAATGAAGTAATTTTGACTTCTATTTTACCGGAAGTCATTGTTTTCCAAGATGAATATATTACGTAAAACGACAGTCGATCCATTTCAAGAGTGAAGCAGGAACGGGATTTGTGTGGAAGGCTAATATGACCGGAACGATGGTAAAACCTGATCATGTTTAGTTAACGTACGGATGAAAATAATTTAACATTTAACGACACTTTAAGTAGCATGGTTGTGTGTAAATTTGTAACTTCAATCTTCCCGACCAAGCCATGTTAGGTTAGCTCCTATGATAATACTATCAATATAACTAACCATGTGACTGTGGCTGTCAACCTGCTGATAAGAAAGAAACTGTTTGGACCAATAATACACGATAAAATACATGTGTGTTATTTAACACACAAATTCAGTGTTATCGATTTCTTCTTCAATTACAAGCCCTCTATCTGCATACATCATTACATCGTTTAATGATATCTAAATTTACCTGAATTTACTCTTAAGCAAACGTAATACTTTACACATCTGTGATGATAAGAAAATGTTTTTCTCTTTATATACCTTAAAGCAGTTGTATTTCTACTTATCAAGAATGCTACCAAAACCTTCAGACTATTCAAAATTAGATTGTTATTAATCAAATTAGTGCATCTTGTTTTTAATCGGTTCATGGGAGTTATTAATAAAGTAAACCCATATAGTTTTTTTTATTTAGATTTAATCCTTTGAAGAACTAAAGATGAACTGGAAACATCCAATCTTTAATTTACTGTTTGTTCGAATTAAACGAACAATTTTACTACGGTATTCCTGAAGCAAATTACAGATTTACTCAAATTCAACCTAAATATTTGTTATAAATATACAAATAATAATCTACTTAGCCTAAAACGAAAAAGTCCAACTTTACAGACTAGCATTCAATCTAACAATACACTTAACAAATGGTGCATTCAAAGTTAACCATCAGTTACCTGCAGTGATCGCTGCACAGTTCATCGCTGCACTGCTCATTTATCTGTGAGCAAAGCGTACGAGCGCCCTCTAAAACAATAAAGTTTGCATCACCCAGGAGAAGGACACAACTATCTTCTGATCATAATAAAGGTATAGTAAGATGAAGACTGTGGAATACGGTCAGGATAATCAGAGTGAGGTTGTAGGATTATTTAGATCATCCATGTTTATTTTAGATTAGAAGGGCCGCCCTGACGTTCGTTAGTTGTTGATGTTTACAATAATTAATATTCAAAGAACATAATGATATAGATATTAAACATCAAGAGAAACAAAGGTGGAATCAGAGTAATGTACAGCTTACTACCGTAAAAGCTCTTGCCATTCATCGGAAGAGGGGCGAAGGTGGGGGGGGGGGAGATTTTGCTCGTTTTTATAACCGATTTGGTTTGATTTATAGGTTGTGAATACAACTATATTTACAGACTAACTGTTTAATACGTTAGATTGAATGATACAGTTATACCAGGAGTACAAGGACAAAATTGTGTTTATTTTCAGAATAAAAAAAAAAAACAGGACGACGATAGAGATATTGCTCGTTATGGATATATGGCCTATATGTATACAAATAATTTTCCAGGTTAATCGGTCCAATTATCGGTCGAAAAAACTTCATTGACAATGATAAATTTTGATTATTACCGGTAACCGAATTATCGGTCTGATTTATAACCCGATAATCCAATATTATTGCCGGTAAGCTTTCATTTTCAGTTGAGGCTAGAGTACCGGTAAAAACAAGACCGGTATCGAGGGATAATCCAAGTTTTCCGACAGAATAAACTATAATACATAATTTAGTTGTTATATTGAGCGGTGGGTCACACACGTGATTCAGGAATACTCTCGACATTCGAGGAAACATCCGGTTTGATTAACATAACAATACGCGTCAAACCCCATTCTTTATACAAAGACGAAATGAATGAGAAGAAAACCTCGGGTGGCTTTGTGAACATTCCAGGCACCGATGTTCTGTAATTAGTTCTACAGTATTGTGTTAATGATAGCTTGAATAGGCTTGTTTCTCGTGCATCAAATCCAACGTAAGCAATTGAACGTACAGGGACTGCAGGTGATAGTGTAACCGTTTAGTGAAATATTTTCCTCATATACATCAAATTAAAGACAGTGCAATCTTCTTATAGTGCGATCTACATGTATGGAAATGTTTGTGCAAATTATTGTCGTTGGATCAATATGCCAGAATTTTTACCTTGTGATTCTTTCGCGATGATTTCTATATTCCAGATGGATGTAGGCTATATGCTACCATGAATTAATGATCAATATTGTATTCAGAGACCTACATCTTTTCGTGGGCTGAGAAGATGATTCCTTGTGGAGGATTAAGTTTGTTGAGAGGATCGGTTTGGTTTTATACCGGGATAAACTTTTAACTATATAACATAACGATAGTTCCTATGAAATTTTACTTTCCTGACTTCTTGAAACTTCTTGGAGATCAAGAGATATTAGATTTCAAAGTATTGTCCCGTTGACCCCTCGTCATCTCATGTGAGTACACATTCCAATGAAATTCTTTGTTAATATTAATAAACTGGAATAAACGGTACTAGGTTAAACACGAACAAACAAGTTACTTCTCAAAGACCAGTATAGCACAACCCACACTTAGTTAACAACAACGTTACACTCAAATATTGGCAAACTAGGCCTGCAGTAGCTGGTTAATGTCTTAAAGGATAGAGGGTAAATTTCAATCGCCTTTACTGAAATTTCGATCGAAAGGGAAACAAACATATAGGCTACCGCTGATACTGCCTTTCCTTTTTTTGTTTTCGAAATGTATTGGAAAATTACATTTAAGTGTCAGTACTGAGTATGCCATTGTTTATTATTCTCTTTAATAATTTCAGCAACTAAAAGTAATGCCCTCTAACCTTGTTTGGTTTAAATCTTAAGTGGCTAACTATAATAGTTGGTTACTGTATAGTAGACTGTACAGGTACTGTATAGTATGTGCATCCATGCATTAATTTAATAGTGTTTTGTCCATTTTAAATTTTAGGATATTACTTATATATTTTTTTTATATTTAACTCAAATTTAAATATTCAAAATAACATTTAATTCCGTGGTGATCCAATTGCTAATATGTTTTTGGTGTACTTTGAAATTTGGAGAACATCATTAACTGTATTGTTTAGTCGGGTAAACAAAAATTACCATACCATTTGATATCCTTTATTCCAAAATACTATTGTTGCATATATGTGAAATGAAAGCTCATATTTAAGAAGCAATCTTCTCTACAGTGCATGTAATTACGTGACGTGTTAGAACTTTACCAAGGCACATAAAAGCTTGAAATACACCGCGCGTCCTAACTTGGCACAGACTTCTCCAATAACCAAAGAAGTATGCAGGTTCTAGCGCACCATACATATAGACTGTTAGGGTACCGTAAGTACATTATAATGGCGTCAACAAGCTTATACAATACGTTTGTCAACATTGGTTGATTGCATAGAAGTTTCAGTATACTTCAGTGTGCTGGCAATGAGATATGCAACTCCGCGGATTGCCCCTTGTTTATTCTTTGTAGTGAATATCGCTTCTCGGCCTTTTGGCTAAGATCATGTGTAGTATCTGTTCCCTTTCGAGGGGAATGGTGATACACACCCGACGATGATCACACAGTCACAGTCCCGATGCAAGGGGACTGGGGCTGAGAGCGGATCAGTCGTTTGGTAGTTTGGTTTTCGTGCTCAGGTTCTTTCCTGGGTGACTTTTTCTTAAAAAGTATATTATTGTTAAATATTTACCACAAAACGATAGAAGTGTGTGACGCTCAGTACAGACTAGTCCTTAGCTTTAAGTTCATATTGCAACCAAGCCGGATCAGTTACATGATCTGAAATATCTAGGAATATTCACTCGTACCTGTACTTTGAAATAAAAAAATAAAATAAAAAAACACGTAACGCTCTCGTACCGTCTAAACTCCTGATAAAAAAAGAACGATTTTGAGGAATTCGAAGAATTCGAGGAAAGATGTCAATAACGTCATCTGTGATTTCGTAAATCAACGTTAGCGTCTAATGAGTACACTCATAGACTGATGAAACCAGCGATGGGATTTGAGGCAGTGGCGTAGCTAGGATTTTTTAAGTGGGGGGGCCATGGGGGGGCTGTTCTTTCTTGTGGGGGGGCCGGGTTACTATCTGAGCGGAGCGCCACCTTGGTTGGCGCGGAGCGTACAGAGAAAATTTGAGATTTCAGCACCCCCCAGATCGCAGGAGATGGCACCTGTGAGGCAAAATAGCAACCATAAAGATGTGCAACTTTGGTGACAGAAATGCCAAAAAAAAAAAAAATTCTCTCTTTCATGCTGACTGGCCTTGCCAACTCAGCCAGACTTTTAACTTGAGTGAAGTTGACATCAAAGGCGTACGGGACCATTTCAGTTTGGGGGGGGCAGAACTTTTTGTGCCCCAAAGTTCCCGTGACACTATCTAAGCGGAGCGCCACCATCGGTTGGCGCGTAGCGAACCAGAAAATTTTTGGCACACAATGCCTCTCAGATTGCCGGAAACGGCACTTCTGAGGCCTTGCAAGTTGCATCTAAACATTCTTTATTTTATAATCTCACGTTTTAGAAATTTACAGTTCCCCAAAAATTTGGTAAATTAGAAGAAGAAAAAATGGTAACATCACTTTGAAGGGGAAAAATGGGACAGTATATTTTTTAAGCTGCTATATTTAGTTACCTTATTTATTATTTTAACACTGTACTCAGCTACCTCCAGAAAAACATTGTTCAACGACACGTAGGCGGGATAATGTCGCTGTGTCGGGTGAGACTGCAATTTGTCTCACAAAAAAGTATAAAATATAACAAAGGATATGATAAACCTGTACTTCTAGGCTTGTAGACACTCCCCCCCCCCCCACCATCCATGAAAAAGAAAATGTTTCTTTTATACACTCATGTCGGGGATATCCAGGTCAAGGGCGGGGGAAGCACTTTTAATCTGGGGGGGGGGCACCGACATCAAAGGGCACTTTGCAGAAATTCGATTGGAATGATGCAGCGTTATATTCAGTACCCTTTATAACTCTTATTGTATTATCTTATTTGTGTATACATATCACTCCATCAACGTCCCCCCCCCCCCCCCCCCTCAAGGAAAATATGCATACTAGCACTGCAATATCCAATGCGCAAATTGGGAAACAAGGAACATGTTTTCTTTTGAGACAAAATGAGGTGAAATCATGTTAGTTGCTAATGTAGGAATCTTCCGAATTAGAGTTTTTTTCTTGTTAAAATCTTAACAAATTTTTTCCATTCGAAAATGCTTTGAGTTTGACTCACAGAAATTCGTTAAAAGTCACAGGCTTAGCTAGGATTTGCAAAGTTGTATGCACGGCTATCTGAGCGGAGCGCCACCATCGGTTGGCGCGGAGCGTACTTTTATAAAATTTTTGATTTTACAAACCCCTCAGATGGCCGGAAACGGCCCTTCCCGAGTGTTTATTCTGGTTCCCTGGCCTCTTGCTAACTTGAGGCACCTCAATTTTTATGTAGAAAAAAGGCACATTTCTAACCTGAGGAAAAGTGGGGGAGGGGCACGTGCCCTCTTTTTCCCCCCGGTTCCGCCGCCCTTGGTCCAGGTATACAATTGACTAGTTAGAAGAAAAAAACTTGATCGTGCAAAAAGCGTGGTAGCCCAGATGAACTGCGCTTACGGTGGTGTTACACGGAAATATTCGGGCATCATGATGCTAAATAAAGAAAATCATGGAATTGTCGGGCAAAAATTTGAAAAAGATTCGGGCAAGCTACTGCATATTTATATATATATATATACATATATATATATATATATATTTCCAGAGGACAAGAAATTCGGGCAAAAGTCCTGAAAAATTCGGGCAGCCTAAGAGGAGAAAAAATATATATATATATATATTTTTTTTCTCCTCTTAGGCTGCCCGAAATTTTTCAGGACTTTCGCCCGAATTTCTTGTCCTCTGGAAATTTAGGGGGCAGTCTGCCCCCTGCACCCCCGCCTCGACGGCACCTATGGTTGGCATCATTTGTTGTTTCAAGGTGTCAAGGCCTTTCTCCCAACTCAAACCCCTGTGGGCTACCGGTAGGTTTGCAGGAAATGCCCACATGTGGACTTAAATAGCATTAGAGGAAGGGGATGGAAGACTAACACGCATCGATGTTTCGGTAATGGTCCACATTGGTGGCTCGGTGCTAATTAGGCCATTTATTGGGTTTCTTGAGGCAGCTGTCATCAGAATCTGGGTTTTTGTGCCAATCGATGACCGATAACATGTATTGGTAGATATCGATATCGCGCAGCACATGCACAAGGTTCGTGGTGTATGGTCGCAACCGTCGCATCGACTATTGCCATGCCATGCTGTATGACCATTCTCATGATTACTACAGATATTGTATTATTCTTATTCTGCCAGATGCAGACGAGAAAATTGTGTAACTCTATATCCCAAATTATTGAACAAAAAATATTAGTGAATCCCACTGATGATTTTTTTTTTTTACAATTTTTTTTTCCCAGTGGGGGGGCCAGTGGGGGGGCCAGCCGATTTCATGGGGGGGGGGGGGGCCCCGGCCCCCCCCCCAGGCCCCCCCGTAGCTACGCCACTGATTTGAGGTAAATGAATGCGCGAAGTTGACGGTCTGCTGTATTGGTCCCAAATTTAGCACGCTTACACTAAAAAGGTACTGCTCAATGACACACTGATCTGACATGCTCCCTATCAACAAAACACCAAGTCTTCACAAGCTATACAGCAAGCTCAAGCAAACATGCTAGTAAACTTGTTTTTTTATTTACAAACTGACTCAGACAAGAAAAGTGCAGATCAGAGCCGGGCTAACTGGCATATGCAAGCGGCTTATAAAATAACACCGTTAACAAGTTGGAAACTGACATGAGTATATCATGATTTAAAACATTCCTAATCCTAAATTTGTTTTGAAGTTCGTTCCAATTTATGTAGTATGTTTGTAGTTTACACTGAGGTTATCGTTTCTGAGTTAAGCGCCTTTTGACAGTTGCGTTGTAGCCCTAGCGTGGCAGGTCGCGTAAACAGTACAGCCTAACCTTATTTGAAGCAAATACAATTTGACAAAACTCTACAGGTACCACAACAGTTATCTATAAATACTTTAAATGCAGTCAGTTACTAGAATTGTAATCACACTGCCTATGAGTCTATTGTGTATTGTCTGTTATATATATATATATATATATATATATATATATATATATATATATATATATATATATATATATATATATATATATATATATATATATATAATCGCTGCTGAATAAACTTCCAAAACATTTGACAAATCAACTTCAAGCATAGTAGTGTGGCAGTAAAAGATATGTTGTATTGGCCCAAAATTTAGCAAGCTAATATTCCAAAGTAGATTGGATAATAAGAAAATATGATACTTATAATGAAACTATAATACAAAAGGATTACTCTCATGCGGTTACTTGTATTGAAATAATATCATATATGTATTACACTGACAGCAGGAGGTATTTCTTGGCAATACATTGCTCCTTGAGAGGAAATTGACAAGTGAAATCTCGCTTGGGATTGGTTTATTTGGGGGGGGGGGGGAGGGTGGGGAGGGTTTGTTGGCAAGTTTCTTAGTCAATTTAGGAAGTGTTTTTTTTTTCTTTTAGAAGTTGTGGACTAATATTAGCCTTGTATTTGGAGTAACATACAAAGATGTGTGTTAACATTGTTGATGAGAGACATATTTATATTCTAATCAGGATACAATAAAAGTATCATCAAAGGTCGGATTACTGAAGTAATGTTATATTTCTTGGTAGAATTTATCACGCCAAGAGCATTACCCGAGAATTCAGAATACTATAGTTTGAATCACGGCATTAATAATCAATGCTTTCATGTGAATGACCTTTTCTTGCTGTTATTAACGGATTGTTTTTACAAAATGTTCCCGTCACAATAATAATTTATCATGCATAAGCTAAATATAAATAACTACACAACAACTATGCTAACTATAAATGAGTTTTTATCTGCTCCAAAATTGTGTAAGTCGTTAACACATACTACACTCATTTACCAAGCATATAGCTATCGATAAGATTATTGTACACAGTATAGGTAACCAAATTAACAACATATGGTTTGCTGAAGTTAATTATCTTGAGTTCTTACGTTTACTACCGATAGAGTTACACTAGTATAAAGTTATCATTTATTTAACGCCTTCGACACTAGAGGTGTTCGTTGTAACAAATCTTGTTTTTTTTATATGATTATTGACATATTGCTCTTATTTATGAGCACCTGTAGGGGGCAAGGAAAGATCAGGGGACTTGCACTCCACATGGAAATGAAATTGTTAACAACAATCAGGGTTAAACAAAACTAATGATGCATACAAATTAACCACATTCCAGCTCGGTATAAGGGATCGGAGGTGGTCATTTAATTCTTAGAACATTGCTGGGGCTTCCCCAGCCGTACATTTCTGTGTATTATGCACTGACATTATTCCCAACATAACGTTTACATTTGCAAAATTTTCATTGCAGACGACAGCATATTTGGGCATAGTTTGGATTGTTATCGGCTAGCGGGGTTTGGTGGCGGCGAGGGATATGTGTTGGAAAATACATTTTATTTTTTCTAACACATAATTTTCTTGTCCGTTTGCGTGTCATTTCGTTATTTCATGACGTGGTCAGCCAAGAATGTGTGCCCCGTGAAGCAATCCCCTGACGGGTTTCCCGAATGTTTAAAACAAAATAGGTAGTCCAGGCTAAAAGATACAATTTGATAGAGAACAATAACTTTTCTGGTGTAAAGTACATACAAATATCTTCTCCAGTTTTGGAAAACTGGACAGTGGAAGTTGCCACCTGTCATACCAGAATGAACTTGAAACAAACAGGTGACGTGGAATTGTTGGATACTTTTAGATAATGTTTTGTTTTGTGTTTCTTTGAAATCTGCATCTAAAGTTCCCAGACATTGACGAGGTTACATTTCGACAGCACACACGGAAATTAGAATACTCCTTCAGGATTGTTGGTCTACACACAATCATAGCAAATACTGAGTACGATTAACACTCTCACCTTACAGACCAGTCTAGTAAACGCTTGTCCCTCAACTCAGACACATTGATTTTTTTGTTCACACTTAAACACTGCCGTAACCTGTCTATATCAATCATTGGGAATTTTTGGAGCAAAAGAGTAGCTATTTGCGATCCACATTTTGATTGGGTGTAATTTTGTTTAAAGATATTTATTTCAAGTAACCTTTTGTTGGTGTTTGAAACTATATGTCAAGTAGGTTCCCTTGTGTCACTCTAAGTTTGACCTTTTTCAAGGAGAACGACAGGGAGGGGACTATCTTGTAATTTTACTACTGAGAGGGAGCAAATAATGAAGATACGACATCGTATTTATAGTGGTCATGGACACTTCAATGCTGTCTTGGAAATCAATAAATTATTCACATACTTAAGAAGAACATAATCTGAGGAAGTAAAGCCCAAGGTAACATACTATTTAATTCCACTTAGTACTGGTTCTTGTCAATATCACTATGCATTTGCGTGCCTGAAATCCCTAGTACATAAGCTGTGTACAGTCTCGTTAAGCATATAGCGTTTGCATATGAAATACCTACGTGATCTAACACTGTAGCTACATATCCGTACTTATACGTCCGTCAGTTTCAACCGAGTTCCGTGATTGCGCACTGGAGAAATCGTTGCTGAAGAAGGAAGTGTATCCCGAAAGAAGCCTACCATAGTAACCTATAGGCTTAGGCTGTATACATACAATGTACGTTATTTACAACTATAGTAAGGAGAAACTAGGGGCAAATAAAATTGTGTTTCACATTGTGTTATAATCTTAAAAACTTTAACGGAAATTTTAAATTAGGGATGATAGTAAAATGGTTCTGCTGAAAATACCTGATATCACTTGTAAATATGCACAACAAATTGAGACGTTTCACGTTTGGTGGAGAACAATGTTGAGCGAGAGTTATAAGACAAATGAAGATGCAGATACTGTTTGATATTTATGGCAGCCATTTTTCCTCGAATAATATACATATATCAAATAAAAAAAAAATGAGGGGTATTGCTGTTGCGACAAATTCTTGCCTTGGTGTTCGCTTTGGAGAGATCTGCCTCATTGCACCATTTACGTAAGACTTCCTATATTCCAGTCAAACACAACTGCTGTGAATTGTTTGCATATATATATGGCTTAAAACCACAACCTGATATCTTGATAGAGATACACATTGTAAATAATTTGTGATGTTTTATGCTGACATGTGTCAACTTGTACAATTAGTGATGTTATTATGATGTTATTATTATCCTCCCTTCCTCCCCTCCTCTCCTCCTTCTGAAGCGAACTGCGTATGGCGGGGGAAATTACCAGATTTAGGGTCCTTCGCTTCGAACTCACAAGTTATAAATGAGGATGCAAGTGTGTTCTTGCGTTGAAACTACGGCTGACAATTTATTACACAACTCTAAATAACAATATACATATGAATAATTCATGATACATGATAATATAAATGGCTTATTGAACTCCTTTCGGGGGAAACTTATAAATAACTACCATAATCGCAAATCATATAAAAAAAACCAAAAAAAAAACCCAGATGAATGACACCAATCTGTACTACCCAACACAATTAGTCTGACCTGACTAAACACTACTTGGGTTTTCAAGACACCAAGATTACCAAAATATGGGACAGTACCACAACCTATCAATCATGGGAGCCTCTGCTCAGCCCACGCCATTGGTGAAACTCTAAACATACTGTTGTAAAGCGAAATTTTGTGGTTTGCACCCTATGAATATTTATGTGTTATTACGTAATAGACTATGTAGCATTAGTTGTGCACATAGCTTTTGCACGTGTGTTTGTCAGTGCTGTAACCGCTGCGATGATGGCTAACAGCGTCTCTGCAGTGAGTGTGTTTTCCCTTTTTTCTTTAATTATTTGATCAGTTGAGTTTGAAATTATTGGTGTGATGTTATGTTGTTTATGTGTATGTACTGTATATATATATATATATATATATACTGTATATATATATATATATATATATACTGTATATATATATATATATATATATTTATATATATATATTTATATATATATATAAATATATTTATTTATATATATATATATATATATATTTATATATATATATATATATATATATATATATATATATATATATATATATATATATATATATATATATATATATACATACATGTATATAAAAATAATTACTCACAAACGGATATGCGTGTGTTGGGAGTTTTGGACTGTAATTCAATAAGTCCTCACGGTTCAATTTGTCGGCCCTATAAATACTCTGAAGGGGCTATTCGACGCCACTTTTCCACTGAAGCCACACTATTAGTATATATAGATACATTGACGATATATGTTTATTTGATCACATGGTGAAGAAATACGCAAAATGCTTCTTCTCCTACAGATTCCATGGTACAATGTTGAGGGTTTGTCACGATAGTACCATGGAAGTTTTACCTTCAGGGTGTTCATGAATTTGAGATCAAAGATCAACTAGGGGTCTTTTGTGGCCCGGGCCGCGGCCCTATATTTTCAAATTGCTCCTGTTCGTACAGTGTATGGCCAGTTATAATGAAACTTGGTCACAATGTTCCTCAGGATGAGAGTTACGAGCGGTGTTCGGAAAATTGAGGTCAAATGTCATTTAGGGGGTCATCAGGGGTCATTCTTTGTAATATTTTCAAATATTTCAATCTCCTCAAGATTTTGATGGATCATATTCAAAGTTGAACTGATGATTGTTGGATTGTGTATGAATAAGGTGATGCCTAAATATTTTTGGTCAAAAGTTAATTAATTACAATTAATCCCCATTGGTTAAAAAAATCTCAGCCTTCACCTTTTGCCAAAGCTCCTTTAATTTGTCTCCCAGTCTCTGCAGTGTTTGTTTACATTTGTGGTTAAGCTCTGCAGACGCTGTTAGTGGAATTAAAGCAGGACTGGGAGTTGTTATTAACTGTTGAACTGTAAGCATGAGAGCCCTATAGCCAATCAGCACTTGCCGATTCTTAGAAGTCTTTGAGCCTGAGGTATGTAGGCAGCCAGCCAAAATTTTGGCAAAGAGTGCTTCAGGTCTGCTTTGGAAGAGGGGAGAAAGTTTAATAGGGTAGGTCAGTGGTATTGTTTGAGAGAGTGGGTAAAATAGGATTTAAAGGGGGAAAAGAGGAATTATAGCCAGTAGTGTGGCCAGGGTTTTGTTAACGGAGGGGGGGGGGGGTTATCCCTCATGGGCCCAAAATTGGTGGAATCTGAAAAATGGCCTGAAATTTGGTGGGCCATAAAGTTTTGTGGGCCCTACATTTTTAAGCTCGAAAAAGTATGAGCTTCTGCACCATTGGTGCTCTAGTTTTTATAGCATATATGTTTAGTTTCACTGAACCTTGGTGACGAAATGGCATGTCACATTGGACAAAATGATAGCACATTCAATAAAAATGTCTCGTAACATAACCTGTCAGTTTCGATACAGAAGCAACATTTGTTCACCTCCTTCTGTATTCATAATGGATAATGCTTCGGTTTACCGTGGCCTTCAGGTACTAACCGACCAAAGAAAATTAACTTCCACACTGAAGTCTCCATGGTCTATTGCAACCTCTCTATTGTCCTACATCTGGAACTGTCATGACAAGAAATGTTAAGAAAACTACCTCTATTGTGTTTAGTACACCCTCAAAGCACTTAAATCCTAACATAAATAGTATCAGACTTTGCGGTGTTGATGTTATGCTGTCTAAGACTACTAAATTTCTTGGCGTTTATATAGATAATCATCTTTCTTGGAATAATCATATTCAGAATATTTGTATGAAAGTGCCTAAAGGGGCTAGAGTTCTTAATAGACTTCGCCAAATCCTTCCCAGAAGCACATTGGTCACTTTGTATAATACACTCATACTTCCCTATCTTACATATTGTAATGTTATTTGGGGCAGTACCCATGCCTCTAGAATTCAACCCCTTTATTTACTTCCAAAGAGAGCCATTCGTTATATTTGTAATGCGGATTACCTCCAGCATACAGCACCCCTGTTTACTACTCTTAACGCTCTAAGTATCTATGATGTAAATCGCTACTATGTTGGTATTTTTATTTTCAATTGGTTACATGATAATGCTCCGTCGACTTTTCGCAACTATTTCCAGTTACGTAACGATCCTTATCCTAACCGTGCGCCAAATCAATTGACTGTTCCTTACTTTAGACTTAGGTCTGCACAACTTGGTATTCGTTATGTCGGCGTAAAACTTTGGAATTCCCTCCCTACTACTATTACTGGTTGTTAAACTTTAAACACCTTCAAAACACGTCTTAAAGAGTATCTTATATCAAACTATCATTGATTTTGTATTTTCCTTTCTTTGCCATCTTTGTTCTGTTTTCTCAGTATACTTAAGCTTTCTTTCTATGTTTTATTTGTAATGGGGTGTCAACGTAAACAAGCTCTGCAGAGCTTCTTGTTGGCACTCCTCAATCTCTTGTTCTCTTGTACGTTTACCCACGTCTATTGTCAAAATTACATACTTTAATACGAGAGATTGAAATAAAGTCTTATGAATTGAAGAAAAAAAAAATTGAATTGAACAGATGGAGTCACCCGCTGTCATTGCGCAAGCGCAATAGCATCACTTCGTCCAATTGAACGTTAGGAAAAAGTTGGCGATTTTTACTACAAAAACATTTTTTCCCGTGAAAATATGTATGCACGCTGGTTCCAGTCAGTTTTAAACGTGTTTCCAGATATACTCTGATAACATCAATTGTATTTGATGGTATTTTAAACATGTTGTCTTGAGTTGTCGTGAAATCGGCTTGTTGACGCTAATTAGTGTGACAGGCCGTTGGCGCCCCGTGTCGGGTACTCACTCTTGTGATTTTTAAGAGCCGTGCTGCCCACGCCCTGGTACGTAGTTATTGGTTATTTATTTAAAGTGAATCTCTGCCGGTTGTTTGCCTTAATTTGTATACGGCAGAACGACACTGCCTTATTTTTTGTATGTTTAAAGTTAATTAAGTAATTAAATTGTTGATTTGAGACCCAGTTCTCTTAAATTGTATTCTTCTCTCCTTTTTGTGTATTGGTTCAAGCCCTGCTAGCATAAGTCTTCGCCCCCTTTCCCCCTGCCCTGACATCAGGTGGCCTCCAGCTGCCATAACCCACGCTACCGCTCGGCCGGGTACAGGGGCGTTACAGTATTTCTAATAAATTTCTATAAGCAATGATTGGATTAATAGTTATTGTATCCTTCCGCCAGTTTAAACGCACGCGCATGGTAAACATTATTGACCTCACATTATGATAATATTATGTATGTTACGTATCTATATATATCGCGTGTTGAAGGACAATATTCTTTTTCGGGTTTGCGCTCTTCACTTAACTACATATATGTGCTACCTTATGAGTAATTTATGACTCACGCTCTCAAAAACAATTTTAGCGATGAAGCTGTTCAGAAATCCATAGTGGTTATTGAAATGATAAGTACTAGACCTCTATATTGCTTGAAGCTACAATAATACCCCTGTAATACAAATGTAATAGTCCACCTGTTACTATTTCCAAATACCTCTTAAGCAATCCCCCTAGTAACACATTCTACAGTCCACCACCAAGCCAGCCTAAAGGTCAATAAGTTAGGACCTACTCACCCCTTAGTCTAAACAATCCTACCACTTGCTGAATCTCATCATATTATAACTATAAACATTGCTTGATATCAAATTGTGTTATATCATATATGCATGCACTACACTGCCTGTGGGCTATCGGAATATACTGAATAAATAAGAGTCACTCCTCAAATACAGTTCTTTGTGTGAATTATTACCAGCAACAAATTAAGAACTTTACAGTTATTATAGACCACGGAGCCTTCTTTTACTTTATTTTATGAGAAGATTGGATCAGGCGAATTGAAGTGTACGTACAAAATTACTTTTTTCTTTAGACTTCATGTTTAGGCCCAGTTATAATCAAATATCAACGCGATCCAATTAGCGCTCAACTTTGGGTATACCATATTATTTGCCTACATGTATAGGTCATAGAATTAAGCTAGTTATAGTAGTACTTTATTTACCTCTCTGTCGTTACAGACCAGTCTAGGTAGGCTACAACTCGTTTTGTTTTATTGCAGAGTAATAACATAACGATAGAGTTGTTAACATTAACGTTTTCCCTTCAGCTCAAACACATTGATTTTTGCACACTACGTCACTGCCGTAACTTTGTAGGCCTATATCAATTATTAAGACTGTTTGGGGCAAAGAGTAGCTATTTGCGATCCTTAAATTCTTATATAGAACACTATCTGAGGAAGAAAAGCCCATTATAATATGAAGGTAGGATACTATTAAATTCCACTTAGTAGCATGGTGGGCTCATAATTGACGCACTTAAGGATTTGATCAAAGATGTCTGTCAAGGAAAACTCCAAATTACTCAACTGTATGTGTTTTTCATATGTGTAGTTCCTCAGAAATGTTATGATCTCAAAATATTTAAGGTTCTGTGCTTATGCACCGTACAATTGAGCAGAATTTGGCCACAAAATGTCTGCTGTGTCAAGGTCTTTCATACCCCTAAATTGACACATTCGTCAATTAACTGACTGAAGTGTAGGCCTAAGTATACATCAATTGACTTTGGATGCTGTTTGCCTATGCTCTGAACCTCTAAGCTCAGACAGGTCAGGTCCCAGAGAAAAGTGGTATCATATAGAGGTAATGTTGGTTATTTTTAGGGAGTAAGATTTCCAAATGTCCAAAAACCGTGCAAAACTTGGTGGAGGGTGTTAAAAGCTTAAAAAATACCACAATTTAGTCAGCAAATAGCTGAAATGGATTTAAACACATGAAATATGTAATTCTGCTTGACTGTAAAAAGTTTAGGTGGCCTGCTGTATCTTTGCTAGTAATAATTGAAGGTGCGTCAATTACGGGGGTGCGTCAATTATGAAGCCTTTACTATACTGGTTCTTGTCAAAATCACAGTCACTATGGTAGCATACGCCCATTAAAAGCCCCATTGACTTACACACTAAATCACAAAAGTAATGTGGTCTCTAAGTCTAGATAGAAGTTTTCACTAGCTAAACGCTACCCATCACCGGATAGCTGACAAAATGGCACCATCAATTTTCCGTATTATGACCGTGTAGATTTTTTGCTATCGAAGCCAGAAGTTTTCGTCACTTGTAAACAAACCTCTTCATTCAGTGGTAAACAAATTTCCTACGCTGCTCCTGGGAGGCCTAAAGGGGTCTAAAATGCCTCAATTGACCCAATTTTCTCACCACATGTACTTCCATACATGCTCTTCAACATGCAAGCCACAAAAGACTAGATAACAGGTCACAAAAGATGTTCTCCTGCTGCTTTTTGGCACTTTTCCTGAAGGAGAACAATCGAGCGAATTGATATAGACTCTAATAGGAGTATGCCACCATATGCATTGGTGTGCCCAAAATCCTTAGTGCATGTATAGCTCTGTACAATCTCGTGAAGCATATAGCGTATGTATATGAAATAGGTACGTGATCTAACACTGTAGCTATACCTACCCGTACTTATACTGTACGTCCGTCAGTTTCACCCGATTCCCGTGATTGCGCACTAGAGAAATCGTTGCTGAATAAGGAAGTTTATCTCGAAAGTAGTCTACCATGGTAACATATAGGCAAAGGCTGTATACATATATTGTAACTTTACATGTACAACTATAGTATGGTGAAACTATAGGGGCAAATAAAATTGTGTTTCCCATTGTGTTATAACTGAAAAACTTTAAGTTAAATTTTAAATGAGAGATGATAGTAAAAAGGTTCTGCTGAAAATACCTGATATCACTTGTAAATATGCACAACAAATTAAGACGTTTCAATGTTGAGCGAGAGTTATAAGACAAATGAAGATTCAGATACAGCTTCCCTGAGCTTGATATTTATGGCAGCCATTCTTGTTCGAATATTATACTCATATCAAATACAAAACATAAGAGGGTATTGCTGATGCTACAAATTGCCTTGGTGTTCGCTTTGGAGAGATCTGCCTCATTGCACCATTTACGTAAGACTATTCCTATATTCCGGTCAAACACAACTGCTGTGAATTGTTTGCATATATATGGCATAAAACCACAACCTGATATTTTGATAAGTAGAGATACACATTGTCAATAATTTGTGATGTTTTATGCTGACATGTGTCAACTTGAGAAAAACTAGTGATGTTATTAAGGCAACATTTCCTCCCTTCCTCCCCTCCTCCCTTCCTCCTGAAGCGAACTGCGTATGGCGGGGGAAATTACCAGATTTAGGGTCCTTCCCTTCGAACTCACAAGTTATCAATGAGGATGCAAGAGTGTTCTTGCGTTGAAACAACGGCTGACAATTTATTACAAACTCTACAATATGATAAATGAAAATATACAAATGAAGAAATGGCTTCATATAATAAATGGCTCTTTACTCCTAATAAACTGGGGGAAAACCTATACTCATTCTATGAAAAATGCACAGAACCTATGCTCAATCTGTGACATACCAATAACAGAACTCTATCTGTACCATAAATACTCAAGCTACGAAATACCAATCTCGCAATAACTGTACGAAGTGTAAAATAAACAATGTAAAACGAACATTATGAAATAATCTGCATAAATAATATTAAACGTTTACCAACAGGCGAGGAATTTTGACACCTTCGTAATGGTCAGCCTAGGGCAACACATGCCAGCTGCAACACATTATAGGCCTTTTCACCTAAACTGTTCCTAGACAGCAGGAATTTTCACCTCCTGAACCCACAAACTCTCAAGAGACTTGTCACTCTGTAGCTATCCAAAAAGGCTAAGATTAAAAGGACAGCTCTGAGACAACTCTATAAGTAACAACAGTAAAACAACAATGTTCAAGATACAAAATACGAATACGTACACTCTTTACACTGCGAGCAGTACAATACTAAAATAAAGTCACAATAAATAATCTTACTCAACTGAACTGTCAACAATTAGTACAATACAATACACTTGACTGTCAATTACTACAGTATAATACACGTAACTGTTAATAACTTTCTGTAACTTAAACCCAACCTAACCGGTACTGTCACTCTACAGTATAAAAGTATGCAATACTACTATCACCCATGTGCTTAACAATACACAACCACTAATCTACACAGTGTACACAACACACGCTATAAACCCATAGGACCGAGGTCCAAATACACAACCTAACGAATGTACTTTACACAGTGAAGTACAACCTAGCCAGAGGGGCAACAATTACAACTAGGATTCAATTAAATAACAATAAGGGTACGTACGGCAGTATAAAAACAATAATAATATGTATTCTTAATCTCTTACTATAACTGAAGTCAACTCGCTCGCGATAAAGAAGATGACTCTACGCTCGCGGTAAAGGAAGCTCGCGGACATCGAGAATCCATCAAAGCTAGCTTGCTATATACTGTAGTAGGTCCGCCATCTTTGAAACCAGTGGCTTCGAGCCAGAAGCCGAATCATCCAAAACCTGAGGCATCCTGCCTCTACGAAGGGTGACATCTCCTCACGGACTCCAGATAGTAAAGATAAGAGTAAATCTGGGCTATTGACGACCCAAGATTAAATAAAATTAACAAATTACGAAAGGGATAACGAGGCGAACCCTGGAGCTCTGAACTGAAGAAACTACACGTGCAAACAACTAATGCTAAAACTGACTGTTACGGTATATTACGTAATACATGCAAATACTGAACGGGTGCACCCAACAAAATTTCACTTCACTTCAATAGCAAGTCAAACGATAAGTTTGCAGTACTTTTACACAAAAACACAACACAAAAACACACAATCTAGGGAAAATTCTGACGATGGATTGCTGAGTCGAGTGTGGTTTTTAAAGACAATATCGTGTTTTGATAAAGTGAATGTAACAAGCTGACGTTTCTAAAATGTTTAGTTGTAAATGATACCGTGATGTCAGAAAGTAACAGTTTCAGTTTTGTTCTACAGGTCAATATGGCACAGGCGGACCCCTCTCAAAGCACAGGGAAGGACACAGGGACAAACCCTGCAGAAGGTAAGATACTTTCAGTGAACAAATAATAATAATCGGACTACATATTTATTGCTTTATCTGTCCTTGTGTCAGAAAACATCTGTACAAGACTAGAGTTACACTTTTTTGGTGAGGGATGGGGGTGAGGGGCTTTGGCATACATACGTTTTAGGACTTTAAACTGAGTGTGCAGCAAGAAAGGCAGTGACTGCGTATACATTCCTTTGCTCAGGTAAACACAGTTTTTAACTGTGTATGTTCAGCCGACTGCGTTGTAAATATACTATATATAAGAGTACTTGTACTCATTCTCGGGTACAATCTGTACATGTGTACTTGAGAATTTGTTTTTAAGGTTACCCCATGAATCAAGTGACACATAACATTCCTACAACCTGACATTTTGTTACACCATAGCCGCCAAAGCCCGGTTAAAATTTGTCAAAAATGCAAGCGTCATATTCTAACGAGAGGGCACATATTAGCCCCGCGAATGTTTGAAGTAATTTCAACAACTAGTGACATTATACATATATATTTAAGAAAACTTGATACTCCGAGTAAGAAAACTTAAAGCGGTCTTAAGTGACATTCGACTTACAAGGATATGTTTAGTGAGTAGAAGCAGAGGAACACATATTTGACTAGGGTTGAGGAGGTTCTCTGTATGATAAAATTAGTGACGATTATATCTCTTGCACTAACCATTTATGCTCTGCAAAACACACTTAGCGGCATATTGCAGATGTAATGATTTAGGATTAGGAAATTAAAACATTTTGTATTAAAACTTCCTTTTCTTCTAAGTCGCAGGTTTCGATCATTTTAAAGTCAACCTACCTGACCATCAGCCTCTTCTCGTGATTCAACAATTATCAAATTTACTTGCATTAAAATCTAGAGAACGATAGAAAAGATAGATTCGAGACACCTGAATAACTTCAATTTGAGTCAAAATGTCTTGTGAGCATTAGTTAATAATTTGTGCCTCGCACCTGATGAAAACTTACCAAGTTTTACAGATACATAAACCAGCATATTATCACAGACTGATACTATAACTGCTAACGAGTCGGTAACGACATAGGTAACTAACTTCATGGGTTAATTAAGTGACGCATGGATGGAAATGTCTTTGATTTATGTCGTGGTAGTACTAGTAATATAGGTATGAACATTAAGACGATACACAAACCCAATTGCTCTCTTTGACTGACAGCATTGTAGTTAGGAACATCTGTGGAACACAAATAGTAAAACGTAAAGGAACGACGTACACCTATCGAAAAACTGTGGAGGCTTAGCATGTACGTTTAACATACACATCAGACATATGTATTTATGAACTCTTTGCATCGCCTTCATTTGTTTCTATGTCGCAGGTTTCGGTCTTTTTAAAGTCGACCTAGCTGATCATCTGAATGATTCCACGATTCAACGATTATCAACTTTGCTTGGATTAAAACCTGGAGAGATTGATAGCATCAAGAGGTCCAAGACACCTGGATTAGAAATGGTGAATCTTTTGGAGGATCGAGGAATTATAACTCCGACTGATATAACAGATCTTTTAAAGATGCTAAGCAAATTGAAGCTGGATGGTCTCGCTGAGAGAATACAAAGTTCTTTCCAAACAAAGACTTCCCAAGGAAAGAAAGACCAGAATCTGGAAGGTAATCATCTGTTCTAAATATTATTTTCAAAGTCACTCAAGCAAGAGAGAAAAGTCTTTAAAGTATTAAAGATTGGACAATAACATGATAAAATGTGTCTATAACACTTGGCTTTCATAACATTAATTCTCATTTCATAGATACTGATATTTGTTGACTAACTTGACTATTCATGATAAAGGGTTGAGTTTGAAAACAAGAACAGCCGAATAAAGGAGAAAATGTCTGATGTATCGGAGTATATATCATAATTGAGTTTATGTAAAAGCCTCTCTTATATATAAAACCGAACTAACCAGAAAATAACAAGTCCCTATATATGAAGCCTCTCTGTATTCTCTGACAAAAGATTGGTGACTGGGATTTATATAAGAGAAATTCGATTTTTGTTAATACATCAAATGAACTTCAAATGAGCGATATGAAACAGGAAATTATGGAACGAAAACATGAACATAAGATAAAAACCTAGTTGAAACGAACGAACGAGATAAACAATAGACAAACATTTTGACTGCAGCGGTATTCAAACCTAATGAAATAATAACGTTATTTGTATGCTCATCTTGATGATTGCCAGATAGTTCATCGTCTGAGGTTATTATTTATTTATTGCTTTGCCCGTTTTCATTACACATTTCAAACTGTATCCTGAATGTCACGTATTTATATATAATGGTTCGAGTCGACAAGTCAGAATGAAAATGGTCAAAACTTTATTTTCTGATAGCAGCCATTGTTCCAGGGACACGTAGCCAGGGGCAGCGACTGCTTACCCCCTCCCCCCCCCCCCCCGTTTCAGTGTCGAAAAATGTTAAAACTGTTGTTTTTTGGCATGGTATTTTTTCAGTACTCTTTTGATCTTGAATACTCGTCAGCTCCGTTAACACAATTATAATCGTAGTAACATTCAGGACTACTGATGCAGTAGCCTATAGCCTATTACAAGCCTACAGTTGGCCACTGGGTAATACAAATTATAGCCTATCTAACCGGACTCGATGGAGTGTTATCACCGTATATGCACAACGACGACAACGTGCGTTCTCATCTTTACTATGATTCGTCATAAGTTGTTGCACGAACAGCATGTTAAGCTAGCAATCGTACGTGATACGCGCTTCCTATACATAACTATTACACTGCTAAATATAAAAGTTTCTTTTGTCCATAAGTTAAGTTCGTCAAATGTATTAAAGTCCAGACATTGGACAATAAACAAGAATCATCCTACTGGAAAATTGCACAAGAGCACTAAGTTTGTCTATCTGATATAATATGTAAAAGATCGAACATGTAAAAGAATAATTCGAACCCGAAACAAAATCTGCTGATAATATGATATAATATGATAATGATGAAACTGGGAAAACATTGCACCAGATCGCATCTAAGGACCTTCAACTGTAAAAAAAATGTATCATCCCCTCCCCTTACACCCTCCCCATATCAGTCGCAATAAGTGCCCCCCCCCCCCCCTTGCAAATGCCAGGCTACGTCGCTGCAATGTTCTTCTGTGTCCAAAAAAAAAACGTTGCATAATTTGTTGAAATGCTTCGTTCTAAACTTGGACAAAGTGTTTATGCTAGGCTTATTCTGCCTACTGTAATATTTTGTCTTTAGCAGAAAGAAGCATATCTTTGTTTCTTTGTTCATCCCTCTACTAATTCGCAAAGCAAGAAGCGAGGTAAAGGTAATATAGGCCTAATCATCTGTTCCAATAAAAGCATCAATTCGTGTAGTTTGTATTTAATATCGGTATAGAGGTACTAGTTAAAATCCATCCCCTGTCTTCGAGGAACACTGACCTACACCATTTCAGATAATAGAGAATTGACACGGATGTATAGTGACAAACTCTACCCTTTTTATACAGATTTAAATAAAAGTAATTGCCCTGTGCCTCTAAATAGCGGACAGTGTCTTATTGTAACTTTTAAAGTGTTCAAAAGTCTTTGTTTTTTTTTCTCAGAAAAGAAAAGAGACCTCATCAAGTATTCAAAAATAGCCTATCGAAAGCACTACGAAACAGCAAAGCCATTTCCTTCCATGAGCAAGTGTAGTGTTAACATTATATTTGTTGAGGGAGGTATTTACTACTTGGCTCAGGAGGGTGATTCTATGCAGAAGCCCGATGTTCTAGAACCATTAGAATCTTACAACGATATTCTGAGCAGCCCTAAAACTAAGTCAATGAGAAAGATTATTGAGGCTGACCCTGGGTTCGGGAAATCAACACTTGCATCACAGTTAGTCTATGACTGGTGTACTGAGGACCCTGAATCTCCTCTTAAAGATGTGGAAATACTTATATTTCTCCAGTTGAGGCAACTGACAGGTGTAAATTCTATATACACTGCCATAAAGAATTCCATAGTGCCCAAAGATGAGGACATGGATGAAGCTTGCATTGAGAAAATCCTCAAAGCATACAAGAAGTCTGTTGTCATGTTATTTGACAGTTATGACGAGTATCCTGACAAGAATGAAACCGAAACAGATATCTTCTCCATCATTGAGATGAAAATGTTTCTAGATATTCTTGTCATCATACTTACCAGGACATTGAACCTCCCGCCTAACTTACACCCCGAAACAAAACGAATCAGATTAACAGGGTTTGGGGTGGCTGAACGTCGAAACTATGTCCTGAAGGCGGTGGCTGATGATGTCCAGTTGGCAGATCGGATCGAAGAGCAGCTTCAGAGAAACCCCTTCTTAAGAGATCTCTGTCAGGTCCCTCTATTCTCCACTATGGTTGCTCACATAGCACACGAGAGGCCAGAAATTGAGATATTTAGCACAGTAACAAGATTTTTCACTTATGTGATCGCATGCGTTCATAACCATATGGTAATCAAGAAAGATGCTAGCACTGGGGTGCCTGCTTTTGAAACGGAACTAGCTAAACTGTACCGTATTGCTTTCGACGGCCTCACACAGAAGAACCAGCAGCTGACATGGGAGAACACCTATTTAGTTTCAGAACTTGGACAAGAGTTTTATGATAACTATATAAAGCTTGGGATGTTGGCACAGGAAGTGATCTTTGACATTTCCCAGTGTCGATATAAGACGGTTGCACGAATATGGCACAAAATAATCTGTGAGTTTTATGCCTCTCATCATCTGGTTTGGATTCTTAGTGAAGGTAAGTCTTCAGTACCGATATCATTGATGCATAACCATAGTTCGTCATCTCTGACAGTGGCGTAGGAAGGTACTTTTGAGTGAGGGGGGGGGGGGGGCTGAAGACTAATGGCCGGCCTGGGGGAGGGGTCTAAGGGGAGGGGTGTTTTTTTGCATTTCCAGGTGGCCTCAGATGCAATTTGGTGCAATATAGCACATTTCAACACCCACTCCATTTTGTAAATAATTTTGCATTTTCACCTGGCCTTAGATGCAATTTGGTGCTCCAAATGAGATTTTTTTTCACATTTGGGAATGAAAAAGGGTTTTCTGACTTGCGAAGCGGGGCGGGGGGGGGGGGTCGGAATGATGCTTCCGCCCCACCATATTTTCACTGAGGGGGATGGCGCCCCCAGGTTCCTACGCCCTTGAATTCTCTGATGTGTAAGATAATTAGTAAACTTGAGAGATGAAAGTATTGTTTGTATGATGTCTCTCCATGTGCATACATAAACAGCTTATGCTTCTAGTACTAACACCCACAGTGTCTGATGTACATTTACATTCATACGACACGTGTGACAATGTAAGCAAATAAAGAGTCATCATTTGCCACTGACCCACTTTAACGCAAGAACGAATTGAGTTTGGATCTTTTGATATTTTTGTTTGTTGTATTTGAAGACACGTGAGCCTTAATGTAGAGATACCTTCAAGAAGACCAAAGCAATGTCAGATAAAGCAGACTACACTGGTTTTTCAAACAAAAACAAATTCTATACATTTGGGTAATCTAGGATGGACATGAGTTCTTATGTTGCTGTGAATATCCAGGGGCGTAGCCAGTATGTAGCACTGTAGGCCCGGGCCTACACTTTTTTGGCCAAGTTATCTTTTTTTTAAACACCCATAATTCAAATCCATAAGCTTGCTGGACGAGTTAAAGAGTCTAGACAGGAAAAACTATTGAAATGAACATAGCAAGAATATGGCTCAATTAGCCTCAGGTGACCTATTCTTCTGTCATCTAGACACATGTCATTTCTATCGCGTACCGTTTCATTCAACACTCTACCCGCCGAAAAAAAGCTAGGATCCGATCTTGTCAGTTTTTTTAAAATCTAGATTAGAACCCGTTTACGCAGATAATATTTCAGTTGAGAAACATTCCACAGTCATATAAGCCTATCGTTGACTAACATACTTTTTAGAGCTGCAATAACTTTGTTTCCTGTTGTTGTCACGATCGCCGTCGAAGTTCCTGAACAGCCTTTTCGAAACCAGTTTGTCTTGGGTACATTCACGATGTTCTACATCGGCGTCATTTTCATCGAATTGTGAGTATTTACGCTCACTAGGGTTGAGCCTACATTTCATCTGACGATTTTAAAAATTGTCTAAAAAAAACAGCATTTCTTAAAAGGCAGATAAGCAAGGGGGAAAATTAGCAAGTACCAAATTAGAAATATGATGGGCACTGTTCAGGAAATTGCATTTGCATTTTCCTACTCTGCTAAACGCCAGTAGCACTTTAAACTTGCCATGATGGAGAGCGAAACCGCTCAAGAAAAGATGGAGAAAAGGGATAAACTTAGAACCCTCTGTGAAACTAGATGGAGCAGTCGAACTGATGCATTGTTCACTTTTAAATCATCATTTGACGTCGTTGTTGATGCTTTGGCCGAACTAGAGCTAAATAGTGATTCTAAAGCGCGTGCCTTCCGTTGCTCAATCCTGAAGTTCGTTATTGTTGCGTTAGTTGCAGCGAAGAGCATTCTACAGTACGTTGTTCCGTTATCAAAAATGCTACAACCAGTGGCGGAGCGTCCATACAGTCAGAGGGGGCGTATGCCCCCACCCCCATTTTTTACTTATTCGCAATTATTGACTTTATTATTGCGCTCTCAAATACCTATTGACATTTGTCACATTTGGTGTAATTTTCTGACAAAATGGCGATGACACCTATTTATTCTTCGTTTATCTGCAAATTAGCAAGGCCCGGAAAGGGTCATTTCCGGCGATCTAGGGAATATTTTTACTCAATAACTGTTTGTACGCTCCGCGCCAACCTGTGGTGGCGCTCCGCTTAGATAGTGTCGAAATCGCAACTACAGACCAACCTCGCCCCCCCCCCCCCCCGACCAGTACCCCTAGCTCCGCCACTGGCTACAACGGATAGATAATGACTTGGTCACTGCGGCAAAAGAATCAAGAGTGGTTATCGGTACCCTAACTGAACTACGTACACATGTATGATGAAGCCTTTTAGCGCAATGCGCAGAGTAAAAAGCTCCATCCGTTCTATAATGAATGAAGAGAGACTCAGCGGTTTGGCACTCATGCACATCCACAGAGACTTTGCAATGGACGTTGATTCTGTGCTGAAGAAATTTGCATCAGATGGCTATCGTCAAATAGCTTTCGCATTCTCTTATTAGGCTAACTTAAACATTTACTAGCTACAGTTGTATCAAATACAATTACTGGCTATAGTTGTAATGTATCAAAGACATTTCTGGCCTATCTTTGTATCTACAAGTATCAGAAGTTGAAAAGTAAGACTACTATGTACATGTACCTTGCTAATTTTAAATACATTTTGTAGTATTGAATTACGTACTATTTTAAATTGTTTGTTTTTGGGGTTTAAAAGTGATATTGAATGAGGTGTCTCAAGTTAGCAAGAGGCCAGGGAACCAGAATGAACCCTCGGGAAGGGCCGTTTCCGGCCATCTGGGGGGTTTGTAAAACCAAAAATTTTCTTGTACGCTCCGCGCCAACCGATGGTGGCGCTCCGCTCAGATAGTCGTGCCTACAACTTTGAAAATCCTGGCTACGCCCCTGTTAAACCATATGGAATACTTTAACTTTTGTATTTCTAAACCACACGTTATTCAGCCTATTAACTAGTTTTTTGCTATTTGTGCTCGTCAAAAAGATTAGAGAAAGGTAATGATCAAAACTATGCAAGTAAATATATATATATACCAGATCCTCATCACATTTTGTATCACAAAGATATGAATTATTAGAGTGGATAATATTTTGCATCTGGCAACAGTACAATGAATGATATCCAGGCGCGTATCTTGGATTTTCAAACCCGGGGGCGCGAATTACTAAGCGGAGCGCCACCATCGGTTGGCGCGCAGCGTACAAGAAAATTTCTTGTTTTGATACCCCCAGATCACCGGAAACGGCACTTCTCGGGCTTGAAATGAGCAACCAGATGTACACTTTTTGCCTGAGAACCAAGTATTTCCTAATAGTTTTTTTTCCCATCCATAACCTTTTTGAAGAATGTAAACCCGGCACACATCATGTTCGACATGATCGCATCTCCTGTGGGTCTTTGCTTTTGTAGGTGATTCTACGTAGCGGCCACAATACCCGTCAGCCCCACTTTTCAAGGTTTAAGCCCCATATTTGTTCAGAATTTGAAAATTCACATTTCTCGTGAATAAACTCACTTCAAAACATACCCATAATGTTGTACAAAATTTCATCTATGGACAACCAATATAGAAAAACTTCCTTCAACCCCTAACAGACCGGTCAGAATTTCACGAGTAGAGGGAAGTGTGATGCAGAATGTTGGTCAGAAATTTTCGAAAATTCAGACACGGTTTATTTATTGGTGTACAAATATTAAAACCTCTTATAACGGCTATTATAAAACTTGGTTGAAGGAAATGAAAAAGAAGCAGATATTTCCGAAACCGAACATTACACACATAGGCGTAAGAGGCGCGGCGGCAGTGGCGGAGCTAGGGGTATTGGTCAGGAGGGGCGAGAATGGTCTGTAAGGGCGCTTTCGACACTGTCTAAGCGGAGCGCCACCACTGGTTGGCGCGTAGCGTACAGAAAAGTTTTGAGTAAAGATACTCCCTAGATCGCCGGAAATGACCCTTTCAAAAACGTTTGGTTTTTCAGGCAAGTCGGACAGTTTTGAGGCTTTTCATCCTGGAACGCCATTTTCATGCTCACTGATATGATGTGATATCTGCTGTTTGCGTTACAAATTCGAACAGGCGCGTAGCGAGGAATTTGCCAAGGGAGGGGCGAAGCCTGTAGGCAAATTATCTAAGCGTAGCGCCACCAAAGGTTGGCGCGAAGCGTACAAGAAAATTTTGGCCGAAAATGCCTCCCAGATCGCTGGAAATGGCACTACCAAAGGACCATTTGTTAGCGCGGAGCGTACAAGCAAATTTTGGCCGAAAATGTCTCCCAGTTCGCTGGAAATGACACTTCCCAGGCCGCGTTTTTTTCCCCAGGACGAACGTGGGTTTCAGGTTTTTCAGGAATTTACAAATTCGTTTGAAATCAGAGTTAGGGTTTAGAAAGTGGGTTAGGGATCCGGTTTCTATGAAAATGAAGAATTTTCGTTCATAATCTGGGGTCAAAACTAGGAAAAAAGATTCAGAACATGTTTTTTGAAAAAGCGTCACATGTTTAGAATCCAGGGATATGATTGGCCGATGCCCACGTTCGTCCTGGGAAAAAAAATACGCTCCCAGGCCTTGTAAGTTGCATCTAAGCACTTTCTATTTTGAAATTACTTAGCGATATCATTTAAAAAAATGATGAATGGGGGGGGGGGGCGGGCGGTCGCCCCTATCCCAAAATGCGTCATGTTTCCCGACGACACGGTCGAGTTCGAGACCAGCCACAGTTGGATTCATAGCACAATTCTACACACGCGTTATGATAGACCATATATATTATATATATAGATCATTAGTGAGAGAGGAAAATGGAAACGTCAAAAAAATGGAGTTGTCGGTGTAAGGGGTAGGGTGCGTCACACTTTTACGAAATCATTGATCTGTCACTGGCTAACCTTCAGAGCTGTAATGATGTCACTGTTCCTCTTTCTCTTCCCGGTGTCTTCGCGTTTCTCTTTACTCTCTCCTTTTCTCTCTTTCTTCTCTTTCTTTTCCCTTCCTTCCTCTCCTCCTCCTCTTTTTTCCCCTCTTTTTTCCTTTTTTCTTCTCTTTTTTTCTCTCCTCTTTTTCTTACCCGGGGGGCGCGCGCCCCCAACGCCCCCCTGGATACGCACCTGATATCATCAAAGCAACGCTGCTGAAAAGATCTTTGTTTTTATTCATGCTTCAATTATTTATCAAAATAGCCATGTAGTGTTAGCCCCAAAAATCGTATTTTTACCTAAACATGAGTAGTAGTATTGATATTCATGATTCCATTTCCTTTTAGTGTTCAATTATTTTTTAAGTCAACCTAATCCAAAATGTATTAAAAATGAAGCTTTTGATTATATCTCATCTCACAAAGATTTCATAGATGACCTGGTCGACTACCACAATAACAATACACCAAATGTTAGAACGTAACCAAACGCCGTGACTTTCTTCATCCTATGCAACTTTAGTTTGAAAGTAACGAGACAAGGACAGAAACTAATAAATAACATTTAAAGGAATCTGTAATTTGTGTGGCATTGTAAGAGTAAAATATGTGACAAACCATTCAAAACCTAATATCAGAAAAACCAAAATATTACCTCATGACCTCATAAAATTAAATCATCTTCTGCAAATTCTCTCTTTTCCCTGTGTTTGTTTTTCAAAGTAAGTTAACAATTTCGAGGGTGATATGCTAAGAATTATTTGTTAAAACTTTTACCAACTCTAGCATAGTAGAACTTTAGAGCAGCAACACTGATGACCCTTACTCACGTGAGGTCAACAGTATAATACATATGTACAATTATTTGCATAATAATTTGCATAGTCATCCGTTCCTGAAAAAGGAACTGAAGGTCGTACTCCATATTAATAAACAAACACTAACCGTAAAAAAATCTAGCCTTAAAACAACTATGTTAAGAGCCTGAATCAGGATGTCCCTTTTACATGTTATACCAGGTTCAGGCCATACCACTCCAAATTGGAATGTTAGTTTCAAATAACAATTCATATGCCGTTATCTCAAGAAGCTAACTATGTATGCAAAATACCGCAGGTTCTGCTACAGTAATATTGTTGATAGTATCTGTACCACCAACCACAATATCAGCCGAGATATGTAGGAATAGGAGTGTTTTGCTCTCCAAGCCTCTTTTAATGGAGTTTGCAAGTTTTTGAACTGTGGAATCAAGGAAAACACAGAATTACATTTTATTCAGTTTAGTCCAAATCTAAAGGCCAGAAAGTTCCAAAACAGAGCAAACCTAACAGCATGAATGACTTACGCTAGAATATGAAGCTAAATGCCAATGGCACCTCATAATAATCAATGTACTGGCTTAAACAAGAAAAACCACTTCTTAACCAGGAATGCAAAAACACCCATTGAGGTTTAGATTACATGCAATAAGCTGTATATTCTAATATCTGATCAAGGGCGTAGGAACCGGGGGGCTGGGGGGGGGGGGGGCGCCAGCCCCCCCAGTGAAAAATGTGGAGGGGCGGAAGTATCATTCCGCCCCCCCGCTTCGCAAGTCAGAAAACCCCTTTTTCATTTCCAAATGAGAAAAAAAATCTCATTTGGAGCACCAAATTGTATCTAAGGCCTGGTGAAAATACAAAATTAAGTTTACAAAATGGAGTGGGTGTTGAAGTGTGCTATATTGCACCAAATTGCATCTGAGGCTACCTGGAAATGCAAAAAATACCAAAGGGGAGGGGGACACCCCCTCCCCTTAGACCCCTCCCCCAGGCCGGCCATCAGTCTTCAGCCCCCCCACTCAAAAGTACCTTCCTACGCCACTGTATCTGATGATTACATTCTTTTATAGACATCATTCTTACAAGTCTCTACAGCTGGCTCTCTGTTTCACTGACATGAAAAGACCATTGAAGTTCACCAACTAAAACGTAGCGATGTATATCAGTAATACAACTCAGCCATTTCCTTGATAACTGACAATATTATCATAGCCTGTTATAACAGTTGACCTTCTTAAAGCAAAACAATATAAGGAGGTCTGTAAATGGATGTCACAAATTTGACCGATTGAGAGAAAATACACATTTACTGCATCCAATTTAATGTTTTTACTTTAATATCTACACAAATGATGTTGACTTTTTGTTCTGTGTTGTTTATTGTGCCCCTTCACAACCTGAATTGTTAAGACCAAGCTTACTGACAATGTGAGAATGCATCTAGCTGAGATGCAGATTTCACTCATTCTTCCAGTTGATTGCTAATAACCTCATATAACCTTTGACCCTAATTGACACTACTTTGGTAATGATTAATGAAGCCCTCACAGGGCGACAATTTGGAGAAGTAGCATAAGCAATGCCACCATTGTGGTAAACCACTCAGACTGACCTACATTATATTGAGTAATAATGATGATTCTGTCCTAACATACTTACATGAAGCATGTAATGAAGGCAGGCTTAGAGTAACTATTTACTTTTATACTGGCCTGTCAGTACCACAATCCAGCAATAAAGCATGTGATGAAGGTAGACTTACGGTTACCAATTACTGTCATACTGGCCTGTCAGTACTTACAATGCAGTAAGCATGTAATGGAGGCAGGCTTATGTTGATAATTCACTGTCGTACTAGCCTGTCAGTACCTACAATGCAGTAACAAAGAATGCAATAAAGACAGGTTTCAGTGTTATTATTCAATGTCACTGGGCCTGTGCTTAGACGTGATTCCTATTTATAATTACAGTGATATTAATGATGTCACAACAACATAAAAACAAAACATCATTGACATACACAAAGGGATTGATAGTTTTACAAATAACACTATATACAATGGTTACTTATTAAATTATAGGAAGATTTGATGCCACAATTAAGACAATGGTACAGTGACACTATTACAATGTGTCAACACCTTGATCTCATGCCTGCAGTATACTGTACACATTAAAACCCATTTAATCTGTCTTCTTGGATTTGTAGGAGCGTCTTCAGCAGCGTCATCAATCAATGTGAAGGAAACCTTGAACAGCATCAACCCACTTGACCTCCAGTATGTCTATCGCTTTGCATGTGGACTCAACAAGTCAGCAGCAGACATCATCGTGAAACACCTGCAGGAAACCGAAGAGGGACGTCAGTTTGCTATTCTTTGCATGCTTGAACAAGAAGAAAAGTCAGACCAATTTATACAATCAGTTAAGGACTTGGTGTCAAGTGAGATTTCCATTAGCAAATATGATGCCATTTTGTTACAGAGGTCTACTATACAAGTACTTGAAGTTGCTTCAGCTAAGCAGGTAATTTTCAATTTGTGTACTATTGATACTCTCAACACACCAGAACCAATTCTTAAGTTGAAAAAGTTAATCAATCTTGGTTTAATTTATTTGTGACTCAACTTTGCTACCCACATTGTTAAGATATTATTACAATAGTTCATTGCAATTATCAGGCCAACTCTTTTTGTATTTACTCATTTGGGTTATGATGTTCATTCTCATTGTGGATAGAGAACAAACTTACTAATTAATTTTCCTTCCTGAATGCCAGTGAAATTCTCAATAGTTTTCTCGCATCTCATGTCACTATCTTTGTCGGAAATGTAAGAAATATGGCACCACATAAATCAACTTTACCCAACAGCATGCATGCGCATAACACCTATTATTTAGTGTGGACCATTGCCTCATTGTCTAAATGTAGCAGCAATGATTTGATAAAAACAGGAGCCCAAGGGCACTATGGTACCTTGCTTGTAAGGAATATTTACAAGGGGAGCAGCGCTGTCCTAAAATTGTTATGTGGTCCGATGTACACAGACAATATTATTGCCAAAAATATCACAAATCCACCGTTGGTCCTTTTGAGAACCTGTTGAGGACCAGGTGTCTGATATGAGAACGAGTTGGCTCTTTTTACGGAACTCACAGAATCATCCAAACTGTACTTATTAAGAATTTTAGCAAAACCAAACAAAAACTTGATCTCTAATAACTTAGCACACAAAGGTGCAGAGGAGTTAACTTATGGACAATTTAGATCGGAATATGTCCACGAAAATTCAAAGAATCGATTTGAAAGAAACTGTAGAGGTCACTAGAGGTCAACCTGAGGTCAAAGGTCACCCAAATGCAGGTCGACTGTTGGATTGCAATAGCGTAACTCCCAACCTTGACGGACATTTTGTTCTCAAGTTATTGCAAAAATACTAGTTTTTGACCCCTAATTGACCTTTATTGACCTTGGATCACATGACCGTTATTTTTGGAAACGATCCCTTACCCCATTCACAACTACTCCCAAAATATCAACCATGTCGGACTCTGTCAATGGGAGTTATTGCTGTTTTTAATATATTGGTTTTTTTGGTATCAAACTGACCTTTTGTGACCTTTGCGGGCACCAAAAACAATAGGGATCTTTTTCTTACTATGGGCTATCCCAACCACCAAGTTAGATCATGATACATTATTTCCTTTTTGAGATATCGTGTACACAAGCCAAGAAGCCTCTTATACACACACACACATACACGCCAAGTTGAATGCATAGGTTCCTTGTTTTGCAAAAAGCAAGGAACCAAAAAGTGATATAAATCATCATACAAAAAAGGTAAATGGTTCACAGCTTACCTCGGAAAACACGAAAGCAGGTTCTTTAAATTATCCTCTGTAATATTGTGCTGGTTATTGTATGCTGTTGTGGGTTGACTCCTCAGCTTTAATTGAAAAGGAATTAACACAATAAGTACACATGTGTAGCACATTTGTTGCATTGCATTGGGGCCGTAACGAATATGTGAGTGCTCAGGCCTCATCCATCTAACAAAATTGTGAAAAAGCAAGATCATCTACCAATAAAATAAAGATCTTGACACAATGTTGGGGTCAATATTTGGGAAGTTGACACTGTGTAGTTTATAATGTATTATTTTCCTTTCAAATCAGCCAGTTGGGACAATTTCCTAATGCTAAGACCTCTCTAAACTGTACTCCAATTTCATGCTCTCAAAGCACTGGCATGACAGTACAAACAGTTCCTTACCTTGATCTGTTAGAAACATGTTATTAATACTGACAATATGAGCGCTCTGAAGCGGGACATAACACTACAGTATAGAAAAAATTGTCCCACCTGGGTGTTCAAATAGAAACATACATGCATATGCATATCACTTTCTGAATAGGGCAGTTACTATGCATTCCATTGTATTCTTGTTTGGGTCTGGTTGTCTAATATGCATGAATTTGTGCAAGATAAATACACTAAAAGATTATTACTTAAAAGAGCTCTATTGCCTTGATCAAAGGTATTCAGCAAAACCCATTACCATTTCAGAAACTGAATGTGGAAAATTTAGTTTGTAGAGACACTCACCCAGACTCTCATCCACAAAGGAAGTTATGTCATCAGTTATGTTGGGCCGTTTGTATGTTCTTTTACAATTCCTTGTATGTATGTTAGATTGAGACCTTAATCTTCCCTTAGGCCCTTAGGGAGTTTATTAATCAAGCAAGTCTCTGCTCCACCAGGATGAGGCAGTAACAAAATCATTTCTTCCCAGACTCAAATCTAATTATAACTACAACCCAGCTTACCAGTCCTGCTATACACTAATTATACACTTACCATTACCATCAGCATATTGTAAACCATTCTGTGCAAGATCCACATCATGTGACCCCAAAGATCGTCTCAAGACTGATTAACCCACATTAACCTATTGAGGAGATAAAGACGAAAGCAATAAGAATCACTAATTCTAAGTTGAGATTATCTGAACTAGATGTTTTAATGCAAACAATAAAATTTCTTGTTATTGAGTTTGCATTTTTAATATTTACTCAACAGTTATTCCATTGCTCACAGATATAAGCTAATGCTAAAATGACTCTGTGCCTTGGTAACATAATTGCAATCCTGTGGATTAGTCTGATTTAATCAGTACACCCTTCTAGTTTGGTACTTTTAACACGAATCGTGCAGCAAGCCAACAAAGTTGTTCATCTTTGTTCACCTTTACTTTGAAGTCAAGCAAAGTTAGGCCTAATTACTGGCCTGGATTGCTTTTGTCAAACAATTGGTATATCAGTGTGAAGCAGAGGATGCTCTGAAACATAAATGTTGTTGTCTTTGCTTTCACGACTGTCCCAGTAACTTCATTTCCACTTTTGCCAATAGACGTCAACGTGATGCCCCCCCCCCCCACCCCCAACTCCCCAAACTTATAACAGAAGTACATAACAACTTTATGACCAAAAAGAATACATAATGCATTAAGGATTTCAGATGTCACAACATGCTGAATCCTTCAAGAACTTGTCATATTGTGTTGTATGATCTTCTGTGATAGAATCATAAACTGTTGCTTGTAATAGTGCAATACTCAATACATATCATTATTCATGAAAACTATTTAATATGATGGGATGGGTGGACCTTGTCTTAAATTACATAATATCCACTCAACATGGAGACGATGTCAATAGAAGTCTATGTTAGTATTAGATGCTCACATTAGAATGAAATTGTTTCATAATGAAACCATATATGCCAGATGAACATTCAATTGGTCAGATTTGAAAGATCAGAGATGTACTGTACTTGGCATCAGAATTTCCTCATATTGAAACTTACAATTATGGTACAATTTTTAGAGATGATGCTACAATTAGAGAAACACTGAACAAAAGAGGTCTCACAGCAAGGGCGGTGGAAGCACTTTTAATCTGGGGGGGGGGGCACCGACATCAAAGGGCACTTTGCAGAAATTCGATTGGACTGATGCAGCCTTCTAATTAGTACCCTTTCATAACTCTTATTGTATTATCTTATTTGCGTATACACATCACTCCATCAATGCCCCCCCCCCCCTCCTCAAGGAAAAAATGCATACTAGCACTGCAATATCCAATGTGCAAATTGGGAAACAAGGAACAAGTTTTCTTTTGAGACAAAATGAGGTGAAATCATGCTAGTTACTAATGTAGGAATCTTCCAAATTAGAGTTGATTTCTTTTTAATATCTTAACAAATTTTTTCCATTCGAAATAGCTTTGAGCTTGACCCACAGAAATTCATTAAAAGTTAGGGGCGTAGCCAGGATTTGCAAAGTTGTGTGCAGGACTATCTGAGCGGAGCGCCACCATCGGTTGGCGCGGAGCGTACAAGCAAATTTTTGGTTTTACAAACCCCTCAGATGGCCGGAAACGGCCCTTCCCGAGTGTTCATTCTGGTTCCCTGGCCTCTTGCTAACTTGAGACACCTCAATTTTTATGTAGAAAGAGAGCACATTTTTAACCTGAGGAAAAGTGGGGGGGCACGTGTCCCCTGTGCCCCCCCCCCCGGTTCCGCCGCCCTTGTCTCACAGAATCCCTCAGTCTACTAAAGACACAACGTTTAGAAGCATTCCAACTTAGATTGTTCATTGTTCATATGTTACGTCTTGTTTTGCAGTAATTGGAATTAATGGGGGGAGGGGTGCTGGTATGCTGGATTAGGGACTTTCCGGTGGGGAAATTCCTTTGAGGGATCATCTAATAAATTATGTAGTAAAAACATCCACTTAAACACTTGCATTCAAATGGAGGAAGGGGAGGTTCAGGTGGATGGGGTAAGAATCAGGTGGTGGACCATGTAATCATTACCCTGCTCTGTAAACTGTACACATTTCTTCCAAGTGCTGTAATTCGGACATGAAACTGGCAATTCCCTAAGAAGGCTGATCTCAGGACTGAACAATTCAAGTTTACCTGATGATGAGAAAAACAAAATGCATTTGGTCATCAGTTATGTTATTATTTATTTAAATTGTCATCACTAAGTCTGCAAGTAGCAGAATTCTATCATTCTCTATTATAAATATAATGGTATGCTACAGTACTGTAGTTTCAAAATAAATTACAAAGTAAAATTAGTAAAAGATGAGGGATGTCTTCTGATATTATATACTATCTTGCTATGATATTTACAACTTAGTTATAATAACATTGTAAAGAAACTAATTCAACTAGAATACAAATCTAAAGACTGTACAAGATGAGTTCAAGGTCTCATAATGCCTCCCACAGTGAATATACATCTCAACTAATACCAAACTAATTGAAATATAAACAATCATTAATCTGAAATTAAGACACACATTGAATCCTCAGTCAAACTTGAAGTAATACCACTAGTAATCCACAGTATGGTTTATATTCAATTGAGAAACAAGAGTTATAATGATGCAGCCCTGAAATAGAATGGAACCAAAAGAAAACATGATGAAGGATTCTGGTCACATACAGACCAATGGTTCACTATACTGTCTATATGTTGATGGGTATGTAGGATTTCTGAATTGCTGACATTGTACTATCATTGATTGAGTTAAAGTACATATTTTTCTATCTGCAGGCTTTGATAGATACTGTTATTTCATAACATTTTGTTTTGTGCAGTCCTGCTGTGAGGGGCAGGGGGGGGGGCTACAGTTGTCAGTTGAGTGCCCAGTGAAACATGTGATAAAGAATATACTTTACGTTAGGATAAACAAAGTCTTAGGTGATAAACAAAGGCCAGGTGACACAATTGTGCATAGAACTGTGCCTGGCTCTCAATGTTACTGGTTTTGTGTACACCTTATTTGAATAATGTGTATTTAGCCTCACATGATGTGATTGTGAATAGTAGAACTGGAGTGTGACAGTTTATCAGGATTTTGGAGGAAAATATCAAAGAATTAAGGGAGAAGCAAACCCAACCATTAATTTTAGCTGATATGATAGAAATCATCATAGACCGGGAGCCCAGAGGGTTTGGTTAGCTGGGAAGGTAACCAATTGCTGTGTACATCATTATGTTCACAGTGCATTCCTGTATATGAAACCAGACGACTGGCAAATCGGCTGTGGTGGGTGTGGCTGGGAGAGCAATTTTAAAGTCACCTAAAAGCTAACCGAGATCAGCTTTCATGGTAACCACATCAAAGTAAGTACAATGTGTCAGGCATGGCCCCAGGAGCAACAAATGGCCATTGCCAGTAATTATTGGTGGTGGGGTACCCATGCCAGTCATCAATAATTGACCCCTCACGGCTGATCTAGGTCAGCTCATGAGGTAACCACTTGAAACCTACTGGAAAATGATGGTTAGGACTTCAGATATAAGGGATGGGCATTGCCAGTAACTTTTATTGGTGGGGTACCCCTGCCAGTAGACCCCCAAAATGCCTATCTCCTCATTGACCTAGGTCAGCTCATGAAGTAACCAGTTGAAAACTAAAGGAAAATGATTGGCAGGACTCTATATGTAAGGGATGGGCATTTCCAGTAATTTATATGTGTGGGGTACCCCTGCCAGTAGACCCCCAAAATGCCCATCCCCTCATTGACCCAGGTCAGCTCATGAGGTAACCAGTTGAAAACTACTGGAAAATGGTAGTTATCACTTCATATGTTAGGGATGGGCATTTCTAGAAGTTTCTATTAGTGGGGTACCCCTGCCAGTAGACCCCCAAAATGCCCATCCCCCTCATTGACCTAGGTGAGCTCATGATGTAACCAGTTGAAACCTACTGGAAAATGATAGGTATCACTTAATATGTAAGGGATGGGCATTTCCAGAAATTTCTATTAGTGGGGTACCCCTGCCAGTAGACCCCCAAAATGCCTATCCCCTCCTTGAGCCAGGTCAGCTCATGTGGTAACCAGTTGAAAACTAAAGGAAAATGATTGGCAGGACTCTATATGTAAGGGATGGGCATTCCCAGAAATTTCTATTAGTGGGGTACCCCTGCCAGTAGACCCCCAAAATGCCCATCCCCTCCTTGACCCAGGTCAGCTCATGAGGTAACCAGTTGAAAACTACTGGAAAATGGTAGGTATCACTTCATTTGGGATGGGCATTTCCAGAAGTTTCTATTAGTGGGGTACCCCTGCCAGTAGACCCCCAAAATGCCCATCCTCCTCATTGACCTAGGTGAGCTCATGAGGTAACCAGTTGAAACCTACTGAAAAATGATTGGCAGGACTCTATTTGTAAGGGATGGGCATTTCCAGTAATTTATATGTGTGGGGTACCCCTGCCAGTAGACCCCCAAAATGCCCATCCCCTCATTGACCTAGGTCAGCTCATGAGGTAACCACTTGAAACCTACTGGAAAATGATGGTTAGGACTTCAGACACAAGGGATGGGCATTGCCAGTAATTTTTATTGGTGGGGTACCCCTGCCAGTAGACCCCCAAAATGCCCCTCCCCTCATTGACCTAGGTCAACTCATGAAGTATCCAGTTGAAAACTGATGGAAAATGATTGGCAGGACTCTATATGTAAGGGATGGGCATTTTCAAAAATTTCTATTAGTGGGGTACCCCTGCCAGTAGACCCCCAAAATGCCCATCCCCTCCTTGACCCAGGTCAGCTCATGAGGTAACCAGTTGAAAACTACTGGAAAATGATAGGTATCACTTCATTTGTAAGGGATGGGCATTTCCAGAAATTTCTATTAGTGGGTACCCCTGCCAGTAGACCCCCAAAATGCCCATCCCCCTCATTGACCTAGGTGAGCTCATGATGTAACCAGTTGAAACCTACTGAAAAATGATAGGTATCACTTCATATGTAAGGGATGGGCATTTCCAGAAATTTCTATTAGTGGGGTACCCCTGCCAGTAGACCCCCAAAATGCCCATCCCCTCCTTGAGCCAGGTCAGCTCATGAGGTAACCAGTTGAAAACTACTGGAAAATGATTGGCAGGACTCTATATGTAAGGGATGGGCATTTCCAGTAATTTATATTAGTGGGGTACCCCTGCCAGTAGACCCTCAAAATGCCCCTCCCCTCATTGACCTAGGTGAGCTCATGATGTAACCAGTTGAAACCTACTGGAAAATGATAGGTATCACTTCACATGTAAGGGATGGGCATTTCCAGTAATTTCCACTAGTGGGGTACCCCTGCCATTGTCCCAACATCTCCAACCACTGTCTCACATTATATTATAGCTCACACCCCAAGACTCCCCAAAACACCCCAGATACAGTGTAACCACTCATAGGTGGCCTCAAATGACTGAATACAACCTGTGTGGTTATTCAGGAAGTATGTTCTTGACAGTCAACGTTCATTTCATTCAGCTGTTCTGAAGTGGTCCGTTCAAGTTACCGTAGCTTTACTAATGCCAAGGTGATTGTCTGATTGAAAATGTGGTCCATGCCAGTGTCACCAGCCTGTTTCCAGGGGTCAAGGAAAAATATGTTAATCTGCTGAATGATTCACTGTTGTGATTTTTGTTGCCATACCAATTTCTTTTAGCATGGGGACATTTTTTGTGAAGAACCATAAAACAATAATCTACGAGAACCATAAAACAATAATCTACGACCTACAGTATGACCTGAAACTTGGTTTCTTTGAGAGGACTATATATAAACTCTGATCATTGATTTTGACCTCTCGATAACCTCTGTGAATAAAAAATTCCATGCCATGAAAGAAAAAAGTTATGACTTTTTATAACCCTCCCCTATGTCAGTATGTGTAATAACTCTATATGAAGACCTATTATTAGAGGTAAACTTTAATTTATTCAATGTCTTTAGTACAGCGTGGCTAGAATATTTGCATGCAGCATCCTTGATGACACTGTAGCGTGATTCGCCAGTCTCGTGTGGGAGTTGATGGTCGGATTAACTGACTTTGTAAAGGTACGGCATAGTTATATAACAATATTAAATAATTATAGAATATAATGCATGGAATATAATGCATGGAATTTTTTATTCACAGAGGTTATCAAGAGGTCAAAGTCAATGATCAGAGTTTATATATTGTCCTCTCAAAGAAACCAAGTTTCAGGTCATAGGTCGTAGATATAAATTTCTGGAAATGCCCATCCCTTACATATAGTCCTGCCAATCATTTTCCATTAGTTTTCAACTGGTTACTTCATGAGCTGACCTAGGTCAATGAGGGGAGGGGCATTTTGGGGCCTACTGGCAGGGGTACCCCACCAATAAAAATTACTGGCAATGCCCATCCCTTGTATCTGAAGTCCTAACCATCATTTTCCAGTAGGTTTCAAGTGGTTACCTCATGAGCTGACCTAGGTCAGCCGTGAGGGGTCAATTATTGATGACTGGCAGGGGTACCCCACCACCAATAATTACTGGCGATGGCCATTTGTTGCTCTTGGGGCCATACCTGACACATTGTACTTACTTTGATGTGGTTACCATGAAAGCTGATCTAGGTTAGCTTTTAGGTGACTTTAAAATTGCTCTCCCAGCCACACCCACCACAGCCGGTTTGCCAGTCGTCTGGTTTCATATACAGGAATGCACTGTGAACATTGTCATGTACAAGGCAATTGGTTACCTTCCCAGCTAACCAAACCCTCTGGGCTCCCGCTCTATGATGATTTGAGATGAATATCAAAGGTGGAGTTGATGTGAGTTTACTGTCCAATTATATTTCAAATCATATTTCCAATATTAAAGCAAAATGCAAATCAAATAACAAACAAAGTACATTCAAGATTATATCCATAGTTGTGTGACCTACCTAAATTAATCAAGGTTTTTTGTTTTTGTTTGATGGAGTGCTCATTACAAATACCTCTAACACATAGCTCAGCAATACAGACTGAGTTGACTTCTTTCATGTTTCTACAGCATTATAGAATCTAAAATGGTATTTCAAGTTTTGGTTTGAATCTGAAGAAAATAAATACATCAACAGACGGCAAATATATTTGTAGGTAACCAAACTACTTTCATACAAGCCAACAAGTTGTCTTCCAGTCTTACCATTCTGGAATTGTCAGGAGTTCTACAACTAGACTTTATTCAATTGAGTCTCAGGAAGCAATTTTTATTTCAGTTTGGCAATAGTAAAATGTACCAGAGGGTGTTTAGGCAGCTATTGTGTCATGGCAAGGTCATTACAAACATACAGTACCAAGTTCTGGATTAATCCAGCAAGAATCCGATCATTTAATACCCTTACTACAGATTAATTCTGTCGGTTGTATATTGAGTGGATGAGTTAAAACTTTAAATAAAATTCTTTTAGTGAGAGTGAATGGAGAAACAAGAGTATTCCTTCATCTGCGATGCTATCCATAAAATCTACCAGAGGTAGTTGAAACATTACTATCACTGTTCTACACTAACCATTAATGTGATTACCATCACATGGAGGAAATATCAGATGATGAACCATTCATTGTCCTTGTCAGCACAGTGTGAAAGCTTCCATCAAAAATTGGTAACTACAGGTGGAATAGGTGATCCCCTAATAGCTCGCTTCAGGATAATTCAAGTTAACCTAATGAAAAAAACAGAAAATGATGTGAATGAGATTAATTTTTACTGATAGTAGATATTGAGAATGTCGTCCAGAATTAGATATGTGTATGTCTCTGGCTAACTACCCTGTATACATAGACATTCACAGAGAAATAATCCAGAAGGAAAGTACACTTCAGTTTCCAATAACCAGATAAGTGTAAAAACAATTCATCAGTAAACCATCAAAGTTGAACCGGATTGTCTGGTGGTTAGTGGAAGTGGCATATAAAGGTGCGGTACAGTAATATAAATGAGCTCCCAAAGGAGAGCCCAACCTCACACAAACCCAATCATGCACGGTTTGGCTTGACTGAGAAATTTGTGAGATTTCGCACCTCTCTTTCCTATTGAGGACAGAATGTCTTTTGAATTTCCACTCATCAGGAGATAATTGTATCTAATTTAGTGTGTCAGCTTTGGTGGATGTGTGTTTTTATATTATTTTTCTTCATTTAATGGCACCAGGCCCCTGGAGACTGAATTGCCTACATTGACCTAGTTACACCACTCTCTGGGGGTACTCTTTCCAGATTTAAATCACCAAATGTTTATAGAGTACCCTGTTCAGCTAGTCAATTGCTATCCAATATGGTCAGTTCTTTCCACAAATTTAATGAAGACACTTGTAACCTCAAAATATTGAGTTGAAAAAGTTTTGAGATAAAAAAGTCAAAATTTTGAAATTTAGGGACACTTTTTTTTTTCCTATGTCCCTATTAAGCCACCGTACTCAAGTCGGTGAAGTTAGATCAATTTTTAGACCAATTAGAATTTTTAAAACCAACTGCAGTGACTAGCTCAGCAATGTTTACCAACAAAACAAGCAAAAGTGACAATTCTGTATTCACAGCTGTATATACTCAGATGAGTAGGAAGTATTTCCAATTGTGTTCTCTGTTTATAGTGGCTGGACTTACAAGGTTACTGCAAAGCTCTCCAAATCTTCAGTATTTTCAACTATTTCCTGGAACCTGCTTGCAATTTTGAGCACATGAGGACATGTCAGTAAAACAAATTTTACTCTGTGGAATATATATCTGAGCCCTAGCCGGGTGCTTCAGAAGAGCTCTGTAACATCTCTGAGACTTCTTGTCCTCTTCTACTAAGTTTAAAACATGTAAATACATGTTCAAGAGAGAAAAATTCTATGAAGTATAAATCTAAGCCCTGGTGGGAGTCCCTGGGGACTTCAGCTGAGGCATTTCCCCTTTCAGATATTTAATGTTCTCTGATAGTGATTTTGCAGCCCTAGTGGAGCCCATGGGGAGGGGGGGGGGGTTGGCAAGTGCTCACCATCCTAATGGACGACAGTGCTTGTATCTTTGAATGCCCTCTAAGAGTTTTTATTTTAAACAGTATTTAGCTCTCAAATATGCAAGGAAGACATGTTATCATGACATGATCAATTGATAAAGAGTGGCAGGGCAATATTACTTCCTTAACCAACCTCAGCTACTCCTACATTGTGCTGAGCCTAGGTCAAGCTTTATGCTGGCATTGCGGTAGTATTGGATATTGTAACTAAAACCATTGGACTAGTACTAAGTTAGGCTCACTTTTCTTATATGACTAGAGAAGGCCTAAGCCATAACTTCAACGTTATGATGTCCCTGCCCTTGTAGGTACATAGCCTAACAATATGAAACTTGAAAGGAACACAAGACATACGTGGGATTTCTTCTTTGACAATTGCAATATACTCAGTCTGTTTCTTTCAGTAATATGTTCACCATCTGGAATATATTGCAATATCTTCAAATTTAGTAAGCCAGTACTGTAGCTTCGGGGAATCACACCGAACAAACAGGAAAGTATACAACCATACAGCCGTTCTTCAAACGCTACTTTACACTGTGTCGTTGGTTTGTTTAGATTTTGAAAATGAGACTTGTTCAAGTCATTTCCATTGGCCACGAGGGAAATTCCCCTCTTTTTCAGATAATGATCAATCTTCCAATTCAAATAATAGCAATTTACAACAAAATGGGAAATTCGTTAAATCTAAAAGTGAGGACTGCAACGATATGCCGCAAACTGTAAATTCATTATTGACACCTCGACAATTTTCTGGTAATGATGCGTTCATAGCAGGCGCGTATCCAGGGGGGGGGGCGTTGGGGGCGCGCACCCCCCAGGTAAGAAAAAGAGGAGAGAAAAAAAAAAGAGAAGAAGAAAGGGAAAAAAGAGGGGGGAAAGAGGAGGAAGTAAGGGAAAATAAAAAGAAGAAAAGGAGAAAAGAGTAAATACGTCATTCAGATCTCTAAAATATGTAAAGAAAACCAATCTGTAAACTCCAAAGGGTCACCACGAGAGTTAAATCATTAAAAGCCACAGCTGAGAGATAACTGATCAAATCTACACAGGCCCGTACAGCAATTTGCTTTATTGACTTCTCCACATGGCCCTCTAACTAAACGTGGCAAGGAACTTAAGATTCAATACCGTACCACTCACCGGTAGTTATTTGAAACCTGTAGTAGAGGTGCAAAGTAAGATTTAACTTAAATGTTATTACAAAACTTAATCATAAAGAACAAAGTCAGTAACAGTGTAGGTTGATTCCACGATATATTAGAGTTTTGATATGGATATGTTGTAGTTGACGGTGCAGGAAGGTTGATAGTGTATATAGTTTAATACATTCGAAATGTGTGTTTTCTTGACATTGGATGGTGCCTATCAACGTCTTGGACACTTCATGACGGTACTGCAGGCTAATGTATTCCTTATCAGTAAATATTATATTGAAGGGTAACTCTAGGCAGAATTTTTCGTATGGATATGTTTCAGTCCAAAAAGAAAATGAAAATTTAGGTGCCAGAAGTATACGAATAGCTCTTGAGTTTCTCAAGATATTCACCTTAAAACTATGTTAAACCACTGGAGTGCTCCTTTAAGGCTTCAGAGATGACGAGTCACCCCTCTGAAACAGGCCTACATGTTAACAGTAATTCATTGATTTATAAATTACATAACCTCATGACATTTGTAATATAGTGTAAAAGTATCAATTATTGTAATCTAGGGTAGACAAATCCCTTATTGTAAGTTAGTGTAAACAAAATATCCCTTATTGTATCTAGGGTAAAGATCATATCCCTATTGTAATATAGGGTACACATTATATCCCTTATTGTAATCTAGGGTAAAGATCATATCCCTTATTGTAATCTATGGAAAACATCATATCCCTTTTTTCCATTTATGGTGAACATATCCGTTATTGTAATCTAGTGTAGACATATCCCCTATTGCAATCTAGGATAAACATCATATCCTTCATTGTAATCTAGGGTAGGCATATTGCTTTAATCTGATGTAGACATATCCCTAATTGTAATATAAGGTAAAAGTCATCTCCGCTTCGTTATTTAGGGTATACTACATGTCCCTTTTTGTAATCTAGGGTGAACATTATATCCATTATTTTAATCTGGAAAAGACATATCCATTGTTTTAATATGGGGTAAACATATCCCCTATTATAATCTAGGATAGACATATCCCCTTTTTTATAATCTGGGTTAGACATACCCCTAATTGAAATCTATGGTAAACATTATATCCCATATTGTTATCTAGGGTATGCATTATATCCCCTATTGTAATCTAGGGTAGACATATTCCCTATTGTAATCTTGGGTTCACATATCCATTATTTTAATCTGGCATAGATATAACAATTGTTTTAATCTGGGGTACACATATACCCTATTGTAATCTGGGGTAGACATATCCCCTATAATTATCTAGGTCTATTGTATGCATCATATCCCCTATTGTAATCTAGGGTAGACATATCCTCTATTTAAACCTAGGGTGTACATTATACCCATTGTTTTAATCTGGGGTAGACATATCCTTCATTTTAATATGGGGTACACATATTACCTATTGTAATCTGGGGTAGACATATCCCCTATAAATATCTAGGTCTAGGGTATGCATCATATTCCTTATTGTAATCTAGGGTAGACATACCCCATATCAAAATCTAGGGTTGACATTATATCCATTGTTTTAATCTGGGGTAGACATATATCCTTTAATTTAATCGATATAGATATATCCCTTATTGTAATAGAGTGTAGACATATCCCTTATTGTAATCTAGTATATATATATATACCTTTTTGTAATCTAGTGAGTGTAAACATATCCCTTATCCACATAAAGTGTTGATTTTTACAATGATTTTTCAGTTGTATTTGAGGAACTAACAGTCTACATTGTACAGTCACTTTAATTCATGGAATTCACTTGTTTACTTTCACTCATTCTCAAAAAGTTAGAGTGTTATAAACATCCAACCTGCACTGCCAGTAGCGTGTTTTAATGTTCAACAACATTTCGATATTACATATCAAGTGCCTAAAAGCATCCTTTAATTTAGCCTCTGGTTTTACAATAGTGTTATTACGTTACAAGAAATTTTTTTTTTTTTTCAAACCATCAGATGGCCAGAAACGGCACTTCCCGAGTGTTTTATGCTGCGAATACCTAGCCCTAAAATATGGGTCTCAAGCCTGCAATTTCTCAGATTGCACGTAAAAGTCTGTAAAAACATTGTAATTTGTATATTCGATGGTGTTTTAAGAGAGTATCTATTACTCGTAGTGTACTCGCAAATACGTTTTTGAGTGTAGTAAGGGCAGTGGCGGAGCTAGGGTTGTTGGTCAGGGGGTGGGGGCAAAAATGGTCTGTAGGGGCGCTTTCGACAGTATCTAAGCGGAGCGCCACCACAGGTTGGCGCGGAGCGTACAGAAAATTTTTGAGTAAAGTTACACCCGAGATTGCAGGAAATGACACTTTCCGGGCCTTGCTAATTTGCAGATAAACGGAGAATAAAAAGGTGTCGTCGCCATTTTGTCGGAAAATTACACCAACGGAATATGACAAATGTCAATAGGTAGATGAGAGCGCAATAAAATAGTCAATAATCGCGAATAAGTAAAAGTAGTGAAAAGCTGAAAAGGGCGCCAGCAGTCCATTTGAGTCCGTCAAGGGGGGGGGGGCATCCGCCCCCTGACTGTATATATGGACGCTCCGCCACTAAGTAAGGGGATGTTGGAGAACTGGCTGAAATGAGGCAAGTCATTGGCCTACGACGAAGTTGTGTTACGCTTACCGGTACTCACACTCACTGCTTCCACTTTTCACGGGCCGTGAAGACGCGGTTGGGGTGACAATGTGGTCTATAGCCAGGGGACGGGCCGAGGGTCCCCAGCAATTACTAAAATTATTACACCTATATAATATACGTGTGCACCGGACAGATCGACAAGTATGCAGGTGCGTATCCAGGGGGGGGGGCGTTGGGGGCGCGCGCCCCCCGGGTAAGAAAAAGAGAAGAGAAAAAAAGAGAAGAAAAAAGAGGGGAAAAAAGAGGAGGAGGAGAGGAAGGAAGGGAAAAGAAAAAGAAGAAAGAGAGAAAAAGGAGAAAAAGAGGGAGTAAAAGCAAAACGCGAAGACATCGTGAAGAGAAAGAAGAATAGTGACATCATTACAGCGCTAAAGGGTAGCCAGTGACGGATCAATGATTTCGTAAAAGTGTGACTCACCCTACCCCTTACACCGACAACTCCATTTTTGACGTTTCCATTTTCCTCTCTCACTAATTATCTATATATATACTATATATGGTCTATCATAACGAGTGTGTAGAATTGTGCTATGAAACCAACTGTGGCTGGTCTCGAACTCGACCGTGTCGTCGGGGAACATGACTCATTTTGGGATGGGGGCGACCGCCCGCCCCCCATTCAGCATTTTTTTAAATGGTATCGCTAAGTAATTTCAAAATAGAAAGTGCTGAGAGGCAACTTATAAGGCCTGGGAAGTGTCATTTCCAGCGATCTGGGAGACATTTTCGGCCAAAATTTGCTTGTACGCTTCGCACCAACCTATGGTGGCGCTACGCTTAGATAATTTGCCTACAGGCTTCACCCCTCCCTTGGCAAATTCCTCGCTACGCGCCTGTTCGAATTTGTAACGCAAACAGCAGATATCACATCATATCAGTGAGCATGAAAATGGCGTTCCAGGATGAAAAGCCTCAAAATTGTCCGACTTGCCTGAAAAAATAACCAGAAATTTTCGCGCGCGAAGCGCGCGTTCAACGCGTTCATGTCAATATCATATAAGCAAGCATCGGTTATTACATCGCATGCAATCATGTACCGTACGGTCCGTTCAAATTGCGCAGTATACCGCGGGATGCTAATGTAAACAACGACATGTCTCATGTAGATGTATAAAAAGCACCGAGGTCCAATTATGTCAAAACTCTTTTACATTAGTAATGGCGAATTAGGGCCTGCACCCCCGCCGCGCAGTGGCGGAGCGTCCATATGGTCAGGGGGGCGGAAACCCCCTGACGGACTCAAATGGACTGCTGGCGCCTTTTTCAGCTCTTTACCACTTTTTACTTATCTAGATAATTGACTTTTTTATTGCGCTCTCACCTACTTATTGACATTTGTCACATTTTGTTGGTGTAATTTGGCGATAACACCTTATTCTTCGTTTATCTGCAAATTAGCCAGGCCCGGAAAGGGTCATTTCCGGCGATCTAGGGAGTATCTTTACTCAAAAATTTTCTGTACGCTACGCGCCAACCAGTGGTGGCGCTCCGCTTAGATAGTGTCGAAAGCGCCCCTTCAGACCATTCTCGCCACTCCTGACCAATCCCCCTACCTCCGCCACTGCCGCCGCGCCTCTTACGCCTATGTGTGTAGTGTTCGGTTTCGGAAATATCTGCTATTTTTTCATTTCCTTCAACCAAGTTTTATAATAGCCGTTATAACAGGTTTTAATATTTGTACAACAATAAATTAACTGTGTCTGAATTTTCGAAAATTTCTGACCAACATTCTACATCACACTTCCCTCTACTCGTGCAATTTTGACCGGTCTGTTAGGGGTTGAAGGAAGTTTTTTCTATATTGGTTGTCCATAGATGAAATTTTGTATAACATTATTGGTATGTTTTGAAGTGAGTTTATTCACGAGAAATGTGAATTTTCAAATTCTGAACAAATATGGGGCTTAAAACCTTGAAAAGTGGGGCTGACGGGTATTGTGGGCCGCGACGTAGAATCACCTACAAAAGCAAAGACCCACAGGAGATGCGATCAGGTCGAACATGATGTGTGCCGGGTTGACAATCTTCAAAAAGGTTATGGATGGAAAAAAAACTATTAGGAAATACTTGGTTCTCAGGCAAAAAGTGTACATCTGGTTGGTCATTTCAAGCCCGAGAAGTGCCGTTTCCGGTGATCTGGGGGGTTTCAAAACAAGAAATTTTCTTGTACGCTGCGCGCCAACCGATGGTGGCGCTCCGCTTAGATAGTAATTCGCGCCCCCCGGGTTTGAAAATCCTGGATACGCGCCTGGTATGCATTGAAAAATGGGCAGATGCACGTTTCGGAGCCTTGGTAAATATTGGGGGGGGGGGCTTATCATGCATTTGCCCCCTCAACTTTTTCATTGCCCCCCAAGCCCCCTCCCCCCGTTCCGTCGCCACTGACTGGGGTAGAGTCATGTTTATTGTAGTATGCATGCGCGCGACAAAATTGGAAATACTAGCCCTCTCCACCGTATACAAGGCTGGCTGGTGAATGCCAGCTCAACATTTATTCTTCACAGCAATCTCAAGTTCACAGGTTGGCTACGCAGGAAAAAAACCAGATCCAGATTTGCAAAGAACCGCGGCAGCGAACAGTTAATTCTACACACGTAAAGACAATAGATCTCTTTGAGTGGCATCTTTCTTCAAATATTGACTACTTTGGCTCGTTATTCTCGAATTAATGAATACAGGTAACATTTAAAAGCATTATAGTTAAACACATTCTGCTAAAGAGTTGCAAGCAACAAATATTAATCGAATTTATCCGCAACGACTCGGTGTTATTAGGTGATCTCGGGCACTTATCTCTAGCCCGTAATGGCATGGCATTATATACTACACAGTCATATGTTACGTGTTTAGTGTGACGATGAACCAGGGCCAGAAAATCGACAGGAGAGTGTCACAGTTGTACAATGATAGACTAGACCTACATTGTATTCGTTAGATAAATCGTGCATTTGGCCTTCAGTATAAATGTAGTTTTTAAATAGACATAGCCATAGGGGGAAATCATTTAGTTGGGTGACGTTGTAAATACACAAGTGCAACGAGTTAAATGAATCTGGAGAAACTATCACACAGTAAATACGCGCGTACGCGCGTACCATGTATGGAGGGTCATGTGATGTGTTCCAGGGTGGTACTAATATACTACTCTCCCTATTACGCATGATGATTTCACCCAACTAGTACGTAAATGTGTTTGCGTGCTTAGAGCAGCAGACGACACCCGTTACCTAGCAATAACCGTGCCTGTAGCCTAACGTGATAGCTATATTCCCCTCGAGCAGCATTAGGCTCTGTTCCATGGAGAATTCCGTGGTTGCACTGAACTAAACATTTCCCCACATTTCTACATTCACTTAGAGCAAGTAGTAATAACGTTAGGCCATATGAGACAAAGCTTGCCCCTGGAGCTGTATTAATAAGTAAGATCTATTATGTAGAAGGCCTGCCTTCATTCAAGAGAATAAGGTTGAACGTTAGCATATTAGCACTATTTCGTAGGCCTGAAGTACCAGTACCTCCTTATGCCGTTAGTTCCCATATCCGATCCGTCTTGGTGCAAATCTTTTATGAAGTCACTAACACTATTCTCGACCTGCTACAGAGAAATATCAGTTTGGTACCACCCTGGAACACATCACATGACCCTCCATGCATGGTACGCGCGCACCCAATTGACATGAAACCTCCAGATTCATTTAACTCGTTGCATAAGTGCACGTTGAAGGGATAGGGAGACCTAGATGGGTTGTGATACCGTCTTTTACCACTCCGCATAAAGTGCGTAAGAAGACACAGAAAATACTTCGTTAATTGTGATCCGGGAAGCTGTAATTAAAAGGGCCAAATAAATGGAGATATGAAGATAAAATATACGACTCGTGTCCCTATAACAATAAATCACCGTATGTTCGTACAATTTCGCTAACTAGGCGAGGGTACAGTAACGTTAACATGTAGTTTAATTAGTCCAGGACTCTAAATTCTCTGTTACGTCCGGAACATGTGTGAGTCGTTATTGACAACCGTTAATGTGCTTTGTTGTCCGGTTAATCTGTGATGGCTTTAGTCATAATTTCTTCGCTGATATTTCAGGCGCTTGCTAGCTAAAGTACTGTTTATAAATTAAGCCTGCCTTAAAGCAGCATTTTGCGTCATTTTCTATGATTTTTCTCAACCTCACTGATTCCACTTTGCCATAACGACATACATAACTAGCTAATCTATTTATATTTTACTTCAAATGGTGGCATAAAAGTCGAAAATTTGCAACTTTCAACTTTGTTGTTCTCCAAGATATTTTCCGTTGGGAACCCAATAAACCTGGCCCATAATATGAATATTTAAACACTACGAACGTCATTGACAGATACGAAATATAACACCACGCTTGATTTGTGTACAGTCTATATGGCAGTTGTACCAGGGAGTTGCATAACAACTCCCTGGTACAACCAACGCGAAGTCTTGAATCTATTTTTAGCAACGGCTCATAACTAAACCTGCATCTCTGATTGGTTGAATTCAAACTAGTGGGTTTGGCGGAATTGTATGCGATTAATTTTAACTGTGAAATTTGTCGAGGACACTCTTCTCATTTATCGACATAAATCGTTAATTACTCGCTAATTAACGCTCTTGGCAGGATGAAACTTGGATGGTATCTTAGATTGCTGTTTTATGATTGATACATGTAAAAAAATCGATGCACATGTTAAAAAAGTGGAAAAAAGCGACCCAACGCAAAATGCTGCTTTAAGTCTGCGTTAAAGACCAAACGCCGACTGGCTTATTCGTGACCGAAATAACTTCAAAAGGGTTGCAGTAACCAAAGACCCCTCCATTGAATATCAACAACTAACTCTCACCTTCACCGCGCACTACAATGCAAGTATTTGTGTACAAATACAGTTGTCTAGTTATTGTTGATTTTATCATATATGCAGACTAGATGTAACATTTACCTTCCATACACGACATCAGTGTGTGTGGCTTTTGCTGCTTGAATGTATAAAGTCTGTATCATATGCCGTTTTGATGAACAGAATGAAACTAATCGGTACTGTTAGCTCCGGAATATAAGTTTCCTATCTGGTTTAGAAAAGGAAATTTATTAGGAGAAAATATTTTTATCTTGATGGCCCTTTAAAGCGCTGTAAAAATTTCATCGGGACGCATCCATATAGAATATGTTCCTCTTTTCCCAGTGAGAAAATAAATCTTCGTTATCCATCTTTATAAAACCTGATAACTTAATACGTAATGGAACTGAAGCATCTTAGCTTCAATCTTAAAAGATATCTAGTCATATCTCGTAATAATGATAATATCAACAAACTATGAAACAATTATACAATAACACGGGGCAAACTTCTTATGATCTTGATATGTGTTTGTTGAATGTGTAAACAGTGACTGTCATACAACGGTACTTAAGTACGTTATAAATTTAGTTTGTGGTACAGGCTAAGTAAATAGCGATAACAATAGGCAAGCAAGTTCCTGATTAGGAAAGGCAAGATAGACGCGAACAAATATGTTAATATTAATATAGCAAGTTTATGATAAAGAAAGATAGATACGAATATAAGTATATTCATATTAAGAAGGAAAACAAAATACATTTAAAGATCGTTTTTCTATGTTCCGATATGTAACATGTCAAGTGAAAACAGGTTTGGCTTTCTTTCTGGAAATCACTGGTTTATACTGCTGAGAAACATGTTGCTTAAAGCAGCATTTTGCGTTTTGTCGCCGTTTTCCATGCACTTTATTGACAAGTCCATCAAGTTCTTTACATATACCAATCACAAAACAGCAAACTAAGATATTAGCCAAGTTTTTTCCCTGCCAAAAGCGTTGATTGGCGAGTAATTTAGGACATTTGCAGATAATGAGAAAAGTGTCCACCGACATTTACACATTTAATGATAATCACATACAGTTCCCCAACCATGGAGGTAAAACAGACCTCCATGCCAAAACCCACTAGTTTGAATTCAACCAATCAGAGAGGCAGGTTAAATTATGAGCCGTTGCTAAAAATAGATTCAAAACGTCGAGTTGGTAACTTGATACAACCAGCGAGCTGGACTCGAACAGCACCCTGGTAAAACTACCATAGACAATCTACACAATCAAGCATGGTGTTGTATTACGTATTGGCCAATGACGTTTCGTAGCTTTTAAATATTCATATTATGGGCGAGGTCTATTTGGATCCCAACGGAAAATATCTTAGAGAAAAACAAAGTTGAAAGGTGTAAATTTTTCGACTTTTATGCCACCATTTGAAGTAAGATTTGAATAGATAAGCTAGTTATGTATGTCGTTATGGTATCGTGGAATCAGTGAGGTTGAGAAAAACCATAGAAAAGGACCCAAAATGCTGCTTTAAATAATTTATTATCAAGTTACAATGGATGACACGTTATTGACTTAAGTTAAATTTTACTGTTAGATAAACTTTGAGCTGAGTTTATCACAGTGTTTTCACCAAGCCAATGTTTGTCAAGTCAAGTCACAAGTCTTTCGCTCAAGTCAAGCACATAACTGAAGCTTATAAAGTCATTATAGATGTAAGCCTACTGATAATCAACGACCAATGCTCAACGAAGCATCTTTGTCAAGTGTTGCGGTCCTGTAAATGACGTGTTTTAGTGAGCTCTTGTTACAATGCTATATCGGAGGCAACTCTTTTCTACAAGAGTAGTCATATACACTAGGCAGAAACTGAACTAATCTTGTCCCCTAATGGAGGGCAGGGGAGGAGCAGAGGGTTAGCTATAGGGGAGGGATAGGCCCTTGAATATTTGTCTGTTACACCCAGTCATAAACACTGGGCAGCAACTGAACTTCAGTGTAAAACAGGTATACTTTTACTCTCTCTCAATACGCAAATATGACGTTAATACAAAATCTTAAGATTTACTGATTCTGTTCAGTAGACCCTCAAATATTTGTCTGCCACCCCTTGTAAGAATCAAAACTGGAATGACAGAGGTATACATTATAGTATGAAACATTATTGTCTGGGTTTCATTGTGTCTGTTGGTGTTAGTTGTACCAGGTGGCAACATCCGCTCCGACTGTTATTACAAAGTACGCAATATAATATCTGAGGGTTGCTCAGAAGGAACATTGATCACAGAAAATTATGTTAACACATTCTTGGCCGAAAAGAAACATGACTTTACATGTTGAAATTTTGTGGTTTTATTTCTGGTATTTGATTTTTCTTATAGAACAATTTAGACTGATGGCACAAGCTTTCGACGCTTTATCGAAATTGTAACGATTTTCCTAAAGTATTGACGTTTATCTAGAAATGTCGACACCAAACGTAAACTGAGAATATGAATTAAAGTAAAAATCGATCATTTGTTTAAATCGCATTGTTTCGCTAACAAAGGATCCAGCCGAAGGACCCAATAATGTCTTAAAGTACAATCGTAGAAGAGTGGAGCTGGTGTCATCAACACTGAAGAATGTCACAAACTGAATATCTTGATCTAACAAGTGAACTAAGAGATGCTATAATGCACTCACCCCCCTTCCCCTATAGCCATTCCTTCCGACTCACACCGACCTTCCTTTGACACTCCAGGTATTCAGCATGTCGGTGCAACGAATATCACCTTTAGTTTGTAGCGTGTTTTAGATTTCAATTCTAACCAGTACCTTATATACGGAGCAGTAGTACAACGTCCTTACTTCCTTTAATAGTGTAACTATAAATACAATGTACAAAACAACAATAACTCACACGTGGCATTTCAGCTGGAGTCTAACAATTTGTTATATTATACAAAAAGTATAATTAAACAAGAATAAATGAACAACGGAAAACTGGCTGGGAATGATAGACAACGAAACAGAGAATTTAAGTTTAAACAGTGAACAAAATAATCAGCATCTCATGAATAATCATCAACCATATACATAAACATGAGAGAGTATTAATACATCATTAGCCTTAACTAACCGTCCTTAAAATTCATTATTTTAGGTGTTACATTGATGTTCTGTATGTAATGGTGAACATGTATTATGAATGATTGGGCCTACATCACGGACAGAAACGAAGTATACAGTCTCTGGCCCTATACGCCATTCAAAGTTCATTAATATCAATCAACCCATTATAAATACCATGTATGGCAATCAACCCATTATAAATACCATGTATGGCAATCAACCCATTATACCTACCATGTATGCCAATCAATGCATTATGCATACCATGTATGACAATCAACTCATTATACATACCATGTATGCCAATCAACCCATTATATATATCATGTATGACAATCAACTCATTATACATACCATGTATGCCAATCAATTCATTATACATACCATGTATGACAATCAACTCATTATACATATCATGTATGACAATCAACTCATTATACATATCATGTATGGCAATCAATTCATACATACCATGTATGACAATCAACTCATTATACATACTATGTATGCCAATCAACTCATTATACATACTGTACCATGTATACCAGCCAACCCATTATGCATACCATGTATGCCAATCAACCCATTATGCATACCATGCATGCCAATCAACCCATTACACAGCATAACTACATAACTCACATTAGCACAAAGCTTAAACAGTGTAAAAGTAAATAATATAGCACATAAGTAACCAGTCAACTAACCATCATAGCATATTCTGACAATGAAATATGGAATACTGTTACCTTTATAAATCAACAATAAAGAAAAATCCTTAATAAGAAATGGTCATCAAGTGAAGGGTGACACATAAATCATGTTAAAAATGCATATCTCACACAAACAAGGAAAGTCCTCTCTACTGGAATGTCAGTGTTAGATATTACATCAATTCTAGACTGAAGTCTTGAGTAGATATAAAATCTGAATTTACAAACAAAACAGTCATTACTATTTAAAGCATAACAAACTCTACAAAACATAGAAAGTCTATTACCATTACAATTATCTAACTTTTTCTAGCATATTCAATATTATGTAACTACTATCATAACTATCATACAATCATAACAATACAATTATTGGAGATTGGGTTCTCAAAGTTGTAAAACAAAAGAATGGCTTAGTGTTATGTTGATTCAATCAATAATATAATATATAAAATCAAGGGATATTTGTTTCCACTGACAGAGTATTTTCTGATGGGGTCAATATGAAATCTGTGTTAAGGGCTGAACAGGCTTTGGTCATTCAATGCACAAATCATACACAGCAATACAGCAGCATGTCAACAAAATGTGAACAGAAAGATTGTAGCTTGAAACAGAGCACCAAACCAATGTAACAAGAATTGAAAACAAACATGTTGTGCATTTCAAACAACATGAAAATTAACATAGTGACCTTTATCTGTCATATCTTGTTAACCAAAGAGGAAAATCTACATCTCAGATGCTGATAACATCTACTTTGGTAAGTCTGTCACTAAGTGAGGTTGTATCAAAACAATTTCTGCTTTCATTTGTCATCAGTTGGAGTGAGGACTATAAATTCATACATATTTCCAAAGTTAACCTTATTAACTGATTTGTTGCTTTTTTTGTGTGCAAATTTCATACACACAGAAATACAGCACAGATTACTGTACTGACCACTAATATACTGACTACTACTGTAAGTTTGGCAAACAGACCACATTGGGCAAGAAAAACAACATTCCTATTTCTTCCCCCACCCCATTGCTCCATTTTACCTTCCATGATTGTAAAACATGCTTTGTCAATTTACAGAAAGAAATCGAAACACATTTTTGCAAATAAATGAGACAAATTACAAACAATAACAAATGATCTGCAACAATGTCATCAAATAATATTACAGAAGCAATTGTAAAAAAACTTCCTCTCATCAACCCCCTAATTCTGTGTTTGTATTTACCTCTTAAAATGAGAACCCCCCCCACACACACACACCAACCTCCCTTTATATAGAAAAACAATACCCTCCCTTTCAAAAAGCAACTCTAACGGAATAAGATTTTAATTTAAAGATATATTTTATTTCTTAGTCTTGACAGTTGACAATTTCAGTTGTTTTAAAAATCTTATGTTTTATATACAGTTCTAGCAAAGTGTGACCTCATTAGAAGCAAGCCATACTTGCCACACTTTTACAACATGGAAACTAAAGATGATCATTTACTTCTCAGAACAGTTTCCTGATCTTTCCACGGTAATTTCCATCCGTAGACACCTCTGTGTGTTCCACTCAGTTGAAATCTATCAGTAAAAAATGGAAAGAAAATGAATCTAAACGAGTTTATATTCAATAAATATTCCAAAAGGCTCACAAAATAGCAAAAGAATAATTTCTGAGTGAAATATATTAAATAATACAAGAAGATAATGCTACCAATGGTATGAAATAATAGGAACACCGTAGATCCAAAGGAACTTTAAATATTTAATAATAGAATGGAGAGAATAATTATATCAAACCAATTTATACTATTCTTTTACTTACAAAATCCAACATTCTTCACTGTGTAGTGTAGATATGCACAGCTTTGCCAAGAGTTAGGTGGTGTGGGGGGGGGGGGGTTGAATGTATATATTTATGTGACATTCATGTGTTTTCAACTACTTTAAATGTGTGAAGGATGTTAAATTTAAGCCATGATGTTACAATGACTTGCAAAATGGTGCCAGGTCATCTTAAGAAGGGTAAACATGGTAAAATAGCTTATCAAGAGTACCACCTACCCTCCTCACCTCCCTTCCACCTACCACAGATCAGACTACGGAAACTGGACTCAAAGTCCTAGTCTCTGACTAGACTATAATAAAAAGAAGTAAAGAGGTTTGATAACACATCAAGAAGGATGAAGCTATCCACCCAAAGACTCTGATGGACCAGGATTTTCCATTTAGTAGATCGGCAATGTCAGTTTGTGGACAGCAATTAGAATCCCTATATAGACTTATGGCAACATGTCTTTATTTACTTAAAATGTTAGCAAATTTACATCCGATGTCTGTTAACTTGTTGGCTACACTTCACAATGTTTCTCACATATCAACTCACTATATGTATGACACAGTTCTATGTAACTGATTGACCTCAACAAGAGTATTTAATTTAGTGCCAGAAATATGGATTCACTATTCATCAGTTTAGCATGTGAAGTTTAAAGTTACAATGTGTTTTAGATGTACACAGCAGGACTCATTACCATTTAATAACATAACCATGGAGTTCTAGTATTGTAATGAAACTCATGACATCATTGATGCTTGTCTAACTGGCTTTTACCTTCACTTTCCATGATCACCGAGTTGTGTAGAGGCTGGTACATCCTGTACTGTAATGTTGCAAGGCAAGAAAATAATGAAACATGTATAAATTCTTTTAGCTGAAACTTATAGATCTATAATGGTTCATAGAGGTCAGCAGGTGACCAGATTGCATGGAGGCAGTCTGGCTATTAACAGTAATATTCAAAACGATTTACTTACTTTTAGACTTTTGGACAACTGTTATTACTTTCACATTCATCTTTAGGTCACTTTCATATAGTAGGGCTGTAAAGGGTTGGGTGGGGAGGGGGGGGGGCTGTGGGTCAGTGCACAATTCTCTTTAAGAAGTGTATTGTAGTTTCCCAGTCTCCTTTACATACATCAGCTGGTTCTATCATGAATCATATATTCAAGGTTTAATGACAGAAGTGCAAAAGAGAAATTTATAAGATTCATACTTATCAGTATGTTTTAATGTTACTTAGCTCATTTCTATGTAAACCTGCTGTCAAACATTTGTTAAAATATGACATGTAGGAATCTTCTTTTTCTTTGTGTAAGAGAAATAGTAAATTCAGACTGTGACTGTCTATGTACCTGCATGGTAACTCAACATGCTGATAATACATTAAGGTTGATATGTTATAGCATGTCAGAATTTGAGTAACCCACAATAGCTTAGTGTAATTGCAAGGGTACATGAGTGTAGCCACCCTTCTCGGTGTGCAAGTTTTTGTCCCCATTTCATGAGTTAGAGATTTAAGGTCTAATTGATGCTTTATTGTTTAATGTTATGAAATGGGCTCTACACAAGGAGCTTGAACACCTTTTTGTAGTGTGAGGGGATGAAATGTTATGTTGTCCAGAGGAGGGATAAAGGGGTAAAAGGGAGTGCTGTCCCCCCACTCTTTATGATATTTGTTAGAAATGAGGGTACTTAGATGCAAAATAGGTGCTATGGTTTGTCACTCTTGAAACAATCTTGAAGATTTTATCAGCTGTGTATGTTGTACTGCATAAACATGTTATATCTTTATACACTGTACTTCAGAAATTTCTGTAAAAGTAGTCTCCCTGCATGTTATGGATCACCGTCCCCACCCCCCCCCCCCTCCTCCTTGAATTTATTCTGGGGATTAAAGTCCCCACAAATAATACATAACACAAAGTTGAATCCCTGCTGTACCCTCTGTCTAGATGCCAATGTATACAACATTACATGAGTGCAATTTAGAACAATTTCCTGCAAGCAATGCAAAGAGTTAAATGAGTAAAATGTCAACTTGGATAGCATTGAACATGGCACCCAGCCAGTAGGGGCAATTTCCTAATGCTACTACAGTACCTCTCTAAACTGTACTCCGATATCCTGCTCTTAAAGCACTGGTATTGACAGTACAAACTTGATCTGATAGAAACATGATATTCATACTGCTCGTACTGACAATACGAGTGCTCTGAAGCAGGACTACTGCAGTATAGAAAAAAATTATCCCAACTGGGTGGTGGCACCCCATGGCTTCATGCATACTCAAAGTTATTTAAAGCTATCACTACTGGCAATATTAGTTGTATGGGGATGTAAGGGCTAAAGATAGCAATGACTGGTAGGAGATGCCGGGAGAATCCTTAATTCATTCGCTCTCATCTGATTTATTATATTAATGGGTCAAAACAATACCAAGATTACAGGTGGCAATGCACAACTTTAAAGACTTGATAATTTCAAACACATCCATGATCAGACCAAGGTACATACTAGAAAAACTGAGCTTGTGGGCAATCATTATTTTCTACAGAAGTTGAAGTTTTCTGATGAACTGTTAATTGAGGTATCTATCAGTACTTTAGAGAAATCTTCCATCCACAAATGCATACTATAATATAGTAATTGTGTTTAGTTTGTTAGCTCTGCACAATTAAAAAAAGTGGAATCTTAAAAAGGACATAAGATGTTATTTACAGAACTACTTAGGCCAGCTGTCTTCACCTACATATAGCCTATAGATTTACTCAAAGGTATCCAACACAGCCCATTACTGTACCATTTCACAAACTGTCTGTTGAAAAAATTATCATGTGAAGTCTCACATCCACAAAGGAAGTTATGTCAGCAGTGGTGTGTTCCCACTCGACTTTCTCTTTCACTTAATTGGAGGAACTGCACTGAAGAAATGTTGAAAACAGTAACACCTGGAGGTTAAAGAGAAAATAGAAAATAACTCAACATTCCATTCACTAGGTTTATCGAGGAGAAAATTCATCCGGTCTGTGATCATATTTGTAACAGAGATCAACGTCTTTCCTTGTGTGTTATTAGTAAGAATACTTTATATAGCTGTCTTCTCAGAGAAGCATATATATTGTTTTCTATTTCTGTTTTTATCTTTGCATTTTATTGGACTGACATAGCTAACAGGCACAGGACTTATATCATTATTAAAACACCTTTGCCTTCATCTTAAAGTTACTTTTTAAGAATATTTTTTGCATCTGAGGTAAACAATACAATTAGTTATTTACAACACTTGTAGTGGTAACTGATGTTACCTCCGAAGTTTTGAACCCCCCACCAAAACAAAACAAAAATGACATTTGCTGGAAGTTTTCTACCAAATTTGTGAGAGCTCTATCTTCCGTAGTATTGCAACAGAAAATAAGGGTTGTAAGCACATGTGCTTGAGTTTGCTGGAAATATCTCTTAAATGGCCAGTACTATAACTGCAGTGCAAATAATGTACATCTTAGACAGAACACATTAAGAAAATCCTTCAACTCTGTTGAACAATGGCTATAGAATGGAATTCTGAATTACTTTAGTTTTTACTCTGAGGACATGCATAGGATCCAGAAGCTACATGCATGTCTTGTATTACTGACTGACTGACAACATATACACACATTACAGTAAACCAACCAAAGACTTCCACTTAGTACAGTATATAGCTCATTGGCAATTATTATAAAGACTAGATTATCTTCAGATTTAAATTTGATATCAATTTCTTGGGTTTTAGATTAGACTAGACTACTGTAGATTATCTTCAGATTTAAATTGGGTTTTAGATGCACTTATTTGGGAAGGGTTGGAAATGTTAAAACGGAAAAAGGAGAAATGATTCCTGTTAGTCATTCTACATCTTATTAAACAAACACTTAGTTGTGACATATGTAACATATAACAAGTGGAAGCACACAGGCTCCATACTGTGATCATAGTAGAAACCACTGACTCACTGAGGCAGTTATGCAGGGTGTAATTCACTCTTACATTACATATAGTAACAAAGTCACTTAATACATGTCTCCATTGAAACAGAATGATGGAGAAGTATGTCACATATTAAATTATTCATAAATGTCTTAGCCTTGGCAAATCTTGAGTTCATATCAAAAGGAAATAATCTCACATAGGTACTCCTACTTCTGGGAGGAGTTTACAGGTTACCTTAAAGAAACTAATCCTATTCAACTACTTGTGACAATTCATTCCTTAGTCTGTAACTGAGATATATACCAATAAGGATAGTCCTCCTCATAATATAAACCAAACTGTAGAAGTGTTTAAACTTAGTGTAGGTATGGGTCTTGTTTTATTTTTAAATGACTCTATTTAATTGTAAGGGTACATGCACAACTAAATTGATTATTTAAGAGCCTGCCATACATATTACTGACTATTATTTGTGGAAGTGAGGCTGACAATACAGAGTGTGGCTGCACTGTAAAGACAGATTACTACCCTTACCTGCCACACAACACTATGACACAAATTGGACGAGATCAAGTCATCTAAAAATTTTGTTCCTTAATTTATGATGGCTACACAAAACAAAAAATGGACCCAGTATATTAAACACATACACCGCTTTGTGTACATTTACAATTGGTAAGCAATACAATGTATGGCATGCAGTGCCTAATATATGGTGTATGTATTGAGGCCTTTATCTTCCCCTCTTGTCCTTTGGAAGTTTGTTGATCAAGCAAGTTTCAAAACCATTACTGTTCCATCAGGATTAGGCAGTAACAAAATCACTTTCTACCCAGACACAAATCTAATTATAACTACAACCCAGCTTACCAGTCCTGCTATACACTAATTATACACTTACCATTACCATCAGCATATTGTAAACCATTCTGTGCAAGATCTGCATCATGTGACCCCCAAAGATGTCTCAAGACTGATTAATCCACATTTACCTAATGAGGAGATAAAGACAAAGACAATAAGAATTATTTGTCACTAATTCTGTATTGAGAATATCAGAACTAGATGTATTGATGCAAACAATGAAAACCTTTGTTATTGAGTTTGCCTCTTGAATATTTACTCAACAGTTATTCCATTGCTCACAGATATATACAAGTTAATGCTCAAATGAATCTGTGTCCCTGAAACAACTCAATAATTGCAAGTTCATTCATTTTATTGAAAGGCACTTTTATTTTAAAGTTGAATCATTTTTGAAAATGTATCCATAAACAAAACAATAGGCTAAAATTGGTAACATGTTTGCAATCCTTTGGATTATACTTAATTGATCAGCACACTTTCTAATTTGGTACTTTAAACGTTATTTAGTGCAGCAGGCCAATGAAGTTGTTCATCTTTGTATGAACACCAAATTTCTAATTCTGTTACTTTGAAGTCAAGCAAAGTTAGGCCTAAGTACTGGTCTAGATTCCTTTGTCAAACTATCGGTATTCAAGTGTGAAGCAGAGGCTGCTCTATTACATAGATGTTGATGTTTTTGCTTTCACCACTTTCCCAGTTACTTCATTTCCAATGTTGCCACTGGACAGCAACTTGATGCACCCCTCCCCCCCCCCCCCACCCAAACACACTCGTATAACAGAATGACTGAATCACACTATAACTTTAAGAACATAAAAATAATACAAATGCATTTTAAGGATTTCAGATGACATAACATGCTGTGATTGGAGAGCTTATCATACTGTGCTGTATGATCTTCTTTGATAGAATCATCAACTGAACATTGCTTGTCATAGTGCAATACTCAAAACCTAGCATTATCCATGACAACTATTTAATATGATGGGATGGGTGGACCTTGTCTTAAATTACATAATTTCCACTCAACCTGGAGACAGTGACAACATAAAGCCTTCATAAGCATTATATGCTCACACAGGAATGAAACTGTTACACAATGAAACAATGTACAGTATGTCTAATGACCATTAAAATTGGTCAGATTTGAAAGATTAGAGATGTACTTGGCATCAGAATTTCATCCTCTTGAAACCTACAATTATGGTACAATTTGTAGAGATGATGCTACAATTAGAGAAACACTGAACAAAAGAGGTCCCACAGAACCCCTGAGTTTAAGATGCAACCTTTAGCGGTATTCTAACTAGATGATTGTTCATATGTTATGTCTTGGTTTGCAGTGAATGGAATTGATGGGGGTTCGGGGGGTGGAGGGGTGCTGGATGATAGACTTTCCGGTGTGGAAATTTTCCTTGAGGGATCATCTGATACATCATGGAGTAAAAAATATCCAATTAAACACTTGTATTCTCATGTAGGATGGGGATGGGTGGGTGGGGTAAGAATCAGGTGGTGGACCATGCAACCATTACCCTGCTCATGTAAACTGTACACATTTCATCCAAGAGCTGTAATCCGGATATGAAACTGGTAAATCTCTAAAGGGGCTGATCTCAGGACTGAATAATCAGTTTACCTGATGATGAGAAAAACAAAATGCATTTGGTCAGTTGTACTGTAATGTTATTATTCATGTCAATTGTCATCACCTGGTCTGCAAGTAGCAGCATTCTTTCATATAACATTGTCAAACACAGAACACAGCTATTATAAGCATCTGGTATGCTACTGTTGTTTCAAAATAATTTGCTCAGTTATACTTATAATAACAATGTAAAGAAACTAATGCAACTCTTGAGGAAATTATTGTATATAATTTAGTGTGTCAGCTTTGGTGGATGTGTGTTTTTATCTTATTTTTCTTCATTTAATGGCACCAGGCCCCTGGAGACTGAATTGCCTACATTGACCTAGTTACACCACTCTCTGGGTACTCTTTCCAGATTTTAGATCACCAAATGTTTATAGAGTACCCTGTTCAGCTGGTCAATAACTATCCAATATGGTCAGTTCTTTTCCACAAATTTAAAGAAGACACTTGTAACCTCAAAATTTTGAGTTGAAAAGTTTTGAGATACAGTAACAGAGTCAAAATTTTGAAATTTGGGGACACCTATTTTATTCCCCTTATGTCCCTATTAAGTCACCGTACTCAAGTCAGTGAAGTTAGATCAATTTTGAGACCAATTCGATTTTTTAAAACCAACTGCAGTGACTGGCCCAGCATGTGACAATTCTGTATTCACAGCTGTATATACTCAGATGTGTAGGAAGTATTTCCAATTGTGTTCTCTGTTTATAGTGGCTGGACTTACAAGGGTACTGCAAAGCACCCAAATCTTCAGTATTTTCACATAGTTTCTGGATCTGCTAGCAATTTTGAGCACATGAGGACATGTCAGGAATAGAAATACTTAATCTGGTTTCACTCTGTGGAATATCTGAGCCCTAGCGGGGTGCTTCAAAAGAGCGCTGTAACATCTCTGAGACTTCTTGTCCTCTTCTACTAAGTATAAAGCATTGAATACATGTTAGAGAGAAAAAGTATAAATCTAAGCCCTTGTGAGAGTCTCTGGGGACTTCAGCTGAGGCATTTTCACTTTTCAGATAATTAATGTTCTCTGATAGTGATTTAGCGACCCTAGTGGAGTCCAGGGGGAGGGGTGGCAAGTGCTCACACCCTAATGGATGCCAGTGCTTGTATATCTTGGAATGCCCTCTAAATGTGTTTATTTTAAACAGTATTTAGCTCTCAAATATACTCATGGAAGAAATGTTATCATGATATGGTATTGATAAAGAGTGACTGCAGAGGAATTTAACTTCCTTAACCATGCTTGCAGGCTAGCCAGCAGTTTGGTGAATCAAGTCACAACAAACCAGATTTACTTCATTCTTACCATTCCTATGTAACTCTGTGCATCAAGAAGTGTACCTAGGATACTGAAAGAAGCTTGATAGGTTCATAGGTCCTGATCTCCTCTATCCAGTACAGTCTCTGTCTTCATATTCACTAGAGGGTTTCTTCCTACGGTTGAATTATTACATCATGGAGCCATTCGAGCCTCAGTGACTTCTAAATCAAAAGTGAAACACTAACATGAAATCAAATTAGTTATTCAAAATTTCAGAAGACTTCAGAAACCAAAGGATACTCACTACAAAGAAAAACCCATGGTAGCAGTTCCACTTTGATCCATTCATTGATCTCAATTAAGTGGTTATACAGTGTTTGGTTTCTGAAGCTTTTTGAAAGTTTTTATGAACTTTTGCATTCAGATAGCAATGTGACACTACAGCAGTCTTTGTGAGCAATCTAATTCACATGTTAGCTGTAAAAGACCTGTACACTTTTAGCAAGTAAATTATGTAAAAGTGCATATATTTGATTTGTGATATTGAAGCTGAAGATACGTCAATAGGAAATGTGCATTACTAGCACAAACCCTGGAAATTCTGGATACGTTCCCATAATGGGTTGTCTTGGACCAGTAAGGGTGGTGTAAAGCACTGCAGTATTTTGGGTGACACAAACTACAATAATGCTTGTATATGATATGGAATATTGAAACTCAATCTCTGGAAAACCTTGCATTTCATTTGACCTTTATTCACTGGCAGGTTAGCACTTAAATCCACAATATCCCATGAGAGGAAACAACTCCAGAGTACTTTAAGAGTAGGTTTTAATGAGTAAATTTGGCTAAAACTGTTCAGACAGTTGGATGATCTCGCAAATGTAGAACACCTTCTTCGATAAATTAATATTATGATCAAAGTATTTGGAGGAAACCTACCCTCAACTTGTAACCAACTATAACAGGCTAGCATCACCATACTTAAGCTAGTCCTACATTGTGCTGAGCATAGGTCACGCTTTTTGCTGGCATTGCGCTACCATTGAATATTGTAACTAAAATCATTGGACTAGGCCTAAATTAGGCTGCATTTAGTTATATGACTAGAGATGACCTAAGCCATAACGTTGAACGTTATGATGGCCTGTGAACCTGTCCTTGTACGTGCATAGCCTAACGTTATGAACGGAACTCAACTGATACGTGGGATTTCTTCTTTGACAATTGCAATATAATCAGTTGTTCCTTTCAGCATCATGTTCACCATCTGGAATATGCTGCAATATATTCATATTAGTAAGCCAGTACTGTAGCTTCGGGGAAACACGTCAGACAAACAGAGAAGTACAACCGTATAACCGTTCTTCAAACGCTGCTTATATATACTGTGTCGTTGGTTTGTTTAGATCTTGAAAATGAGACTTGTTCAAGTCATTTCCTTGGCCACGAGGGAAATTCCCTTATTTTTAAATGAATGATCTTCCGATTGAAATAATACAAACCAGATGGCAAATTCCTTAGATGTAATAAGTGAGGACTTCAACAATGTGCTGCAAAATGTCAATTCATCATTTACACCTAGACATTTTTCTGCTAATGTGGCGTTCATAAAATCCTGTACAGCTGCATGAAAGTGTCATCAAGACAGCAAGAAGAATGTCTTAGACATTTTACAGGATATTGTTTTATCTACAAGCTTGGAAAAAAGTCAATATTTGAACGTTTCTAAAAAAAACTTTGAAATGACAAGATAATTTTTTGGGGGAGTATTTGAACATTGGAAAATTTCCAAATCGTACACTTGGATAGAGGTCGGAAGGGGGCAATGTTACATTCAGCTGAGAAGAAGGTCACTGCCACGGGTACAACCCCCCCCCCATTCCGACTTAACAAAAACATTATTTATTGGCAAAAATGGCGTATGGAGCCAATTTTAGACCGAAATAGTAGTCTAATTATGCCCCCCAGTGCACCATTTTTGAAGCAATTTCAGAGGGCGGGGCTACTTGGAATTTGCCTCCAACAAGCAAACAACCACGCTTCCTCCTTTTTTTAATTCTTTTTTCCACTCTGGCCTTTCCATAATAGTGTAGGCCATACCTCAGTTGGGATTTTCTGCCCCACCCCTTGAAATATGTGCGTCAAGCAGAAGAAGGGGTCCCATTCTCCTAGTCCTGCAAACCGCTTTCATGTAAATGCCCTATATAGGTAGCCTCTCATCAGTTTATGACAATAACGAGTGATACCCGACGAGTGATTGTTATATGTAAAGTAGTTGATAGCCTATACATCTGCTATGTGGTACATGGCTACATGAAGGTAACATATGCTATAATGTGTACCTCTTTGTCAGGCATTATTGTGTATATGAATAATAACTGGTTGGGCAACATGTCTATAGAGAATACAGTCTTGATCGTCCAGTTTTTCGATAAATAGCCGTTGGTATATATAAAAATTTTGGGTTTTTCAAACCCCCAGATGGCCGGAAACGGCACTTCCCGAGTGTTTTATGCTGCGAATACCTAGCCCCAAAATATGGGTCTCAAGCCTGCAATTTCTCAGATTGCACGTAAATCTGTAAAAAAATTGTAATATGTATATTCGATGGTGTTTTAAGAGAGTAGCTATTACTCGTAGTGTACTCGCAAAGACGTTTTTGAGTGTAGTAAATTATTACTTGCAATTAAATGCAATAATTAAATAAATGTCATAAGAAAAAACAGAAAGCATTTCTTAATGTCAACAAATGGGTAATTCCAAAACCATGTGCAGTTGCCAACAAATTTCTATGGACCAAGCACTGTCACGAATGCATGTACCCTATCAGGGGCGTATCCAGGGGGGGCGCAACAGGCGCGCGCCCCCCCTATTGGCCGTCACCAAAAAAAAAAAAAGTTTAGCAAAAAAAAAAAAAAAAAAAAAATTGATGACGACCTTTATGTGAGATGTCGGTGATCGCTCAACCCCCCCCCCCCCTCCCGTATGCTTTAGTTTTTGTTTGCCAAAAAAAGGTTCTGGCGAAGTTCGGCGGCATAATAGTTTTAGAAACATAGATGGTAATTGTGTTTGAATTATCACTATAAACACTAAATGACATGTCAGCCATACTAAATTGTGCATTTTGTGTCCATATTTACTGGAAATGTTGCTTATTATTAAGGTCGAAAAATGGATCACATATGGCCATGGGCGGCGATCCTGGGTGGAGGGGGGATATATCCCCCCATGAAAATGGGTGGACGGGATGTAATGCACCATATCCCCCCCCCCCCCACCAAATGCCAGGGATAAGAATATTTTCATGCCTACATTTATGCATCTTCGTTAATGTACGGCTCTTTTTTAGCTTCATTTCTCGCCTACCATAAACGCAGTGCGATCTTTTCAAATAAAGCGTCTTTATAAAGCAAGAATAGTTGACTGTAGGCTTCATTGGCCCTATAACAACAAAATGTATTATTGCGCCCACGGTATTGATATAGTACATATATGCACCCTCATAGTATTCATATAGGCCCTATAGTAGGCCTACACACGTACATGTTCCCTCGAACAGCTGAGAATCTCATGTTACCAGGGTAATGCTTAATACACGTTTCACCTGGATGCCCTAGCAATCGGTACCTAGGAATGTAACTATGTGTAATTGTGTATTGCATGTGTATAGGCCTATAATAGCCTGCATGAGGCCATTTTCTTCATCGAATAATATAAAAGAGCTCTCGAACATTCTAACGTTGCGCCTGAAACAAGATTGACAGGGGCAATTTTCCCAAAATAACACCCGAAATTAAAAAAAAAAGTATTTTGGATCCTGATTATGAGATATTTCGGACATGACATCCCTATTTTAAAGTTGGGTATATGCCGCTTGGAAACCTCGGGAAGTGCCGTTTCCGGCCATCTAGAGGGTTTGTTAATCCCCAAATTTTCTTGTACGCTTCGCGCCAACTCATGGTGGCGCTACGCTTAGATAGTCAACAAGGTCATATCCCCCCCCCCCCCAATCGGAAGTACGGATCGCCGCCCATGCATTTGACACCATTTTGCATTTCAGGCCTTCTTTGAAAGCAAAAATTGTACACCCCTCCCCTTAAACCCATCCCCCAGGACGGCGATCATTCATGCCTGGCGCCCCCCTATTGGAAAATCCTGGATACGCCCCTGCCTATACAGTACGTTGATAAAAGGAATCCCTCGAAACTTTTCCATGTGAACCCACGTTTCTGGGCAGGGGCGGGATTTGAGTTGTAAAAGTGGGGGGGGGGGGCAAACCTGCCAGCAAGACTATCTAAGCGGAGCGCCACCATCGGTTGGCGGGAGCGTACAAGAAATTTTTTGGCTTTACAAACCCTCCAGATGGCCGGAAACGGCACTTCCCGAGTGCTCTAAGCTGCATGTACCCGTCCTTGAAATATGGATCTCATGTCTACAATTTGTATCTACATAGTTAATTATTGTTTTAGTAGAACATATGGTCAGATGGTGATGTACAACTTTTGTTATACGTCACTATCTAAGCGGAGCGCCATCATCGGTTGGCAAGGAGCGTCGAAATTTTCGATGAAAGGTACCCTTAGATCGGTTAAATTAACACCCATGTAGGCTTTAAATTGCATCTAAACAATTAATGAACGTGTTGAAATTTAGGGAGGACGGATAGAAGAACTTATATGGTGATGTACAACTGAAGCTTATACGTCACTATTTAGGCGGTGCACCACCATCAGTTGGCGCGGCACGTCGAAATTTAAGCAAAAAGGAAATCCTAGATCAGCAAAAATGACACCTCTGGTAACAATAAATCGCATCTAGACAGTTCTTTCCCCCTAAAATTATTAGTATATTGTGCATTTGGACCGATCAAGAATATGTTCAGCACCCACTTCGAAATTCTCCCCACTTCTTGGAGCACTTGGCAAATATTGGGGCTGAACATACCTTACCCCCCCCCACTTTTTTCATGGGGGATAAGCCCCTCAAGTCAACCGGTTCCGTCGCCACCGAAGTCGAGGAGGGGTGATTTCGAGCAGTAAAGAAATTACATCGGCATTGCCATTGCATATTGTTGAATGACACGCCGTGTGGGGGGGGGGGTGTCATGTGTCAGTATATTGAATTTAATTATTGATATACCCAATATGCAAATCTGGCCTTCGTAAATCGTTTCTCTGGATTTAGTTATTCAACGCATTCAGTAGAGCAGCCTACGTTGAAAATCAATTCCTGAAGCTAGCACTGTAGCACATGCCGCGGATTCATCACATGCAGAATTGAATCGCTAGTGTGTTAGCTCCAGGATTCGTAACCTGTGCTGCGAACCATGTGCTAGCTCCAGCTCCAGTTATTCTGCATGCTACATGTTACGATCTTAAATACAAATTCGACTTAGATTCGAAACAAATAGGCCTATTTGATAGGGCTGTTGTGGGGGAATAATTTCGATTAGGGTTGTGCACATTTGTCTGCAAAAACGACAAAAAAGTGAACTAAGATTTGGGGAAAAGTGGGGGGCAAATGCCCCCTCTTGCCCCCCCCCCGTAATCCCGCCCATGTTTCTGGGTCTAAACCATACAGGAGAGTCAATCCGTTTTCAGGATTGGAGAGGCAAACTTACCGATGCAGCCCCTCAATGAATGCACATATATACTTGATCAGAAATGTACATAAATGAGCCACAAGATGTACCTCCTCCTATATGTTCTACACCCTTTCCCATATATATGTAGTCATGTGACAAATCACTTGATTGGCGTAGGAAGGATCATAAAATGAATGGGTTGGGGAGGGGGTCAGGAGGCATTCCAATTAAGCAAACAATACACATTTTGTCATTACTGTGACCCACATGGAACACTGACAACTTTCAAAAATTTCATATTAAATTGTTGATTATTTTATCCCTAAAGTTTCGAATATTTCTGGGAATTTCAACCCTTTCTCAAAATTGAAACCCTTTTTTCTTGAAACTCAAATTTGTCTTAAAATCGCCATCTGTAATTTAACCGAAATTCTGAACATTAAACTACTTTATCTGAATTAAACTTCTTCGATTTATTTAGACCTCTTTTTTAAGTCCCTTCATTTAACATGTCGAATTATTTTTATTTCTCGAATTTCTTTCTTATATAAATTTCCACTATCTTATCTCAAAAAAAAATTTCTTGATGAGAATGGTACGGTACTAAGTAAAAACGGAGAAGGGGGGGGGGGGAGGGCTACATGAATTAAATATTAACATTATTGGTGAAATGTCGACATAGTATTTTTATTTGAGCAATTACAAGGTACGTGAAAAGACAAAACATCGTTTGATTGCCTGACACTCTCTTTGCTGGTGCAAAGATTCAGCTGAATAATCCAGCACTGACATGGAGTGGAATTAATTACAAAGGTGATTGGGTGGGTATAGGGGATGAAAAAAGTTGTGTAGTTACATTTATTCCAATAATTTCATGATGATCAAGTGATTAATTGTAAATAAAAAATAACTTGACACAGACACGTTTTGTCTGCACGATGTGTCTGCAAGATGTGTATGACTGAACAAGGATGTTCAATTTATGTTATTCCATGTAGGTTTTAATATTCATTAAACATGTACTCCTTAAATCATTTGAAACAGACGGTATTCAGACTTTTGTGTTTATTGTTTGTTTATGCATCCAAGCAGATAATATGGTGGGGGCATGTGTATATCAAATGCTTTTTGCCCAAATTTTAACCGGTGGTGGGGGTGGGGGAGGAGGGGTGGGGGACTAACACCCTACCGCTTAGGGAGAAATGTCAATGATAGCTTGATCTACTTGATATAGGTTGTGTTGTATTATTTACTTCCTCGACCCCTTCCTTACTACATACCCAATCGACGTCAGGTTTCAAACTGTCTGTTTCACCGGGTATGTATGACGTTACGTCTGTCGTACATTTTCTTCTATTGGCGCCAAAATGTCTGTTACAAATATCAAAAATCACCCGCGAACAGCTGGGAAACACCTGTATATGAATATTGAATACCTGTTCACTTCTATAGTATCTATCACTGAATGGTTTAGTGTTATATTATTGGAGTTGCAGAGTACGTATTATATTCGTGGACGTTGTTTGTTACCATTGACTTGTTGAGTGGTTATTAAGATGGATTGTTTAATGGAGAGGAACCGCTGTTAATAGTTAAAACAGTAATTATTGATCAGAGAAATAATTTGACGGTAAGGTATAAAGGCATAGGCTAGGATGTGTACAAAGGCCAGGCCAAACTTAGGTAGGCTATAGGCTAGACTAGTAATACAGTTAGGTTATGTTAGAAATCTCAAACATCACCCGCGAAAAGTTAGAATTATTACTTTTAGCAAGAGGGCATGCTTAGCAAATCTAACTCATAAAAAATAAAATCTTAGCCTACTTGTTGACTGATTATCAAAAAATTCCAAGTTAAAGCATATCTTAAATATAAAGTAATTGAATTAAATGCAATCGAGACAGCTGAGTTTTCTTTAGGGATCTTAAATTAAGCGAAGAATAAAACCAGCGATTAACATTCTAGGTGAGCTGATGCCTATCCTTTACTTCGAAAACAATAACTCCATTCTAGCTAAAAAAAGTGTCCATAGACAAACTGTAGAAACTTTGTTATCCCTTAAAAAATCTTAAATCACAGAAAATTGTTTAACTCGATTTTATTCGTACATAACAAAACCTTATACTAGGCATTAATACAAGTCAATCTATAACATTCCACAATTATGATATTGTAATCACCTAACTTACTAAATCTACCAGGTCGGACATTTGAGCAAATTGTGTGAGAAACCTGCAGCTTTTTACCGAGCAGGCTGAATGAAATAATTTTATTTAATAACTGATTATTAGTTGAATGACCTAACTCCTGGCAATATACCTGACACCTATGGGAAATATAGTTTTGTTAAATACTGCCCAGCGCTTTGAGCCTCTATAAAACAGTCTTCCAAATTAAGTCTAATAATATAAATGCAATTCATAGTTATTTGAAACAAATCTTTCGTCCATGTCTTTCCAGCAGCAACTAGATCGTGGTGTTCTACTCACAGCTGGTTGTGTCTTAATTTTGCCCACTAAATTATAAAAACCGTACGTCATTTCCAAGCTAACAGACTTATGGCCACATGATATTTAAAAAGTAAAATGGTTTTGAAATTGAAAGTGCGCCACTTCTTTTACGCTGCTGCAACACTCAATAGCAGACGTTAGCCAGAGCCGTATAGCTCTAACGTTAATTTTAAAAGGGCGCCATCCTCTCATTAAACTTGTAATTAACTGATTTATCTCTCGTGTTTGTAAATCCATATTTGTCCGCTAACTGTTCACACCCTCTGAAGTCCACAGTAACAGAATATAATACAATGAAGACCCAATCAACCCGATTAAATTTAAAAGTAATAATTAATTAGTATATTTAAACCCTCAAGAATATGAAGTGTTTCCAGATAACAACATTATTTGTAAAAATAAGTAAAAAGCGGGTGGTACTATTTATAATTGGAAGATACGATAAAGTTTAGAAAGTTAAGATCATAAGCAATACCCAATTTAGGAATATCTGCAAACACAAAGAAAGAAAAATGTTACATTTTGAAAAGATCCACTAGAAGTTATGTCAAACTCAAACCGTAACTTAGGAATGAATATGATAACTAAACACAGATAGACATCATCTTTTAAACAAATCGTTTTAATTGGAAATAATTAGAATTCACGCAGAATAGTAGAATATTTGGATCGATCATAAAATAATTTGTATATTGAAGTTTTGAGTTTTAGCCTCATCAACAATTCTCTCTTGAATTTGATATACATCTGCTTCTCTAAATTGCATTTTAATTATAAGAAACAACCTTTTGATTTAAATATAATTCTTTTAAATGTCCTTAAACTTGATAAAAACCTGGAATTAGTTGAAGTAGAAGTTTCCTTTTCATGATTCCTATTACACTAGTGACTAATATTTACATTTAAATTACACTTTCCTTCTGAAATTTCTAAATTAAAATAAAAATAAATTGGATAAATATTTTTCTATAAAAGATAGAATAATCTCAATTCTTGATTACCCATTTTTTTATAAAATTCTCAAATCTTCATTGAGATTTGTTTCCTATTAAGTAATAAATTAAAATATGTAGCCTCACATTCTTACTTTATTGAACCTTACTAGCTATAAAACCTTTAATTAATCATAAAACTGATCCTTTAATCCTACTTTACCCATTTTATTTTCATCAAGCTTAATCCATTTATTTCTGTTTGTTTTTGACTCCCCTTAAATTCAATCCCTTATTTCCTTTCCATTAACTTATTCTTTCTTAAAAATAAACACGACCTAAATGTCCTATATTATCGCTTCACTTTCCTTGATTTTCATTTCGTTATTTTTATTATTTATAATATCATAATAATTATTCTAATCCTAACCAAATCCAATCTTTTTATCTCTATCTACTCTATTATCAGTAACTCTTTTCTTTCATTCTAGATTCCTATCTCCTGCGTGTTTCTAGACCTCTGCTCTCCTAGAGTTGATGAGTCTGGTCTGAACCTTATCCTTCAGTCTGGTCTCTCTCTCTCTATCCTGAGTTCTCTCCAGAAGCTGGTGATCTATGACATCGGCAGGACACTAACTAATGAAGAGTTTGCGGCCATCTTGTCTTACTCCTCACAGTGTACAAGCTTGAAGGAGCTGAGGTAAGTATTCCGGTGTAGATGTTAGAATCATCATAACAGTTAAACAGGGAATTAATTTAATTAATAAAAGTTATCAATATAAAACTAACAATAGAGAATGTAAAGTCTGCTGTATTTTAATGTATAGGATTGGATTTAATTAGTTTAGTTGGTTTTATTTGAATAATTAGGTCATCGAGAGAGGAATTCTGTAGAATGTTATGATAAATAAAACAAAATAAAAAGGATTATTAGGGAATATTTTACGAGAGTGTTGTTAAGAGAGGGTTGTAGGGGTGGGTGGGAGTTGTTTTAAACGTTCTTTGTTTAGTTTATTGTTAACATTTAACTAAGAATTAGGTTTAAGAATGACAGGAATGTTTATTAGGATAAAATAAGAGATACACAAAGTATTTTGATTTTAATAATTCTAGCGAGTAAATTAATATTCTAAAGTAGAGTTTTATAAAGAAAAAATGTTACTTTTGACTGAAACCTCTAAAATATTTGTTTTTCAATTATGAAGGTCAACAATTTATTTAACAATTATTTAAACGGAAGAGATTAAAAATCGTTATTGATAAAACTATGGGAATAAAAATAGCAATACTTATTAGTTTATTGTTAAAAAAAAAACTAAATTGTGATCAGATTTTGATACTCTAGCAAAACTGAAATGTATATCAAGCAAGCAACCAATAAAACACTGTTAGTTGTAGAAATTACAAACATGGCTACTCAAAATAGGTTAACAAATTAAAACAAAATAAAAGTTAGCAAAAAGGATTTAAATAATTTTAATTGAGTTAACGATAAAGTTAAATTGTATTTTTGTGTTGCCATAAATATCAATAAAGGAAAATATGAATCTCATAAATTACAGAGGTTAAAATTTAACCCATTCAAAACTGCATCAGTTTCTTCTTTATAATTTGAAATGGATGTTTTACTAAATAAGGTAAATTAATATTTATTCTCATTATTTTATCATAATTTTAAACAATAATAAAAAAGTAAGCTTGACCTTCAACTTTTTATAATTCATAACTTTATACAAAAACTGTTAAATATTGTAATATTCCTCGTATTAATGTGACTTCAAACTTGATTCGATCATGACGTCCCTGCTTGGTCCTTTACAATTCAGTGTTACTTAATCCTCCAAGATCCCCACCCCCCCCCACCCCCGACCCCTCCTCTCGCTCCTCCTCTCGCCTTCTTTGGTCTCACAGATCAAACCTCGTAAAAGTGTATCCTTTCCGTCATTACCATTCACAAAACAATCAGTAACATCTTCAACTTACAGCTGACGTGTTTACTAAAAATAAAGTCGCACCTACCCCCCCCCCCCCACCACCGCGCCTCACCCAAATCTCGAAAGAAAAGAGAAAATTATTTAGTAGATACATAAATGAATTCCGAAGAAAAGAAAGCTGATTAACATATGTTATATGTGACCGCTATTTTAGGAATAACTGTAACCGCGAAGAAAATAGCACTAGAAATGATAAACTTTTGGGAGTTTTGTTTGGTCTGACTATTAAAAACAAATATAACACAGATTGTTTATTCCCTATCTAGACTAAATACTTTACCCAAATTCCAGTGTGCTCTTGAGTAAATTTAGTCTCGCCCCCTCTGCCCCACTCCCCTTCAGACACCTTACCTGGACCCGCCACCACCACTCCCTTCGCCACTCCCCCCATCCCCGTCGTACATAATCGCCTTTAGAGGGCCCTTCAAATCCATTCCGTTTCTACCCGATAACATCATCACCGTTTTAGTACACACAGTAGGCCTACTCTGCTTGTACAACAGTTTTCTGCACAGACGATTGATTCAAACAATTTATTTCTAAAGTAAAATAAGTTAACAGCAAAGATGACACACCTGGATCTCCTGTAAATACCTAATTAGCATAATAATAGATGACAGGAGCCGGTTAAAGCTAATGAATAGAAAGATATACGAGCCAGGCGTCTATTGTACACCTGGAATACAACGTAACCATGGAAACTGACGATAAGTAGGCCAGTCCGTGTCTAGCCGTGGCTGGGAAGAATGCATCATAATATTCAATACTGGTTAGATATATTTAGTAGTCATTCAGTGATATGTCATATGCCATGATATTACAACGTGTTCTCATTACTATTTTCTGTTTATATATTTTAAATGAGTAAACTTGATTTTCTTGGTTGTTTAATACATCCCTCAATTGCTCCTCTCCCTAATTTGATAGGATTGTTTTATTTCCCTTTCTTCGTTTTTGTTCTGTATGTACTTCTCGTTGGTATAAGGAAGTCTGCCTATTTAACACATAATTGAATAGCCCTTAATGTCACTCACATATCTAATATGTGACTAGACAAACATTGCGGGTTCTTAATCGCCGAGTTTTATGGAGAACTTTTTGCTCTGTAAAGTTGATATGTTCATAATCCCATTACGACTTATAAAGCTAACATTAATTACATAAAAACGTAAATTAACTATAATCCATATACTTTGCCTTTCATTTAAGCTGTGAAAAAGGGGGGGGGGGAGGTTACTCTTTTAATTGATAAACCATTTATTAATATGAAAATCGAACGTTTCGATTTCTTTAAAGTTAGCCAGCAGTGTCTACTGTTTTGTTCTTATCAATTAATATCAAGTGACTGTTAAACGTCTTCGACACTTATGATGAAAAGTGTAAGCACCCTGCAGGTGTTTATAGTGGCATCTTTATCATCAAATATTCATTGATATAGTGTTTGCCATTACAACCAATAATAGTATGGTTTAATCGTACTGAATATGCGAGATGAGGTATTGTTCGTGTTTAGCAGGGAATAAGTAATTCGAAGGTTCATGCCGCCTTGCAAATCTGAAATATAGTTATAATAACCAAGAAATCTATTAAGTTAATATATTTCGCAACATTTAACAGCCATAAATCATAAACAAGCAAACAACAACACGAACAAGAAAGCAAAGCACATGAGATCCTTTAAGATTCGTTTAATGGGATCTTATATCTCTTTAAATATCGAATTGTATACTGCACCAGTTGTTTTTATCTGCACAGAACAGGTGACGGCGGATTAAATTATTCCATCGAAGTTTAAAGTGAATAATAGACAACGACAACTAGAAACCGATTTCAAATTTGCAACTTTAACTGTTTTTAGCGAATTTAGAAAGGTATAGAAGGCTGTATTACAATCATGGTGACAGCCCGATATTCATAACGTTCTATATTCACAAGGTTCATTGTTCATAAGGGTCATTATCCATAAGGTTAATTGTTCAAAAGGTTCGCTATTCATAATGAGCAAAAAGGTTCTTTCTTCATAAGGTTCGTTATTCATAATTGGAAAAAAAGGTTCGTTTTTCATGATCGAAAAAAAGGTTCGTTATTTATAATTGAAAAAGAGGTTCGTTTTTGATTCCTTGGCGGTAGCCGAAGGAATCTATGCGGTCATGTGTGAGTGTGCGTGCGTGTGTGTGTGACGCCAAGCTTGAAATTAGGTTGTCTCAGCAATCCTTACGTGGATTGATCTCTTTATTGGTACATAGGTTACCCATCATGAGTAGACGATCCCTATTTATTTTGGTGCTAATAGCATGAATATTAATGAGTGGGCGGGACTTAGAGTGATTTTCAACAAATGTCAATATCTTCGCAACCGTAAGCTCAATTTCCATGGAACTTGGTTTGGTGGTACTAGAGGAAAGTCCTCTATATGAATATGGTGACAGTTTGTCCAATCTCATTATTATTCATGAGGGGCGGGGCTAAGTGTTGTTTTTCGCAAAAAAGCTTGAAATTCGGTTTTTCTCAGCAATCCCAAGGTGGATTGATCTCATTCTTGGTACATAGGTTACCCATCATGAGTAGACGATCTCTATTTTTTATGCTAATATCATGAATATTAATGAGTGGGCTTAGATTGATTTTCAACAAATTTTCAGTATGACCCGGCCAGGAGTCGAACCCCTAACCTTCCAGCTGCAAGTCGGAATCATACCCCAATACTATTAATGAGAGGGGCATGAATATTAATGAGTGGCAGAGCTTAAAGCAAATTCTTTAAAATATCAATGTGTTTATCAAACTTGAGCTGATAGCAAGGAACAACATTTGTGTTGATGCTACTTTAATATTCATAAAAGGTCGGAACCAAGTGTACACAATGAACCTACAGTAATATTTAGATGCCAAGGAATCTCAAAACCTCTTGGTTTTCTTGTTCATAATTTGCAAACAGGTTCGTTATTCATAATCTTCTAGAAATAAGGTTCGCTATTGATGATCGCGGGGTCGTCGCGCCCCAGTGCCTCTGCATCCCACTGCCCAAAAGTTGAGGTACCCACTGGTAGTTTCGAGCTGCGCGTGGCCAGGGGAAGAGGGGGTGGTCACTTGCAGCCCAGACGTGGGCTTAAGGGTTAACGACGGCAACTACCGAAAGTACAGCTACTGCATGAATAATTTAGCGACTAGTCACAGCCGCAGCATGAACCAATTGCCCACATGAGATTTTTATTACCTTTTTGGGGGAAGGAGTTGGAGGGTCACCCGCCCTGCTTTTATTGTTGCCATTATTACTGTATGAATACTGGATCTTTTTCCGATTATGAAAAACGGACCTTTTTTGCTATTATGAATATCGAACCATTTTTCCGACTATGAAAAACGGACCTTTATTGCTATTATGAATAAAAGACCTTGTTCATAAGGTCTTTTTTTTCGATTATGGATAACAAACCCTTTTTTATCGAAAAAATGCACGTTATGAATAACGAACCTTATGAACAATGACCCTTATGAATAGCGGGCCTTATGAATATCGGACAGACCCCCTTCATACAATCCTATCCCTGGTCCCGCCACTGGACCTTCCCTTCGCCCTCCCCTTCATAGATATGCATCTGTATGTTTTCAGAGAGCCCATCAAATCTATTCCATGTTTCTACCCGATAACATCATTACCGTTTTAGTACACACAGTTAGCCTATTCTACTTCTATGTTAGTTTTTTGTACAAATGAATACAGCGCTTACATTATACAGACGATTGATTCAAACAATTTATGTTCTAAAGCAAGTCAATAGTAAGAATGCCACACCTGGAACTCCCGTAAATATCTCATTAGCATAATAATAGATGACACGAACAGTTTAACCTAATGAATAGAAATAGGTAGAGGCGAGCCACGTGCCCATTGTACCCCCAAATATTGTCAGTGGACGTGTCAAAGTAACCATGGAAACATACATTAAGTAGTCAATAATAGTAGGTGTTCAGCAGTGACGACGAATTATCCATTGGGGAATTCCTCCAAATAACGTCTTTTTAGTAGGTCATACGCCTTGTTATTACAATACGTTGCGTTCTTAATTTTCGGTTATTCTTTGTAAGTTTTACTTTAAATCAGCAAAATTGCTCTCATTGGTTGTTCAATGCATCCCCACATGGTTCAATGCAACCAATCGAAGGAAACTTGAATAGAGGGTTTATAGACAGCACAGAATTATGAATACAGTTTAAAAGAAGGAATTATTCTTGTTACGTTCAGTTTCTCTTCTTGAATTTAAGTTGCACTTCTCGTTGGTAGGACTCTGACTAATTAACACATTATTGTGTAACTCTCAATTTAAGTATAGGTAGAAGGGAGTTGTATATGTATATTTGTATATGTACATGTATATGTAATGTATATTTAATAAAAAAAATACAGTTTTATGATTCCCATTGCTTAGCTCCAGACTTGAAAATTACGGTATAAAATGCCTCGCATAAACGGACACTACTGGATTGTTAGCATCAAGTCTTTCACATTTGAATTTTATCGAATTTGTTTGACAAATGACAGGGTGATAATTCGTATTGAGAAAAATATTATGCGTGTCAAACAAAGAGCTAAACAATAATAATAGGAGGGTTAATAAAAACCGAATTGAATATTCACTTTGAGTATAAAACATTGTGCGAGCTTAGTAGAAACAACTAAAAATGAAAGCGTAATAGCATCTAATCAAATCTGCGATATTAAATATAGTCCCCGAAATAAACATAAGGCAATATGCTATTATCATTATCATCCTCGGTTTATCTCCTTTATTTGAACTCCGAGCCCGAATCGAAGTAAAGTACCAGGTATGTGTCAGTCGGAGCTTACCAAAAATATCAAATATCGTAGAACCTAAGTAACAAGTAATTTACTTATTTAAAGGTATTATTTAAATATGTAAATTTTGCCTACACAAAGTAATTTTATTGTCGATCATAATATCTTAATCATTAGAAAATTATATTCATTTGTTAATTATTTTTGGTTAAGAACGAAATTAAAATTCTGCCAAGCATTGCAGAACCACTAGAATTCCACGAAAGCGTTCAAAATCCTTACCCTATACAAAACTTGCATTGTCGACATTACATGTTTCGAAAGGATTTTTACCGTCATTCAAACAACGGCTTGTACTCAGACGTTATTGATATTTCACCCAGTCACGTGACCAGCCATTTTTATGGGGGGGGGGGGGCTCGTCTATTGTCCTCGTCTTAAGAGTCAGAGAACTTAAGTTTTGTTAAGACTTACATTGATATGACTAAAGTGTCAACCCTATGCTGCATGATTTTTCCTTAGCAGGGGTGGGGCTCCAACTATGGCTTGCGTCCGTTGGGAGGGGTCTAAACGGGAAACTCCTTTCTAATAAAATAACCATAAATAAATAGTTGTCAATGCTGTAGCAGTGGAGAGATTGTCTCTAGAACGGTTTGTTCGATACTATATAAGTTATTAAAAGCTCATCAATATTTATATTATTTAGCCTACATGTGTAATGTCTGCTATAGCCCTTACTTCATGAAATATTAATGAAAGATTCCAAAGCGTATCTTTCAGCCAATCAATTAATATAAACAAAAAACAAACCGATGGAAAGAAAAAGCTTTTACATGAAAACAAACAGACAATATATTTGTATATGCACAGTATCCTTCTCTTAAATTTTTAAGTGAACAATACATTAGCAGGACTTCTCACATAATACCTATTGGTTTTAGTATTAAGGTCTCTGCATTTGGGTTACTGAAATACTGCTTGGCTTGATGAGTCGCCATATTGTAAGAGGAGGGTGATGTTTTAACGGATTTCTCATTTAACAACATTGTATTTCACCAAACTCATAGCAATCATATCAATCATAATGAATAATCATACCATAAAGGTTCAATGTTCCACACGCTCACTCTATCCCTACCACCAGCCCGGTTAATTAATATCGGCCCCATGCAAAATTTGTGTGTGGTCGACCTTTAATTGTTTTTGCATGAAAAATAATAATTAGAGATGATATGACAAACCAATAAAACGGATTAGTGAAAAAGAGGTAAAACGAGTGTTGTTAACTCCCCACATGTCACACTACGATCCATATATTTAAATTATATTAACTTGTTCAGTTTTAGGACACTTAGTGTAGACAGGGAGTTGTCCATAACAACTCCCTGGTGTAGACTCCACTGCAAATGTTGCAATGAAACCGTCCATTTACCGTGTCATTGGGTACGGAGCCCTGAAAGAGGGGTGGGCGTGGTAGGGTGGGCGTGGCTTAAAAATAATATTTATGATAAAATATGTAATTCAAAAGTACCGGTATAAAGAAACTTGTTGAAAACATTCAAATACTGTAATTCGTGAAGGGGAACGCACAGAGTATTCATTTTGAGAGGTTTAACATAATTTGAGAGTTTAGTAGTTTCTTGCGTAAAATCTAAGAAACATGCATGCTCCATTGCCCCTCAGTGTTTGTACTTCCATCAAAAATGTCTTTTGCGAATCAACGAAGATCGCGTGTAAGTGTGGTTCTGAATAAAGTATAAACAAGAAGTCTTAACAACTTCTTGGTATGTCTGATATTTGGGACACATGCAGTTCTTCATTGGTAATATATATATTTGAATAGGATGATTCGAATGTGTAGTGGTTAAGGTAATTCTTATCAACTACACAAAAATGTTAGAATGTTGTACAATTTGATTTAGATCAATGACAAAAAAACAATGCGTGCAATGTGATAACATTATTGAAGATTGATTATGAATAAATACTTAAATAATTAGGAATCTTGGCTTATCTGCCTTGTTCATTTATTTGCAACATTTTGTGTTTACCTTTTTACTGAAATCACCCGGGAGGACAAGTTGTTGCACCCAGTAAAGAATGTTGCTATGTCCTCGAACCACCTACCCCTCTACTGTCCATTCTTCCTCTGTTTCAGTGTAAGTGTTTTCAGATTTGTCATCCCGCCATTACAGCGAAAATGTAATTTGTAGCATCTTAAACTATTCTGAGATTAATAACAATATCTCAGCTTTAAGATTCATTATTTCTAGATTTCACACCTTACTACTGAACTCTAACAATCTCAGACATTTTAGTTCTCATTTAAAGTGACAAGGATTCACGAAGACGAACTATATAATCAATTGATTTGCCGACAATAAAATACGATATAAATCACGTGATCCGAGCGGAAAATGGCAAGAGGTTGTTACAAGATGCATAGCGAGAAGAGTACTGCTGATTACGCAAGGGGTGTGGGCAAGTCCATTATGCGAAAGGGTGATGATCACTTCAGATTTACCCCGTTTGTTGTGTACAATGTTGCATTTCTACATGTTTGAACAACTTTAGATAAATTGATAATTTAAACATATAAACAGTTTAGCCAATTCTGATCACGTGGACGACTATACATTACACAATATCAACCACTTTCAAGTTTACATACAGCAGTTCCAACTACCATCATTATTATCTACATTACTATATCCATTCTCATTCATTTTCGTAGAATCGTTTAAACACAAGACTTATGATGATAATTAATTCTGATCAGAATGATCAAGCAGATGTGATTTATTTCCTTGTTATTTGTTGTTTACTTTGTTTATCTTCATTGATTTAGTAAACAATAAACCTGACTAGGAGGAAATTCCTCTACGTCTTCTACATCTTACACGATGATTACTCTACTTCTCTCCATAGGTTTGATTTTTACGATCTGCCAGACACTATTCCGGTTGGATCCATTCCATCATCCTTAAAATCAAGAAATGTGAAAGGTATTGTCACAATAAAGTCATAATGTATACATTTCAAATGTCTTACATTTATTTCAAGGCTTTACCAACTATCAGTGCCGGCGGAACCGGGGGAGGGGGGAGGGGCTTGGGGGCCCCAATGAAAAAGTTGAGGGGGCAAATGCATGATAAGCCCCCCCCCCCAATATTTACCAAGGCTCCGAAACGTGCATCTGCCCATTTTTCAATGCATACTTGTCGATCTGTCCGATGCACACGTATACTATATAGGTGTAATAATTTTAGTAAATGCTGAGGGACCCTCGGCCCGTCCCCTGGCTATAGACCACATTGATTGTCTGTATCATGCCTCATCGAATATTAGTGTTTTAAATAAGAGTATAATAAGCTAAACTCTACACTCGTCAAAATTTGCGTTTACACTACGAGTACACTCAAGGCGTGGAACATGGCTCTATGATTAAACGCAATCAATTATTAAACGAACAAAAACACAATATTAACATTTCACCTGTACTGTATAGGGTACATGCATTCGTGACAGTGCTTGGTTCATAGAAATTTGTTGGCAACTGCACATGGTTTTGGAATTACCCATTTGTTGACATTAAGAAATGCTTTCTGTTTTTGCTTATGACATTTATTTAATTATTGCATTTAATTGCAAGTAGTAATTTACTACACTCAAAAACGTCTTTGCGAGTACACTACGAGTAATAGCTACTCTCTAAAAGCACCATCGAATATACAAATTACAATGATTTTACAGATTTTTACGTGCAATTTGAGAAATTGCAGGCTTGAGACCCATATTTTAGGGCTAGGTATTCGCAGCATAAAACACTCGGGAAGTGCCGTTTCCGGCCATCTGGGGGTTTGAAAAACCCAAAATTTTATTGTACGCTCCGCGCCAACCGATGGTGGCGCTCCGCTTAGATAGTCTCCACACATTAGCCCCCCCCCCCCCCCATAATTTTCCCGTTCCGCCGCGCCTGGATACAATGAAATGTCTACTGATGATTTAACTGTTTCTGCTTAAATCTCTTTCCGAAAAGTAGTGGATATCATACACTTTGGGCAACTTAATTCCAATGCGACAATCATTGTGTAAGGTTTTGAAGTAATGTTGTGCCCCTCGGAGTCTGTCAACCCCCCCCCCCCCTCCCCGACAAACACACATTTAAGCACATCCGCTTAAACCATTCTTTTAATCTGAATTGAAGAATGAAGCCGCGAAGTTTAACTTTATTATTTTCCAAGTTTTGCAAACGAAGTTTTTGTTTCTCTGAAATTACTGCAAAGTGTATTAAAAATAAATGAAATCAAAACAGAGACCATGCATGTATCAGAACTGTTGGTGCTAGATGTACCGTATACAAAGTTTGACTTATATGACTTGACTTGACTTATGTCCATTATCTAGTCTAAACGCAACATTGTGCTTTAACTAATCTAAGTTAGTTTTAAATACGTGGTAATGGTGGGGAGAGGGTGGGGAGACACCCCATCACTCCCTTGATCGGCGCTTGAAAAGTGTACAATCTACATGTTTTGGCGAACGTTAACATCCATGCATGAATTGCCTTGAAAAAAATAATATTATAAATAACAAGTGGGTAATGATAGGCATTTTAAATGATAATTATGTGAATTTAAAACCATAAACTGTTTCCGGAACGGGCACCTACTTCTTTTGTTTCACATAGTTGTCATGGCAACCAAGCAGAAACAGTTAAATCATCAGTAGACATTTCATTGTATCTTTTCTTATCATATGAACATCTTTTGTAAATCGTAAAGTTAAGAGTGAACGTGAGACTAACGTGAGACTAATATGATACTGATTGAGATCAATGACTACAATAACGCTGTATTTTGAAACAAGAAAATAGATTTTCGCTATAATCAATTGAGAACGCAACCTCATATGTATACAAACATGGGTGTGGGGCTGGGGGGTCACACTGCGCCCCCCAAAAAATTCCAGTCTCAAATTGATGCCATGTCGGTCGACATATTACAGACAAATTCAGCGTGGTCGTACACTAACGAAAGTAAGAGTTATGATACAAAAACAATGAAAAGAAAACAAACCATCGGTCTGTCTGTTACTCCATTACGTCTATATTGCCCCAGATTTGGATAATATTAGGCCGATAAAATGAAGCAGCTTCCAGAGGCTTCGCCCCCTGACCCCCCCTCCCTCCCAAAAGGCCTTGCGCTACAATCTGCTGAAAATTGAGTTTTTCTCATAAATAGGTTTCTGTTTTCAAACTTTCTTCAAGAGAACGAAAAGTTTAAGTCCAGCGGATCCCCACCAGTCTGCTGGGAATACATTCTAGAGGACTAGAATTGATTTATTACATGTGTTTTGTGTTTTGGTGCTACGAGAGAACAAGGAATATCACCAACTACAAAACCTTCAAGGGCTTCCCCTCGCGGAACCAACCAGTTCTTTAAATATATTCCAGAGAAATTCAATTCCTTTATTTTATGTGTAGATTTGTGGTTGAAACCTCTATAAGAGATCACGAAATATCTAACAATGATGCTGTTTCCCGTGGCTTTAGCCCCTCGACCCCGCTTCGGCTCTGAGAAACGTTCTGTACAATATTGAGGTTAAGCTTCTTCCTGACAACTTTTTCTACAAGTTCTGCAGCTTCCGGGGACTTCGCATCGCACCCTTTGATAACATTAAACTATCATAAAAATATCTCATATACATTTTTTTGGTCTGTAAATCTGCATGCAAAGCGAACTGTTCATAAAATAGGTTTTATTTTTTGATCTGATGAGTATAAGTTTCATTTTCAAGCCATCAATATACATACTGTTTATTGATTCGTTACAGTGTCTCATTGGTATTACTTGATGAGGTAACGATGTACACTTTATTCCATAAAACGCGTGTTATCTCTCGCAGTTTTAACTTAAAATTTTCTTTGAATTTCGCTAAAATGTTATAAAGAAAGATTCAATATTTTTTAGTAAGGCAGCTTACTGTGTTTCTTAGAGTAACCAATAATCTTGCAAGTATTAGTTAAGAGAGGGATTCAGATACAGTTCAAGAAGTCTTATTCATCGGTCACACTTAAGTACAAGAAAAGATCAGCAATGTTTTATAATTGAATGTATTAACTGTATTGTCGACCATCTTGTCTACATACATCTAAAAGAATTTGTAGAGGTGATAGGGACCATGTATTCATTGTAGTCAGTGGCGTAGGAAGGTCCTTTTGAGTGTGGAGGGGGGAGGGGGACACCCCCTCCCCCTTTGGAATTTTTTGCATTTCCAGGTGGCCTCAGATGCAATTTGGTGCAATATAGCACACTTCAACACCCACTCCATTTTGTAAACTTAATTTTGTATTTTCACCTGGCCTTAGATGCAATTTTGTGCTCCAAATGAGATTTTTTTCTCTTTCGGAAATGAAAAAGGGGTTTTCTGACTTGCGAAGCAGGGGGGCGGAATGATACTTCCGCCCCTCCACATTTTTCACTGGGGGGGCCTCCCCCAGCCCCCCGGTTCCTACGCCCATTATTGTAGTCGTTTAAGTTAGTTAAAACCAAACGAACGCATTACTTAGCAGAAATGGATACAGGCGAGTGGTCGGGTGCAGGAGGGGAGGTATAAATATTTCACGCCGCGCTTCTTGCTTAAATGTTATTTACTCGTTGGTTGTTGTGGGTTTGTTTTCTTCTTCTTAAGGAGCTGTCGTATAGGTGCGTCTAACTGTAATGTTATATACGTTGTGTTTAGGGAATGTTATTACTCATTAAATGCAAGTAATGCTTAAGAGAAAGTATTCATCTTTCGCCTTGATCAAGTTAACTGCCATGGATACACCTATGCTACGGGCTATGGTATAGTCTCTGATGAAAAAGAAGTTATCGTGGTTAAGTTATTCAAACTATATACTTGTTTCTTGAGTTAAGTGGAAATGAGCATTTGTCATATCGTCACCAGTATTGTTACTGAATCATAACCGTAAAACTAGGGACGTGCATTTAGTTTTAGCAGGTGGGTAGATCTGGACCGGTAAAACGGCTGGTTATTAATAGAGTACGCACTGCAATTACGATATCTTTGTAAGATCGGCTGCGATAGTCTAGACTTGCATTCAAATTCCGGAATCAGAAAATGTAAACAAACAGAAACAAAGGGACGTTACAATGGTGTGTTCTATTTCAGTTTAACAAGTATTGTAATTGTTATACAATTGCTGCTGATAATTCTGTTTAGTTCGTTTTGTAGTTTTGTCACGGCCTTATGGATGATCTGAAAAACAAACCACGACACAAAAAATATTTTTATTAATATGATATTTTCATTCATATTTGTTTACATGTAAGTTTTTTTTTGTCTCCATCAACACTTCTGTCGATAACAGACTTTCATGTAGGTTTCTTGAAACTTCTTAGAAATGTGGACAGTGCTATTGTTCAATGTTACAATTGTGCATGTCAAGTTATAATAACACGATGTTAGAGTATACACACCTTCCTCCTCCATATAAGGGACAAGTAGAGAGATTGATGTCTTTAGTCTTAATACAGTTGAAAACAAACATACCTAAGAAAGTGTTTGGAAACAAGACATACAGTATAAACCTTAGTTAACACAATTGACATACTCTCATGACATCGGAAATGTGATCACGTGATTATGACGATGATTTGTCTAGTCTTGTAGCTCCATAATTTAACTCCATAAAGTAATTCCAAATACATTTAGTCTCTTTCTTTTCTTACTATTTAAATTATTGGCTTTCATGATCTGTGATGACGCCACTAATGCGTTGTATTATAAAGCTGAATATAGTGAAACCGGGTAGCTTTACAAACATCACGAGCAATCAAATGTTTCATTTCCTTGTACAATGACATATCTATACTAATATTCTACCTATATTTATTATTTAAATTAGTTAAGAGTAATGTAAATACATACAAACCTCTCTTTCTACACCCTCAACATTATTTCTCATACTCGTAAACATTGTACCCTCGTTCATTGTTCTGTGTTTAAAAGACACACTGAGATTCCCATTGTTAATGGTGGAGTGACGTCACTGCTGATGATGTCATCATTGATCAATCTCAAAGACAGAAGTAGTTAGTGTAAACAACACATTTGCTCACATAGAGTGAATATATGGCTATATTAGACAAATGTGTGTTTAATAGCTACTAAATTATCTCGGGATAACAGCTTAGAGAGAGACTCAGAGAAGATGTAGTCAAAGTCACATAAGTTTGTGCATTATGTAGAATTTCGAAAAGGTCGATATTTAAACGAGTAAGTGTATAAAACTTAAATTGATAATTTCATTTTCGGACGCTTTCATAACTTATTCCTGCCGCCCCTCCTCACCCCTATCCACTTTGCAAAGCGAGGTATCAGCTGTTACATGCACCGTGTTCCTACACCTATGGTGTATTCTTAGGACAGTTTAAAGAACATTAAACCAAAAAAAAAACCTGAGCGTAAAACAAACAACCTTCCTTTACCGAACTGGAATGCTCTCAGATCCAGCAGTCCCCTTACATGGAGACTGGCTACGTGGTTATGAAATTGTTATGTTTATACTTTTACATACTGTTGTGTCAAGCACTTAAAGTGTCGTGACCCCTTGAACCCCTATGTATATTAATGTATGCTATTTATAAATTCTCTGTTAAATTTCCCTTAAGTCATTTTCAGGAATTAAAGCATGTATGATTCTGAATGGCTGTTTACTGGCATGTGACATTAACATAAATTTGTTATTGGGTAAAAGTGTCATGTCTTTTAACTAGTGTCTGGCGAGTTCTATAAGCCAAATCAGTCTTGCTGTATACCTCTACTGTATAAGATCTCCGTGCGTGTGTGGCACGTTAAAATGTATTATTATCACCGATTGTCGGGTTCATCATATTAATTCAGTTATAACCCAGTAGAAAAAATTGCAAGAAATCATTTAAATATCTCTAATTTGTGTAATTCATGTCGTTCCTGCCACCATATCATCGGAATAAGCCTTACTTGGACCGGGACGGACGTGACACATACAGAATACATCATTTACCTTTGAATTTAAACAAAATCCGTTTTTTTTCTTTTACCAAAACTATTGAAACAGTTTCATAATGGTTCTCGTGATGACGCCACTTGTGTTGGGTGTTCTCTGATCAGTTCATTGTCTCTTGGATTATTATTCTTGATCTAAGTGTATAATTGATCAGATATATTAATGAGATGATAACAATCCTAACCTGATTGGTTTTATAACTAAGAGGATAATGGTTGTAAACTGATCAGGTATAAAACCGAGATGATAATGATAGTAAACTGATCGGTAATCTTACTGAGATATAAGGATTGTACACTGATCAGCTACACTGTACTGAGATGATAATGATAGTTAACTGACAAGATCAAAATTAAGGAATCAACTATAGATTAATTACTCAGCTGATATGAAGTTATCATCGAGAGCCAACATAAGTCCGGTTAATAAAATGTTCATCATTTCAGTTCAGACCAATAAAGATTAATTATGCCCTTATACTTTACATTAGTCTCTTTCATTGTATTTATACAGTTTGGAGTAATAGCTACCCTGATCGTCGTCTAAACTTGCAGACCGGTGAATGGCAGGTAAGAGATAATTCACCTTTATGGCAGCTATTAATGATAATACAAGTCCGCCCTCTGTCTTTCATTCACATTATTTATTAATATCAATAATTTTGTGATAACATTTGCCGGTTAAATGTACATGATTGCTGTCAGCATTATAAGCTTTAATAAGCAACATATATATTAATAATACCTGGTTGGTGTGGGCCAGGGTTGGTGGGGGGGGGGCGTTGTAGTCTGTATGAAATATTAAATGTTTCATACAACATAACTTCCAGATCCCTTTCTCTTGCTTCTACTGCAAAATTCCGGTCCAATTTACTTCCTTCTGACTCTGAATGTAGCCCCGTGTTTCTTTACTTGCTCAAACAACTACTTGATAATAATAACAATTCTCCTCAAGTACATATATACAGTGGCGGACTGGCCACACGGGGGTTTGGGCAATGCCCGCTGGGCCGGTGGGTTGGGGAGCCTGGTTAAACTTACAGCCAATTTTCACAGTAGCTAATATAACACAGACGGACTGCGTAGTAATATATTTGAAACTGGGAATCAACTCATGAAATCACCATATTAGTTAGTCTGCTAGTTCGTAACAAAAGAACGTGCTATTGGCAACACGTCCATGCTAATATTTTTACGACAAGATACACCAGTACGGTGACCAATGCATTCTGACATATACATAGCACATTGTTTACGTTTTTAACTCAGTTTCATCAAGTGTTACTTCTGGAAAATTATTTTAGGTCTTTATTAAAAGATTACTGTAACCTACAAAATTGATAAATGTCGCACAATTTTGCATCTAGCTATTCATTAACTTCAAAAAAGTCCCTTAAACCCCTCCCCGGACGGCGATCACTATGTAAGTAACATATCAATCAATAATGGGCCGGTCTAGGTGAAAAATGCCCGGGCCGGTTTTAAGCCCCAGTCCGCCCTGAGTACATATTAATAACAATGTAACATATTCACGTATAATGAACAAAATCAATCTAATCGCTCCTCAATACGTCCTATAGAAAACTGTTATATTGTTCATGATGCATATGTTTTTCAAACTCTAAAACTCATTTCGAGACAGCCGTCACTGAATTCAAAGGTACAGCAATGTGTAAAGGATACTCCATTATAGTAGTTTCAGTTTGTAAAGATGCAACACTGTCTCTCGCAACATTCAAAGAAAAGGATAATTCACATCGCTAAGAAAGAAGGAATGAGAAATATTGAGGGATGGGGACTGTAAAAGAGAACAGAGGGGGTGGGGTCGTGATAGCATTGTTTTCCTGAATATCATTCAGCGCTCACAACACTAAGTTCTATACTGACACACCCGTATCACTACCATATCAGTATCGCCGTTGATATTACAAGTATTGTAAAGATAGGCCTATACATAAAAGGTATACCTTTAGACTGCAGGTCTGTTACACATTGTGCAATATGTTGAAGTTAATGCCATGCTTTTATTTGTGTGGGTTGTGAGTGTACATCCACTGAACGTGAAGTTTGGATTCCGATGAAACCATAGAACGTTATGAACATTGTCAGGTCTTTCTTATGTTCATTTAATTTCGGTGACAATAATAATAATAATAATAAAATATGACTTATATTGCGCGTTCATCAGCAACGCTGCTCGAAGCGCTTTACAAGAATTGAAAGAATTAATATACAGGAAACATTTAAAATACAGGAAACAATCAAAAGCAAATAGTACAAAAACATCGCCTAAAAGGTAAATATCATAAAACTTATAAAAAGATAGAAAAAACATTAAAGCTAAAATGTTAACCATTGCACATACAGCAGTTGTAACAGCCGTATAACAGTCCCGTTAACCTACCATTTAGCCTACTGTAGCCGCCCGCATAGCTGCCCCCCGTATAGCTGCCCCTGATTAGAGGTTCCTGTATAGCTGCCCCAATAAAGCTGCCCATATAGCTGCCCCCGTATAGCTGTCCCGTATAGCTGCCCTCCACAGCTGCCCGTGCATAGCTGCCCCAGTATAGCTGCCCCCTGTATAGCTGCCCCCGTATAGTGTCCCTGTATAGATGCCTCCGTATAGCTGCCCCTGTATAGCTGCCCCCGTATAGCTGTCCTACACAGCTGCCAGTGTATAGCTGTCCCAGTATTGCTTCCCCCGTGTATAGCTGCCCCCATATTGTGTCCCTGTATATATGCCTCCGTATAGCTGCCCCTGTATAGCTGCCCCGTATAGCTGCCCCAATAAAGCTGCCCGTGTGTAGCTGCCCCAGTATTGCTGCCCGTGTATATAGCTGCCCCCGCATAGCTGTCCCAGTATAGCTGATACATGATTTTAAGTGGTTTTGTTTTACGGGGACCTTCCAAGCATCATTTCAACACTAAACGGTAGTTAGCTTTAAATAATTTGTCTTCATCCAGTAATTACTAAACAAGTTAACTGTTACAATTTTTGTGTTGTTTTTTTTTGCGAATTCGGTCAAAAGCTCAGGATGGGGATGTCGGAATTTGGGGAACTAATTAAAGGAGATTTTTGGGTGATTTTGGCACGAAACTTGTCATCTATACGACTGTCTGGTATAACAGACAGCACATAGTAATATAGTATATTGCTATAGGTATTCTACTGCAGTCGCTATGGACTAAGTCTTGTTTGGTTATATGGATGAAAGTGCTACAGTATGGGGGGGGGGGGGTTAGGGGCTGTGGTGGGGGCTGCAATTCCCCCAACCAAAAAGTTTTGTGAACATTTGGGCAATATGCTGATAATTTTTCTGGCACCTACTGAAAGAAAAATAAATTGCAATGTGTTTTGCAATGGTTAAAATGATATTATTATCATCATCATTATTGTAACGACATGCCCAAAAATGATAACCGATATGGAAGGGTAATAAGAAGGCAAATGATTGTATGTAATTGGCAGGCGATGTAATAACCGATGTATGGCTATATACTGTTATACGCGAGCAAAAAATCTGGTGTTATTTTTTGGGGCAAGTCGTTACAGCTCTCCCAAATCAAATTGGGCTCCTACGCCTATGAATATGCATAGCTATAGAGACTTCAGACTAGTTTTGGTGATTTTCTACCTTTAAGATATTGACATAAAAGATTCAGTTGAACATTTTCATTAGATTTGTTTTAAAATGTTACAGATCAGTGGTGATACAGGTCACAGTAGGTCAGAGCGTTAATCTAAGATATGATCTTCATTTTCCCGACACTCTTGAAATGGGCGCAATGTTACATGTTGTCAAGTGTCTACTACCTGTCAGGCTCACAGTATACGTTAGAAATCCCTTTGACGATTTTACGATGTTTTCATCACCATTTCATCACCTGAGCTTTATTTTTTGTTCAACTTTCTATTGGGGCTAGAAAACTACTTTCAAATTTTATAATAAACTGTCCCTACTCCTCTCTTGCAAGGCCCTTTCATCTGATATGGAACATATTCATGTGTTCCTAAAGCAGACACATCCGTTATTGTATGATATTATTCATTTAACATGAAACGAAACCTTATACAACTGTAAATGTTAGATAGGTGTGTGCACATTAATGGAGTGTTAATTAATGTAATCACACGTCGCACTGTATGACATTATTCTAATACAGTAAACTTGAACCCAATTAAGGACAATCGGTCATAAAATTCCATGCATTATTGCCTTATTGTCGTAATAGCATACTTTCTCTGGTTTGAACATATCAAAATGAAAAACAACTTCCTTAAATATTCTAATGGAGGGGGGGGGGGGGGGAGTGGCTAGGTCACGAACTGAAGTAACGATAATTATATTAAAAAAGAAATGTTCATATGTCAACGACGAGGAGTTATTTGTCCAGGATATTTGTATCGTACATTACAACGTACGTCAGAAACCCTTGTGACTAGGTATAGTGCAATAACATGAGGTATGGTACACATAACATGAGGTATGGTACAAATAACATGAGGTATGGTACAAATAACATGAGCTATGGCACAAATAACATGAGGTATGGTACAAATAACATGAGGTATGGTACAAATAACATGAGGTATGGTACAAATAACAGGAGGTATGGTACAAATAACATGAGGTATGGTACACATAACATGAGGTATGGTAAAAATAACTTGATGTATGGTGCAAATAACATGAGGTATAGTACAAATAACACGAGGTATGGTACAAATAACATGAGGTATGGTACAAATAACATTAGGTATGGTACACATAACATGAGGTATGGTAAAAATAACTTGATGTATGGTGCAAATAACATGAGGTATAGTACAAATAACACGAGGTATGGTAAAAATAACTTGAGGTATGGTACAAATAACATGAGGTATGGTACAAATAACACGAGGTATGGTAAAAATAACATGAGGTATGGTAAAAATAACATGAGGTATGGTAAAAATAACATGAGGTATGGTACACATAACATGAGGTATGGTACAAATAACACGAGGTATGGTAAAAATAACATGAGGTATGGTAAAAATAACAGATAGATAGATACAAAAAATGGCAACGGTGAATCTGAATTTGAAATGGTTTAAAATATTTGCATTATTTCTTTCGTCTTTTGAATAACTACTAATGTGTATAACGTAGAGTCTTGAAGGAGCCTGGGCGAGATGAGGGGGGGGGGGGAATTTCAAAGTAACTGGTAATGTGGTTGAGTTTAAACAATTACCACCCGGCAAATTAATAATTATTCAAGCGCTGACAATAGCACAATGCAATATCACATGGTTCCTGTTGTTAATTCTCTTTCCACCAGAATCATTCAATATGTCTGTATCTTATAGTATTAGAAACACTCTGATGTAGTTAAGTCCATTTACGTCCTGATTACGAGCCGAGTCTGAGACTATTTGGTTCGAGTATGGTACTCTCGAGTCCGAACAGAGTTCTATAGAGTATATGAGCAACCCAATCCAAATCCAGATAATACATAGAGACAGAGCTATGAAGAGCTCACACGGTTTCTGCCTATACTAGTCTAATAGACGCACATGGCGTTTCGGTTAAATAAACCCATGCACTCTAATCATTCATAAATTTACAGGCCGTTATTTGCTGGTCTAAATTTTCCCAGTCTAAGTTGGGACAGAGAGAGTTTGCAAAACTGATTATTTGCTCATGTACAAACTTTCAATAAACATACACACATATGGTAAAGTTAGAAAGAAAAACATCTGTGCAGGGTTTATTACATTTCATTATTGTTTTTTCAATGTTTACAGATCTCCACCAGTCTTAATTCTCCCTTGTGTCTCTTATGAGTTCATCATACAACTGCATTTCCCAAACTTTCATATGGATATATATATATATATATATATATATATATATATATATATATATATATATATATATATATTTATATATATATATATATATATATATATATATATATATAATATATATTTATATATATATATATATATATATATATATATTATATATATATATATATATAAATATATATATATATATATATATATATATATTTATATATATTGGATATCTCTACACGATCAACCATACGATAGATACATCCCATCTAAGAAGGGGTGGGAGGGGGGGGGGGGGTAACCAATATCTGTTGTGGGCTTAACAAGATTTTGCTTTATTTTGGCCACAATCACGATGTTCTGAGTTCTATCTTTGAATACTGCCCTCTTTTCCTATTCGTCATCTTCTCGTCCAGCTGACCATCTCAGTGAGAAGTTTATCATTATGACGTCACTCAATGTTTGATGACGTCACTCAGTGTTTGATGACGTCACTCGGTGTTTGATGACGTCACTCAGTGTTTGATGACGTCACTCAGTGTTTGATGACTGGTTTAAAAATAATGTTTGTATTTATGTTATTAAGTCCGTGCATCTTACAGTAACGAGTCTGTCTCCTATATTGACTTTAGTGTGTTCAATACAGATGTGCGTTTACCTGCCAGGAATAGTTTACTGCGATATTTGTGAACATATATCATCCTAACTTATACATTTTTTTTTACTTCGCCTATTATATTTACCTGAAACACAATTTCAACATCTCGTGATCATAACCTATCTCCTCCTTTCAGCTCTGTGACGTATGGGGTAATCTACCAGGAGAAGAGGTAAGAGAGACAGAGATTCATGTTCCTGTTAATTAGTAACGGTAATTTAGTAACAGACAAGGAGGTGTTAATTACTGTGGAACAAAGAAATAAGACAAAAGAGTATTAAACTTTGTTTCTCATCATTGAGGAAAGGCTTATAATTGAAGTGTATCGAACAGGGAATTTAGATAAACCAGTTACAAGTTTATATCTCGTAATGGTGATAGCACTGTTCTCAATGTCAGGTTTAGATTCGGCCTAAATATTCTTCCTTCCGCACACACAGTCAAAGAAATGCTGAACAAAGAAACGGATAGACTTGTAAATACTACAAGGTTTAGTAAGATGTTATGGAGCGTATACAAGCCGACACACGTACACACTCACAAAAACTTGAAATATTGCTTTTGAAAATGTCTGCCTTCAACCCCCCCCCCCCCTCCATCCGGTAGATGCTTAATGATGATTTCATATCATTCTGCTGATGTGCATATCATAATTCGTTACTATGTTTCAAAAAGTATCAAAGCAGCTATTTTTAAATTTCTTATAGTAAATCCTTCGTTCATTCATTTCTTCTCGAAACATAGTTTCACAGATTAAAAACGATTAAAGGAACTGATTTTTTTTTTTAAAGTCATTTTTATTGTGACATAAAAAAATATATTAACATCATTAAATGTCAGATGACGATTACAGTGTTACCATAGTGTAACAATTTTCTCAACACACAAAGAGCTAACTGTAGAAGTTTATACTAAAATCTCGCATTAATCTATACTCCGGTATTCTTTGATAATATAAAATAATGAGAATCATTCTCTAGGGTCGGGAAGGGGTTGGGATGGTTAAGGAGGAGCTATAAGCTTCTCATAGAAATTCGGTAAACGATACAATAAAGTTTGCATGTTATCATCATCACATACCCGTCAAACAGGAACACATTAATTATTGACATTGAAGAGATAAACTGGTCCTCTCTGTTGGTAATGTGAGTATGAGTGAGTCTAGGAGCAAGATGATTTACTGGGTTGTGAGGGTATCCGTTGGGTTATGGCATCATTATTATTCATTGTGATACGAGAGGGTCCATTGTGACATAAAATGACTAACTCAGAGTAGAAACCATTCACTGTGGAATGTGAGCATACCAAGCTGTTGTTATAGTAAATATAAGGAAACTAGAAACAATGTAAAAAGTAAATGTTTTAGAATCTGAGGGATCACGTGCAACAGGTAAGTTACAATGAGCGTCCCTTTAAAATAAACTGACATGATAGCAACGGCGTAGGTATTTAATGAAGATGAACCTACCTGTATGTGAGGTGACTTCTGAACATTTCTAACAAAATGTTAAACGAATAAACACAGTAAGTGAGCAATATACATAAATCAATTTATATGTGTCAGTCCAAAGCGGCGAGAAATACAAGTAATTTAGAGAAGATTGTTGTCTAAAAATGGATTGATTTCTAGCACAACCTGATACTGTTAGTATTTAACCGTGTAATCGGACATTTTTAATATTATTTTAGAAACAACTATAATATCAGTCAAATTGAGATATAAGGCATCATTCTATTTTATTTTCCAAGTCATGAAATTAAATTTTGAAATATTTAATGTGAACATTAATCTTAAAAGCATGTCGCCTAAACACATTTGAAAACAGATGGCGTATGTAACACCAAATCAGAAGGTTATTTTCCTTTCGTTTTATTTAAATTTGTTTCATTATATGTAATGACACCTGACTAGCCCAGCTAACAAACAATGTTCTTATGGATGTTTTTTGCATCGAATTATGTCTTCTTCTTCTTCCAGAATTAACACAAGAGCTGTTTTCATGGCATGTTATATCTAAATTACTGAGGCCCTGTTAATGTTTAGTTAGCTTACATGTACAGCTAGGATTGTTTGGACGTAGTGGTATTTCTGTTGAAAGGCAGAAAAATAGCAGCTTGTAGTTCCATTGTTTGAAGGCCGAGGGAGGAAGGATTCATCCGACTAAAAGTATTTAATTCTAAAATATGTTATCCAATGTTGAATGAAGATTTATATCACCACCCCTCCCCGCCACCACCCCCATAGGCTCAGGAGACCAATTTGTTTTGGGGGCTGTAACGGTTTGCCTGAAAATATAACCAAAAAACACATTGCAAATTAGATTTCATAGGTGGCCGAACATTTTTATTTGGTATGGGGGCTGCAGACCCCCCAGCCCCCCCCCCCATCGCCTCCTACGCCTATAACCACCACCACAATGGACGCATATTAAACGTCATAAACCGCCAATAATGTTATAATATGTTTATAAACAGCTGCCATATTTCTATTTGAACGTCCGGATTGCCCTTCGTTTTTAATTAGGAATCGCTACTGATACTGTACAGAGAAACTAACAATATAGTAAGACACTTCTAAGAAAGTAATCTGGCTCACAATTTCTTATTTTGGATGTTACTATAGGCCTTGTAGCTGCAAACTAACAGGTTCCCTGACATTGGTACTAGGGTAACCACAGATGCCCGGATGCTGTGGGAATGGGATGCTAGTGTATTATGATCGCGAATAATTTTTAGAGGAACAGTGATTTTCAATCATATATGGTTGTGTATATTTTCGCATTGGGGGTCCCGGAATCCATACAAAATACTTAAAAAATTGATTTTAGGAGTTGTTTAGACTTCGTAGGCATTATGCCTCCGGGTCCAACTAGAGCACTGACCATGGGTATTAAGCAGGCACTTGACCGTCGGAACATTCACAGGGCAACGCTTTCAGACCCACTGAACACTGGCCTGAGTCCGCCTGCCCCCGTCCCCCTCGTCCCCCTGTTCATCTCTAACCTGTGTTATTGGGACTGTTACTTAGACTAGTTTATAAATCACCATAGACCTAAAATCTGCACGATTTATCCTTTTTCGAGAACAAGGTAACACTAGCAAGCAAGACTCTGTCTTGCGCACTATAATGTGTATTTAAAATTAACTCCTAAACTGTTAATAGTCTTTCGCATTATAATATGCATTTAAAATTAACGCCTAAACTGTTAATAGTCCTCCACTGAAAACAAATGCTGCTAACTATAATAACACAAGTTCCGCCATAACAAAACATAAGAGCAGAACTCGATCTAGAATGGCCAAGAGAACCAACTAAAATAACGATCCCGTTATATGTCACTAATGGTGACGTCATGGAATTTCCTTATTAAAGGTACAACAGTATAAACGTCAGATAGTGACACGGTCTACCCAACATTGTACTTAACCTTTCAACAAAGTTAGTCAACTTGGTTTCAAAGTTCTAGAGGAAGAAGGGTGAGGGGTGGGTCCAGCTAGAAATATATAAACCACATTTATGGTTCAAACTCAGTTTACCTTCAGAATGGGATACACTGGTGACTGGTCATTTTAACACCCTAAGAATGATGCACCTATCACCAACTCTTGAACTCTCACCTTTCTATTGCATAATTGCGTGAGTCAATGTCCAGTTTGATTTGGCTCCTACATTTGTGATTTCTTAAGTAAATCCCAGAATGAGAGATGAGTGACCTTGATATGTTTCTGTAACCATTACATTAATGTTTGAAGGAATTGTCGAACTTTCATAATTATGAGAATGATAAATTGAAAATGGCTACTCAGCTTGACGGGATCAGCTTATAAACAGGACGGAACATTTCCCTGCATCGCACCAATGTGTGATAGTACATTGGGTTGCAATGATTGAGTCATCGTGATATCAAGGGGAATTCCCCTGAATATGCCATTTGATGGTTACCGGCAGGGAAGAGGATGGGGTGTGGAGATAAGTGAACTGATTCTTGTAAAGTAATACTGTTTTACACAGCAATCACTTTAATAGATTGTGAGAGGATTAGATCGTTGCATAATGAGTTAATAATTGTTGACATAAACTATTCAATTTTGTTACTTATTTATACTTATTTTCAATATTTCAAGCAATCAGTCGAACTTTTCTATAGAATTCAACCTTTACAAATCAGTCCTTTCAAACATGGAATCAAAGCGACCACAGCATTAGTGGCCTTGGTTTCATGGATTTAGCCTTCATGTGTATATCATGTTCAGTAGTAAAATATTCGCAGGACGTACTCGTTAGAAATCCTTAAAATAAGAACTGAAATAATAATTATAAACATGACCACATTTTTCAAGACATTTGAAACATGCAAAGTTTAATGTTACATAAATCGATTTATCTTAAATAACACTTTTAATATGGATGCATATGATGAATATTTGCAACATTTAATATACTGCATTGTCTTTGTTTCTGTATTATCTTATACATATTCAGTACTTATAATTTCCTCTTGTTTAGAGATTCCATGATAAGAGTTATCAGGAAAGCCTGGCGAAATTCAACCGGGCAAGGCGCAAGTAACTGTAAGTCAATACAGCTGAATACTCTCTACCTTAGTATTTAAAATTGTATTTGTTAAAAGTGATTGTCTGCTACTTTTAGTTGTAAAATCTTAATATATTAAAAATAATCTCCATCAATAACCATAAGTTTTATTCCTATATCTGTGATTATCTAATTTTATATGGTCACTTATATCATTTGCTTCTACTATAATTGGTTTTATTATATTTTTCCTTCACAAAGCAAATCCCTGATAAATGTATGGAAACGAGTGAAAAGTTCCTTCCATTAACAGAAACATCGTTCGCTTGTTTCCCGTGTAGCCGTGTTTTGTTTAGCTGATGTGTAAAATTACTGGTTGGCTCATGGTACTGCTGGCGCTTTTTCCGGGGGAGGGGGGGAAGGCGGGATGGAGGGGGTTGTCTAGGTATTACTTCCCCATTATTCCACGAATAAGTATTTTGCTTGACCCATTTTTACGATAACAAGTTTACCTACTATATATCATTTTATTTTTATATTACAGATCAATGAAAAATGCATGTTCATCTGGCGATGCCAATCATCGACAGGATTGTGTCGTCATTCACTCAATCCTCACAACGATTGCAGTAATTTCAGTGATGAAGGATCTAATAAAGATTTAGGTTGTAAAACTATTAATATATCCCGAATACTACAAACAGCGCCAGATACAGCTCCAGTATAATACACATGCAACTAGTCCAGTATGATTGTGACGTCATCAAATGCCTATATTCTCAAGACAATGGAATGGTGACTTGATGAAGACTAACTTTTACATTCATTGTGAATGGATCTTGTTAGAGAGATAAGGAGACTATTTATATAGGAGACTTTATATATCTTGAATGTTAACTATTGAGAGAGGGAAGAAAGAGAGCACAATACCTATCTTACTCTCTGTGTGTATGTGGAGAGCGGGTGTGGGGGTGGGGAGGGAGTGTTGGAGGGGTTGGATGACGTACCCACCACATTGGTGACCAAGTAGATGTTATAGTAGTTATGTGCACCACCACCAGAACGCTAATCTGTAGAATGGGAATTAAATGATAATATGCAGTATTTATTTTAATTTAATTTTTTCCTAGTATGTAACAAAGTCGTCGTTACTTGTGTAAATTACGAGAAAGGTTTGCTCACCTACTCGTGTGTCCCTGGCCAGGTATTGCTGGTGACCTGCTCTCAGCATCCATGCACTCCGAGGTACAGGGTAAAACATCTTTCATTAGTCCATTTGTTTGTAATGATATGATTCATCAAAATCCAGACCCCTATCTCCAATCCCTCCACCCCACCACACCCCGACAAACACTTTACTACTCAGAAAATTAATTAAACGCCTAATTCTGTTAATGCTTCTAAACTATTTTTAAGCAGACATGTTTAGAATGCTTTGTTTATAATCTGTACATACAGTATCCACATACACTCGGTAACTAGGAGTGCATGATTACACTTTTCTGTGGTTTCCTCGTTCCTCCTTTTAAGAAATTTTGTATCGGTTCCGTAAGGTCTTAAATTTAACACTAGTAGAGTCACATTAATTGTGTCAACGTTAGGACTAAATGACATTAATTGGATATCTCCAATACCATTGTGTTATTAAATTGAACTACCAGAACTTAGAGGAGATATTAATTGATATCTGTGATATGTTTTTATAGTCAGCATTTCTTCATGATTTTCGGTTCAAATGTATTGTCGTTCTTAACTTGAAGACAATTAGATGACATGCTGTGACGTCATATCATATGATTGAAATAACAAATGTATATTCTGTATGGTAAGTAACTGAGACTTTACTTAATCGATCAATACTTTTCATTGTGTTCTTTGATTATTATTTTAATTTTCGCTTTATAATTGTTTTTATTGATTTATAATCTGTCCGTTTCAAATCATCATCTTAATAATTAAGTTTATTGTTATCACTTTACGTCATATCCTATTTTTTGTATTGACTGATCACATCAGCGTACGAAGAATATAACATGAACGCTCAAAATAGTTCACAGACAAAGAAACATAGTAAAGTTTCTATTTGGTGTTAACAGTAACAGTAACATTTCATTATTAACAATCAAGTAAAGGATGCTTTGATCATGCGCAATTAGTTTAATCTCTCCATGTATGATGACAAGAATTTAATGAGATAGAGGTTCCTATTATTTTTAGGGCTTTTAATAGATATCATATTCTTATTTTTCATTTGCTTACTCTAAACTTTTGCTACATTTTGAAAACTGTCTGTTGAAATGTTGGTTATATTTTGACTCAAAAGAGACTGTAACGTCGATACTCTTAAAAGGAGAAAAGGAAAATGTACATTTGACTTATTAAAGAGAATCATATACTAAGCATCCTGGTGAAATTTGTATCCAATCCATGCGTTTTGGAGATATTGATAGCTGAAATTGTAACAGTTAGTACCAAAAGTGAACTTGGAGCAAACTGGTGTGACGTCATAGTTGCACACTAACAGAAAAATGTTCCAGTTTTTTTATGTTTTTACTTCCTTCGTTTGACTTTGGATTGGGAAGGATCCCAACTTTGCTTTAGTGTATGTGATGATGACAATATCCATTACTTGCAAAATACATATAGTTTAGTGCATACCAAGTTTTGATTCCTTATCGAAGACAAAAGGAATATATGCGATGATGATGGCGTGTGCGTGTATGTGTGCGTCTGTGACACTTGCTTGAGTCCGCGATAACTCAACGACGGGGTGATGCATATTTGTCATACTTATTAAGTAGATAAAAGGTGTGCCCAATTTTATAGAGATGACCTTTTATTAATAAGGTTATGGTGTCAAACGTAAAACGTTTTACTTTGCAATAACTCCGCAACCCGAAGTCGGATTGCAGCCAAACTTGGTATACAGTTGCTGGTTAATGTCTGGGCCCCCAAAAATTCCAGACCCATTTTTGAGCTGGTGGAACCAAATTTTATTTCCAACTAAAATGCATTTTGAGGCAGTTTCTTTGGGCCAGGAATTTTTGGAGCCCGATATTTTGGGACCATCTCAGCCCACATTTTCTCTCCATTGCAATAACCATTGCAACCGTAAGTCGGGTTGTAGCCAAACTTGGTGAACAGTTGTTGGTTAATAGCTGGTACATGTAGGCCATCTGGACCCCAATAATTCCGGGCTCATTTTCGGACCGGCAGGGCCCATTTTTTATTTTCAACTCAACTGCATTTTGGGACAAGTTCAATGGGCCCGAATTTGTGGGCGCAATATTTTTGGGGCCATTTGAGGGCAAAATTTTATTCGGCCCAAGTTTTTGGAAGGGCCAACATTTGATATTGCTATAACTCCACAACCTTCAAGTATATATGATTGTTTCCAAACTTGGAATACAGTTGTTGGTTAGTAGCTGGTATATGTAGGCATAAATATTATGATAATGAGTGGTGGCATACAACACTTTAATATCCTCATACCAAGGAACCATAGTGACCGTTGGGCTCTTGTTAATGTTTTTTCGCCTTCATTTACCCTATACGTTGTTATTTTATAGTCCTAAGTAAAGCATTTGGACAAAACGATCACGTGAGCTTACATAGTTTAACGAGATTGAATATGATAATTAATGCTGACAATGTTATGTACATTAAGTAAACCCTATATGCAATGGTATGCTCTCTGTGTTTCACAATTTTATTTTTTCCTTAAAATGTTTACTGAATCTTTTAAAGTTCCTACTTGTTTTGTGAGACTAACGGAGAATCAAACCAACGATAATTTCAATATTATGTGATAGGTAAGCTATCGATCATTTTAATATTATGTGATAGGTAAGCTATCAATCATTTAATATTACAAGGTAAGCTATCGATCATTGTAATATTATGTGATAGGTAAGCTATCGATCATATTAATATCATGTGATAGGTAAGCTATCAATCATTTTAATATTATATGATAGGTAAGCTATCAATCATTTTAATATTATATGATAGGTAGCTTTCGATCATTTAATATTACAAGGTAAGCTATAGATCATTTTAATATTATGTGATAGGTAAGCTATCGATCATGTTAATATTATGTGAGAGGTAAGCTATAGATCATTTTAATATTATATGATAGGTAAGCTATGGATGAGCAAGTCACTTTAGGCCACTCACGCATTTGAGAAAAATTGCATTTACTTTTAGAGATACCGTTTTTTGAAATATTCGTTAAGATACAAGACTTGTAGATTTGAATAACTATTGAAATTTTACATTTTGTCTTAATTAATTGCTTCATTAACAGTCCCTCGAATAAGGTATATGAGCAGAACGTTAACAAGTGATTGATTTAGCATTAAATAATTTTTCGTAGTAAAGCTGATAATATTATGTATATATCAAGTAATTCTTAAATACCAAGATCGGCTCTGTATAGTATATACTCTTCATTTTATTCTTTCATTGTTATTTTAATGCGCCTTATAAATGATTCTACTGGTTTCATTTTATTAAAGATCTTCTTTATTTCTTTATATTCCGATATTTTCCTTGGATTTAGAACAATTATAATACTCTAACAAACACTTGCTCTAATTATTGTTATATTTAGACATTAATTGTTTGATTGCTTTTTGCTTAAACCATTTATTAATTTTACTTTCTCTCTGTTTAGTTCATTTCTTTCGTTCCTCCTATTTCTATATTATGAATTAATCTTTGATATTACTCACGCGTAATACAGTGAATATTAGAAGAATATTGTTAGATGTTGTCATATTAACAATGACTGGCTGTCTACCGTTATACCATTGATTGTGTTACTCAAAATCATACTAAAACACTGTCTTAGACATTAATTAATAACAATGACATGTATTGTTTTACAAATCCAGTTCTTTGTTCCATTATTATGATCTTTAGTGATGTTTCTTTGAAGACAATAGGAACACGTGACTTTGACGTATAATAGTAAGATTTTAACATGATAGTAACGAAGATAATGTTCTGTACATTTAACATTAACCTTAAATGCGATGATCGGCTCTCCATACATATCTTTCATTCTTCTCGTTATTTTGCTACTTCTTATTAATGATGCTGGTTGATAATTAATGAATATTCATGATCTCTTCATTGTAATTCAGTTTTTGTCGTATTTGCTTTAACCCAATTGGATGTTATGAAGCCATAAAGTTGACCAATATAACACAAACCCGATCCCGAAAAACTGAATATAATTACATTACTATACAAACACCGACTAACAGATAAATATGGATGAAATCACTGCATTGCGGTTTATGATATTAGGTATTTCCATGGTAATAATTATTCCTTTATTTTGTAATTGTTCTTGGTATCTTCCAACACACTTGTTCCCTTTGAGGCGATCCTGGTCTCTCATTGTGATACAATCACAACCTATCCATCCCGTTTATCTGTTCCTATATCATAAGTTCATATCGTAGAATCTTATAATGAAAATTATTGATATGTATGTTGTAATGTCAATGGAAGCAACAAAAGAAAACTAATATATATTGATATATTGTCAACAGTGTTATCTCTGTATACATGGGCGGCGATCATGGGGGGAACGGGGGCATGCCCCCCAATATTTTAGGTGGGGATATAGTATCAACTATCCCCCCCCCTCCCAATATTTGGTGGCATAGTTTTCTTGTGTTGCTCTAAATAGAAAATAATGCGTGAGATTGTTTATCCAAATCATATTTTGCGGTGGCTAAAACTTCATCCAAAACATGCTGCATGAGGTAAATGACACTTCGTGGTTGTTTCTGTGACCTGTGACCGTATAGCAAGTTGTAACTCATGATTATTATCATAATATCTGTACATCTCTTGTGTATGAGTGTAAGTACGTACAATCATAATGATCCACGTCGATATGGGTTCACTGGGTTTCCATTTGGCCTGTCTCCTACAAGATTTATAACCGCCGGCGCGTAGCCAAGGGGTGGGGGCGAAAGTGGGCGACCGCCCCGCCCCTCGAGCATAGTTTTTTGTATTTATATATGATATCGCTAGTAATTTCAAAATAGAAAATGCTTAGATGCAACTTACAAGGCCTGGGAAGTGCCATTTTCAGCGATCTGGGAGGCATTTACGGCCAAAATTTTCTTATAGCAAGCTTCGCCCCTCCCCTCCTCGCTACGCGCCTGTCTAACCGTGACACAATTTGTTACTCAATATTACCAAAAAATATCACACATTTTCACCGAAAGTATAGTTTTTACCTTTTTTTTCGAAATGTGTGTGTATATATATATATACACAAAATATCATAAAGCGCCAAAAATTTTTGGGATGGAAGTTGCTAGGCGCCTGCACCCAAGCAAATGTCACCCCCCCCCCCAATATTTGTAACAAATCGCCGCCCCTGTCTGTGTAACATGTAGTCGATGTACTGACTTGTAATTTCAAGCTATACTCTTTTCCTGTCATGCATCAAGGTCACCCAGAAGGTCATGGCTATACAGTAATTCTCAAACAGGTGAGGCTGGTATAGTTGAGGTTGAGATTAAGAGTTGATGGGAGGTTAAAGGCCAACTTGTTTTAATGTACATAATTTAAACAAGATGACCATCGAAATATTGCTCATTATGGACATTTGGCATATATGGATACAAACGATTAGTCCGGTTAATTAGTCCATAATCTAGCATTGTCGGTCGAAAAACCTTGATTAACAATGATCAACTCCGATTATTAACCAGACAATCGGTCTAAGTTTTAACCGATAATAAAATTGTATTGCCTATAAGCTTTCATTTTCAGTTGTAAAACCTGGAGTACCGGTTCAAAACAAGACCGGCATTGAGCAATGATCCAATTTTTCCGACAGAATCAAATTGGAATATATCATTAGTGGGTATTTTGCTTTGCCATACACGTGATTCAGGAATAATTTCGACATGCGAGTAAACATCCGGTAAGATTAGCATTACAATACGAGTTAAATCCCATCCTGAATGAGAAAAACCCGCAGGTGGCTTTAGCTTTGTGAAAAATCCAGGTCATACAGTATTGTATTAAGTTATAGCTTGAATAGGCTCGTTGCTCGTGCATACAATCCAGCAATAGCAATTGAACGTACGGGGACTGCTGGTGATAGTGTAACCATTTAGTTAAATAATATTTACTTCAAAGGCATCAATAAGAACGTGCTCTTCATCCATGGAAATGTTTGTGCAAATTATTCTCATTGGATCAATATCCCAGGATTTTACCTTGTGAATTTTTCGCAATGATTTCGTAATCCTAAGTGATGTACCATGAATTCAGGAGCAATAGTTTTCAGAGACCTGCATCTTTTCGTGGGCTGAGAAAATGATTCCTTATTGAGGAGGATTTAATTTTTCGAGAGGATCACCTAGGTTTTATACCGGGATACACTTTAAACTATAGCATAACGATAATTCTTATCAGGTGGTGAAGTTTTTAGGTAATTTTACCTTCCTGACTTCCCGAAAGCTTTGGAGATTAACAGATATTGGGAGACAAAGTATTGTCCCGTTTACCACTCGTCAACCCATGTAAGTACACATTCCATTGAAAATATTTGTTATCAGCGTTATCTATACATAACAGAACATACAGATCTAATATCAGAGAGATCACTATCAACAGTATTCCATCAGCGTTATATATATATATGACAGAACATACAGATCTAAGCGTCGCTGAGTTACCGTATCCTAGTATAGATTTACATAGGCTTGTAACCACTGAATTTAGTTGACAGTGGTAAATGTCGAACGTTATTTCTATATGACAGCAATTAAAAATAATTTACTTCCTGTTATGTTTAATTCATTTAATTTTCCTTTTTAATAATGATATTATTATTTTTAGATGTTAAACTCATGGTGCATCAAGCTAAGTATGTCGGCCGTATTTTCACAGGCATTGTAAATCTACGGAAAGATGATTGTATATAGCTATCAATGGTATCAGTGTGACGTTATATTATCAGCATACTTTATAGTCTTCGCTGCCGAATTCTTCTTTCCTGGATGAAGTTCATACGTATTTTGTTTATTTTGGGAAATTTCTTGATAAATTCGCGACACTATAGAAGGGTTGTCAAACCACTGTCCCGTTGACCTCCTCCATATAAGTACACTCGTTTACTAAATTACTTTAAAAGCAGTAAGTCATAGCTACAGGCTACACACTTGAAGGAAATTGTTACTTTTGGAACTTTTCATTCTCATCCCAAATAGCGTAGGATTAATTGTGGACTGGTACACGGTTTTGTCCAATAGACCTATATTAGTTGTTAGTATGGTTTAACGATACTTTTTCAACTAAGGATAAAACCTTTTCCTCTGGTGTTTATTACAGCCAACGCTGTACAAAAACAAAGTTAGTCTGTGGGTGGGATAGCTAATTGGATGTGTTATTGATGGTTTCATTATATATAAGCACTAACGGTATCACGTATGGCGCATTTGGGGATCCATTTGTATAAGAACAATAAGGTCAATAAGACTATGTTTACACCTAACACTCATACACAATGTACGTGTACACGCAGTAAAGGTATGTACTGTTACACACTGTATATGTATGTACTGGTTGACATTCATTTTATAGTAAAGTCTTTTAATTAAATGAATTAAACCAGAAACAGACAAGTACACTGCAAATGGTATTTGTTTATATGACATTAAAAACTGCACAGTATTGAATTGAATGAGCTTGAAGTACAATATACCTTGGCTCAAAACATGTGGAACATCAAAACAGCAAAAATGTGTTGTTTTTTTTAAATCCCAAACCTCGAGAATTTTTCATTTCAAAATTAGGCAAAACACCCTCCTGAATTTGTTTTTTTGCAAACATGGTGGTACTATTTATCTTCCTGAAAAAATAATCACATTTTTTTCAGCATGACGCGTTTGAGTTATTGGCTGTCAAAGACGACCTCTTTTGTACATCGGAGCAACTTATCAACTTCATAAATTAATATTGAGGAAAGCTAGAACCCTGAAATTTGTTTAGGTTTAAGAACTTAATACTTTTAAGTATAAACTCTGACAGCTCTAACATGGTTACTTTGGTAAACAAAAATAGCACCAAAACCCCTCCTCATGCTGAATCGCAGCAAGAAATAGTAACTTTAGAGCTGCACAAGTTGAAAATATATGAAAGGAAAGAATTGTAATCATTATTTTGTATTGTTTGTACTAGACATAATAACCTCTGAAAGAACCATGTACCCTGAAGCAATGGAAGCAATTTATCACTAAAAATAGCATATTTGTTAGTGGGGGAGAAGTGGAGGGGGTGCTGTAATGCTTTGCTCGAAAAATGTAACAAATATGGAAAGGCATACTGGTGAGATCCCCCTAATCTTTGAAATTCGAAATTTGTGGGTAATAAATTGGGCTCCTATGCCCATGGGTGTTGTACGGGTCAATAACTTTAATCTTTAAGAAGTCTAAAGAATTCAAGGTATAACTGATTTGTTGAAAACCTTCTATAGGTTTCATGCATTGTAAATAGTTTGATCCATCTGTTCTGTAAATCCTGTTGGATAAATAACTGGGAATCATATTATTAGCATTCCCACAAATCCCAATTTAAAATATTTCTTTAAAAGTACGTATTAAATGTTCAACTGTCATCTGATCAAGCTGAGAATGTTTACTGTTGATAATTGATAATAAAGCAGGGCAAGTGCATTGACCCTCCCTATCAATTCAAACTGAAAAAATATAACAAAATAATATAATTTTTGTGTTAAGAAAGTACGTAACCTTTTCTCTATGACACTCTCAAGAAGGTTATTGATGGAGGGAAGTAAACTAATAGGTCTATAAGTTTCTGGCAAAGTTGTATCACCCTCTTTGAATAATGGAATAACTTTTGTCCATTAGGATCCCAGCTGAAAAGACATCGTTGGAGATATTGACCAATACAGGGGTTATAGCACGTATAGTGGGAAACGGATTTAATACAAATTTAAGCCGAATACCGTCAACATCTGGAGCCTTTCCAATCTTTAATCCATCAAAACATTAACATGCTTATTTAGCAGGTCGGATAATCATCGTTTTAATGCAATTCTATATGACATAAGTTTAATCTTATGATTAGGATTATTAATGTACACTTACCATAGATTTATTCTTGGAGAAATTGATTTGTTTAATTCCAGGGGTAATCCAAGACTTATCATTAAAATTATTTCTAGACATTCTTGACAAAGACTAGTTTAAGTTGTGGTTATGATTTTATAATATCAAGTAACTGATGATAAGATGCATTACCGTCATGAATATGATTTATAATCACCACTCAATGTTTGTATTTACAGATAAGGGACACACCACAGAAAGTAAACAACATTAATAAATAACTCCTGATCATGATTCATTGTCTACATAGCAACTATTTTACAGAAATTGCGATATTCTGAATCAAAATGGTTCATAGAAACAATTTGAATAAACATTTGAAGACATTTTCTTGAATGAATGATAACCCCAAAGTTCTTGTTTTTCTATGTCTTAGTTCTGAAACGGGTATTTGTAAATACTTCTAACAAAAAGACAAAAACAGTTTTATTCCGGTAAACAAAATCGCAGGAAAACCATGTATAATGACCGTCTGTTGCAATATTTGTCTTCAATGGACGACGGAGGATAAATCTGTCAGAACATAGTCGGCTTCAGATAACTATCTCTTGTTTAGTAATAAACTTATCGGGAATAGCGCTTTACCTATCAATATTGGAAACAGCGTTTTCGCCATGCATACAAATGCAGCCTTATGTGTACCACTGGCTCAGCTTAACAACGATTTATATACACGCGGTTAGTTTATTTCCTCGCTACTAATTTTAATTCTTGATTGTCTTCAACCAAATGGCTTTATTGAAAGATGTCCTCCGATTAGATTTCAAGTTCCGACCTGGAACAGAGCGGGGCTTCTCCTTACAATTGCCAGTGACTTTTCGCCATTTTGTTCTGTAATGGAAGAAACCGATGAAAATCGTTAATGATGTCAATATACAGGTTGACTCAAATCACGCAGACCCAGGCGAGGCATTATCTATAACAGGAACATATTCTATTCTCCTGTCACAGAATTTGTGAACAAGAAGTGTGATATTATAGCCTGTTACCAAACAGTCATGCAGTAATTTTTGTCAGGCTTAGAAGATTCAACGATGTACTCACAAAAGTAACGCTAAAATCAGTAACACTATACTTTCATTGGCAGGGGCGCTACCATGTATAGTTCTGAGGGGACTTAGCAGCTTAGACCCCCCCCCTCTCTTTTTCTCTCCACTGGCAAACATAATATTCAAAAAAATTCTAATTTAAAAATTATTAAAAAAGTATGCGGTACAATCTAAAACCCCGACAAATCTTCAACATTGTTTCAAAAGTTGCAAATATTGCACCAGGTTCTATCCAAGCACCCTCCTTTTCACCAAAATTAGCAAAGTTATTATATCTACAGAGCGATGTCCGATTTTGTATACCAAATAGGACAAAGCACTGTATGGGTGTGCGTATGTCGAATCGAGATCGAAATACCTTTCCTTACATCCTTGCTTATGTACAAATGCTTTACGCATACGAACCTTGCAAATTGTATGTGAGGGCCGCAGATGTTTTGGGGTAACTATATAGTACATACTGATCTGACGTGGCTGATTCTGGTTTACAACTAGATTATCTTACTAATCAACGCAATATGTTTCGGCTTATCTTCCAGAGTACAAAAAGAAAAAGAGTAAGAAAGAAAGACCAACCTTCTATTTTGAAACCATGTTTTGACTTGAGCTTCTTCAAGCCCTAGTCTAGTTGCTAGCACACACCTCTCATGAAGACCCAGGTATTTCTTGGCACTGAAAGTTCTTTCTAAAACTGACGAAAAGTGGTATCGAATATATGTTATGCCATGACATGCTCCAATTGTTTATAATTTTAGAGGTAATTTCCCATTAACTTTGTTACTAAATACCATATTTGAGGTCATAGATGTATGTATAAATATTATATACATATATATATATATATATATATATATATATATATATTATATTCATTTCATTTCAATAACATAAAGTCTGTTCAAAGTATCTCTTTCGAGATCCGGCCTTAGATCAAATCACAAATGATTTCTAGTTGGTTAGCATCTTGTTTGATCTCTAGAGTAAGGCAAAATATGTCACCAGAAACAGAACTAGTATTGTTCGATACAGGTATCAAACGCCTACAGTGGAATTACGACCTTCCTTACCACTTTCGAACCTCTGGACATACAATCAGCGTCCATAGCCTAGAGGTTAGGGTTTCCGCGTATCCCGGTGGAGGCTGAAGGTTTTTACACTGTTCTTGATTTTCCAACTCATTACGATTTCAATTATACATATATATTTATATATATATATATATATATATATATATGTATATATATATATATATATATATATATATATATATATATATATATATATGTCCTGCATGAGTAACGCTCAAAGAAACTGAGCAGTGACGACTGTGTTTTATCAGGAGTATTATAGACATTGGGAATGGTTGCGAGCCACCTGCATGTTATATACTGGGTGTGAAAATGGCCACGAGCACCTTACCGGCACTTAGATTTAGGCGTAAGAAAATTATATCTTTGCTTGTAAATGTATACGTGGAAGGACTAAAACTCACTGGTCAATTGTTCCCCTTGAAATATGGTGCGTTTACGTCTTGGTAAGAGAGGACCAGTGGGAAGTGTCCCTGGTAAAGGAGTGGACCCACGAATCAAAGAGGACGGAAATGTAAGACAATTACACCATCTTGAATGATGAACTGGATTATACACATGTTTACGATCAGATAAAATACGTCTTGAATCAAATGAAGTAGTTTTTCGGTGATCTTCCTTTAAAGTCCAAGAGTTGTTTTGCCACCCTAATGAAGACAGGAACGAAAGTAAAATCACTTATTTTACATTTGATTACACACGTTAAACAACCTAGAATAATAACTCGTATATTCCAAGTGTTATTTTACAAACCTGTTACGTTATATAACCTCTCTCTTCATTGATAGGTTATACCATACTCTATATATACATGAATCGTAGTTACAACAAATTTTCTAAGATATTTGTAATGATAAGCTTTGTTATAATTATGTAATAGTCCAGTCATATTTTGGGGATTATGGTTTGTATATTATCACCGATGTAACTTATTTAAAACAACATGAATAAGTAAAATATAAATGCGAAAATACATGAATATTTGACGAAAAATGATTTGTTATTATTGTTTTTTTCCCTGCTCAGTAATTACATAACAAACATTAAGCAACCTTTGTCTAGTCAAGTGAGCAATGTTCGTATGACTACGAGGTCTAATTAAAATGAAATGTTTGTTTTTAAATTTCCCCGAAAAATCACAACAGTCGTTTATGTTTAGGCATTTGACGTATAGCTATGCGGTAAAACCCGCAGTTTTCTTAAACAATATTCTTAGTCTATTTATATATAAAATTATATAGTCAAGTTACGTGAGCAATGTTCAAAATTTTGCATTTAATTTCAGTGGTGCAACCCGCCTGTTCATGTACCAAGTAAATAGTTTTTATGTTCCAGCGTTTCAAAACTTAAAGGAGAAGCATCGGCTGGCGGCGGGGCGGTGCGGCGCCGCCATCTGGCTCATAGGCATATGTATATAGCGTTAGCTAACATGTTTAACAACTCCCAACAATCTTTGCCCCCTTGGAATGGACATGGATTTGAAAGTGCTCAAATAGCTGTTAATTATCTACTTCTTTCGGTATTGTTTTTGTAGGCTTATTTCAAACTAATTGCACAAAGTGTTCACACTGGAACTAATGTGGATATTAGGGAATGTTAAAAACTTCAATATCATCTGCAGTACTGGAAACGTTATAGATACACTAAAACTTGAAACATCAACTGTATATTGTTGTTCTACACGTGTATATATAGATCAATCATTCTCCTTATATGTGTGAAGGACCATTACACTTGTGATATTTTCCTACATTGGAACACAAATTTTGGAATGTTTCTTCATAATATAGACCACTGATGGTCGATAACTATTGCTTCTTCTCTGAAATACAACCGACAAGTAAGCGGGAAGCAGAAAACCTTTTTTTTTCCATTCAAAATTCTTACCTGTGGTACTGTTTGAATAAAAATCTTCGGTGCATTGATTGTTCGAGTTGCCCATGTCGGGTGAACTTGTTTCCGATTCCAAAATATCACGAATAAAAAACGACTTTCCTCTCGTTGACATGTTTACAACCTCTGTTTTTTTTTTTTAAATTTCAAACAGTCCCATAAATATAAAGTCACAATTCCCCAGAATAATATGCACAAATTCAATAGCCTATCACGTGTAAATCTATACAAATTATTTGTTGGTATACAAGAGAAGGTATCTCAAATACTCAATGTTTAGTCAGAGAATAATACAGTGTCATTATTGATGAAAGAATTAAAATAATTCCTCGGCCAGAACAAAGTTTGAATCCTTCAACATGTCGTGGCGGTAGAAGAATCTGATGATCATTTGAGCTGTTACCGTCATTTAAGATAAATTTAAGTAATTTATGATTTAAGAACTGTTAAATGTAACCATTAACGTTATTAAGTGATCACTCACGTCAACGTATATAAGAATATTTATATACGGATTGTGGAAATTTTAATACTACTTTGCTTTTTTTGAGTATTTCTTGATTGCATTCTTCAGCCACGTACAAGTAAACACTCCAGGTTTTGGAGAGCGACACTAGGCGTGAGTTTTACTGATACTGTATAGTAGTTGATTCATCGGGATATAGGCACAAACGCAGTGTAATATAGAATAGCTGTTTGAAGAACAAAAAGGCCTGTTTAATGAGAATAGAATAATCAACAGCGGGCGTGCATCTTAATATGAAGTGTATCCTGCTGTCAGCTCCTCCATTTCTCCCTGACAGGTTATAAGATATGTTATGTGATATGCTATATGTTATATATCATGTATTATATGTTATATATTATATGTTCTATGTTATATGTATATATACAGAAAGAGCTTTATTAGGCTTCGTATCAACTGTGATATGTTATATGTTATATATCATGTATTATATGTTATATATTATATGTTATATATTATATGTTTTATGTATATATACAGAGAGAGCTTTATTATAGGCTTCGTATCAACTGTGATATGTTATATGTTATATATTATATGTTATATGTTATATATTATATGTTCTATGTTATATATATAGAGAGAGAGAGAGCTTTATTAGGCTTCGTATCAATTGTGATATGTTTTATGTTATATATCATACATTATATGTTATATATCATGTAATGTATGTTTTATGTTATATATTATATATTATATGTTCTATGTTATATGTATATATACAGAGAGAGCTTTATTAGGCTTCGTATCAATTGTGAAACGATTGTCTCATTACCACTTCTTTAGAGGCGATGAACAGACTTACTTCCTGAATAATACAATAAAGCATTAATTAAGGCTTTTAATTTATATCAACATATCAAACTGAATAGCAACATGTGTAGTATGCCAAGAATATACAGTACCTGCTCTGTGATGATTTTACAGCCACAGCTAAATTCTATAATATTCTGTCAAGGCTGGAATTTAGGGTCTTTATCTTTGTGTATGTTAACTTTGATAGTGAAGAGGAAATGTCCTTAGCAGAAACGTCTGAAATCCATAAAAGTTTATACCTCTACCAAAATCATTTGGGGGTGATTTGAAATTTGGCCCAATTTAAAGGCATTCAGGAGGATGGGTAAAGAGAAGGGAAAGATGTTTATTAATTCACCGGTAAACATAATAATATGTACCTCACAATATAAGATAACTTCTTATTTTCATTCTCATTATTATTGACAATATTTTGTTGACACGAACGTCAATATTTTAGATTTAAAACATACAAAAGGGTCCCATCTTTAGTACGGAAAATAAATATTGGAATTAATAGAGACATCGAATAAAACCAACAATTGAGGCATATTTCAATGTTTGTATATTTAACCTTGCTTAATATTTCTGGCCAAATAATCTGTAAAGAAAATTACAACTGATTATAACTGATTTCAAAACTGGAATATGACAACTCTTCCGGCTTTTTTGTGTGGAGTTGTACACTGTATTTAATATATATATCCTTTTTAAGACAGTTCGACTTGCTTCTCTTTTAATGAAATCAATAAAGTTAACACGAAATTAAATCGGATATCTAACAATCATTAACTTATCAACTAACATATTGAAGGAGTCCTCGTAAATGTTAAAGTATATAAGGATTACAGCTCTCTTCAATATACAATGCCTAATAAAGGGTCAATGTCATCGGTGTTAGTGTCGAAATACAGTCATTAACCTTATAAAGCATTATTTTGTTGTTATGTTAAATTACTTTGTTATTAACGTTTCAATTCTTTACAACAAACGATATTTACCCCAATTTAATATAATTTTCAATATTTTCACTGACAATCCATTTATTGGCCTCATTTCATCGTTCCTGATGCAACTCTCTTATAACGCAGGAGCAATGTACCGTGACTGTACCACAAAAATATTCGGTTTAAATTCAGTTTTCATTCAGTTTAAATCAGTGTTCGCAGGTTTCTTCCGGGGGTGGAAAAAACCGCGGAATAAACCGCGGTTTATTCCACTCGGAAGAAATAGGTTTCTTCCAGTTTCTTCCGGACAAAATGGAAGAAACTCATTTTTTGGGGAAAAACTGTTGATAAAGTTTCATAACAACCTGCAATGATTTCAAATTATGTAATAAATGGACAAGAAGCACTATAGTGTCATGTAGGTAGTCTATATCTAGGTTTGGAGCACATGACCTGCTTCCAGCATATACTGTACACAATATAGTACTAGGCTACTAGCAGCGGACAATTCAGGGAACAACTATGGGCAAGGTATATTTTACAGACCAGGATGGTCCTGATTATAGCACAGTTCTTAGTAGAAATTTTCCTGGAAATTAGTGTAGGCCTACTACAATGCACACTCATAACTACGATTAAACTGACCACTATGACCATATTTTGGGGAGATTGAACTTAAGGCATGAGGGTTACAGATTCGACTGGAAGTTGTAGTGTGAAATGAGGGCTGGCTCGTGGCCAGCTGTGTTTAATTGTGGATGTTTGTTCTTTTTGAGGTTGGGATGACAAGATGACAAGATGGTGGTTAACTACAAGTTGTAATTTAGGGAGTTGCAGAAATTAAACTGTTGCCTAAATCTAACAGATATTGTTCGGCTACTTTCTTGGTGTTCATTGTATTAAATCCTCAGTTCATGGGCCAATCCAGGTTAATCATTTATACAGTATGGCCAGTTATGCAGTTCTGGTTGATGGGGGGATCGCGAGATAATTAGTACCTGTATAGTCCTTCAATATTGTTATTTATAAGCAAATATCTTTTAGTGTAGGAAAACAACCCAAAATTATAATCAAAACAAAAATATCATATTTTAATGGTTTCAATGGTATGCATTTCAGTCAGATGGTGGTAAACTATTTGTCTCTTTATCATGTATGTGGGATGTGCTGCTTATAAGCCAATTTTCACAGTTTCTTCCAGTTTCTTCCGGTTTCTTCCAGTTTCTTCCACGTCCCCGGAAGAAATAGGTTTCTTCCGGAAGAAACCGAACCCTGGTTTAAATTCTAGGAAAATCTTAGGGATTATAGTACACTTTGTCAGTTACAAGTTCTCAGCACAACTGTTTGTCCTTATAGAAGACATATATATGCATCACAATTAAACATAACAAATCATCCAGCTGATTTTCGTTTGTTTAATTAAGATAATACACTCGACTTTTATATGAATCAATCCTTTATTTGCATTTGGAATGACCATAACAAATCATCCAGCTGATTTTCGTTTGTTTAACTAAGATAATACACTCGACTTGTATATGCATCAATCCTTTAAATGCATTTGGAATGGACTATGTGCATTTGAATTGGAATAACTATAACAAATCACCCAGCTAATTTTCTTTGTATAATTAAGATAATACACTGGACTTCTGTAGTTATTTTTATCTCGCCATAAACATGACGTCATTAAATTATTAACTTACAATTTCCTTACAAATTCTGACTTTAATGTCAGAGTTGAGGTTTGGAGTGACTCCTAGAAAAGTGATATAAACCAATATAAGCTTATTGTTTGTAAAGAACTGTTGATTATTTGGAGAGAAATTTACTTATAGTGATTCATAAACTAACCATAGGCCTATATACGTTACATTAATATCCAACAGTCACGTGCAATATGGAAAATAGCTTTGAAACGCAGGACAGAAAATTTTCTTTCTTACTTTTCCACGTTGCTCTGCCAAATCTATCGATACAATTAGTATTAATCAAAATTATCGATCAATTGATTCGATTCGGACATTCTTCTAAAGTTTTCACAGTATGAGTGTCAATGAGCGACTATCTGAACCATATACTAGTCCGATGAATTCTATGCTAACAAATTGTTATTAAATTACAGTATGGCGTACACGAATCCACAGCAGGAACTGTCTTTCCTTGAAATCTGGAGAGAAAAAGCTAAGCCATCAGCAATTATTCAATTCTTTTAAATTGAGTTGAATAAATAGATAACGAAAAGATGTTACTCGCTGAGTAGACTGCCATTCGGTAAGGAGTAGTTGGTACCCCAAACTTTCCGAAAAATCACGAAAAATCTGTAAAGAGATAAAAACAAAAATTTGAGGCTTATTTATGAAGGTCAAACATCACTTGCAAGAACTTGTTTCTTCCCGTATTCACACGGACAACTGAGAGAATTGCACCTTCCCCTCCCCCCCCCAGTTTTTACCTGACAAATTACAGTATTTAGTTTTAGGTCTACGTAGGGCTAAAGGTCATTTCTTTCAGGATGATTTGAAATTCAGTTGTAGTATGTGAATATCATGCCAAATTGTGAGATCAAAAAACGTGTTACACTTTGCTGGTTTTATGGATTGCTTAACTGATATTAATAAATATGGAATGCTTGGAAATTAATTAATTTCTCGAAAAATCGGCCTGGAAATGTAGGCAGAAGGATTATTATTATATTTTTAAGTGAATATTGGGCCCACTGTATATATTCTACCTGGCTCCCGAAAACATCTCTTAATTGTAGGCAGAATAATTAAGGTCAGGTTAGCTATTGCAATGTTGATTATTGTGTCTTAATATTACAATTGTTTGTTTTTAATTTTTAATTTAATAAACTCGTTTTTAAGTCCAACATCAATCTTTTCCCGGCGATGTTAAATCAAACTGCAAACAAGAGTGAGGATGGGCGTGAGGAACGGTAGGATTTAGGGGTTAGGCTTAGGTACCTTTGAACACATGCCTAGCAGTGTATTATGTGTATTAATATACCTATATCAATATCAACGAGTATATGCTTCAACTTCAACAGTGCGAGCTAGGAAATAAATAGGAAATAGGTAATCAATAATTAACCTACTCAATGTTATTCAATATATATTTTTCTCATAAATGTTATTTAATTATAATGCTCACTGATTCGATATAGTACACTGATGTCTTGCGTCTAAAATCTTAGACAAATCAAACTACTCCAGAATATATTCTGCACAGTACCTACATATGTGTGGTACTACCTAAAGAGTCGAAAATTCTTCAAATTTCAATCGTTGCAAAATATTGCACCATTTTTCATCTATATGAAAAATGGAAGGAAACTCTCAATGAAAGGAACTCTCAAACAAACCAAATTTTCAGAGGGGAGGAGAAAACTTTAGACCCCAACTAGATGACTGAACAACTAAGCCAACCCCCTCTCCGCAAGAAAACAACCTTGTATGCAAATTCTTTCATCCCCCTGTCTACATGTTTCCTGCCAAAAAGTAGCCTATACTTCCGCAAGGTATCTTCAGCAATTACATATAACCACATTCAGTAATTTAAAAATAATATAACAACAAATATACATAAACATGCGTGTAAGTTTTGTGTGTTTGTCTTATTTTCTTTTTCTTTTGTAGGAAGTCAAAAAACACATTTATTTGTCCGAAAGAGGGCTTCCTCTTGCACAACCAGCTGAGGAAAACAACGTGTAATCCCATCACCGATCAGAGAGAGATCTCCCCATTAACCCCCATCCAAGTTGCGAAACCAACGAGCATGGATTATATTCCCATGATGCTACAGATACGAATGAACTGGAGGATATTCTTTGAAGATACTTTTCAAAACAAAAGTAATTAATGGTTAATATTTATGAGTTAAAGAACAAAAGGTCGAAAGAGTATATAGCATTGTTTCCCCCTCAACTAACTAATTTAGTTGGAGATTATTTCTAAAGAAAATGCAACGAAGTAAACAGAATATCCCAGGTAAATTACCAATAAAAAGAAAATGATTGCTGAAATGAGCTATAAAAATAGTATTAGAAACTATGCATTGCACTTACGGAGATAATCAACTAAGCATTGGGATTCACCAACAGCCGAATTTAAGTTAAAGTTAAGTTCCAGAAATCCAGTATGGATACGTGAAAGTACATATTTATAAATAGGATATGAAAAACAGTTAAGGGTGATACAGATTAAAATAGCATGGATGATATACAAATAATAAATAAAAAGTCAATGAAATAATTAGAGTGATTTTGTGGAACAACACCCTGAATAAATACGGCAGCTCTATAAAAACAAAATACTTTTGAAAGCGTACAGTTTGGAGTTTTGGCGTGATCGTCCTAAGTAGTATGTTGAAGAAGTTACTTCAGCTCATTATGGAGTAGGCGTTTCTCATCTCTATGATATTTTCAATGAGAAAACCATTTAAACTCTATCATGGCCGCATTGTTAACTTGGTTAATAAGGGTGTTAAAATCTAGGCTAAATGGTTTGGCACAGTAACTCAAGGAGGCTCTAATTCTTTTCTAATCCTTTACAAGTCAACAAAATGATACCAGGCAGGAACAGCGTATATAATATGAGGTAAAATATAGGTAATAAAAAACTTCGATTCTTACGTCTAACTTAAAATATGGCATAATCAAAGATAAAGTAGAAATAACGGCCAAACCATAATTTGACGGCCTTTTTACCGTAATTTTCTCAATTAAATTAAACTGCGATTTATAAGTATAAATCAATCTCACCTTTCCTCTGGCACTGACGTTTCTTTAGAAATAAACTGACTGATTTGTTTATGTAACTTCCTTGTATACGCTTCGTCTTCTAACTTTTCGAATCCAAATACTTCTAAATAACCACACGGCGAAGAAGAACAGTCCCGGAACAAGCGGAGATCAGTTCGTATCCACACAGTAACCTTGAAGAGAAAAATAAACTCTTTGTTTTATAAAAGATGTTCACAACCACCTCGGCGACGTTAACAATTCTAGCCACCGTGGCTATTTTAACATTCATCTAACCACATGTTTACAAGACTTATGAGAAGAACTTCTAGTAATGTTAGTGCAGATTATTTTAACAGTTAACTGAAACATTTAAAAATATGTTAGATATTTCATATGGGGGCAATCTGATATGAAAATAAATATAGGTACCACTATACACACTGTTGCCATACCGGATCTCGCTTAAAACAAATACCTCTCTTGGTGAAAAATTTAAACTTATTCCTAACACATTATGCATTACCTCATGATCAACATTAAACCATTCCTGAATATTGCTCACGAATTTCTTGTGAAAGTTCTCGTTAAAGACGTCTGAACCGGCGCTGGTATGGACAACGCACCTCATTTTGTGAAATATTCAACGTCTTCCCCTAATTTTCTGGTATAATACAATTTTATTTTAAGTGTATGTGATCCAGTTGTCTTTCTCTGTTAATTCTTCTCTAAGCAGTAGATAATATTCCATTTTTGGAATTAAGAGAATCGATTTTCCTTTATTTACCAAACTCCTCCATATGGTTCCCATTACTATACCCTCAACTGTGCATATATACGATGACGTTTATCATAACTGTCAGGAATTAGGAATTTCATAATTAGGAAAAGTGCACCATACGCTCAAGAGTTATAAATTATGCCATCAAAACTAATTGTTCTATTGTTTTCAAAATTGAACGTTAAAGCGTAATAAAAGTCTATCCTTGTTAATTACTAACTTATTATATTTAAGTCACATATATATGATATTCTACCATTACAATTTACCATATATATATGCATGGTTAAAATGATTAGGTAAAAAAGAGAAAGTTAACTCATCATTTTATAAATAAATCCATTGAAGGTATTGCAAGGCAATTGTTGAACTATCCCGCTATATACTCAAGTACAATCATTTGTATGTACTTTCAATACTGTGAAGTAATTTTTCTTGCCGACTTTTGTAAACGTATTGCACTGGATTCTATATAAATCCATAAATAATGAAGAAAAATTCGCAAATTTGAATATTTTCAAATATTGGTAACTTACATCTTTTATTTATGTATTATTGCAATAAATATGGATATGTTTCCATTGATTTACAATCATTAGGTGTACAGATTTGTAGGATAATATTTTGGACGATTGTGATATTTCTTTATAAAGAAAACAGGGATTTTCTCGAAAAGGTCCAATCAAATAATGATTTATGAGAAAATAATGCAAAGATAAGAAGGTATAAAAGAATCCAACCTTTAATTCATATCTGATGAAGTAAACTTGCATATCAACGGTTTGTCGTGTCAGCAATAACAACACGAAGACGCCATTTTGAGATTCTCTGTTTATTCACCTCATGGAATGCCGTTCAGACAGACTAACAATATTGAGTTACATACAAAATAATTCACGGATGACATGCAAAATGAAGCATGTATCGAAAATGTGATGAAGCCCAATTATTCTAACTTTCATTTTCGTAGAGTAGGTTTACATACTATAATATTATGAAACATACTTGATAATTCGTGGTCACAAAATGTACAATACCTTTTTTTTTTAAACTGCTCCAATTCTTGTCTTCCTGTTATTTTGATACTAACTTTGTTTCTTGTACTTGGCATTCCCTGTTATGAGGTTACAGCCAAACTTTTATCACACAAGTTTTCATAAAGAGACATTAATGTGTTAATATGTTTTCACTTTCGAGATGTTAAACTTGATAACCGATATTGTCCTGATGTTTTGTCATAAATAAACACAACCAATACGGAGTAAAGGGGGGGGGGGGGGTCTTTCAAGGTCACATGGACAACTGAACATCTTGAATGACATTCAACACTCTTTGTCCTTGATAAGTTTGCAATGCATTGTTATACCCAACTTTGTAATCATATCTGTTTTTCTTCAAAAGTTAAAAATGGCATAAACAACATTTTGTATAATAGTCTACGACCTATCCATTTTTCTTTATTTTATCTTCAATCATCCGTTTGACATCAGCAATACAAACTCTACTCATATGGTTCACCGATAAATATCCGGTTGAATAAAATTGATAAAAACAGAAGGAAAATGTATTTGTCTTTCTTCAATATATCTTTTCTATAGTAAACCCAAATCAATTTTGGTACGAATATGTCATTGTTGAGACAGGCTTATATTATTCAGTTTGCTTAGTACCCTTTGATCAAAACCATGAAAAAAATTAGCTAAACTACCTGCAAGTTTATCGACACACCCCCGGAACTATTACTGTTCAGAAGACGTTTAAGCATTATGTACTAAACACAGCTGTATTGTAAACACAGCCGTATTGGAATAAGATGAAAAAACACATGACTCCGGAAGGGAAGGGAAACAAAAAACAAAATTGCACCATTTATTACGATATGAAGCTGATGTTGAGATTAGACTGATAAACACGCAAAACCTGACCATATTGATAGCTGTTATTCACACGACAACGGTTCAGAGACTAACGGAATTTCAACTGATATTTTGACTTCGAAATGCCGCTCTGCGTTGTGCACACCAACAAAGCTTCCGAGACGATCTCAAATTCAACGATCAAAAAGTTATGTCAGTTGGTCGCAGATGCTTTGGGAAGTAACGTCAGTGTAAGAGTAACAATCTGTTCAATTCTTTTTGTACGTGTTGAATGTAAGGTCGACTGGGCTGCTGGTGTATATTCTAAGGTTATATGCTGCAGTAGATTATGCGCTAGGTTAGACTAAACTATAGGTTTGACTAGACTTACTTGGTCTATAGGCTTGACTAGGCTATCCTTGACTAGCTTAGCCCAGCCTATACTTTGACTTATTTATTTTTTCAATGTTCTTGATTTAGCGTTTCAGCGTTGCATTATATATATATATATATATATATATATATATATATATATATATATATATATATATATATATATATATATATATATATATATTAAAGTATTTCAAAGTATTTCTTTGGAGATCCGGCTTTAGGGATCACAAGTGATTTTCGAGTTGCTAATCATCATGTTTGATCTCTAGAGTCGTAATTCAGTCGTAATTCTGGTGATGAGTAGCTTTACTATTCGAGAACACTTTTGTAACTGTACGTTTGCGACAATGGCACCAATGTTCTGGTACAACGTCCTTAATGATACAACTCATTCAGCCAATTGTGCCATTACGTAGTGTATATCTTAATCAAATGCGTGCTGTCAGAAATATTTGTAATGTTCATTTCATTGATCATTCTTCTCCCCTATTTAAGGAATTAAATGTGCTCCCTATATTTCATCTCTTTAAACTTCAATTAGGCATGTTTGTTTATAACATTACAATGGGCTTCTTCCGACTATTTATAATTCCTTCTTTAGTAGATATTCTAGTCTGCATAATCATAATTCTCGTATTAGTAGTAACTTACTTCATATTAAGTCATCTTGTACTAAGTTAAGGCAATCCCAAGTACATTATTCAGGTGCAGTCTTGTGGAACAGTCTCCCACATTCTATTCGGTCAAAAGGTTCTTTGTACTCCTTTAAGTGTGCACTCAAATATTATCTTTTTAACTCTCAACCCAATACATTATTTCATTATTACATCAAAAACGTTTGTTATTTCGAACTTGTTTTTGTCTTATTTTTTGTTTATTTAATTATCTTTTTTGTTCAGTATTTGCTTATACATAATTAAACATGTCATTAATATTTATTGTATATGGGAGCCAAACCAGAAGAGCTATGCTTATTTTTGGTTGCCTCTACCATTCATATACTGTATTGCTTTATTTCGATTTCTTTATGATGTTACTATCACATTATTTGTTATTGTATTATATGTATATTTTTGTTTTTGAATCAAACCAAATCAAATTAACAGTTGATTATAAACGTGACGAAAGTTGAACTATTTGCAGTGACATATTGATCTGTATGGTATATTGTTTGTTTCCTCCTCAGAGTGTAACCGTGGAGATGAGAAGTGGGAAGTTGATGTGTCGGGCGGGAGATCCAAGCAAATCGTGGGGGTTCTTCGAATTGCATGGCACCAACAACTTTCTTGATCCAAAGGACACCCTAGCTGTCGGTAACAAAATGTTTGAATTCGGTGTGAACGAGTTGGACATACCTAGAAATTGGTAAGGACTAGAAAGAAAAATGTATGAGCAGGAAACTGGTTTGTTGTCATTGAACAATACCAAATACCTTTATTATAAATTAAATTTAATAATCATAAACAAAAACCCTCAAAATCTAAAAATCTCGAATCTCTTTCTCCCCCGTATCCCTATTCATACACCATCCCGACCCCACTCCTCTTCAAGGGAGGGAGTATGAAAGACGCCCGTCTCTCCCTATCCATGCACCCCCTCCCACCCCCCCCCCCCCCGCCACCACTCCTCTTCAAGGGAGGGAGTTCTATAGACGCCCGTCTCTCCCTATCCATCCACCCCCTCCCCCGCCACCACTCCTCTTCAAGGGAGGGAGTAGTATAGACGCCTGTCTCTCCCTATCCATCCACCCCCTCCCCCCCCCCCCCCCGCCACCATTCCTCTTCAAGGGAGGGAGTATGAAAGACGCCCGTCTCTCCCTATCCATCCACCCCGCCACCACTCCTCTTCAAGGGAGGGAGTACTATAGACGCCGTCTCTCCCTATCCATTCACCCCCTCCCCCCTCACTCCTTACAAGGGAGTAAATAGACGCGTACATGTGTGCCTAAATTATTGCCCCTTTTTAAGGTACTGGAACACCCAAATAGACTCCCCATGAAACTCGTTCTCTGTTACTATTTTTGCCAGTTGAATAGTTACAATATAACAGTTTCCATTTTATAACGCGCTCTTATTTTCTCTGTCAACAGCCTCTTCGTCTTGATGCATGAACATGACGCAAAGCATGTCGGGATACGTGGCAACCAGTTTCTCGTTGACCTGCCACACTATTCAAACTATGTGAAACCAGATTATTACAAAGACTTACGAAAATAGGCAACTTCAGTCAAACCCACCCACCTTAACAGCATTGTAGGCCCCATGGACAAGATCATGTACTGTGCCGGTCCTTATACAACCCCTACCCAGGTCGCTCGCTATGAAATAAATTCAAAATTAATCAAATTCAGAATAGCGCTGGTACAAGTCTGCTATACATGTTGAGTCTTTATTTCACTGACAACAGTGTGCTTTCTTCACTTTATTCCTTCGATACTAATTATGATATATATTAAATCAGTAAGTTGTGATACCCATTAACTATCCATGGGGTTCCTTAATCTTAGGCCTTGGGCAACTAACTATCCAGAGTGTCTATTGTGTTAAGATGGGCCTAGTACAGCCCAAGTCTCTATGAGAAATATTTTATCCAATTTCAATACCAAAATCGCTTCACATTTCTTAACTAATGGGCACTGAGCATGCAGCAAATTTACATTGGTTTTAGGTGCGTGTGTGTGTGTATCGGTGTGTTTGGTTTTGTTTGTTGATATTGATATTTTTCTCGCTTTTGATTATTTTATTTTTTCTTGAGTGTTTTGTTTTGTGTGTGTTCAAAACTTGTGTAACAAGTTGATTGTTTCTATATGCGTCATTATGAATAACTATAATTTGTGATTGTAATATTATCGCGTATAGGTTGGTCCTAATAACGCTAAAGCATATATAGTTAAAAACCAACGTATAATACATGCTTTGAACACACACGCGCACACACACGCACAATAAATGAACTGCTAATAATTAGCGAGATTTTAACCGTTAAACCGTCAAGAAACTTTTCTCAAGTTTTGTTTATTACTATTAAAAGTTAAATTTGTTTACTTTTAGTTTGAAGTCATAACAACTTTCGCCTAATCTCATTGTTCTTACTACAATCTGTTTTGTGGATTAAAGTAAACGATAAGATGCAAAAGCATTGTTTCTAAAGCTTTTCTAGTTTGAGATATTCACCTTTAAACTATGCTAATACCTCTGGAACGCTCCTTTAAGGTTACAGTGACGGCGACAACGTGCTCCTGAGTACATACCTTTATGTTACAGTTTATTTACTGTTTTTATTATAAATTATAAAACTTGAACCAAAACATGTTCTTAAAGGTTGTTAGGAGCTATAGATCACATTTAGGTGGTATTCAACACTATTTGTCCTTGGCAAATGTGAAATGCATTGTAGCATATTATTTGAGGCCATCAAATGTTTGTTGACGTCCAATATTGAGTTTTGTGTGTTAGACTAAGTAATACGACCACTTTCATTGTAACAACACTGTAACAACTAAGTCAAAGAAATCACCTCATGGTCGAGGGGAGGGGAGGGGTTATTTAACTATAAATAAAACTATTTTTATTAAATTTTGGAGTATTTAAAGTGGAAAAATACATCATCTGTTTTTTGTTTCGAAAGGAAAATAGTTTATTCATGCTTTAAATCATAAAATATACAAAATCAATCGGATGGAAAAGGTTTTCTTATGAAACAGAAACTGATGTTGATGCTGCTACATTTATTTAGTGCTTTGTCATTTACAAATGATTTGTCAATGTACTTGTTCATACAGAATCCACAGATTGTCATTATTAGCTTAAATATAAACCTGATAAAAAAAAACATGTATGCGTTTTCATGCAATTAAAACTATGAATTCATAACAAAAAGGAAAAACGATGTTGAAAATGAAAAATAAATATGCAGCATGGGTAATAGTAATTAGTACGTTTGAGAAATATTCGACATTTTGTGTTTGAAGTTTCCTGTGTTGGTCCTTCAAGTAGCTGATGGTTGACAAAATGCTACCCCGTTCCAATATGAAAGAGGGTTCTCGATGTAAAGGGTCGTTTGCGATACTCAATATGAACTTTTATTCTTATTTCCTGTTATAATGAAATGAATTATAATTGCCGAAAATGATCTGCTTGTTATGTTGGCTATCAATTAATGTATAATGAATATAACACTATTTTAATTTACACACTCATACTGTGCATGAATCTTTTCATCCACGTTGATCCACAAGAGTGCATAACCAGAGCACAGAAGCGTTGGCATTTAGATATACCCGTATATAAAGATTATCTCTACCTCATACCTCCACTCGGTCCCACTTCATATCAACCTCGAGAAAAATGAAATGCACACTGTAAACGTAGATATAAATACAGTGGTTTACGGCGATTGGCACTTAATGAGGTAGAGATTGGGCATAAATTGCTACCGGTAATCCAACCGTCGGTACTGGGGCTTTGAAACAAGAGGCCCTATTGGCGCACCGGACAAAACTACGGCTTTTCTCGACATGAGGATATTGGCGCTTTCGGCACCTTAAACCTGTAGCACATGCTACGCCACTCAGCCACGACGAGCCGGTTTCCAGACGGATAGGGCCATCTTCCTTTACTAGGCCTATTCTAACCTAACGATAGCAGAACTAAGGGCGTTTACGCCTAGCTTTCTGGCCCCCTCTTCGCATTCTTATCATACAATTCGTCTTTTCTTCTAACAAACTGAAACAACACGGAAGAGCAGGGAAACGAAATCGTTCAAGATATTGTTCATTAGAGTAATTAGTCACCGATTTAACTCTCAACAAGAATTGTTCCCCTAATTACCACAGTGCTTCGAATCATGGATGTGTTATACCGTAGTCCGACCACGCACTCTCTCAGTCTTTATGTATACCTTCCTATATCTAACTGTTGATCAAAGTCACTGGTTTGTGGAGGTAGTACACATAAACTGCTGCGATGTCGTTGCCTCACGCTATTTGATGTTTTGTACGAATCATTGTAAATATATATGTTTTTCACAGACATTAAAATACAAATTTGAGGTCGCGTTGTGTCGAAAAAGTTCATCAAGTCTAAGTTCCCCTATGTCTGTCTGTTTAGGTTACTTGAACAGCATTGATCACATGCCCTGTACAATGAGTGCTTGATAACCAAGGTGTAACCTGCAATGTGGGATACGAAATATAAAAACAAGTGTCTATAGCAGGGTTTCCCTAACTAAATCTCAACAGTTCTCCATTTAAATGAAAAATCCACATATAAAAACCTAAGCTAATATAATGTGCCTGGCATGAATTATGAGACTATAAACGATTCACATAAATACGTTAATGACTAAAGCGTTACTTTAAAAGTGTAAGATAGTCCATACGGTGCACCCGTTTGTGCTAATGACGTCATTGTGACGAAATCCGAAAATTCTTCGTCTCCAGAGGAGAGAGATCAGAGGTAAGTAATTTGTTGTGTTCCGTGTAGGCTTATTCATCATTATAATTTAATTGCAGTTTGTCGTCTGCTTCCCAAACATGACCTATAGTAGCCACCAAAATGTCTTCTGAAATCCTGTTCCCTGAAAGGAGAAAACAAAAAAAGATATGTACGGGAATTAATCTATTCTATTTTAATCACATCCGCGGAGTTTCAATTTAACTTTCATTAAGTATTGACCGATCTCAATAGATTTAATAAACATATTTGATTGGTTCCCAATAAATTCGAAGTCAAAATATCTCACATGAAAAATGTGTGACATCACCATACAGTCATTGTCGGTCTTACAGTCATATCTTTCCATACCTCGCCGTCAGAGGAAAATCAAACTTAAGAATTATGATCAAAGGTATGTAATATAGGACTAATCTATTCAAATTTGAGCAAGAAATTCAGAAGATATTACTTGATCGTTACGATAGGAGATGAATAAAGGGTGCAGGGATATTCATAATGGTACCGGAAAGTTAGTTTGTTTACCGCTCACAATTAATTAGTGTAAAAACAACATAGCAAATATAAAGCTAAATCATTTTTGTTTTTTTGTCCTCTTTTCCTTGGCGGCGAAACTTGGGTATTCGTTCTTTTTGCATGATGCTTTCATCCAAACTGTTGTAAGAGGCTTTGCTCTTTGTGTTTCTGTTTTTCAGTGGTCGGATTAATCGCATCAAGGCTAGATCAGGCAGGGTAAGTATACCTTAATCCAGATAATCACGAATGTCGTTACCGGCTTATCGTTCATCAGCTATTCATCAAAATATGCAGGAATTCAACTGCCCTTTTGTTATTTAAATTAACATCTATGCTCCCATACGGAAAAGATAAAGACTGGTTTATCATATCTATCGATGTACTGTATAGACCTACGCGTACAAGCCTGTCTGCATGTGTACACTGTACGTGGGCTTTCAGTATAGAGCCTTTATAAGCATACGTTAACTTAACCTTCAATGGGACTGGGGTTGAGAGTGGAACAAGTTGTTTGTTACACAGGCTCTATTTTGGTTGACCTTCCTTAAATAGTAACTTCATTTGCACACTTCGGAATGGATTATCTTCTCCACAGTACCATCAATATTTATGGACAAATGTTCCTTGTCGCGGTTTCCAGAAGAACAATATTATATATCTTATCATTGGCAGATAATACAACCGGAATAACTAGCGTTTATTCCCCATGAGCAAGCTGCTGGAGAATTTAGTCTGGTCTAAGTCAATGCGAACAATTCCAACTCTTGTAACAATATGGAGCGTATTATTCTAAAATTCGGAAGTAAATACAGGACTTGCTTACGTTCTCGGAGGCTAATTGGATCCGTAAAGGAATTAAAAACAGGATTTTCGGAACTAAATACAGGAATTTTTGGAACTAAATACAACATTTTTGGAACGATATTCTAAATTTTTGGAACTAAATTCAAGAACTTCGGAACTAAATTCAGGAATTTCGGAACTAAATACAGGATTTTCGGAACTAAATTCAGGAATTTCGGAACTAAATACAGGATTTCGGAACTAAATTTTGGAACTAAATACAGGATTTTCGGAAAGAAATTTACTATTTTTGGAACTAAATACAGGATATCGGAACAAAAATCAGGATTTTCGGAACTAAATTTATGACTTTCTGAACTAAATTCAGGATTTTTGAAACTAAATACGTGATTTTCTTGCGTTCTCAGAGTGATTGAACTCATAACGAAACCTGCGTAGATCAATGAACTGCTTGTGGCAACCCTCTGCCCCGGATCAGGAGGCTCTCTGCCTATACGCCGTACCGAACCAAACAATCAAACGAATTCCCTTGCCATGGATACTTTCAAGGGATATCTTTATTTCCAATCTAAGTTGTGTCGGATTCTATTTGTCAATCGTGGTGGTCGACTGATCTTTTGCTTCTCCGGTCCGTGGTAAGTACCTAGGGACAGTAAGGGGACCAAGGGGAAGGAAGGGAACAGATGAAGAAGAAAAACCGTGAGTACACTTTTTCTATACTAAATGTTCCTGATCGTCTTACTAACACAGAACAAGTCGCACTCACACAATTTTATTGATGTACATTGAGGCCCAATTTAAGACCCATTTAAACCATTTATTCAACAGACACGAAACAAAGCGTAATGAATTACAAATCCAAACGCAATTATTAATAATTATTTGTAATTCCAAACTAACTCCGCATAGTCAATTTATTCTATAGATAAAACAAAGTGTACTTAAAAATCGTACTTATTTAAACAATTTTTAAGCATCTCATTACAATGGTAAATTAAACAAAATTTAATCGCTACAAAACGTGCTTAATTTCTTAATTCCATTCTCATTACAAATTCCCATAACTTATCTCGCGGATAAGTGGATCAACTCAAACCAGCGATTAAAAGAAATATGACATTTCATTCTCCTTTAAGAGAGAACAATATTTAGCGCATGCCTCTACATTCTCTCCACGTTCTTCAAATTTTAAGACCACGAAAGTATCCATTATTTATTTTGCCTCGTAGCTCACTTGTATCTTCATCGATGATGGCGAAAAGTACAAATGTAGGATTTTGCTGTACAACAATTTTCAATTTTGTTTTTACAGCAAGCGCACGTTTGTAAAGATTTTTTGGGGTAAACATTATTATGAAGCTGAAGGTGCTACCATGACATTACACTTGCATTTATAGTTTAGTAAAAATATTGTTTTGATATATCATTCATTAAAAGACCTAGTTTTCAGCAAAACAGTATATAATTTTGCTTTCATGAAAGTATGTCGCGTGAGTACAAGCGTTTCACCCAAATATCCACACCGTGCCTCGTTAGATAAAATATCTCACAGAAATGTTCCAGACATCAGCTCGTTTGGTTTTACTTTTCGAACCACAAACATTACCTTAGCATTCCACCACACCTTATCTTCCATTCCCGAAAAAGTATGACTGGAATATAAGTTGTGCAAAATAATTGCGAACGGAAGACCACGAAAAGGGGTAATACAACCAGTGTATTTATATGTACAAACGCACTATACCGAACGGCAGTTCCATACCCTGCCGATGTCGATTCCATTCTCGATGATGTTTTGACGGTATCGCCAAAGAAAACCATACCGAGGCATTCTGGAACCGATTACACCAGCTACAACCGATCCTGAAAATAAAACCGTTTCAAGGTCAATTTGCTATGGGCACTTTTCGGTGATGTCAGTATACAGTATGCTATGCAATTATCACAACATTGTATTAGGCTTGTCACAAGTTGTTTGTATTTATGTAAAAAAAAAAATTAATTACGCTTATTAATGCTCTATTGTTGTAGTGTACATATTGGTTGACACAACTGTTTTGTCTGTGTTTTAGGCCACATATATTCATAGATATATATGTTATGTTAGTGTTGGAGGCCACAGACATTCATAGATACATCTATCATGTTAGTGTTGTAGGCCACATATATTCATAGATACAGCTGTTATGTTGGTGTTGTAGGCCACAGACATTCATTGATACAGCTGTTATGTTAAATATATTCATAGATAGGGATCTACATCTATTATATGTTAGTATTGTTGGCCACATATATTCATACTCTCTTAAAATGTTAGACTGAAGAATTCAGTCTTCTTTGAGACTGAAATTTTTTTCAGTGTTATACACTGAGTTTAGACTGAGAAACACTCTACTTAGACTGTATTATCAGTTACACCGTTCAGTCGCTGTTTTGGACTGACTTTATTAACCAATCAGCTAATCACATGTGGCATGTCATCTTACCATTTTCAGTCTCTGTATTCCACTGAAAAATGTATCCAATCAGAGAACAGAAATGCGCCTACGTCATCCGAAAACTTGCAAATACGCCGCATAAAAATAAGTGTGACAACGAGCGCTACAACTTGTGTACATATATACTACTATATTCTTCGCTTAGCCAGGTACTCGCTGTACTGTACGTACGCACGCCGTACACACAGCTAGGCATGAACGAGACAGACGACCGTATGTCTAAGCTAGAGTAAAGGTTATAAATTAGCAATGGCTGAGTCTTTAAGAACTTTTCTTACAAATAAAGGTTTCCACGAAGAAGTGATAACAGTGTTCGAGGGTATGTATGTATGTTTTTTGTTGTTTTCCAATTAATACAGAATAAAAGCTTGGCAGTTCGTAACGTTAGTTATTCTAGGCTTGTGCGCGAGGTAGGCCTAGCTAGGCTGTACTATAGCAAATAGGGCCTAGGCTGTTGTTATAATTGGTGGGGCCTATTAACACGATCGTCGGGCGAATAAGCACGCCGGTCCTGCATATGTACCCGATCGTCGGGCAAATCAGCCCGCCTGTCCTGCGTATGTACCCGATCGTCGGGCAAATCAGCCCGCCTGTCCTGCATATGTACCCGATCGTCGGCCGAATAAGCACGCTTGTCCTGCAGTATGTACTCGATCGTCCCAAAATGAATCTAGGCCTAGGCTAGGTTAACCTCATAACAAATACTTGGACATAATAATGCTCAAGAAATTGCAAAACACAGTACTATTATGCATAGATTGTAAGCACCCTTAATTATTTGAAAAATGTAGTGACTGCTACAGCCATTACAGCATGAAGCTATCACGGTACCAGATCGTTGGGCAAATTAGCCCGCCTGTCCTGCATATGAACCCAATCGTCGGGCGAATAAGCACGCTTGTCAGGACTGCAATATGTACTTGATCGTCCCAAATGAATCTAGGCTAGGTTAACCTCATAACAAATACTTGAACATAATAATGCTCAAGAAATTGCAAAACACAAAAATGTAGTGACTTCTACAGCCATTACAGCATGAAGCTAACACGATTCTGTTAAACCATTACCATTGTATTTAAATCATGTGGAAACTGGAAAAGAATTGGTATGCTTTTGTTATTTTATTAAACATATAGTGGGCCATCAGTCTTTATTATAAGATTTTACAGTAATATTACCATTCACTAATGTTATGAAATCAGTTTCTTTTACAAGCAGATAGACATATTAGTGAAATCAGTAGGCTAAAATGTAAATCATATTCCTTGTTCACTGGTTTTCTATGCTGATGTAATGGAATCAGGAGATGTCATGAACAATTTATCCTTAAAAAGAGAAATTTCTGAAAACAACTAACAACAAACCTTGCTTGGTAACCATGTACCTGCCAAAATCAACATGATAACCCATAAATGTTAGGTTGAATTTGAATCCACCTTCACATAACACATCTCACCCGCCATGGATGACATATTGCTGCCTATCGTGAATTGATATATCTCCTTTGTACAATGCCAGTCATGTTCTTGTTTCTCCATTCTCTCCTAAATATTATTCTAGTCTAGTCTCTCTACCTCTCAACATATCTTTTTTTAAGAATGTTTTGATTTATACCATATTGCTTGTCCTTTATCACATTTATTTTTATCTTCACCAAACAGGAGGGCACAGATATTGAGAGTGCAGCACAGGGCAGACAAGGACAATATTGACAGCCTTTCATCCTATCTCTCGGACCAGAATTGAACCCCAAACAATTCTTCATTGTGGCAGATAAACTGGCCATTCCAGCTGGGACAGAGGCGTAGAACATACATTTAACATAGACTATGCTCCCCCTCTACAACACTAGTTTTGTGAGTTCCATGCTTCCATGGTGTATGGAATTTTGCAACCAACAGAAGTGAAGTCTCTCGTCCGTATCCATGCCACATCTATAAGGGCAGCCAGCATGGAGTTACTTCAAGGAGTGAATGTTACTTTTTTATTGCTCTGTAGTCCGGAACCACGTGTGTCAGCATGGAGTAGCTTTAAAAGGGTGTGAAGACTCGCGCAAAAAGAACGTCTAATGCCGGTAATCTGACCTAGTTTCGAATGAGGTGTAACAGAAGTGTTAGACACTGCCATCGATCCCAGAAAATACAAACACAGCTTGCTACCGTCGGTAATTAGACACTAGTGTACAGTCAGTACATACAGCTACGGTCAATACCCACATTACAGTGTATAAACGATACAGCGATGAACATCTCAGGTCCAGCTAAAGATATCAAGGTATCACGTTTCATTACTGTCTGTCTTTTTTAGCGACACGAACAAACATCACTTGCAAGCAACAGAAAGTTAACTTTTTCAGATGGCTGCATGCTGTTTGGGACAAATCTTCAATGCCTTTAAGGAGTAACTAACACATACCCTAAAACGTTAAATTGATTACCCGGAGTTTACAAACAGTTTTATATGAATAGGGAGGGCTCCAGAAATAAATATTTAATTGATTTTTGGTTTTTAAAAATGTTTTTTAATGATACTGATCTAATTATGAATGTAATTAAACAAACACCTAGTTGCCAAAAAAACTTTGTTGTATGATTTTTCGAGCATGTTATTTTAATGTTTACTTTAATGTTCCTACATTTCACTGCACTCACTATGTTGAAGGTTTATTTAATTAAGCAATTAATTAAGCTAATATTATTTATTGTGCACAATATTCCATAATTTGTTCCATGAAAAGCAAGTAACCTGATTATTATAAAGTCAGTAACTGTAGAAAATTCCATTTGAGAATATCCTTTCCTCATTATTCCCCCCCCCCATTTTTTTTTAAATTTTAGTGATGTAATGAGTCAAAACTGTTTTCAATTTTTTAGTCGACTCTCGAGTGACATTTCTTTTTCAGCTAGAGGCCGACATTAAAGGATTCACGTGAGATAAATTATAAAACTTTAAAATTTGATTGAAATCCCAATCAAAATCACTATATATGATTACTATCAGAAAGTTAAGAAATAATTGAGGGTGGTATAATAGTCACATGTACTGTTTTTGCATACAAATTTGCTTTATATGAATGCCATATCATGAAATCGTGAATGCAGTATATAATAGTTCATGTTTATCTAATAGCCATTATGAAGTTTGTGCCATTCTGTCAACTGCTTGCTTGTAACATTTTGTTTTGTGTGTGCTGGATAATGACTTTCAGCAATCGCCAATCTATATCATTGAAACACAAAGTATTAAATGTTCACCGCACTGATATATAGTTTGACCATTCCTAATATTTTATAAATAACCTGCTGAAAATTTGTCATATGTTTTCCCCATTTTGAAATCATTCTAAGAAAATTGTTGCTACTATACATTAATGATTTACAACTGGAAAAAAGGCAATGTACCAGATCCATTGTACTATCGTCGTGTTTCCATCCTATCCCTTTTGTAAAGGCAGGATCGTATAGTTACTATATCCTTTACAGTGGAAAATTTAAAGTTCAGTGAGATCGGGAGATGGGATCAGCTGGGTATATAACCACTCAATTTACAGCTGTGTTGTCAATGAATTCCAGGGTATTACCACCTGGTGGTGACATACAAAGAATTTAAAGTGCTTTCTGTTACAGTGGTGTTGCCAGACATTTGAATCTTGGTTGGTGATATGTCTATTTGTGAATTCCTTCTCGGGGGAGGGGTTCCCCAGGCCACCCATTGGCGACACCACTGATCTGTTCTCAGCTCACCTAATCCTTTCCAAAAAAATTAAAGAACATTTTAGATCCAGGCCCAATTCAAGCAGAAATTTGACAGATTAATATTGAACTGAAAATATGTCACTGTTATGTAAAGTATCTTTATAATTTGAACGTTTGTTGCAAAGATAACATGTTTTGTTGAACATCCCTCAGAATATTGTAGTTTTGATTTCTGTTTTTTTTTTAATATATTAAAAATTATATAAGAATATATAAGTGGGTTAGTGGGAATAAAATTACTGTTCGGTGGATATTGACAATTATATTTCTTGATGGAATACCATTTTTAATGTACTTTGTGTGTGACTGTCACAATGATTTTCTGGTCTTTATAGCCTAACATGATTGGATGTGAAGGTGAAGTCACTCCATGAAGTAGCACCTTTCAGTAAATTCCCCTGCATTAACAGATCATTGAATGTTGTCTTGATGACCTTAACTGCATCTTTATTGAAGAATTCCAGCACTTAGCCAACACGGAGGATCTATAGAAAAGCTTGTTCAATCCAGAATTTGCAATTTATAAAATTGACAGTATAGCTGTGATGTGTAATAATTCAGTCTAAATGACCGACTGTTCAGTCTGATATCAGTCTTATAGACTGAAAGTATTCAATCTTATTAAGACTGGTGCTGCAATAAATCAGTCTAAACTGCTGACTGTTCAGTCTAAAGTGGTTTGATTTTCAGTCTATTAGACTGAAGAGTATTTAGTCTAATTAAGACTGACCTTCAGTCTTTACATTTCAGACTGGAATTCAGTCTAAGTAGTCTGATCCCTTATCCCATCCATCATTAGACTGAAATTTCAGTCGATTAGACTGAAATTTCAGTCTCTCATTTTAAGAGAGTAGATACATCTATTATATTGCTGTTGTCGGCCACTTATTTTAAAAGATATATATAATGTTAGGGTTGCATGCCACATATATTCATAGATACAGCTGTTATGTTAGTGTTGTAGGCTACAGACATTCATAGATACAGCTGTTATGTTAAATATATTCATAGTTAGGGATCTACAACTATTATATGTTAGTATTGTTGGCCACATATATTCATAGATACATCTATTATATTGCTGTTGTCGGCCACTTATTTTAAAAGATATATATAATGTTAGGGTTGCATGCCACATATATTCATAGATACAGCTGTTATGTTAGTGTTGTAGGCCACATATATTCATAGATACATATGTTATGTTAGTACTGGAGGCCCCCGATATTCATAGATACATCTATTATGTTAGTGTTGCAGGCCACAGACATTCATAGATACAGCTGTTGTTTTGGTGTTGTAGGCTAAAAATATTCATAGATACATATGTTATGTTGGTGTTGTAGGCCACAGACATTCATTGATACATCTATTATGTTAGTGTTGCAGGCCACATATACTCATAGATACAGCTATTATGTTAGTGTTGTAGGCCACATATATTCATAGATACAGCTGTTATGTTGGTGTTGTAGGCCACAGACATTCATAGATACAGCTGTTATGTTAAATATATTCATAGATAGGGATCTACATCTATTATATGTTGGTATTGTAGGCCACATTTATCATAGATACATCTAATTTATTGCTGTTGTCGGCCGCTTATTTTAATAGATATATATAATGTTAGGGTTGCATACCACATATATTCATAGATACAGCTGATATGTTGGTGTTGTAGGCTACATACATTCATAGATACATATGTTATGTTAGTGTTGGAAGCCATAGATATTCATAGATACATCTATTATGTTAGTGTTGCAGGCCACATATATTCATAGATACAGCTGATATGTTGGTGTTGTAGGCTTCATATATTCATAGATACATATGTTATGTTAGTGTTGGAGGCCGCAGATATTCATAGATACATACATTATGTCAGTGTTGCAGGCCACATATAGTCATAGATACATCTATAATATTGGTTTTGTAGGCCACTTATTTTAAATTGATATATCTATAATGTTAGGGTATTTGTAAGTATTCTAAGCCACATATATTTATAGTTTAATTCTATTCGTTAGTATTCAAAGCCAGAGATATACATAGATTAATCCTATTCGTTAGTATTCTAAGCCACAGATATTCATAGTTTAATACTATTTGTAAGTAATCTAAGCCACAATGTTCATAGTTTCTATATCTTATTCTGAATTATTCTTAGCCACATATAATCATAGATAACTCCTTTTCATAAGTATTCTAAGCCACAGATATTCATAGTTTAATCCAATCTAAGCCACAAATATTCATAGATTAACCCTATTCGTAAGTATTCTAAGCCACAAATATTTATAGTTTAATCCTATTCATAAGAATCCTAAGCCACATTTATTCATACAATAATCCTATTAGTAAGTTCTTAGCCAGAGATATGTATAGACTAATCCTATTTGTTAGTATTCTAAGACACAGATATTCCTAGTTTAATACTATTCGTAAGTATTCTAAGACACAGATATTCCTTGTTTAATCCTAAGCCACAAATATGCATAGCATAGTCATATTCATAAGAATTCTAAGCCACAGATATTCATAGTTTAATCTTATTCATCAGAATTCTAAGCCACAGATATTCATAGTTTAATCTTATTCTTAAGTATTCTCAGCCACAGATATCCATAGCTTAATCATATTTGTTAGTATCCTAAGCGACAGACATTCATAGATTATTCCTATTCGTAAGTAATCTAAGCAACAAATATTCATAGACTAACCCCATTCGTAAGTATTCTAAGCCACAAATATTTATAGTTTAATCTTATTCTTAAGTATACTGAGCCACAGATATTCATAGGTCAATTCGATTCGTAAGTATTCTAAGCCACACATATTCATTATTAAATCCTATTCATAAGAATTCTAAACCACAGATATTCATAGTTTTATCCTATCCGTAAATATTCTAAGCGACAGATATTCATAGCTTAGGCTTATTCGTAAGTATTCGAAGTCACAGATATTCATAGATTAATCCCAATTGTTAGTTTTCTAAGCCACAGATATTCATAATTTAATCCAATGTGAGCCACATATATTCATAGCTTAGGCCTATTCATAGGTATTCTAATCCAGAAATATTCATACTTTAATCCTATTCGTAAGTATTCAAGCCAGAAATATACATAGATTTATCCTATTCGTTAGTATTCTAAGCCTCAGATATTCATAGATTAATTCTACTCGTTAGTAGTCTGAGCAACAGATATTCCTAGTTTAATCCTAAGCCACAGATATCCATAGCTTAATCCAATTCGTAAGTATTGTAAGCCACAAATATTCATAGTTTAATCCTATTCATAAGAATTCTAAGCCTCAGTTATTCATAGTTTAATCTTATTCATCTAAATTCTTAGCCACAGATATTCATAGTTTAATCTTATTCTTAAGTATTCTAAGCCACTTATATCCATAGCCTGATCCTATTCGTTAGTATTTTAAGCCACATATTTTCATAAGTTATTCCTATTCGTAAATAATCTAAGCCACTAATATTCACAGACTAACCCTATTCGTAAGTATTCTAAGCCACAGATATTCACAGTTTAATCTTATTCTTAAGTATTCAAAGCCACATATATTCATAGATTACTACTATTTAAGTATTCTAAGCCACATATATTCATAGCTTAATTCGATGTGTAAGTATTCAAAGCCACAGAAGTACATAGATTTATCCTATTCGTTAGTATACTGAGCCACAGATATCCATAGCTTAATCCAATTCGTAAGTATTGTAAGCCACAAATATTCATAGTTTAATCCTATTCATAAGAATTCTAAGCCTCAGTTATTCATAATTTAATCTTATTCATCTAAATTCTTAGCCACAGATATTCATAGTTTAATCTTATTCTTAAGTATTCTAAGCCACTTATATCCATAGCCTGATCCTATTCGTTAGTATTTTAAGCCACATATTTTCATAAGTTATTCCTATACGTAAGTATTCTAAGCCACAAATATTCATAGATAACCCTATTCGTAATTTTTCTAAGCCACTAACATTTATAATTTAATCCTATTCATAGGTATTCTAAGCCATATTTATCCATAGAATAATCATACTTGTAAGAATTCAAAGCCAGAGATATGTATAGATTAATCCTATTCGTTAGTATTCTGAGCCACAGATATTCATAGTTTATAACTATTCGTAAGTATTCTAAGACACCGATATTCCTAGGTTAATCCTAAGCCACAGATATCCATAGCTTAATACTATTCGTAAGTATTTTCAGCAACAGACATTCATAGATTAATCCTAATCGTAAGTAACCTAAACCACAATATGCATAGATAAACCCTATTTGTTAGTATTCTAAGCCACAAATATTCATAGTTTAATTCAATTCGTAAGTATTCTAAGCCACATATATTCATAGATTATTCCTATTCTTAAGTATTCTAAGCCACAAATATTCATAGTTTAATCCTATTCAAAAGAATTCCAAGCAACAGATATTCATAGCTTAAGTCTATTCATAGGTATTCTAAGCCACAGATATTCATAGAATTATCCTAATAAATATTCAAAGCCAAAGATATACAAAGATTCATCCTATTCGTTATTAATCTAAGCCACAGATATTCATATTTTAATCTTATTCTTCAGTATTCTAAGCCACAAATAGTCATAGTTTAATCTTATTCATAAGTATTCAAAGCCACAGATATTCTTAGAATTATCCTATTAGTAAGTATTCAAAGCCAGAGATATACATAGTTTAATCTTATTGTTAAGTATTCTAAGCCACAGATATTCATAGTTTAATCTTATTCTTAGGTATTGTGAGCCACAAATATTCACAGTTTAATCCTATTCATAAGAATTCTAAGCCACAGATATTCATAGTTAATCTTATTCTTAAGACTCGAAGCCACACATCCATAGATTAATCCTATTAGTGAGTATTCTGAGCCACAAATATTCATAGTTTAATCCTCTTCTTTAGCATTCTAAGACACAGATATTCATAGTTTAATCTTATTTTTAAGTATTCTAAGCCACAGATATTCATAGTTTAATCTAATTCTTAAGCACTCGAAGCCAAAGATATACAAAGATTTATCGTATTCGTTAGTATTCTAATGCCACAGATATTCATAGTTTAATCTTATTTACAATTATTCTTAGCCACATATATACAGAGATTACTCTTTTTCATAGGTATTCTAAGCCACAGATATTCATACTTAATCTTATTCTTAAGACTCGAAGTCACACATCCATAGATTAATCCTATTAGTAAGTATTCTGAGCCACAAATATTCATAGTTTAATCCTATTCTTAAGTATTCTAAGACACAGATATTCATAGTTTAATCTTATTTTTAAGTATTCTAAGCAGCAGATATTAATAGCTTAAGTCTATTCATTGGTATTCTATGCCACAGATATTCATAGAAGTATCCTATTCATTAATATTCAAAGCCAAAGATATACATAGATTAATTCTATTCGTTAGTATTCTAAGCCACAGATATTCATAGTTTAATACTATTTGTAAGTAATCTAAGCCACAAATGTTCATAGTTTAATCTTATTCTTAAGTATTCTAAGCCACAAATATTCATATTTTAATCCTATTTATAAGAATTCTAAGGAACAGATATTCATAGCTTAAGTCTATTCATAGGTATTCTTAGCCACAGATATTCATAGTTCAATACAATTTGTCAGTAATCTAATCCACAAATATTCATAATTTAATCTTATTCTCACGTATTCTGAGCCACATATATTCATAGATTACTCGTTTTCATAAGTATTCTAAGCCACAGATATTCTTAGAATTATCCTATTCATAAATATTCAAAGCCAAATATATACATAGATTAATCCCATTCGTTAGTATTCTAAGCCACAGATATTCATAGTTCAATACTATTTGTAAGTGATCTAAGCCACAGATATTCCTAGTTTAATCCTAAGCCAAAGATATCCATAGCTTAATCCTATTCGTAAGTATTCTAAGCAGCAGATATTCATAGCTTAAGTCTATTCATAGGTATTATATGCCACAGATATTCATATATTAATCCTATTCGTAAGTATTCGAAACCACAGATATTAGTTGTCTGCGTGTCTGGTTGTCTGCGTGTCTGGTTGTCTTCGTGTCTGATTGTCTGTATGTCTGCGTGTCTGCTTGTCTGTGTGTCTGTGTGTCTTGTTGTCTGCTTGTCTGCTGGCATGATTGTGTGCGTGTCTGATTGTATGCGCGTCTGATTATCTGCTTGTCTGATTATCTGCGTTTTTGATTGTCTGCGGGTTTCATTGTCTGCTTGTCAGCTTGCGTGTCTCATTGTGTGATTGTCTGCGTGTCTGATTGTCTGCGTGTTTTGTTGTCTGCATGTCTGGTTGTGTGATTTTCTATTTGTCTGCGTGTCTGATTATCTGCTTGTCTGATTATGTGTGTGTGTGTATCTTGTTGTGTTCGTGTCTTATTGTTTGCGTGTCTGATTGTCTGTGTGTCTGATTGTCTGCGTGTCAGGTTGTTTGCGTGTCTGGTTGTCTGCGTGTTTGATTGTCTGTGTGTCTTACTGTCTGCGTGTCTTATTGATTGCGTGTCTTGTTGTCTACGTGTCTGAATGTCTGCATTTCTGATTGTCGCAGTGTCTGATTGTCTGCGTGTCCGGTTGTTTGCGTGTCTTATTGTCTGCGTGTTTTATTGTCTGTGTGTCTTACTGTCTGCGTGTCTTATTGATTGCCTGTCTTGTTGTCTACGTGTCTGAATGTCTGCATTTCTGATTGTCGCAGTGTCTGATTGTCGGCGTGTCTGATTGTCTATGTGTCTTATTGTCTGATTGTCTGTGTGTCTGATTGTCTGCGTGTCTTGTTATCTGCGTGTTTTGTTGTCTGCTTGTCTGATTGTGTGCGTGTCTGATTATCTGCGTGTCTGATAATCTGCGTGTTTGATTGTCTGCGGGTCTGATTTTTGATTGTCTGCTCATCAGCTTGTCTGATTGTCTTATTCTCTGATTGTCAGCGTATTTGATTGTCTGGTTGTGTGGTTGTCTGGTTGTTTGCGGATCTGGTTGTCTGCTAGTCTAGTTATCTGATTGTCTGGTTTCTGTAGCCTGCTTTTCTGCGGGTCAGTTGTCTGCGTGTCTGATTGTCTTCGTGTCTGATTGTCTGCGTGTCTGTTTGTCTGATTGTCTGCGTTTCTTATTGTTTGTGAATGTTATATTCTGCGTTTCTGGTTGTCTGCGTGTCTGCTTGTCAGCTTGACTGCGTGTCTGATTGTCTGCGTGTCTTGTTGTCTGCTGGTCTGATTGTTTCATTGTCTGATGTTCTGATTGTCCGCGTGTTTGATGGTCTGCATGTTTGTCAGCGTTTCTGGTTGTCTGCGTGTCTGGTTGTCTGCGTTGCTAATTGTCTGCGTGTCTGGTTGTCTGTTTGTCTGCGTGTCTGATTGTTTGCGTGTCTGTTTGTCTGCGTGTCTGGTTGTGTGATTGTTTGTTTGTCTGCGTGTCTGGTTGTCTGCGTGGCAGGTTGTCTGCGTTTCTGGTTGTCTGCGTGTCTGGTTGTCTCTGTGTCTTATTGTCTCCGCGTTTGATTGATTGCGTATCTTGTTGTCTACGTGTCTGAATGTCTGCATTTCTGATTGTCGCCGTGTCTGATTGTCGGCGAGTCTTAATGTCTGATTGTATGCTTGTCTGGTTGTCTACGTGTCTGAATGTCTGCGTGTCTGATTGTCTACGTGTCTTATTGTCTTATTGTCTGCGTGTCTGATTGCCTGCGTGTTTTGTTGTTTGCGTGTTTGATTGTCTGGTTGTCTGCGTGTCTGGTTGTCTGTTAGTCTAGTTATCTGATTGTCTGGTTTCTCTAGTTTGCTTTTCTGCGGGTCGGTGGTCTGCGTGTCTGATTGTCTGCGTGTCTGATTGTCTGCGTGTCGGATGGTCTGCGTGTCTGATTGTCTGTTTGTCTGATTGTCTGCGTTTCTGATTGTCTGCGTTTCTGATAGTCTGTGAGTCTAATTGTCTGCGTTTCTGGTTGTCTGCTTGTCTGCGTATCTGATTGTCAGCTTGACTACGTGTCTGATTGTCTGCGTGTCTGATTGTTTGATTGTCTGCATGTATGATTGTATGCCTGTCCGGTTGTCTGCGTGTCTCATTGTCTGATTGTGTGCGTGTCTGATTGTCTGCGTGTCGGATGGTCTGCGTGTCTGATTGTCTGTTTGTCTGATTGTCTGCGTGTCTGATTGTTTGATTGTCTGCATGTATGATTGTATGCCTGTCCGGTTGTCTGCGTGTCTCATTGTCTGATTGTGTGCGTGTCTGATTGTGTGCGTGTCTGATTGTCGGCGTGTCTGGTTGTCTGATTGTCTGGCTGTATAAGTGTCTGGATGTCTGCGTGTCTGCATGTCTGCGTGTGTGGTTGTCTGCGTGTCTGGTTGTCCGATTGTTTTTGTGTCTGCTTACTGTGTGTCTGCGTGTCTGATTGTCTGCATATATGATTGTATGCCTGTCTGGTTGTCTGCGTGTCTCATTGTCATATTGTCTGGTTGTCATATTGTCTGGTTGTTTGCGTGTCTGATTGTCTGATTGTCTTCGTGTCTGATTGTCTGCGTGTCTGATTGTCTGTTTGTCTGATTGTCAGCGTTTCTGATTTTCTTTGAGTCTTATTGTCTGCGTTTCTGGTTGTCTGCGTGTCTGCTTGTCTGCGTGTGTGATTGCCAACTTGAATGCGTGTCTGAATGTCTACGTGTCTGGTTGTCTGCGTGTCTGATTGTTTGATTGTCTGCATGTCTGATTGTCTGCGTGTCTGATTGTTTGTTTTTCTGCATGTATGATATTCTGATTGTCTGCATGTCTGATTGTCTGGGTGCCTGATTGTCCGCGTGTCTGATGGCCTGCATGTTTGTCAGCGTGTCTGATTGTGTGCGTGTCTACATGTCTGCGTGTCTGGTTGTCTGCGTGTCTGGTCGTCTGAGTGTCTGGTTGTCTGCGTGTATGTTTGTCTGCTTGACTGCTTGTCTGCGTGTCTGTTTGTCTGCGTGTCTTATTGTCTGCATATATGATTGTATTCCTGTCTGGTTGTCTGCGTTTCTCATTGTTTGCGTGTCTGCATGTCTGCTTGTCAGCTTGACTGCGTGTCTGATTGTCTGCGTGTCTGGTTGTCTACGTGTCCGATTATTGATTGTCTGCATATATGATGTTCTGCGTGTCTGATTGTCTGTTTGTCTGCGTTTCTGATTTTCTGTGAGTCTTATTGTCTGCGTTTCTGGTTGTCTGTGTGTCTGCTGGTCTGCGTGTGTGATGGTCAACTTGAATGCGTGTCTTAATGTCTACGTGTCAGGTTGTCTGCGTGTCTGATTGTTTGATTGTCAGGATGTCTGATTGTCTGCGTGTCTGGTTGTCTGCATGTATGATGTTCTGATTGTCTGCATGTCTGATTGTCCGCGTGTCTGATCGCCTTCAGGTTTGTCAGCGTGTCTGATTGTGTGCGTGTCTGCATGTCTGCATGTCTGCGTTTCTGGTTGTCTGCGTGTCTGGTCATCTGATTGTCTCGTTGTCCCATTGTCTGTTTGTCTGGTTGTCTGCGTGTCTGGTTGTCTGCGTGTCTTATTGTCTGCATATATGATTGTCTGCCTGTCTGGTTGTCTGCGTGCCTGATTGTCCGCTTGTTGCATGGTCTGCATGTTTGTCGTCGTTTCTGGTTGTCTGCGTGTCTGGTTGCCTGTCTGATTGTCTGCGTGTCTGGTTGGCTGATTGTCTACGTGTCAGGATGTCTGATTGTCTGCATATATGATTGTTTGCCTGTCTGGTTGTCTGCGATTTTCATTGTCTGATTGTCTGGCTGTATCTTGTTGTCTGCGTGTCCGTGTGTGTGTGGTTGTCTGCGTGTCTTGTTGTCTGGTTGTTCGATTGCGTGCGTGTCTGCTTGTCTGATTGTTTGCGTTATTGGTTGTCTGCGTGTCTGATTGTCTGCATATATGATTGTATGCCTGTCTGGTTGTCTGCGTGTCTCATTGTCTGATTGTCTGGTTGTCTGATTGTGTTCGTGTCTGATTGTGTTCGTGTCTGATTGTCTGCGTGTCGGACGGTCTGCGTGTCTGATTGTCTGTTTGTCTGATTGTCTGTTTGTCTGATTGTCTGCGTTTCTGATTGTCTGCGTTTCTGATTGTCTATGAGTCTTTTTGTCTGCGTTTCTGGTTGTCTGCATGTCTGCTTGTCTGCATTGTCTGATTGTTTGATTGTCTTTATGTCTGATGTTCTGATTGTCTGCATGTCTGATTGTCTGCATGCCTGATTGTCCGCGTGTCTGATGGTCTGCATGTTTGTCAGCGTTTCTGGTTGTCTGCGTGTCTGGTTGTCTGCGTTTCTCACTGCTGCGTGTCTGGTTGTCTGATTGTCTGCGTGTCTGGTTGTGTGCGTGTCTGATTGTCTGCATATATGATTGTATGCCTGTCTGGTTGTCTACGTGTCTAATTGTCTGCGTGTCTGATTGTCATCGTGTCTGATTGTCTGCGTGTCTGGTTGTCTGATTGTCTGGCTGTCTGCGTGCCTGGTTGTCTGCGTGTCTTCGTGTCTGGTTTTCTGATGTCTGGTTGTTCGATTGTCTGATTGTCTGGTTTTCTGCGTGTCTGATTGTCTGCGTGTCTGATTGTCTGCATATATGATTGTCTGCCTGTCTCATTGTCTGGTTGTCGGCGTGTCTGATTGTATTCGTGTCTGGTTGTCTGCGTGTCTGGTTGTATGATTGTCTGTTTGTCTGCGTGTCTGTTTTTCTGCTTGTTTGATTGTCTGCGTGTCTGTTTTTCTGATTGTCTGATTGTCTGCGTGTCTGATTGCCTGCGTGTCTGATTGTCTGCGTGTCTGATTATCTGCGTGTCTGATTGTCTGCTTGTCTGGTTGTCTGCGTGTCTGGTTGTTTGCGTGTCTGTTTGTCTGCGTGTCTGGTTGTCTGCGTGTCTGGTTGAGTGATTGTCTGTTTGTCTGCGTGTCTGGTTGTCTGCGTGTCTGGTTGTATGCATGTCTGATTGTCTGGTTGTGTACGTGTGTGATTGTCTGCGTGTCTGATTGTCAGCATGTCTGATTGTCTTCGTGTCTGGTTGTCCGGAACCAAACCAAACGGACAGACTGATTAGGGCTGTTTTCAAATCGTTTAGAACACCCGATGTGTAACCTATTTAGAAGGTTTCAATGGAACTAACTCCTCGCCAGGTCCTACGGGACGAAAAGAGGGCATGGGCAGGGCCTCGGGGGGCAGTTCCCCAGGCGCTCAACTATGATTTCTCTTTCTTTTTTCTTCTGCCATTCAAAATCAAACATGTGAGAATCGAACTAAATGCACACGTGTACAATTTGGCGGTAACATGGCACAAAGTGCACAATATATATGGTGGAAAGAACCGATAGCGGAATAACAGGCTGGAACAGTACGGTTGTTTGAAAGAAATACCACGGTAATCAGTAAACAGTTGTCCAAGTTGTTAACTAGTGCATTTGGTGCACTGTGTCTGTTTTGTTTAATAATCTTTTTTTTCTATAACTTTGCCTTCCAGATTTTAATATGCCCATCCGCAATATCTGCATGACATATTTAAGCTAGTCGTTGCTGTGTTACGGTTAAATCTACATTGTAAAATTGGGAATTTCCAGAAGACAATACAAACTGACTAAACAAAGCAAACAACCGATAATTGTACAAACCTTGACACATTTACTGCAACGTGCAAAATAGTTGTTGGAAAGAATCTGAAATATTACACATTGATCTAAGATCTATGTATGGTTTTTCGCAGGTGACTTACGTTTTCTCCATGAAATGAATCACAGTAGGCTATGCGATCTGCTATATGTTCATGATGCATGCATGTTCTCCTAAGCCTTTACTATCCTTTTTTAACCTGAGGCTCAAATTGTGACAAGCTCCAAAACTTATAAAATATTCAAAACTTCCGTCAAATCTTAATGTTATTTTCCACTCTGAATACATGGTTTGTACATTATAAACTAGTTCAAACAAGTACGTGTTGATCTCTATTGCCATGACGATTTCACTCACTCTGATATTTTCCGACAAATATTTCGTAATAGCGCCATAAATTTGTAACGGTATCCCATGTCTCCGCTGTAATGATGTGCTGCTCAATTGTACGTCCAACAGAACATTTTGCAGGAAATTCCACGAGAAAACCGATTGTTGCTCGTAACATATAGATTATATTCTCATTATTGTAGTGCGCGTGCGTGCTACAATATTGACTTTACTCGCCAAGTGAACGATACCTACATGACTGGACGTTGAAACTTAAAGTTTCAAATAGTCAATGGATATTTGCAGTTTCAGAGGCTAGCTGCGTAGCCAACTTATTTTGAGTCTGTCACGGCGCTGTGAGCGCCCTCATAGGAATTTGAATTGAATTGAATTCGAATTTATTGTCCACAATCGGGAATTCGGCTTACACAGGTCGTAAACGGAAGAAAAAGCAAGAGTATAAGTATCAATAGACTGCGATACACAGACAGTAATACAAACATATATACATCAAGTCCTACAAATAAGAAACTTATCTTCTCACTTGTGAATGAAATATATGGATAGAACTAGGCACAAATTAGTATCTGTAGCGGGCCCATAGTGTACGTAGTGGTCATAAACGCAGTTCAGAGCGGTTGTAAATGTAGTGCTCAAACAAAGGGTGTGTTTGGTCTTGCATGATTTGTTTCACTTTATTGCAGACCCTCTCATGATACAAGCACTCTAACGAAGGTAAGTGAGCACCGATTACCCGGTGAGCAACTTCCCTAGATTGCTCAATCATCTTCTCATCGATTCTTGTACCATTAGCAAAGTAACAAATTATGTGATACATCAAAACACTTTGCATGAGGGATTTATAGAACTAGGTCATGATTGTTTTATCCACTCTGAGGTTATTTAGTTTTCTCAAGAAATACGGTACAGCCTTTGATTTGCTTTCTTATGGACAACTGTGGCATTACTAGACCAGTCAGTTTTGTTACTCAGCATGATTCCTAAGTACTCATGTTTACCTACTTGTTCTACTTCAACATATATGGGAGTTATTGGCTTGCGACGGAAATCTATAATCAGCTCCTTAGTGTTGGACACATTAAGTTGTAAAAAATGATCATCGCACCACTGGACCAACCTTGTAATCGTGGTGGCGTATGAGTCAATGTCACCTGACAGGTAACAATGCAGTAATGACAGTATCATCCGCATATTTGATGACGCTACAATCACTGCTGGTCATACTCTGACAGTCGCTGGTATACAGGGGAATAAAGGGGGAAAACTCCATGCTCACTACAATACTGCGTGTTTGCAAAGTACTTCCTATAATACTGTAAGCACTCCATGCGCACTACAATACTGCGTATTTGCAAAGTACTCCCTATAATACTGCAAGCACTCCATGCGCACTAAAATACAGCGTATTTGCAAAGTACTTCCTATAATACTGCAAGCACTCCATGCGCACTACAATATTGCGTATTTGCAAAGTACTTCCTACAATACTGCAAGCACTCCATGCGCACTACAATATTGCGTATTTGCAAAGTACTTCCTATAATACTGCAAGCACTCCATGCGCACTACAATACTGCGTATTTGCAAAGTACTTCCTATAATACTGTAAGCACTCCATACGCACTAAAATATTGCGTATTTCCATGCAAATGCAGTTCTAGTTAGAAGGGTTTCTTTTTCCCTAGTTGTTTAGTTGTCACTACTAAACCGAATTCTAATTCTTATAAAAGGGAAGAAAAAGAGGGCGTAAAGTCAAGTGAGAGGCAATTGCCATTACGATCACTGTTGATATGCTGTCGATGATGCGATTAAGAATTGTAATACACATGGAAAGTAGATTAAGCACAATCAAGTGATTCAAAATCTCAAAACAAATACGGAAAGATTATGATTTATAGCTAATAAATGTACATATACCATCTATATGTGACAGAACGGCTTACCCTTGATAATCTATCATAGCGCCACAGTGAGTAGTAGAGCCCTTTTGATTTTGGTGCTCATCTCTAGAATATTAATGAGGTCACAGGGTCCAATGTAAACATTTTCAGAATTGAATCACACTTTGTGTGAAGGTGTTGGAAGATAGCGGGTACATTCTAATGTATGACATTGTTCAATGTGATATTATGCACATTTATTAGGGGGCAAGGCTTGAGTTGAATTTTACTAAAAAATAGCTTGTATAACATGGTTAGTTAACCTATTGAGTAAGTAGGTCCACAGTCAGTGAAATAACCTTGCTGATCAATTTAATCAACAATGACGAAAGCTTGGGATTATAATCTCAATTGCGAAGGAATCACCAAAAGCCCACTTGGTTGGGATATGCAGAGACACTTATTGTTGATGTATCTCTTTTGTCTTTGTTCTTTCAGTTCTTAAATTCATCTCTCTCTCTATAACACAGTACATGTGTGGTGAAGTCCTTGAAAGGAAACTTGAAGCACCCTTCCCTCAACCATTCATACCCCCCCGCCTCCCCCGGCCTCCCTCCCCCACATTTCTTCCTACCATCACAGTGTGTAGCATGCTACCGGTGTGGTGAATTCCTTGAAAGGGAACTTAAAGCATCCTTCCCCTCAACCCTTCATTCCCCCTGCAAAGCCCCACCCCTCACCTTTCTTCCTACCATCACAATGTGCAGCTAGCTACCAGTGTGGTGTTATTAATAATGTGCAGACGATATCAGCTATGATTTATTCTTAGAGTCCAGTTTAAAGAACATTAAACAAACAAACCATGAGCGTAAAACAAACAACCTTCCTTTACCGAACTGGAATGCTCTCAGATCCAGCAGTCCTCTTACATGGAGACTGGCTGCGTGGTTATGACAATGTTTTGTTTATTATTTAAATACATAATTTAACTTCATTTGCTATTCAAACAAAAATCCCTTTTTCTTCTTTTTTTTTCCAATTGTTTCTAAAGCAGAGTTTAATTATGGCTCTCATGATGTGTGATGACGTCACTGATGTTGGGTGTTCTCTGATCAGTTCATCATCTCATAGATTAATTTTCTTGATCTGAGCATCGAAGACTCGACTATCATCAATTGATTTCTTAATTTAGTCCAATATTCGTTCCTATTTTAGTTGTTTCACATGTTTCATGTAGGCTAAGTGTATAATTGATCAGATATATTCATGAGATGATAACAATTCTAACTCGATTGGTTTTATAACTAAGATGATAGGTTGTAAACTGATTAGGTATAAAACGGAGATGATAATGATAGTAAACTGATCGGTAATCTTACTGAGATATCATGATTATAAACTGATCAGCTACACTACTGAGATGATAATGATAGTAAACTGATAAGATCAAAATTAAGGAATCAACCATATTGATTACTCAGCTGATATGAAGTTACCATCGAGAGCCAACATAAATCCGGTGAATATATTGATGGTTTCATTCCAGACCAATATAGATTAAGTATGCACTTATCATTAACATATCTCTCTTTTGTGTTTTTCATCAGTTTGGAATGTTATCGACTATGACCAGTATCGTCGTCTGAATCTACAAACCGGTCAATGGCAGGTAAGAGATTGTTCACCTTTCATTCAGCTATTGCTCATAATGCAGGTCTGGTCAGCTTGTTTGCGTTATGCTGCCCTAGCACTGTTTTCAGTCCCCAATAAGTGTAAATAAATCAATATAGTGATACATTATCTGTGAAGTTTACGTGCTGCCGGTAATATTAGAAGTTCCGATGTAAAGAAAGAACTTTCAGACATCTTCCCGCTCCTACTTGGGGAGGGGGGGGGGGGGTTGTGGAGAGGGCGGATGGAATCTTGCGTGCTAACATTGTCTTAATGAATCTCATTCAGCGCACATAACGCTTAGTTCTATATTGACACACCCGTACAATGTCCATGTCATTGTGAGATCGTTGACGTATACTTCCAAGGGGTGGAGGGGGGGGGGGGTGGGGTGTAGAGAGCCTACTCTCATCTTTCCTGGTGTGATTTTGGTAAAATAAAGTATCATTATGTTTTCAAGGTCCTTATCTCCCCTTTTGCGGTTAAGTTTGCTGCAAGTAGATTTTAGCAAAAGCAACACAAAGTGTAGAAGCTAGAAATATCCAATATAGTATTATATCTTGCTAATAATTTAAATGTGTTGCTTAGAAAGCTTTAGGGGATTTGAAGGATGATTTATTATTCATCCATATTAGTGTCGTGACTGACATAAGTGTGTGTGTCTAAGCAGGCTTAAATATAATGAAAGGACGGATCTGGTTATTATTTGAAACCAATAAACTCTGATATATTCTTCTGAATGGTAATGCTTGACATGGTCCTGGTCACTTGTATATATGAAGGGAAGATGAGCTATTTTCATTAATGACATTGCAAGTGTTCCGATCTAATACTCTCTTGCTTGGGAGAGGGGATGGTGGTGATTATTGTATTCGTGTAAAATGGGAATAAATTTGAAAATAGAAAGAAACTCTGTAGTAATAATGTGTAGCTCTACTAACCCACTCTGTTGTTCCGTTGTACGGATAACATGGTAACCAAACATGTGCAGTCATGCACTTGATAACATATGAAAAATAAGACACATATTCGTATTATTTCCCGCGGGTTTTGAACAGACACAAACATACATACATAAGACGATTTTGAAGAGTCGATCAGGATCCGGGTAGGGCTAGGAGTGGAGTTGTTCCAATAACGGTAAAGTCGGTAACTGGTAATCTGATTTAAATATTCATAATTTGTCATCCGCTAATTGTTTATTGTATCTTGATAATTATCTTCAATTGTTAAAGGTATTATATTGCAACACCCGGACCTCCAGCCTCATGCATTCCTTATCATTAGTGTCTAGGATTGGGTGGAGGTTGAGGGCGCCAAATGATAGAGGAACAACTCACGTTCATTTTTGTATCACGTTTATTCCAAACGTAAAATAAACTTATACAAATCTGGAAGTGAACAGAAATACATATCTTTAAATATATTTTTGAGATGAAATTCTCGAGCATCGGTATGATAATTAACAACTGAGCATATCATTTCAATATTTAGTAGAACACTAGTAGCGTGTATGACTTTGAAACAAACCTGCTAAACGTTCCCAACATACCACTGTACATCCTCCTGAAACATTGGTTATATTCTTCTGAATCAAAACTTAGCTGTAGTAGAAATCAATGACATTAACAAATATCTTAATCAAATAATTTGTTCACCTAATGGAATTTACTGAAATATGCCGCTTTTACTTCACTGTCTCGATGAACATTAAATATGAAACCGTAGAATGTTGTCAATGATGCTGTACCGTTCTTGTTTATGTTCATTTAATTTCGGGGCAAATGCTCATCATGGCACAAACAGTTGTTGTATAAACAGTCCATTTAGCCGACCCCGTAGCTTACTGTGGCTGCTCTTGCATATTTTTCTTTGTTAGCAGGTATTAACATACCTGGTTATGTTATTTTTTTTTTCGTTTTCTCTGGTGTTAGGAGAAGTTGGTCTTCCATTAAATAACGCTGCCTATCACGTCATATATGTTGTAAATTGACCAAACCGTGAAATATTCGAAGAATTATTGGATACCCTGCACCTAACTAAGATATCTAGATATGTTGTCACAATCACGTGACTGCTCTTGATTAGTGAATTATTTGTCGTTTATCCAGCAGATTGTAGCAAAAACAGCACAAAGTACAGATGTTGTAAAAGTCCACTTTTGCAACTCTTTCTTCTAAGTTCAATCTTACTCAATTATTAACTCAAATTTATCAAGGTATATGTTCCTGCGACGGTTCCACGTACACTAATGTATATAAGACAATTAATACCTGTAGTCCCTAGGTCAGAAATGAGGATGAGCTGGTAGTGTAACGGATGGTGATCGATGCGAAGCAGCGCGATTTAACATTGTTGTTCTTTGTATGGTTTAAAATCATACCAGGAACTGGTTTACATTGCCAATTATTTGTGTGTGGAGTGCAGAGATAAACGAAATTGCTTGTGAACATTAGACTCACCGTTTTCCAAAGTGTTTATGCTGGACATTTTGGCGATTGATATAAATGAAGGAAGAGGTGAATACGTTTATTGATAAAATGAAATACAATTGAAGACTATTTTGTAAATTGTGAAAATATTATATTCGTGATTTGGAATAAAATGTAGAAGAAGATCTTGCAAATATGTATTTTTTTTAGTGGCAGCAGATTCGCTCTGTGGGGTAAATCATTACCGATGATTCGGTGGAGCTGTGATTAAATCCCTTTCTACGCACATTTACACAACAAGAATACTAGTCAATATGTGGGGGCAATTATACTTCAGCTTCGTTCTGTTGTCTAGATACCATGGCAACTAAAGAACTAGTTTTGTGACGCTGTATACGAACACAATGTTGAAAAAGATCATGCGCATGAATCTGTTTTTTTCTTTAAGATACTGCGTCACGGATATATATATGCTCAGCCTGAGCCGTATATTGCTTCTGCTTTTTGTTAAAAGCATCTTAGATGTGCAGTATACACTTCTTTGGAGAGGCTGGATGATCTGTGTACAGCTATGGTTGGATCACAAGACTAAAGTAACTTAAGGAATGTAGCATTAACATAGCTGGTTTCGTTTACAGTATCAACTTAATCGACATCAAATATACTCAAAAGCTTTCATAGGTTTCATGAATTATTATAAATCGGATAAATGCTTCAACTAATTAAAAAAAAAATGCTTCAACTCATGAGAAAAATGGTTGCTTTTTAACCAGCATCGGAACTTAAATCAGACCTATTACATATTTCATAACTAGCTTCACCTTCTCATACATGTAAAAATTTGGGCTGAAGTTTTTTCTAATTTCATCGCCTGTTTTGGCTAATTACAAGCGGTCAGATTCACAGCTCCTATTATAATATTGCTACACCGTTGTATAAATGACATGTACACTTAGAGATTCCGTAAGAAATATCTAACCAGAATCTATTACAAAAGTCGAATATATTGTTCATTTCATTTCCGTTAGCACCAGTATAAATATAAAATATTTAAACAAGGGAACCAAAGACTAAGAAATACAAAAATATGTACATTAATATAGGCGTAAAGATAAGAAAGTAAAAGGTTAATAAATACTTGAAAACTTGTTTCTAAAAATAATCTAAAAAGTGATTCTGTTTGAATAAACTTAACAGAAAAGCAAAGCAAATAATTCTGAATGGCTTTATTTCATTCTTTGGCAAGATATTAGTATTGTATAAATTTCTATTGGCTTTAACTATAAAATACCCTTAAGTGCTGGATGCAGTGCGTGTTCCATATGAATAGTTCATGTATACTCAATACAATAGGAATTGTCCAATCAAGACGCTTAAAGGAATAATAAGTTAACGGAAGATCTGTAAATATTACAGATTATAATTTTGAGAATTTTATTTCTGATATACCGTTATCGATGATCCAATTATCCCTCGAGACCAAAATGGTATAAGTAATGCTATCACTGACATATCACCTTTGAAAATGTCATAAGAGGGATTTGTCTGAAATACAGACTAAGCTGATTTACAGAAAAGACTGTCTGGTATAACAGTCATAGCACATAGTCATATAGTATATTGCTATAGGTATTCCATTGCAGTCGCTACGGACTAAAACATGTTTGTTTACATGTGTGAAAGTGCTACAGTATGCATAGCTATAGAGACTTAACTAGTTGATATTCTAACTTCAAGATATTGACATAAATATACAGCAGATTTATTTTAATGCATTTGTTTCAAACTGACAAATCAGTGAGTTATTGTACAAATAACACGAGGTATGGTACAAATAACATGAGGTATGGTACAAATAACATGAAGTATGATACAAATAACATGAGATATGGTACAAATAACATGAGATATGGTACAAATAACATGAGGTATGGTACAGATAACATGAGGTATGGTACAACTAACATGAGGTATGATATACAAAAAACATGAGGTATGGTACAAATAGCATGAGGTTTGGTACACATAACATGAGATATGGTACAAATAACATGAGGTATGGTACAAATAACATGAGGTATGGTACAAATAACATGAGGTTTGGTACACATAACATGAGATATGGTACAAATAACATGAGGTATGGTACAAATAACATGAGGTTTGGTACAAATAGCATGAGGTATGGTACACATAACATGAGATATGGTACAAATAACTTGAGGTATGGTACAAATAAGATCAGGTATGGTACAAATAACATGATGTATGGTACAAATAAATGAAACTAAATGAAGTCTCCTTCCACGCTCGTACTCCAGCACTTTCGTCCTATTTCCTAATTATTGTAATTATTGTTGTCCTTCTTTCTCCGCATGTAGACCCCTACTGTATGTGCTCTCCTTTTAGAAGTTATTGCCTTGTGAATCAATAAAACTTCTCAATTTTAAAGTAGAGAATATTCAGACAGATAATTCCTTATAAAACAAAATTAGTCTACCGTGCTTGCAATGTCTCTCTTCCACACCGTCTCAGTCAAAAATGTTTTATTGGTGAAAATATCGATGCATACTTTTGATCTCTAGAATCTTTACGTTGTGACGTCACTGTACGCAGTAATACAACAGTCAGTAACTGTGACTCGGTTCTAATAGTTTCAGTTGTAATGGGATTTGGGGGATCCATATTGATTATAATTTATTATTTATTTAGATTAATGTATATATACGTGACTGACATAAAGGTGTGGGCCAGAGCAGGCTAAGATATGAAACGGCAGATCTGTTTTTAACTTGAAACAAAGAAATAAGTCTATTTTTAAGGTAGATTTCGTCAATTAGATGTACTTTAACATGCAAGGAAAATTGAAGTAGAGGTGACTACATTAAAGGTCAACTTAAAGGTGTTAAATTTAAGAATTTGATTTAACTTTCAAGAAACTTCTTTTGTACCATCCTCTATATGTACAGAACTAAGCAGCAGCATTATGATACGAAACAAGGCAACGGTGAATATGAAGTAATAATGGTTCAAAATATTTGCATTATTTCTTTCGTCTTTTGAATAACTACTAATGTGTATAATGTAGAGTCTTGAAGGAGCCTGGGCCAGATAAGATAGGGGAGGGGTGGGGTGTTCAAAATAACTGGTAATGTGGTTGATTTTTAAACAATTAACACCCGGCAAATTAATAACTATATTCAAGCGCTGACAATAACGTAATGCAACATCCTGGCCTTGTATCCTCACATGGTTCCTATTATTATTAGTACTTTTTCCAACAGAACCATTCAATATGTCTGTATGTTATAGTATAATGAACACTCTGATGTAGTTGAGTCCAATTATTCCTGATTCCGAGTCGAGTACGAGACTACTTGGTTCGAGAATGGTACTCTAGAGTCCGAACAGAGTTATAGAGTATATGAACAACCCAAACCAAGTCCGAGTCCAGCTAATACATAGAGACAAAGCAAATGACAAGCTGATACGGTGTCTGCCTATACTAGTCTAATAGACACACAGGGAGTATCGGTTAAATACACAGACTCTAGTCATTCATAAATTACAGGCCGTCGTTTGAGGTCTAAATTTTCCCTGCCTAAATTGGACAGAGAGAGACAACTATTGCGAAACTGATTATTTGGGCATGTACAACTTTCAATAAACAAACACACCCACACAGGTTAAAGTTAGAAAGCAAAACTTCTGTGCAGGGTTTATAACATTTCATTGTTTTTCAATGTTAACAGATCTCCACCAGTCTATTTAATTCTCCCTTATGTCTCTTATTTTATGAGTTCATCACACAACTGCATTTCCCAAACTGTCATGGATATCTCTACACGATCAACAATACGATAGAAACATCCCATCTAAGACGGGGTGGGGGGGGGGGGTAAACAATATGCTGCATTGTGGGCTTAACAAGATTTTGATTTATTTTGACCATTACGTCGATCCAACCACGATGTTCTGAGTTCTATCTTTGAATACTGCCCTCTTTTCCCTCCTCGTCATCTTCTAGTACATGGTATCCATCTGACCATCTCAGGGAGAAGTTCATCATCATGACGTCACTCAGTGTTTGATGACGTCACTCAGTGTTTGATGCTTGTATTTATGTTATTAAGTCCGCGAATCTTATAACAGTGACGAGTCTTTCTCTTATATTGACTTTAGTGTGTTCAATACAGATGTGTGTTTACCTGCGGTGCCTGGAATAATTTTCTGCGACATTGGTGAACATATATCATTCTAACTTATAATTTTTTTACTTCGCCTATTGAATTTTCCTAAAACACAGTTTCAACATCTCATGATAATAACCTATCTCTTCCTTTCAGCCCTGTGACGGACTGGGTAATCTACCAGGAGAAGAGGTAAGAGAGACACAGATTCATGTTCCTGTTAATTAGTAACGGTAATTTAGTATCAGTCAAGAAGGTGTTAATTACTGTGGAACAAGGAAATAAGATAAAAGAGTATTATACTTTGTATCTCATGATGGAGGAAAGATTTATAATTGAAGTGTATCGAACAGGGAATTTAGATGGGCAAGTTACATTGTTATCAATGTGAAGTTTAGATGCGGCCTAAATAATCTTCCTTCCGCACACAGTCAAAGAAATGATAAACAAAGAAACGGATAGACTTGTAAATACTACAAGGTTTGGTCCGGTGTTATGGTGTGTTGCAACCCCCCCCCCCACCCCCCCTGACAGATGCGTAATGATTATTTCATTTCACTCTCTTGATGTGCATATCATAATTTGTTACTAGTTCAAAAAGTATCAAAGAAGCATTTTCAATATTTCTTGTAGTAAATCCTTTGTTTATTCATTTCTTCGCGAAACAATTTTCACAGGTTATTGACTGTGAAAGAAACTGACAAATAAAATAACATTTTAAATGTCACTTTTAATGCTACATTAAAAATAATATATTAACATCATTTAATATCATATGACGGTTCAACAGTGTTACCATATAGTGTAACAATTTTCTCAACATACAAAGGGCTAACTGTAGAAGTCTATACTCAAATCTCCTATTCCGTTATTCTTTGATTATATAAAATCATAAGAATCATTTTCTGGGATTGGGGAGGGGTTAGGGATGATTAAGGAGGGTATCCGTTGGGTTATATCATCATTATTATTCATTGTGATATGAGAGCATACACTGTGCCATAAAATCACTCGGAGCGAACTGTTGTTGTTATATGACATATAATGAAACTAGAACAAAATAAAAAGTTGATATCTTAGTGACTGAGTGATGACGTCATACCGTAATCCCTTACAGAGTGGATTAAATGGAGGAGGGGTGCATCAAGTAAGTTCCAGTTCGGGTCCGTTTATATAAAAGGCATGCATGACAGCAACGGCGTAGGTAGCTAACGACACTTAAGTGATTTGAGATGAAGCTGCGTGCATGAGAGTTGACTCTCTCCACATAAACTTTATAAAAAAAAACATTTATTGAGCAGTATACTTCCCAAATGTGTGTCACTTCAAAGCCTCAAGTCAGATTTCGAGAAGGTTTACGCTGGTTTTTATCTCAAGTAGTGATTATTTATGAAAACAACTTGTTACAGTTATTTTTTTATGGTGGTTTTTAGTCTGTTTTCAGGTGCGTATCCAGGGGGGCGTTGGGGGCGCGCGCCCCCCGGGTAAGGACAAGAGGAGAGAAAAAAAGAGAAGAAAAAAGGGAAAAGGAGGGGGGAAAAGAAAAGGAGGAGAGAAAGGAAGGGAAAAGAAAAAGAAAAAAAGAGAGAAAAAGGAGAAACGGAGGGAGTAGAAGATAGCCAAGACCTCGGGAAGAGAAAGAGGAACAGTCATAGTTAAAGCGCTGATCCCAATTATATACACAGGGTAGCCAGTGACAGATCAAGGATTACGGAGGTGGTGTGCGACTCACCCTACCCCTTACACCGACAACTCCATTTTTGACGTTTCCATTTTTCCTCTCTCACTAATGTATCTATATAAATACTATATATGGTCTATCATAACCCGTGTGTGTGTATGGACGCCTTAACAATTGTACAATTGTGCTATATGGAACCAACTGTGGCTGGTCTTGAACTCGACCGAGTCGTCGGGGAACATGACGCATTTCGGGAAGGGGGGCGACCGCCCCACCCCCGAGAAAATTTTCTTTACGACATCGCTAGTAATTTCAAAATAGACAATGCTTAGATGCAACTTACAAGGCCTGGGAAGTGTCATTTCGGCCAAAATGTTTCTTGTACGCTTCGCGCCAACTCATGGTGGCGCTTCGCTTAGATAGTTTGCCTACAGGCTTCGCCCCTCCCTTGTCAATTACTCGCTTCACGCCTGTTCGAATTTGTAAAGCAAAGAGCAGATATAACATCATATCAGTGAGCATTGAAATGCATGTTCCACGATGAACAGCCTCAAAAACTGTCTATGTGTGTAGTCAAAGGCGTAGGAGCCAAATTGGATTTGGGGCTGTAACGACTTGCCCGAAAAAAAAGCCAAAATTTTTCGCGCGCGAAGCGCGCGTTCAACATATCGATGCCAATATCATATAAGCAACCATCGGTCATTACATTGCATGGCATTCGTGTGCCTTAAGATCCGTGAAAGTTGCACAGTATACCGCCGGATGCTAATGTAAACAACCAAATGTCTTATGTAGATGGAGAAAAAGCATACAGATCCATTTATGTCAAAACTCTCTTTTACAGTAGTAATGTCGGCCAAGCTTACAACTTTATTTTAATTACCAAGGAGATCATTTTTAAGCTATTCATTGCTATTTATTTTTCTTTCAGTAGGTGCCAGAAAAAATGGGAAAAATTTGGTTGCGGGAAGGGGGGGGGCTGCAGTCCCGCCTCCTACGGGACCTACGCCTATGTGTGTAGTGTTCGGTTTCGATATACCTGATATCGGAAATATCTGCTATTTGTCATTTCCTTCAACCAAGTTTTATAATAGCCATTATAAGAGGTTTTAATATTTCTACACCAATAAATTAATTGTGTCTGAATTTTAGAAAATTTCCTCACCAACATTCTTCATCATACTTTCCTCTACTCGTGCAATTTTCACCTGTCTATTAGGGGTTCAAGGAGGTTTTTCTATATTGGTTGTCCATAGATAGAATTTTGTGCAACATTATGGGTATGTTTTCAAGTGATTTTTATTCACGAGAAATGTGAATTTTCAAATTCTCAACAAATAATCGGCTTAAAACCTTGAAAAGTGGGGCTTTCGGATATTGTGGGCCGTGACGTAGAATCACCTACAAAAGCAATGATCCATAGGACATGCAATCAGGTCGAACATGATGTGTGACTGATGACAATCTTCAAAAAGGTTATGGATGGAAAAAAAAAAACTTTTGGGAAATACTTGGTTCTCAGGCAAACGTGTGCATCTGGTTGGTCATTTTCAAGCCCGAGAAGTGCCATTTCCGGTAATCTGGGGGTATCAAAACCAGAAATTTTCTTGTACGCTCCGCGCCAACCGATGGTGGCGTTCCGCTTAGATAGTAATTCGCGCCCCCCGGGTTAGAAAATCCTGGATACGCGCCTGGTTTTTTCTTCAATATGAAAGCCGATTTCTGAATATTTTACCAAAATTTTCTCATGTTAGTCAAAATTAGCTAGCAATGAATTACAATAACACATCATTACATCTTCTCCCCTCTATATATGAAATCTTATTTTGGAATATTCAATGAAACATTAATCTTTAACATGTCGTTACCTACACACGTGTACAAACAGATGACACATAAAACACCAACTGGGGAAGTTCCATTTTGCTTTTTATATTTTAGATAATATGTTGTGAAAACCTGACTAATCCAGCTAACAAATAACGTTGTAATGGGCGTTTGATATCGAATAATGCCAACGTTTATGCAGAATAAACATAAGAGCTGATTTCAAGGCACGTTTTATCTGCCTTCCTATGGCCCATTTAAATTATTTGTAAATATGCCGGTAGCTTACACGTGTAGCAATGACGTATTAATGCTACATTAGCATGTTATATATACGAAACTGTACTAAGGGAATTGGGTGTGTACTCACCATGCAGGCGACGGATAAGTTGACGTGATGAAGTGTTCCTCCTGAAAGGCAGAAAACTAGCGGCTCGTAGTGCCATTGTTTCGAGGCGGAGGGAGGGAGGATTCGTGCGAATAAATTGATTAAAACAAGAGTATGTTACCCAAAGTTGGATGCAAATTTATATTAACCTCATCCCATCCCTCTTCATGGACGTCTTTGGTCCACCAACTTTCTTCGGCGGAGTTTTAGAAGTCACTCATAGTTTAATAATTGTAATACACCTTGATACATTACGTACATAGACATCTTAGACATAACTGTAAGGAGTAACCATGGAGATACAGGAACACTATTAATTAATTACCTAGATCTAAAGCTATTTTTATGTTAATGGATAAAGGAAGTTAATAACCCTTGGATGTCGAACAATAAACCGTCGAAAACGTTTACAATATTTTCATAAAGAGCGGTCAGTTTCACCCTTCAACGTCCGGAATGCCTTTCATTTTGAATTAAGAAGCGCTAAACTGATACTGCACAGATAAACTAACGATATAGTAAGAACAAAAGAGTAGGTAATTCGTGTTTTACGAGACGTTCATTTTGATTAATTATGCGACTCATATGGTTAACGCTGGATTCACGTTCATTGTAAAGTCAAAACAATAGAGCGAAAAAATAAAACAAATAAAACATATATCTTTCAAATCATTCGCATCACGTGACACAAAGTGTTTCTAGTTCGTATTGTTTACAATGTGTTACGGCTTCCAAGTATATTGATATCTCGTTCATCGTTCCGGACTAATAAGAAAGTAATCTGGCTTTCAATTTCTTGTTTTGACAGTTTTTTTTTTCATTTTTGATCCTCTTTGTCCAAAAAAAAAATCTTTGTTTCTTCTCCACTCACTATTTTTATCTCTTCAATTTCCCCAATCTCTCCCATCTCTCTCAAAACACAAACCGAGGTCAAGTCTTACTGTAACTATATGCCTATACTACCAACAAACTAACAGGTTCCCAGACAATGGTACTACGGTAACTAGAGATGCCCGGATGCTACGGGAAGGGGACAGGAGTGTATTATGATCGCGAATTATTTTTCGGAACAGTAATTTTCTAACACTATAGTTGTGTATATTTTCGCATTGGGGTTCCGGGATGCATCAAATACTTTACAAACTTAATTTCAGGAGTGTTTAGACTTCGTAGGCAATATGTCTTTGGTTCCAACTAGACCACTGACCATATGTATTAAGCGAGCTCTTGACCGTGTGAACATTCACAAGGTAGCGCTTTCAGCACCCCTAAACATCGGTCTGAGTCCGCCCTTCCCCCCACCCCTTCCACCGTTCATCTCTAACCTGGTGTTATTGTTAAAAGTCTTTCTCACTATAATATGCACTTATAATGATGCCCTAAACTGTTAATATCTTTCTATTGAAGATAAAATATGCTAATGTTAACACAAGTTCCGTCGAAACAAAACATAAAGCAGAACCCAGTCTAGCATGGTCAAGAAAACCAACTTAAATAACTATCCCATAAGAGCTCAATAATGATCATTTCAGGGAATTTCCTTATTAAAGGAACAACAGTATGAACGTCAGATAGTGACACGGCCTACCCAACATTTTACACGAAATGATTCGATTGGTTTCAAAGTTCTAGAGAAAGAAGGGAGAGGGGTGGGGTCCAGCTGGAAATATATATACCACATTTATGGATCAAACTCAGGTTACCATCAGAATGGAGTACACTGGGCATTTTAATCCCCAAATAATGCTGCACCCTTCACCAGCTCTTGAACTCTCACCTTTGTAATGCACAATCACGTAATTCAATGCCCAATTTGATGTGGCTCCTACATTTGTGAATTCTTAAGAAAAGCACATAATGAGAGATGAGTGACCTGAATATGTTTCTGTAACGATTACATTAATGTTTGAAGGAATTGTCGAACTTTCATAATGATGAGAATGTTAAACCCTGCAGCTACATTGAAAATGGTTACTCAGGTTGACGGGATCAGCTTATAAACAGGACGGAACATTTCCTTGCATCGCCAATGTGTGATAGTACATTGGGTTGCATTGATTGAGTCATCGTGATATCAAGGGGAAATCCCCTGAATAGAGTCATTTGATGGTTACCAGTAGGGAAGAGGATGGGGTGTGGAGATAAGTGAACTGATTCGCATTAATCCTGTAATACACAGAAATCACTTTTATAGATTGGGAGAGGATTAGATCCTTGAGTTATGAGTCAATAATTGTTGACATTAACTTTTCAATGTTGTTACTTATTTTCAATATTTCAAGCAAACAGTCGAACTTTTTTTATAGAATCGAACCTTCACAAATCAGTCCTTTCAAGCATGAAATCAAAGCGACCACAGCATTAGTGACCTTGGTTTCATGGATTTAGCCTTCATGTGTATATCATGTTCAGTACCAAAAATATTCGCAGGACGAACTCGTTAGAAATCCCTAAAATAATAACTGAAATAATAATAATAATAAACCGGACAAAAATTGTCAAGACATTTAAAACATGCAAAGTTTAATGTAACATGACTCGATTTATCTGAAATAACACTTTTAATATGGATGCATATGATGAATATTTACAACATTTAACTATACTGCATTGTCTTTGTATCTGTATTATCTTATACATATTCATTACTTATATTTTTCCTCTTGTTTAGGGATTCCATGATGAGAGTTACCAGTTTAGCTTGGAGGACTTCAACCAGGCAAGGCGCATGTAACTGTAAGTCAATACAGCTGAATACTCTCTACCTTAGTATTTAACATTGTATTTGTTAACAGTGATTGTCTGCTACTTTTAGTTGTAAAATCTTAATATAGGCCTATTAAAAGTAATCTCCATCAAACACCAGAATATGTATTCCTATATCTGTGATTATCTAATTTTATCTGGTCACTAATATCATTTGCCTCAACTATAATTGGTTTTATTATATTTTTCGTAACAAAGCTGATCCCTGATAAATGTATGAAAATGAGTGATAAGTTCCTTCCATTAACAGAAACATTGTTCGCTTGTTTCCCGTGTCGCGGTGTTTTGTTTAGCTGGTGGGTTAAATTACATGTTAGTTTATGGTATTGCTGGCGCTTTTTCCGGGGGAGGGGTGGCTTAGGTATCACTTTCCCATTATTCCACGAATAAGTGTTTCCTTGACCCATTTATTATGAAAACAATGTTACATAATATATCTCATTTTATCTCTATCTTACAGTTCAATGCAAGATGCATGATCATCTGGCGTTGCCAATCATCAACAGGACTGTGACGTCATTCACTCAATCCTCAAATTGATGGCAGTAATTTCAGTGAGAAAGGATCTAATAAAGAGATTAGGTTGTAAAACTATTAATATATCCCGAATACTACAAACAGCTCCAGATAGATCTCTAGTATAATACACATGCAATTAGTCTTGTATGATTGTGACGTCATCAAATGCCTATATTCTCAAGACAATGGAATGGTGACTTGGTGAAGACTGTCACTTTTACATTCATTGTGATTGGATCTTGAAGAGAGATAGAATAGATATAGAGATAGAGGGATTTTAATAATTTCATGTACAATAAAGAAGTGAAATTTGAAAGATAACTTTTCAATTTACATTTTGTCTTAAAGGATGACTTTTAGTAGAATATCCATAAAAAAAGAGTGTTTTTAATGTTTCTTCAACTTTCTGGTTTGGTAAGATATTCACCTTTTAAAATATGCTATATGTCTTGAATACTCCTTTAATGTAAAATTGATGATGACGTCAGCCCCTTAGTACAGGCCTAAATATTCATGTTAATAATGTGATTTATACATTTTAATAACTCAAAAGAAAATCAAATGTGGTCACTTTGTCCTTAAACCAGAGCATATTTAGATGATTTTCAACTACATTTGTCCATGTGGAATGTCTACTACAATGTTAACATGTTATTTGAGGCCATATAAGTCTTCTCATCCCATTGTGTTTTGTGTTGTATTTGAGGAACTGACATAACTGTCTCCGTATTATACTATATAGTCCAGCTACCTTTACTGATGAACTCAGCTGTTTAAAGTAACATACATGTCTCAAAATAAATGTTATAGTAAAAGCAGCCTAGACTGAAAGCCAGTGGTCTACAACATAACAACATTAATGTTGTGATTAAAGCAACCCTGTAATATGCTACATGTCATACTACTTAGTTTTGTGCGCTAAAGTGTACAAATGTAATTTGTTAGGCTTTGTTAGTCACATTGCTGTCCTTCGGGGACTAGAGAGGTGGTTGGTGGGGAGATAAATGTTATCCTGTGACCATTTCTGAATCTGATGAATATGCTGCTAAAGATTGTTATGAGTACACTGTCCACTATCTATCTCCTATTGTGAGACAGCGCCCTTATTTCGCCAACTATAGTATGGTGACGGTAGTAGGAAGGGTTTGACGTAACTACATTGGTGATCAAGTAGATGTTATAGTAGTTATTTGCACCACCAACATAACGCTAATCTGTAGAATGGGAATTAAATGGTAATGTACAGTATCTTCACCCCAATATGTTACAAAGTCTTCGTTACTTGCGTAAATAAAGAGAAAAGTTTGTTTCACGCACTCCTCGTGTGCAGGGTATAACAACCTTAATTGGTCCAATTGTATGTAATGTTATCATGCATCCCAATTCCAGACCCATATCTCCAACCCCAACTCCCCCCCCCCCTGCCTCCCCCGACAAACACCTTACTACTCAGAAAATTTCACGCCTAATTCTGTACATATTTCTATACTATTTCTAAGCAGACATGTTTAGAATGCTTTCGTTATAATCTGTACATACAGTATCCACATACACTCGGTAACTAGGAGTGCATGATTACACTTTATCTTCGTTCTTCCTTTTACTACATTTTGATTTAAACTGTGATGTATCGGTTACGTAATGTCTTAACCCTAACAAGAGTAGAGTCACCTTAATTGTGTCAATGCTAAGACTAAATGACATTCATTGGTTATCTACAATACAATTGTGTTATTAAAAGCGAACTACAAGAACTTTGATGTGATATTAATTAATATCTGTGATATGTTTTTTTTCTTTCTAAGTCAGCATTTCTTCATGTTTGTCGGTTCCAATGTATTATCGTTCTTAACTTGAAGACATTTAGATGACATGACTGTGACGTCATATCATATGATTTAAATAACAAATGTATATTCTGTATGGTAAGTAACTGAGACCTAACTAAATCGATCAATGCTTTTCATTGTATTCTTTGATTATTATTTAATTTTCGCTTTATAATTGTTTTTATTGATTTATAGTCTGTCCGTTCAAATCATTATCTTAATAATTAAGTTTATTGTTATGACCTTTACGTCATACCCTATTTGATGTATTAACTGATTCCATCAGCGCACGAAGAATATAACATGAACGCTCAAAATAGTTCACCGACAAAGAAACATAGTAAAGTTTCTATTTAGTGTTAACACTAATATTTCATTATTAACAATCAAGTAAAGGATGCTTTGATCATGCGCAATTAGTTCGATCTCTCCATGTATGATGACATAACGTCGATACAGGATTTAACATTACTAAAGACATTAATGAGGTAGACAGATTCCCCTTATTTTTAGGGCTTTTAATGGATATCATATTTTTATTTTTCATTTGCTTACTCTAGAATTTTGCTACATTTTGAAAACTGTCTGTTGAAGTGTTGGTTATGTTTTGACTCAAAAGAGACTGTAACGTCGATAATCTTAAAAGGAGAAAAGGAAAATGTACATTTGACTTATTAAAGAGAATCATATACTAAGCATCCTGGTGAAATTTGTATCCAATCCATGCATTTTGGAGATATTGATAGCTGAAATTGTAACAGTTAGTACCAAAAGTAAACTTGGAGCAAACAGGTGTGACGTCATAGTTGCACACTAACAGAAAAATGTTCCAGTTTTTTATGTTTTTACTTCCTTCGTTTGACTTTGGATTGGGAAGGATCCCAACTTTGCTTTAGTGTATGTGATGATGACAATATCCATTACTTGGAAAATACACATAGTTTAGTGCATACCAAGTTTTGATTCCTTATCGAATGCAAAAGGAACATATGCGATGGCGTGTGCGTGTGTGTGTGCGTCTGTGACACTTGCTTGAGTCCGCGATAACTCAACAACGGGGTGATGCATATTTGTCATACTTGTTAAGTAGATAAAAGGTGTGCCCAATTTTTATAGAGATGACCTTTTATTAATAAGGGTATGGTGTCAAACGTAAAACGTTTTACTTTGCAATAACTCCGCAACCCGAAGTCGGATTGCAGCCAAACTTGGTATACAGTTGCTGGTTAATGTCTGGGCCCCCAAAAATTCCGGACCCATTGGTGGAACTAAATTTGATTTCCAACTAAAATGCATTTTGAGGCAACTTCTTTGGGCCCGAATTTTTGGGTCCCAATATTTTGGACCATCTGAGCCCACATTTTCTCTCCATTGCAATAACCATTGCAACCGTAAGTCGGGTTGTAGCCAAACTTGGTAAACAGTTGTTGGTTAATAGCTGGTACATGTAGGCCATCTGTATCCCAATAACTCCGGGCCCATTTTTTGGGCCGGCAGGGACCAACTTTTATATTCAACTCATATGCATTTTAGGACAAGTTCATTGGGCCCGAATTTGTGGGCGCAATATTTTTGGGACCATTTGAGGGCAACATTTTATTCGGCCCAAGTTTTTGGAAGGGCCAACATTTGATATTGCTATAACTCCACAACCTTCAAGTATATATGATTGTTTCCAAACTTGGAATACAGTTGTTGGTTAATAGCTGGTATATGTAGGCATACATATTATGATAATGAGTGATGGCATACAAGACTTTAATATTCACTTACAAAGGAACCATAGTGACCGTTGGGCTCTTGTTAATGCTTTATCGCCTTCATTTACCCTATACGTTGTTATTTTATAGTCCTAAGTAAAGCATTTGGACAAAACGATCACGTGAGCTTACAGAGTTTAACGAGATTGAATATGATAATGCTGACAATGTTATGTACATTAAGTAAGCCCTATATGCAATGGTATGCTCTCTGTGTTTCACGATTTTATTTTTTCCTTAAAATGTTTACTGAATCTTTTAAAGTTCCTACTTGTTTTGTGAGACTAAAGGAGAATCAAACCAACGATAATTTCAATATTATGTGATAGGTAAGCTATCGATCATTGTAATATTATGTGATAGGTAAGCTATCAGTCATTTTAATATTATATGATAGGTAGCTTTCGATAATTTAATATTACAAGGTAAGCTATCGATCATTTTAATATTATGTGATAGGTAAGCTATCGATCATATTTAATTTTATGTAATAGGTAAGTTATCAATCATTTTAATACTATGTGATAGGTAAGCTATATTTAATATTACATGATAGGTAAGCTATCGATCATTTCAATATGATGTGATAGGTAAGCTATTCGATCATTTTATTATGTTATTGGTAAGCTATCCATCATTCTGATATTACATGATATATGGTAAGCTATCGATCATTTTAATAGTATGTGATAGGTAAGCTATCGATCATTTTAAAATTACATGATAGGTAAGCTATCGATCATTTTAATATTACATGATAGGTAAGCTATCGATCATTTTAATAGTATGTGATAGGTAAGCTATCGATCATTTTAAAATTACATGATAGGTAAGCTATCGATCATTTTAATATTGTGTGATAGGTAAGCTATCGATCATTTTAATATTACATGATAGGTTAGCTATCGATCATTTTAATAGTATGTGATAGGTAAGCTATCGATCATTTTAAAATTACATGATAGGTAAGCTATCGATCATTTTAATATTGTGTGATAGGTAAGCTATCGATCATTTTAATATTACATGATAGGTAAGCTATCGATCATTTTAATATTATGTGATTGGTAAGCTATCGATCATTTTAATATTACATGATAGGTAAGCTATCGATCATTTTAATATTATGTGATTGGTAAGCTATCGATCATTTTAATAGTATGTGATAGGTAAGCTATCGATCATTTTAAAATTACATGATAGGTAAGCTATCGATCATTTTAATATTACATGATAGGTAAGCTATCGATCATTTTAATAGTATGTGATAGGTAAGCTATCGATCATTTTAAAATTACATGATAGGTAAGCTATCGATCATTTTAATATTGTGTGATAGGTAAGCTATCGATCATTTTAATATTACATGATAGGTAAGCTATCGATCATTTTAATATTATGTGATTGGTAAGCTATCGATCATTTTAATATTACATGATAGGTAAGCTATCGATCATTTTAATATTATGTGATTGGTAAGCTATCGATCATTTTAATATTACACGATAGGTTAGTTATCGAATATTTAATATTATGTGATAGGTAATCTATCGATCATTTTAATAGCATGTGATAGGTAAGCTATCGATCATTGTAATATTATGTGATAGGTAAACTATCGATCATTGTAATATTATGTGATAGGTAAGCTAACGATCATTTTAATATGAAGTGATAGGTAAGCTAACGATCATTTTAATATGAAGTGATAGGTAAGCAATTGATGAGCAAGTCACTTTAGGTTACTTACGCATTTGAGCAAAAACTGCATTTGACTTTGGAGATATCGATTCTTAAATATTTGTTTAGATACAAGAATTGTAGATTTGAATAAGTTTTGAAATTTTACATTTGACTTCATTAATTGCTTCATTAAAAGTCTTCTCTAATAAGGTATGTAAGTAGAACGTTAAAAGTAAATTCTTTTAGCATTACATAATTTTGGCGTAGTAAAGCTGATAATATTATGTATATATCAAGTAATCCTTAAATACCAAGATCGGCTCTGTATAGTATATACTCTTCATTTTATTCTTTCATTGTTATTTTAATGCGCCTTATAAATGATTCTACTGGTTTCATTTTATTAAAGATCTTCTTTATTTCTTTATAATCCGATATTTTCCTTCGATTTATAACAATTATAATACTCTAACAAACACTTGCTCTAATTATTGTTATATTTAGACATTAATTATTAAATTACTTCCTGCTTAAACCATTTATTAATTTTACTTTCTCTCTGTTAAGTTCATTTCTTTCGTTCCTCATATTCTATATTATGAATTAATCTTTGATATTACTCACGCGTAATACAGTAAGTATTAGAAGAATATTGTTGAATGTTATCATAATAACTATGACTGGCTGTCTACCGTTATACCATTGATTGTGTTACTCAAAATCATACTAAAACACTGTCTTAGACATTACTAAATAACAATGACATGTTTTGTTTTTAAATCCAGTTCTTTGTTCCATTATTATGATTTCTAATCATGTTTCTTTGAATACAATAGGAACACGTGACTTTGACGTATAATAGTAAGATTTTAACATTATAGTAACGAAGATAATGTTCTGTATAATTAACATGAACCTTAAATGCGATGATCGGCTTACTGTATTACGCGTGAGTAATATCAAAGATTAATTCATAATATAGAATATGAGGAACGAAAGAAATGAACTAAACAGAGAGAAAGTAAAATTAATAAATGGTTTAAGCAGGAAGTAATTTAATAATTAATGTCTAAATATAACAATAATTAGAGCAAGTGTTTGTTAGAGTCTTATAATTGTTCTAAATACATAACTTTCATTATCCTCGTTATTTTGCTTCTTCTTATTAATGGTGCTGGTTGATAATTAATGAATATTCATGATCTCTTCATTGTAATTCATTTTTCGTCGTATTTGCTTTAACCCAATTGGATATTATGAAGCCATAAAGTTTACCAATATAACCCAGCCCTGTCACGCAAAACTGCATATATTTACATAACTACAAAGTTAAACACAGATTAACAGATAAATATGGAAGAAATCACTGCGTTGCAGTATCTGTTTATGATATTAGATTATTTCCATGGAAATAATTATTCCTTTATTTTGTAATTGTTCTTGGTATCTTCGATCTTTCTGTATGCTTGTACAAATATATAATTTTTGCAACCAAACATACTTGTTCCCTTTGAGGCGAACCTGGTCTCTCATTATGATACAATTACAACATATTCATCCCATTTATCTGTTACTATATCATAAGTTCATATCGTAGAATCTTATAATGAAATGATTGATATGTATTGATATTGTAATGTCAATGGAAGCAATAAAAGAAAACTAATCAGAGAAATATTGTCAACAGTGTTATCTCTGTGTAACATGTAGTCTATGTACTACCTTGTAATTTCAACATACTGTCCTGCATCAAGGTCACACAGAAGGTTACGGCTGCTATAGAGTAACTCCCCTGAAAAAAAAACAGGTGAGGCTGGTAAAGTTGAGGTTGGGATCAAGAAATTCTTGTCCTAATAAAAGTGCTGATATCGCTATGTGTGCCTTAAATTTAAACTTTCTCTTCAAGTTCATCTCAACATTTTCTAGCAACAGGTGCTTTTTGAAAGATTACAAGCTTCCAGCTTATTACCAAATATTCAAGAGCGTGTCATAAAATGATCTTAAAGTATATTGCTCAATGTGGCACACAGTGACCATTATCTGATATTATAGCGTATTTTGAGCCATAACTGAATCATCTCCATGCATGATTTTAAACTGTTTTAAATTTTCCTTGTTTTATTCTTAAAGGAATATAATTTCACTCATCGTCCCCATACGAGGATTTCTCCTTGTCAACGTTCAATGTGTTGACATTTGGCGTCTCTGCACGCGTGAGGGAGGGGGAGGGGTTGTTCCTTGTGGATTCCCTTCATTATATTAACCTTAACTCGAGATGAACTTCCTCATTGAATTTCATCATGTAAATTAATAAATTAATAAACTGGTATATTAATGACACCGATACCCCTGGCCACTCTATATTCTTACTGAAAGTTCTCCCGTACAATGTCCTTTCCCTTCCCCGTTCGTCCTTAACTGCACTGGATACCACGTGTGTCTGTTTCTATGGATTGACAACGTCATAATGCTTATAAATATATGCTAACATATTTTGGAGGTCTTCGTTAGGTAACACTTTGTCACGCCTGTCTGCTGGGTTTTGCTTAAACTGTACCCTAAAACGCAAACGAACGTAAATTAGCTGAGAATGTTTATTAATAAATCGATGACGATATCCGATTCTATTCTATTTTATAATTTTCTTTCGTGAATTTGAAGGTTTGCTTCACAGACTTGTTTCAACATAGATTTCAATCCTTTCTTGTTTTCACTCTCTTTGACTCAGTTTCGAAAGGTCGCAAACATTGACCTATATTGATGTCTGGCAGTAATATAAATGGCTTATTTCATCCTTCATGCTGTGATTTTGTGGTCTTGCAGTAAAAGAGATATATCGTCTCGTTAACACCGCGGTTTATGATATACCGCAAGTTGATATATTGTGGCAATTCATCCTAAGCAAGAGATAGTATCAGATTGATACAAAGTTCAGTGATGGGGTAATGATTGTTCCTTGCTTTACGTGTTTAATTATTCAACTTACTGGTAGTAATAAAACAAAACACACATCAAAGTTCAAAATAGGAAAGGGAAGAGGGAGGGATGGCTGTAAATCTGGACACACTAGCATATATGACGTCATGATCAATTGTTGGTGCGTAAGATATGCATCACCACATATATCATGTAAGACTGGACTGGAGGGGGGGGGGGGGGGCTGGGGTTGGCGTGGATAAGTTACATTATTTAGGTTGTACTGAGGTCACATGTGGTTCAATATCTTACCATGAACATTGCCTTGCCAAAGTCAAATATCAATGAAGCAATTATAGCTCCTATTTTGCCGGAAGACATTGTTTTCCAAGGTAAATATATTACGTAAAACGACAGTCGATCCATTGTGAGAGTGAAGCAGGAGCGGGATTTGTGTGGAAGGCTAATGTGACCGGAACGATGGTAAAACCTGATCATGTTTAGTTAACGTACGGATGAAAATAATTTAACATTTAATGACACTTTAAGTAGCATGTTTGTGTGTAAAAGTGTAACTTCAATCTTTCTGACCAAGCCATGTAATGTTAACTTCTATAATAATACTATCAATATATCTAACCATGTGACTGTGGCTGTCAACCTGCTGATAAGAAAGAAACTATTATGACCAATAATACACGATAAAATACATTTGTGTTATCTAACACACAAAACCGTGTTATCTTTTTTCTTCTTCATATACAAGCCTTCGCTCTGCATATATTATAACATCGTTTAATAATATCTTAATTACCTGAACTTACTTTGAAGCAAACGTCAGCCATGAAAAGAAATTTGCTTTGTTTGTTAACATTAAAGCAGCCGTATTTCGACTTATCAAGAATATAACCCAAACATTCAGACTATTCAAAATTAGATTGCAATTAATCAAATTAAGGTATTTTGTTTTAAGTCGGTTAATGAGAGTTATCAATTAAGTAAATAAAGCTTGCAATCTGTCGTCACCCAGATATTTTTCTAATTAATCCTTTGAAGAACTAAAGATGAACTAGAAATATCCAAACTTTAATTTAACTGTTAGCTTGAATTAATCCTTACAATTTTAACGAACTAGACTAGCAAAGTTAACCATTTCTCTGCACTGGTTTTAACAATACCAGCAGTGGTCTTTGCACAGTTCTTATTCATCTGTATGCAAAGAGTACGAGCGCCCTCTAAAATAATAAAGTTTGCATCACCCAGGAGAAGGACACGACTATCTTCTGGTTGTAACAAAGTTGTCGTAAGATGAAGAATGTGGATTACGGTCAGGATAGTCAGAGTGAGGATGTAGGATTATTTAGATCATCCATGTTTATTTGAGATTAGAAGGGCCGCCCTGAAGTTCGTTAGTTGTTGATGTTTACAATAATGAATATTCAAATAACATAATGATATAAATATTAAACATCAAGAGAAACAAAGGTGGAAACAGAGTAATGTACAGCTTACTACCGTAAAAGCTCTTTCCATACCTTGGAGGTTGGAGGCGGGGTACTTGTGAGAGATAATAACCAATTTGATTTCGTTAACGTTTGGAATACAACTATACATTTACAGGCTGAATTTAGTTATAGCTAAACCATTCATTTGAACGATATGTTTATGATGGTAGTTTAAGGCCAAACTTGTTTTTATGTACATAATTTCAACAGGATGGCTATCGAAATATTGCTCGCTATGGACGTATGGCATGTATAGATACAAACAATTATTCCGGTTAATTAGTCCATAATCTAGCATTTTGAACGATAAGCCTGCATAGTCGGTCGAAAAACCTTGATTAACAATGATAAACGCCGATAATTTACCAGACAATCGGTCTAATTTTTAACCGATAATCCAATTTTATTGCCTATAAGCTTTCATTTCCAGTTGTAAAACATGAAGTACCGGTTCAAAACAAGACCGGCATTGAGCAATGATCAAATTTTTTCGACATAATCAAAACTGGAATATATCATTAGTGGGTATTTTGTTTTGCCATACACGTGATCAGGAATGCGACAAACATCCGGTAAGATTAGCATTACAATACGAGTAAATCCCATTCTGAATGAGAAAAACCCGCAGGTGGCTTTAGCTTTGTGAACAATCCAGGTCATACAGTATTGTATTAAGTTATAGCTTGAATAGGCTCGTTGCTCGTGCATACAATCCAACATAAGCAATTGGACGTACAGGGACTGCTGGTGATAGTGTAACCATCTAGTTAAATAATATTTACTTCGAAGGCATAAATTAAAAGACACTGCAACCTTCTCATCGTGCTCTACATCCATGGAAATGTTTGTGCAAATTATTCTCGTTGGATCAATATCCCAGGATATTACCTTGTGAATATTTTGCAATGATTTCGTAATCCAAAGTGATGTGCCATGAATTCAGGATCAATAGTTTTCAGAGACCTTCACCTTTTCGTGGGCTGAGAAAATGATTTCTTATGGATGAGGATTTAAGTTTTCGAGAGGATCACTTAGTTTGTATATCTGGATACACTTTAAACTATAGCATAACGATAATTCTTATCAGGTGGTGGAGTTTGTAGGTAATTCTACCTTCCGGACTTCCCGAAAGCTTTGGAGATTAACAGATATTGGAAGACAAAGTATTGTCCCGTTGACCCCTCATCAACTCATGTGAGTACACATTCCAATTGAAAATATTTGTTAATATTAATAAACTGGAATAAACGGTACTAGGTTAAACGCGAACAACAATTTACTTCTCAAAGTCAAAGACATATAGGTTATCGTCACATCAACAACCAGAAACACAACCCAGAATTAAAAAAACTTGAACTAGGCCAGCTTGAAATTTCTTCAAAAAAGAAGCAACTTATAATGACATTTGTTATAAGTAAGTTTAATAATACCAGAAAACGTATCCCTTGATGTAAACAATAACATGGCAGTAGCTGTTAATTTAAAAAAGGATAGATGATAAATTTCAATCGCCTTTCCTGATATATCGATCGGAGAGGAAACAAACATACCGCTGATACCGGTCAAAAAGTAAAATAGCAGCTTAACAATTGACAGGCTAAATTGTTCATGGTTAAAATAATGTTTTGAACATCCTCCGATGGTCAATCACCACCCCAGTCTACCCCCCCCCCCAATAAAAAAGGTGCATTGTGTAAGACAATAGTCCTTGACTTTCTTGATAGAGACGAAACTATTAAGTGCAGTCATTGTCTATCATTTGTTTTGAAAACACAGAACCCCAAAAATACACATTCAACTGTGACTGATTCATTTGCATAATTAAAGTAAATTAGTCATTATTTCCATAACAATCGTTTCTTGTTAACTAAATCAGAGCCAAACCTAACTTGATATTACAACCGATTTAAACTAAGTATCAAAAAAACCTTGTCACGCTAATGCATCAATTAATCGCCGTTCATTGTTTCAAGGGAGTTAAGTACCTTCCGTCAATAGTTTGGTCTAAATATTCTCTTCACTAATGGAAATTAGAAACTTTCTGCATGAAGATATAATATCCAGCCTAGCCAGCGACGTAGCCAGGAATTTGAAAGGGGGGGGGAGCACTTTTTACGATTGATATGGATTTCAAAGTTGTAGGCACAACTATCTGAGCGGAGCGCCACCATCGGTTGGCGGGGGAGCGTACAAGAAAATTTTTGGTTTTAAAAACCCCCCCTCCCCCAGATGGCCGGAAACGGCCCTTCCCGAGTGTTCATTCTGGTTCCCTGGCCTCTTGCTAACTTGAGACACCTCATTCAATATCACTTTTAAACCCCAAAAAACAAAAGAGTTAAAATAGTACGTAATTCAATACTACATAATGTATATATTTAAAATTAGCAAGGTACATGTACAGAGTAGTCTTACATTTCAACTTCTGATAATTGTATATACAAAGATAGGCCAGAAATGTCTTTGATACAACTATAGCCAGTACTTGTCTTTGATACAACTGTAGCTAGTAAATGTTTAAGTAAGCCTAATAAGAGAAGGCGAGAGATATCCGACGATTGCCATATGATGCAAATTTCTCAACTGTTTTCTCAACTGAAATATTATTTGCGTAAACGGGTTCTTAACTAGATGTTACTACTGACAAGATCGGAATCTAGTCCTTTTCGGCGGGTAGAGTGTTGATCGAAACGACACGCGATAGAAATGACAGCCTAGATGACAGAAAAATAGGTCACCAATAATTTGGCCATATTCTTGCTACGTTCATTTCAATAGTTTTTCCTGTCTAGAATCTTAAACTCGTCCAGCAAGCTTATGGATTTGAATTATGGGTGTATTTAAAAATAAAGGTAACTTGCACAAAAATGTGTAGGCCCGGGCCTGCAGTGCTACATACTGGCTACGCCCCTAATCATATGATATCTTATTATCAGCAGATTTTGCTTCCTGTTTGAATTCTTTTACATGTTCTTATACGTAATATATCAGAAAGACAAACATAGTGCCCTTTTACAATTTTTCCAGTAGGATGATTCTTGTTTATTGTCCAATGTCTGGACTTTAATACATTTGACGAACTTAACTGATGGACATTATAAACTTTCATATTTTGTAATATAGCCAGATATGCAGTGGTCTAAAAAAATATCGTTATCGCAGTGTATTAGCAGTGTAATAATTATTTATAGGAAGTGCGTATCACGATTGCTAGCTTAGCTTCATAACATGCTGTTCGTGCAACAACTCAACGAATCAAAGAAAGGATGAGAACGAACGTTGTCGACGTTGTTGTGCATACGGTTCGTGACATAAGGCAATATGTATGTTATTACGCTGTGGCCAACTGTAGGCTTGTAATAGGCTATAGGCTAAATTTAGCTAATTGCATCTGCCAAACTGAGTAAGTAGTTCAATCAGTAGGCGGGAATGTTTCTACGATTATAATCGAGTTAACGGTGCTGACGAGTATTCAAGATCAAAAGAGCACTGAAAAAATACCATGCTAAAAAACGACAGTTTTTAAACATTTTTTCGAAACTGAAAGGGGGGAGCGGTCGCTCCCCCTGCTCCCCCCTGGCTACGTCCCTGAGCCTAGCACAATTATGTTTCTAAAGTTGATTTTCATTTGATATGTTTAAAGCACCACTGTAGTTAATACCTACCTTTATTTTTTCCCTTTTCTCTTCGAAATTTCTTGACCAACCTTCATAATTCCTTTAATTATCAAAATTGATTATGCCACCATTGAATATAAATTGCTGTCATGGTTAAAATAGAAATCCCCAAGTTGATTTTTAATAGCACAATCATAAAGTAATTTTTGATTTTTTTTAAATCCATTTACAGGGATTAAACAGCAACCATTAACGCATGCGCGAATTAAAGGACATTTCCCCTTCTTTGCTCACACTGCTTCTTAAGAATTTGATATATTGTTGATGTAATATGATCGATCCATCGATAATATGACCTTGTTGAAGTATCAAACTTATTTGCAAATCAATATGAGAGATATCCCTATCAACAGTGTTCCATCAGCGTTATCTATATAAAACAGAACATACAGATCTAAGCGTAGCTGAGTTACCGTATCCCAGTTCAGACTTTTATAGGCTTGTAACCACTGAATTTAGTTGACAGTGGTAAATGTCGAACGTTATTTCCATTGTGATGATGACAGCAATTAAAATGATTTACATCCTGTTACGTTTAATTAATTTAATTTACCTTTTTAATGATGATATTATTATTTTTAGATGTTAAGCTCATCGTGCATCAAGCAAACTTATGTCGGCCGTATTTTCACAGCGTTGTAAATCTACAGAAAGTTCGTTCAAAGTCTTCTCGCTGGAACCTTCGGTTCTATTTCGTTTACGTAACTCAATATAATGACGGCTATTGCGAGCTCATCACCAAGACTAAAGGTGTTGCAGCACTTTAGGGAGAGCGTGACTGCTGGTGAAAGATGATTGTATAGAGCTCTCAATGGTATCAGTTTGACGTCATATTATCTGCATACTTTATAGTCTTCGCTTCCGAATTCTTCTTTCCTTTTCGTACGTATTTTGTTTATTTTTGGAAATGTCTTGATAAATTCGCGACATTATGGAAGGGTCGTCAAACCACTGTCCCGTTGACCTCCTCCTTATGTAAGTACACTCGTTTATTAAATTACTTTAAAAACAGTAAGTCATAAACTACAGGCTTCATACTTGAAAGAAATTGTTACTTTTTGAACTTTTCATTCTCATCCCAAATAGCGTAGGAATAATTGTGGACTGGTACATGGTTTTGTCCAATAGACCTATAATAGTTGTAAGTAATGTTTAAGGATACTTTTACAACTAAAGATAAAGCTATTTCCTCGGGTGTTAATTACAGCCAACGCTGTGCAACAACGAAGTAATATTATAATCTGTGGATAGAAAACCTCATGATGATATTTGATATTTGTGATCTCATTAACACTATCATTTGATATGCTGCCCTCTATCCCTTTCACTGTTATACAACCAAAATGAAAGACACGATCGTGACTCATTATCTTACCAAATCATCACAATTGACCTTTAATATTTGCAATCATATAAAATAGTAAACCTATTTATTATCACTGGCTTATCTAACTAAACACTTATAAGGTAAGATCAACTATAGGCCCCATTAAACATCAAGTAATATTGTCCGTCAGATAATCAGTGTCTGTTCGCGATGTTTGTTTGCTCTTCAATAACAAAGCCAGAGGGGCGACGATACAAGGGTTGGTATGGGCGTCATAGACATACCTCCATACCTAAAACTGTTGCCTTCAAAAAGTGATAATAGGTATACTTGTGCTACCGTCGAGTCAAAGGTACCCCTCCCCCTATTCATAAAGTTTGTGCCACTGTTCGCGTATAGTTGTCCACGCGATAAAGAAAGGTCATAATTTGTTACTTGTCATTATTTGAAAAACAGCAAATTCGTCAATTTGATCCTTTTCGTCCAGATGTAACGTTAGAATCACTCGAAATCTCGAGGGGGGAAAAATACAAATTTGTCGCGTTGTCCTTTCAGAACCACCGTATATTTGTCATCAGTGTTTAAATACGAATTTATGTTAATGTTCAAGAGAGAGGACAATGAATGGGAGATGAGAGAGTTCAACTGTTCTTGTAGTTAATGTGGTTAGATGTACGTGTATATTGTATATCGTCAAAGCATTCCAGCACGCACGTTACGATAAACTGATTTGTGATTTTTAAATATCAACTTAACTGTTGTTACCGAGAAAAGTGAGTTTTGTCATGGCAATTAGAAAGAAAGTGCTCTTTTGTTTGAAAATATTCAAGAACTGGCATTTGCGGTAGAGAATTCACGGAGGGTCCGTTTGGTCGGAGCGTTTAAAGTAATACTGTGGTTGCCCCATTAAAAGTCACAAGTCCCACAGCTTTTAGAAGTTTGTGAGTCCACCCCCCCCCCCACGACCCACCAAAATTAAACCCCCATGTTCCACCATGATGGATCCATAGTTTCGGATTTACCAAACATTAAACAACAGCGTGTCATGGCAATGGTTGGTGTTTTTCCACTGCAAATAGATGTATGGATTTTAAGATATTTCTATGTTATTATTTGACATATGATAAATATAGTAACGTAGATAGTTTTATTTCAGTCAGTGTGTGGATACACGTTAAACAGGACAATATGTTGTTTGATACATAAATATCGTAATAATTCCAAACCTGACTACTGCTATACTGTTTAAAGATCATCGGTGTTACGTTCAAACGAGGTTAATATTAATTTAAAGTAGAATATATTCTACTGTGTTTATAATGTTTAAATATGATCGATAGATAACTTTTTTGATTGTGTTACTTATATCTTTTTTGAAATAATTGGAGTCAGGGTTTTGTTTCTTCCGGAAGAAACCTATTTCTTCCGGGGACGTGGAAGAAACTGGAAGAAACCTGTTTCTTCCGTGTTTCTTCCAGTTTCTTCCGGAAGAAACTGGAAGGTCGTTTGAGTTATATACTTTACTGTGTTAGGTCGATTGAGTTAGATAATTTACTGTGTTAGGTCGGTTGAGTTGTATACTTTTCTGTGTTTGGTCGATTTACAATGCGAGTAGTTCTTATACTGATTTAGTATATTACTAGAACTAATTCTATTTTGTTTTCTCTCTTCTAATAAATTCCACGATCCGACAAATACTATCATGAACCATAAACTATCTTTACAAATTGCCCTCAGTTTGACATACTATATGATGGTGCTTATGATGGTTATGTAAATATTGAATGAATATTAATCTTACGTTATCAAATTGTCAATAAAACCACCCTCCTTATAGGAGGGTCATATAAGCAGAATGAAGTCTGATCCAATAACCCAGTGAGTAAATGTCAGCACAAAGTTCACAAAACTTGTTCATGACTTTGCGTAAATATATCTTTATTGCTTAATATGAGAATATATGGTGATCAAGTAGGCTATAAATTAGTCAGCTGAAAATGATTAACCAATCAGAGACAAGCAGATTTGATATAGTCGCTGATAATATTTACCTATATGACATTGATCGAACAAGTCACCCTCGGTACGTTTATTTTATTGAAAAACTGTAAATTGGTACCTGGTACAAGGCACCGTGGATCCGGAAGGGGGGGGGGGGGGTTACAAGTAGTTATTTGCAAATCCTTCCGTTTAGACCAAATTATAGACCTCATTTATATTCAAATAACTATGCCTCAGAATACCATATTTCACGTCTAGAATGTTACTATTCTGGGTGGCCTTTTCCAAATCCTGAATTCACCCGGGCCGATTGACATCCTTTACATATTACACTTGAAATTACAATAAAAGTTATCAGTATTTGTCTCTAAACATGCTAGAGTAGTCGAATAATGGTCACACATATATATTATGCATTGCTCTGCTACCCTAACATCATTCCCTAATTTGACACATTATATTGTCTATTTAGTCCATTATTACTGTCTTGACAGGCTTTGATTCCTTGTAAAACATTTATTAACTTTAAACTATTGAAATGCTTCCGTTCATTAAAATCCTGTTCAGAATAAAAGAGAAAAAGAGCAAATAGTTTGAGACTGGAACTGGACTGATCTGCTTTACAAATCTAGAAGTGTGTCTAGCTTGATCAATTGTAACTTTATTTTCAATATGATGTAAATATTCAGTTTAATTGTAGTCCCATTGTAACATGTACATCATGAGTCATTGTTACTCATCATTTCTGATATTATATTACTACCCTATGTATTTCATACAGTGATTTATTGTAACATATTAACACGAGCAACGTCACTCTTACATTATTACCAGAGATTTCGTATAGCGCTTGTACGCTCGATATCCTTCTGCGTAGCAGCAACGTTATTGAAGTACTAGAAAAAACTAACTTGTCCAAAACAAATATAATGTGTGTGCTAACTACAAATATATTGGGCTAATATCGATATTCGTTATACCCATTTTCTTGTAAAATATAATATTTCCCTCAATACGTTATTTACTAAACGACTCAATTGAAGATAGGTGACAATGTGTAGTTTGTAAACTACGTATAAAATGAAACTATAGCGTAAACGAATTTACAAGAAACTGTTTCAACGACATGATAAATAGTTGAACACAGCATGAACACATGTTCTGGAGGAATAGAAGTGGAATAAAAGATGAATATGATATATAAAAAAAAATAATGTAAAGTTGGAAGTACGTTGTGACTAATCCAAATGGTTTCAAGTTTCTAGATCTGCTGTAAATCTTTATTTTAGAGGGCGCTCGATATTTTCCCTAGATCAGTCTCTGCGCGGAAATTCTTTCGGAAATATCTACGTTGCTCCTAAAATCTTTGCTTTTTGTTGCTGCTGTTGTTGTTGAATTTTCTTCCACAGAAATTAAACTAATGAGTGCGGTAACGAGCATTAAAACTGCTGTTGGTGTTAAATATAATCTGATGGTGTCATATATACAGGAACTAGCTTTAACCTGCTGTTATTGGTAAATATGATCTGATAGTGTCATATATAACACAAACCAGCTCTATAGGAGAGAACAGATCATCATTATTTGATTCCAGAGTCCAGATAGTCAGCTCGCGCATACACAGCAACGAGGCTCAAAGTGATCGGTAAACACAGTAAATGGCCCTGGTTTTATATTTTTGTTTTTGCTTGGTGACACCAGTTTTCACTTTAATTATCTTAGTGAATGTGTCGGCTTGGGAAAGGGGCGTGACGAAGAGGAGGAAGTACCCCTCGCATGTAAAACTTCTACCTCATTACGGGTGCTGAGTTGCAAAATGATGTTTTACACGAGAAGAAAATGATCAAAATAATTCACTTTCTTTTCTACGCCTCTGCGTCGACATACAAATTCACCCTGCGTGTTCGTTTGCTTTTGAGTGTTGTGTATTTACGACATCGTGTTATTTTAAAGCATAATTTTGTACACTGTACAGATAACGCACGTTAGGACCAACAGTCTGAACTCAGTTAGGACCTAGATAGTCAGCATCCTCGGATAGGACGCTGGAGAGCCCCATTGAAATCGAAATGACTCGATCAAATATCGAACGACTTTATTCTGTGAGTTCACTACATGGCGTGTAGAACTTCAGTTCATCATTCCCAATAATAATCAACACATAAATTTAATTTGGCAATGTTTTATCAACTTGATATTTCACATGCTATATTTATTCTAACAATAACCATCAATTTACCATAACCAATCTAATCGTGTACTGCTGTCAACTTAATTGAGGGCGCAAGACATCGTCGGTGTAAGTGACCACCAGAGCGCGGGCAAATAAGTTTTACTTTCGAGGGCGCTCGACCATCTCATTCAGAAAAAAAGAGTGAACATTGAATGATATAACTGGATTCAATGCAGTTTTGTTCTTTTCTAATAAATCTGAACAATCTCTGCCTAGTTGGGAATGGTTTTCGTTTGTCCATGTTTTCGTTCTGCAAGGGACGGCGGAAGAGTTTTAAATCCTGAGGAGTGTGTGTGTGGGGGGGGGGGGGGGGGCGGGGGGACGAACTTCAATGGGCAATGGGGTTAAAGACCACCAAGTTACATATAAACTTTCCGGCAAAACTATTTTCTGTGCATGCCGTACCACAAAGTACAGCATTGAATGTTCTGTTTTAACAAAAGATAACATGTTAATTTTAATTGTATTCATGTATTCAACAATATGGTACATCATAATTTTTAAAAAAGGGCATTTTTACACAGTTACAAATTTATAAGGGGTCATTTTTATTAGAAAAGATTCGTATTACAAAAAGGGGCACTTTTGCTGGGTACTTTAATTGTTATAAAATATCGTTAATATCCCCCCCCCCCCTCCCTCTCCACCATCCCCCACCAGACACAGACACATCACTTGCAAGATTATGTAAGTGCTCTGAATTTGTTCAATATTACTATATGGTTGTACAGAAGGGCTGTCGGCGATGTTAATGGCAGAACAAAGTTCACAATGATACTTGTTGCTGTCCCTATACAGTGTACAGAATCTTCAGTAAGGTTAATGTGCAACAATAATATGCTATGTAATCTAACTAATTAACAGGAACGGATAGCCAATCAGAGGCAAGCAGAGTAGATAACGTATCTGATTATGTATACATGTATATAATAAAATATCAAACAATCACCTTAATTCAATAGAAAGAGTATTATAATAGAGAAGCTTTATATCCACATATATAAAGCACTTTAAGCAAGTTAGGGTTAGGGTTAACCTAACCAAGACATGAAGAATTGAACACCTTAATTCAATAGAACGAGTATGAGAATGGAGTATGTTTATATCCACATACATGTAAACCACTTAAACTAAGTTAGGGTTAGGGTTAACCTAACCAAGAACATTTAAAAGCTGTATCTTACACATATCAGTCATTGGTAATTATCAAAAAGGTGTTATTGTCTATGAATTTGCTATGAAACTTTTATATTTATATAATGTTCATTTATGTACATTACTTATAATTACATTCAACTATTCCATTCTAAACATTTCCCTCTTTGACACATTATCTATCTGAGCACATTCTAAGCCACTTGATACTCGTGATTGCCAACTGTATCGGATTATCTGTGACTTGATACACCCAATCAGACATGGGCGTACACAAGGGTCCCACTTGCCCCTGGGAAAACAGAGCATTTTACAATAAAGCAAAAGTAACTCAAATTGATTGGCCCATGCACCCCCACTGGGGCTGAAATTAATGTCTCGATAAATCATGAATATCAAAGAATACTTAATATATGAAAAGTGAAAATGTCTCAGCTCAAGTCGCAGGATTCCCAGCAAGGCTTAGCATACATTCCAGAGTAATTTAATTCCTTCCTCTGACATGTGTGTTCGTGCTTTAAACTCACTACAAGCAGTGGAGTAGCCAGAGGGGTGGGAAAGAAGGGTGTAAGCAGGGGGATGTCCCTCAAAAGCATTTTCGAGGGCGAAACGGGTTAGCAAGAAAGAGTGACAAACCAACAAAATTTAATGCTAATAAACTATATTTTGTTATGAGAAATGAGTATCATTAAGGATCGGTAGTTAATATAAAATCTGAATGAGCCAATGAGAACACGTGGATAAATGATATGATAACGGAATTTATTTCTGTTTTCAACTTTTCTAACAAAACCGAACGATCAAAACCTGCCTGTTGTGGAATGTTTATTGGTGAACCACGTGACCGATTCCTCTTCATTGTGTCCTTATACAGGGGCTTCGGAAGAGGGTTCAATCCAGAAGGTGGAGGGGGGTGGGTGGGGGTGGTGGCATACATCGAATGCAGTGGGACATATATCAACATATCGCTAAGATTATGTCCAAGATTATCATACGATAACAATATCTCAGTCAATCGATTCACCATATTATAGACATATGCATATTGGACGTTTGCAAGTAAGGAATATCTCAAAATGATACAGCTTCCGGGGCTTCACCCCCTGCACCCTACTAGGTATTTCACATTCATTTCAGTAAAATGGAATTTGTCTTTTAAATGTATTTTTTGCTGTACAATGAATATCTGGTAACATTATGAAAAGTGAAACGATGGTGAAGCTCAGTGAAGTCCCAATGAGACCCACCGGGGTTTAGAAAACATTCGGGAGAACTTTGATTCCTCTCTCTGACCTGTTTTTTGTTTTTGCTTTAAACTCGATATGAGCTGAATTAAACCAGGGAACCCCCCCCCCCCCCTTTCGCCTCACGCAAACATTTTAGGGAACGCAACCGGGGTTTGCAAAAAGGAAAATTGGCAAACGAAAATAATTAGCCGTGATACATATGATACTGGATGGGCTAATTGTGTTGAAAGTACGGTGTGATCTACCTCTGGTCAAGTTTTCCATCGTTAGTCATGCTTAGCATAGAACGAAATTTCATCGAACAAGTTAATTTTGATTCAGTTGCATTCAGTTGATTCCATTGCACTCCCCTCCCCTCCAACTCCCCTTCCCCTCTCCTCCTTCCCATATTCTCCCTTCCACTCCCCTAATGATGTGAAACGTTGCTGAGTTTTATAACACACGCAAACATAGTCGTATACATAGGAGTTGACGTTATGTAATGATAGCATCATTTTGCAGTATCGGGGCCTCACAATCATATTGCGTGCCGGGGGAAGTATGGAGGGGGCTACACAAAATTATTGGATATGTGACCAGTGAAAAGAGGGGACCTGGTACTGTCCTCGGGACCGGACCTGTCATTCGACGCTCCTTAAAAGGAGTGCACAAGGGGGTGGAGGAGGGCACGCGGGCCATGGCCCCATCTCGGATCGTCAGTCGGGGGATGTGGGCCATGGCCCCACCTCGTATCGTCAGTCAGGGGGCGCAAGGGTTTTGGGGAGTGCATGTGTGTCATGGTCACATCTTGGATTGTCAGTCGTTGGGAAATGGTTCAGTCGGTGGATTGTTGCAATCATCCTGGTGAGAATTGGACCCTTAATACGGTTGTATCATCACCCTTACTATTATGTTATCAATTATTAGTAAACATTGCGTTGAGTGTTACTTGTATGGACCTGGTTTATAGTTTAAATATGCACAGTGCACAATTTTATTTCTAAATTTATATTTTATCTTTCCGGGCGCTTTTTTTCCCCAGGACGAACGTGCGTTTCAGTTTTTTTAGGAATTTACAAGTTCGATTAAAATCAGAGTTAGGGTTTAGAAATTGGGTTAGGGATGCAGTTTCTATGAAAATGAAGGATTGTCGTTCATAATCTGGGGTCAAAACTAGGAAAAAGATTCAGAACATGTTTTTTGAAAAAGCGTCACATGTTTGGAATCCAGGGATTTGATTGGCCGATGCCCACGTTCGTCCTGGGAAAAAAAAATACGCTTCCGGGACTGGATCTCCAGACTCCCATCTCAGATAGCAGCCGGTTTAAATAACCCAGTTCCGTCCCCCTACTCTATAAATTGCTTCATCCGCCTCTGGACCTATCACAAAAGTTCAGGCTCCAATACCTTAAACACCATATTGTCGCCTAACTGAAGCATATAAAGTTCTTCAAAAAAGAAGATATTCTCAGTTTCCATGAATAATGAACCTTTTTGTCTATTATGGATTACGAACCCTTTGTTCTATTATGAATATCGAACCCTTGTCCCATTATGAATAACGAACCTTTTTGTCCATTATGGATATCGAACCGTTTTGCCCATTATGAATATCGAACCTTTGTTTCCATCATGAATACCCGACCTTGTGAATTATGATCCCTTTTAATTATGAATAACGAACCTTTATTTCCATTAAGAATAGCGAACCTATTTATCGAAAAAATGCACGTTATGAATAACGAACCTTACAAACAATGACCCTTATGAATAGCGGACCTTATAAATATCGGGCAGACCCCATGCTAACATGCTAGCATTGCGCAATATCCTGTTAGCATTGCGCAATGCTAACGTTTGTTAGCATGAGCTATCTGTTGACATTGCGAAATATCATGTTAGCATGGTGCAATGCTAACAACTTTTATCAAGTAAAACGTGAAGTCATTAACTTTGCCCTCAGTGGTGCGTCACTGGGGCTATTAAAGGAGAGGATATCTTGACACAATATTCATTGAGATAGAATTACTTGAAGTCCTCTGATTGTCAGGATTTTGTGATTTTGTGAATATGTGAGCACCACTGCTATAATAACTTGTAAATTGGTATAGTTAGTTTTGTAGGTCGAGTTTATGACCGAATAAACACAGCAAGGCATAAATATCAGATATGTATTGTGTTATCAAATAAAGTCTAAATTTGATTGTGTAAACTATAAAACATGAACTTTGAAACCAGTTGAACTATAGACTGATTCCTACCGATATCTATTTAGCCCCCAGGATCGTATGTTAGAACGTCACATGACCAACATGACGCCATCTTGTCAATTGGATGTTCTTCATTCCTGTTCCCGTATGTTCTTTCTTCGTGATTTTCATCAGTTATTTAAGGATTAAGGATTCCTAACTTACATACTACTCTGGATGATTAACCACAGGCGATGATCGTACTGGTAAGTAACGCACAGGAGACTGCAATGGTGTGAAGCTATATATGTACTGATATAATAAACACGTCATAAATAACACTGGCTATGTTAAATTCATGACAACAGATTTACTATATAAACATGGCGTCTTCAAGGCAATTTCAAGTTATAAGAATTATAATCCATGTCTGTATGATCATATTTCAATGTCGATTTAAATATTTCATTAATTTAAAGGGAATAATTTTAAGCTGATGTTAGTCAAACTCTTATTACGTAAATCCTGGTTAATTTGAAAGTTCCTTCATGTAGCTACAACATATCTCTTCCAATCAGAACATGTGCTATCCTTTCACTTTACTGCTGTCAGACCAGATCATAAATATACTAACAGTGAGTCCTGTCGAAACAGAAATAAGGATTGTAATACTTTCATAGCAGGCCTTGTAGGCCATCAGCTGAAGGTCGAAATTCGCTTGTTTCGTTCCAGCAACTGCGGGTCTAAAATTTCTCTACAGCATTGAATACATAAATTAATTAAGATTAATGATCCAAAAGTTCTCCATGTACTTTCCTGCAGTTTTTTTGCAATTCCGCTCGAAAGATCGAACTATATTTTTTATTGCGTATGTTAAGAAACTTGCCGTTTTACGTTCAAAAGTTGTGCGCCAGTGAGATATCTGTACCATGTGATATGAATTGTCCAATGAGCCATGAGTTCTGTGTGCAATCTTTGTAGAAAACAACAAACATGGCGGCTCCCACGGGCGCTAGTCAGTCTCCGACACACGGAAATCTACAGTGCTCAGTGCACATTGAATCTGTAAAATTTGAAGCATTCAAGGCACTGACGAATAAACGATGGACTAAAGTTACTTCCTGCGCTAAAGATTGGCTTAATCTCAGCGGCGGAGACAGTGATATCGCCGTACTACTGATTACTCCATGGCCTACTACGGTCAAGCGTGTGTTCAACAGCATAGTATGATGGGGTTCCACGATAAGTGTTACAGGCGGTTCATTGATAGCAAGCACATTGCTGCAAGAAAACGGACAGTTCCAGAGGAGACCCCATATGATTTTAAACGAAGAATTGACGGAAAAGATCGAGGAAACCAAGCAGAATCTCTGGTGTATTGCCTGTTCAATTTATTATATGTGGGAAAAGAAACAATACATTACTGCTAGGCGTTGCAAACGGGACAAGCTGCAGCAGGCAGAGACTTTCGATGGAGGTAAGCCTAAGCATACTACACGACTCTACTTGCACTTCTGTGGCATAGTTGAAGTGTTAAGAGAAGTTGCATAATGCAAGATCAGTAGCTCTTAAGGGATATAATCCAAGTCAAAGGGCACAGTGTTGGACCTGAACATAATATAATTAGTGGCATGGTCATCTGATTTGTTTTGTTATATGGTGGTAGGAACGGAAATTTGTTTCAAATTCTCCATCTGGGCACTAGCCTAAGTGTTAAATACAGGCTTCATAGTTTTCTTACTGTGGTCCTTTATTTGAATGATAGAGATATTATATTAGTTAGAAAAATAAGTGTAACAAAGATGCAATAAGGTTAGGTTTGCAAGGTCTTATGGTCAGCCTGTCTAGCTTTACCAAAATGAACAAGTATCTGTCTCCTTTATTATTAGTAACAGATATAATCTACCATTGTATAATTTAAACCAGAACATTAAGAGATAATGTACTGTACTGTCAAAAAAAAGCCTGTTTTAATTCTTTTTTGCATGACACTGGTTTGCAAAATTTGAATGTGTCTTTGTTTGTCCATAGAAGATGAGCAGATCACATGGTATATAAATAAAATTGTCTTAGTTCTTATTTGTTCAAACTTACATTTTGATCAACAGAAAATGCAAAACAATTTGCTTTTTTATGTCATTTTATTAAGGTATTGCTTCGACAAGCAGCAGAGCGGAAAAAAGATGAGCCCAGATTTTATGAATATTAGAGGAAAAGACCGTGTTGCCATTGAAGTGAGGTACCACTCTCTATGTTGAAGAAACTAGATACAATTCTTGACAAGGAAGACATACAGATCTTGAAAGGTAAAGTACTCTCTCTCCAATGTGTGGTTCATTGAGTGTTCAGGGGTGGATCTAGGACTTTTGGAATATGGGGGTCCTCCCCCAAGGAAAATTAAAAAATTCTCTAAACGCTTTGAGATGCAATATCAGGTTAATCTTTCCATTGAAATTATTAAAGTAATTTGCAACATATTTCTAGCTGAATTGTAATTATATTGGTACCCCATCATAAAATGTGAGACTCAAAAATATCGAATTTCATGGTACAAGGTGTTCTGTTCATCTCCTCCTCAGAGCAGAGTTTACCACCAACAAAAGATGCTCTGATCCAGCATGTTAAGCGCTGCACCAACCAGGCTGCTATTCACAGTAGGGCATTGCAGCAAAGGATTGATGCACTCTCACCAGAGGGACATGGATGGAAACTTGAAAATGATGACCTTATAATCACTTGGATGACGAAGCCACCTGACCCAGATGTTTTGCTTCAGTGTGTCAGCAGTAGCTGTAGAGTCGGCAAATGTCTTAAAGGAAGATGTTCCTGAATGAATGCACAACTACCGTGTACAGACCTATGTAAATATAGAAATTGCAGCAACTTCCAAGAAGATGTTGAGATTGTTGATGCAGGGGAAGATGATTTGGAGGATGAACTGTGATGGTGTTAAATCTTGATATCTTAGTCTGAAATTTTAATCAAGTTTGGAGTTTGTGAAGAGGGTTAACTTTTTCAAAGTCATGTTGTCATTATTTTGTTCCCCAGAGTTTAAAGGAACCAGAAAACATGATCTTATTCATATATTCATTTTAGCTATTAGTAGTTTTACGTAGATTACCCTACCTACCAGACACCTTTGATAAATATCCACATTTTCTTCAAATCACACTTTTTTTTGAGAGGGGAGGGGAGGGGGGAGGAGGGTGTTATGGGCATGCTTTACCTCTTGCATATTCACAACTACATTTACTGATGACGATGACGCAAATACCGCGCCCTGAAACCAGTCAAAGGTTTATATACTGTTGTTGGGGAACCATCGCCCCTGACCCTGTTCCAATATCACGGTTCTTTATTGTTTGCCGTAACATTTCGTTACCTGTTTTATTCATATTGTTAATATGTTCTGTGCATCTGTTCAAGTTTTGACTGAAGGATATTCAAGTCTTTAGTGACTTTTATTTCATCTAATTATCTTCACCTCTACTACGGAATAGACTTTCCCTTTTCCATACCATATCTGACTTCCATGCAGTGAATTGAAGTGGATACTGTTAAGACTAGTACAACTGTCCTTGGATGAACTTTTAATCACTTATTAATTCCGCGTCGCGCCTTTTGATGAAGAACCTGTATCTTGAATCATTGCAAAGGCCCAGCTCTACTACACCATTGAGTGTATCGACCCAGTCTTAATAGATACATTATTTCTTTCTATCTGGGGCTTAAGTTAACTGTCTTTGTTATTCACTTATTTGTACCATTCACCTTTATTATTCATATTATTTGTAGAATATAGAACTATTATTATTCAAAATACCATTCGAAACCTTGTCGATCTTTTCTTTTATACGTTAACTCCCTTGGAAACTCTTTTTGCAGGAATACGAATTATAAACATGTCGATTCAGTAACAGGGAGAAAGTACCTAGTTTTGCAGAAGACCGTAGAAAGAGTACTAAGGTAACGGATATATACCGACTATAACTTTATTTCACATCTACGATATGCCATGACGTCTTAGTGTGCCAACTTATATATTGATTTATACAAAAGAAATAGCTCACTGGTCTTGGGGCATTGGTACATCTCATTGTAACTAGGGATTTAGCTACATGTAAAGTAGAGGGGGAGGGGGTCGCATTTGTAAAACAGTTTGGATGGGGAGTGTAACAATTATGGAGAGGAACTTTTCATTATATGTGTATATTTACGCATACATGCACAGACGAAATGCATTCATAACATAGGGGGAAAATCTAAAAATATTTGATCTATTACAAAGCATTATATCTGAGTTTATTAAAAGTGGTACATTTTTATAATTAAAACCCTTTAGTTACAATGTGCAAAAATTGTATTTCATATTTCAAAGTTGAAAATGTGATTTTTTACCATTTTGGGGGGGGGGGGTACAACTTGTAATGCCTGAAAACAACCCTCACTGACCCTTAGACCAGAATCCTCTTCCACCATTCTTGTAACCCTGACCCAACTATTTTACAAAAAAAATATATCAGTCGTAATTTAACATATAAGAAAAGAGTAGTATGTATGCACCACTGTACCAAATCTAACGTTAGCACATGTGTTCCTAATACATAGCATCGTAGCACGTAATGTCTACATAACATACCCAATTTCAAGGGTTTCTTACAAAAATACTGCAGGAAATTTTTTGGAGAACTTTTGATATAATGTTTGTGATGCATTAAACTACCCAAAAATGCATTAAAAGTCTAGACCCGTTGTTGCTGGAACGAAACTGATTTTACAGCCACATTTTGAGCTTCAGCTGATGGCCTATTGGGCCTTTAGGATTAGGTTCAACTTAAATGAATGAATCGGGATGAAAATCATTTAATATATTCCTCAAGGTATAGGTTTATTTTCAGCTTGCATTATATGCATGAGAGAAATGCATTTGTCTTACTTTCTACCCGTATGGAACATGGAGTAAATCATGTGGGAAGAATATGGACAATTGGATCAGTTTTACTAAGATACATCTAGTGGGAAGTTCATGGAACATGGTATAAGTTAGGCCTATATGTGGGAAGTAAAGAGAACATTGAATGAGTTAAAATAGGCTTACCTTGTGGGAATGTGGTTTTTGTAAGTAAAACCACGGTGAAACATTACAGTATTCTTAAACTCTACAACTTCCTGATAATTAGGAAGAATATTAAATCAATAGTATAAACAGATTAAGTTAATGAAGTTAACTGATTTGTATGTTAGCAATCACGTGACTGATATATTTTGCTTTATCAGGGTGACCAGAACGATGAATCGTAATTGTTATTTTTCTGAAATTATTTGAAAAATATAAATCATGTGAGTTTCAAACTAATATAGCTTATGAAGAAACCGTAAAAATTATTTTCTTCTGCCCGATATTAAGTCGTATCGCTAAAATCAGCAGTTTAACTTAGGCTTACAATTTACCGTGGTAGGATAATATACTTTACACAAGTATGTGTATTAATAACAGCGGGTCATCCCTCTTTAATGATATCAAATAAAGGTTACTGAGTGAATAATTAATCAATTTGATTGGATCCTCAAAGTTAATATTGCGTCACGTGCGCGCTTTGTATTGCTGCAGAACAATCATTAAATACCAAATTGGAAAATGTTTCAAAAGGAAAACAGATTTTTACCTCACTTTTTGCAATGAACCTTGACTACAGTTTAATTTGATGTTACTATCGACTAGCATCGATAGAATGATAAAACTTAGCTCGAACAGCTTCTTTAACATGCAAATGAATAACCGTTGTATCTACAATTAAGAGAGCCTCGCAATAAATGTGAAGCCCGCAATCTAAAATGATGAGCTGTAGGTGACATTCTTAAAGGATATCATGAATATTGATAACAAAACAGAAAGTTGATTTTTTTTCAGGGTGGGTTAATATTAGATTACTTCAAAGGTCGATGTTTTGTGTAAACAATACACAGTTAATAAGAGATAAGGAGAGATTCACCTTGATGTAATCTTTGTCGAGCCAGAGACCTGTTGGTAAAGTGACTGGTTCTGTTGACTTATAGAATTACACATTGATTTATGATAATTTTGTTAAGTTAGTTTTATCCATGCATACTGTATCTATATTCAACAGATCATCGCTTTGAGAGATAATCATGGGTAATATCACTCAAAGGAAAAGAAAAGTCCAAAGCCAACCAGATGCGAAAGCTGTTTTGCAAGGTTTGTAGTAATAACATAATTTGGTATCAGTAACTTAAGCATAGGAACGCTGATGCTAAAATAAACATTGGTAACGACTTAAGCCTCAGCATTGTAATAACTCTTACAGCGTATGATTGAGAGTTCAACACGATTGGTTTATTATTATTTTATTGTATTTTAATAAAAAGATAGTTTGGTGATATCAAACTGATTGAGTGACTTCTGTAACATTGTGAGATATTATAATACACTGTATTAAACTGCAACGAACACACCTCTCTTGGACTGCTAGGCAGGACTGAGTTCAGATGTAAAATGTTCAAGTTTGTTCCAAAGAAGGGGAATGAAACGGTAATCCACCTGTATCAGATCGAGAGCAAAGTAATTGAAATATTTATGTTATTATAACTTAATTCACAAAGAGCCAATAAAGTCAGCATCTACTGAATTCGAAGTGAATTATACCAGTTGAAATCGACATCTAGATTATTAATTTGACCTAACTGATTATAATTGTTATATGTAGATATGAACGCATATAAGGCGATATATATATATGCATATTACTCCAATTTAACTGGTATAATATGTCCTTCACAGTGACATCAAACAGCTTGCCCATCGTAATCGTTTACAGTTCATAGGCACTGACACGCCCCAAGTTTATTGACCAAAACATAATGCTTACAAATCAAAGTTTGTTCTCTTTTCAGACAAAAAGGACATTCTCATCAGTTCTCTGAAGAGCAGGTATAAACTACAATATGACGCAATCCAGCCCATACCGTACATCAAGGACAGATTATATTGTGTAGACAAGGTATTTGTTGAGGGCGGTACAGAGATCCATATTGTTAAAGGAGCGACGAAGGAGAAAGAAGGCCAATGGGTACGTGTGGACTCGTACAAAGATATCTTCACAGACCCTCTAATGAAAACCAAACGGCGCATCATAGAAGCAGAAGCCGGGTATGGTAAGTCAACAGTGGCCCTACAGCTCGCCTATGATTGGTGCAATGGAGTCAAGGATTCACCTTTTAAAGACGTAGAGATTCTAATTCTGCTCCGGTTGAGGCAGCTGAGCAGCAAGATATCTATCTATCACGCAGTAAAGCTGTTCTTAGCACCTAACGATCCTCGAATCAAATCTTCTGATATTAAAGATATCATTGAAAGCTGTTCTTCTGTTAAGGTACTCCTGGACGGGTATGATGAGTTTCCTGATAGGGACGGAGCTACCGGAAGTGACGTAGAACGTATCATTACCAGCCATCTGTTTGGGAAGATTGATGTTACCCTGACAACCAGATATCTTCCGAAGGACTATGACAAAGCAAACACAAAGCGAGTGCGGTTAGTTGGTTTTGACGAAAAAGCACGTGACCAGTACATTCGCAAGGCTGTTACTGGGGAAGATGACGAAAGCGTTGCTAAAGTTAAGCGTGCTTTGAAAGCAAACCCGGTTCTGGATGACTTATGTCAAGTTCCTCTCATCTTTGTCATGTTTTCTCACATGACCCACGAAAAGACACATTTTCAGAAATTTAAGTCTGTTACCGAGTTCTTTAGTTACATGATCCAATGCTTCCATAGTCATCTTAGTAACAAATCAATGGATAAAAGTGCAAAGGCGTATAATATTGAGTATGCTGTCAAATACAAGGAACTTAGTAAAGTAGCATTTGAAGGTCTCTGCGGTGAAAACAAACAGTTATCATGGCGTAAGGATGGACTCTGTATACGACTAGGTCAAGGGTTTTGTCAACATTATATTGCAGTTGGTATCTTGGTAGAGGAAGAAGTGTCTGCTGTGACAAACGAACATACTTCTGCTACAGACATACAGACAAGGACTGACGTAAGGTTCTACCATCAACTATTCTGTGAATGGTTTGCGTCTTTTAGACTGGTAGAAGTTGTAACTGCTACAAGAGGTGCATCTGAGCTGGAAAATGTTCTTGATAAAGTGGATCCATTTAATCTTCAGTACCTCTATCGATTCACCTGTGGGATAAGCTCAGCAGTTGGGAAGAGAATAATAGAATACTTGAAGAGCAGGGGAGACGGTGATAAGTTTGCCATCCTCTGTATCCTGGAACAAACTGGCGAGGTAGATGGAATCAAGGACACCGTCAGGGATCTGTGTTCAAAGAAAGTTGACATCTACAACCACGACAGCAAGCTTCTTCAGAGATCCACCTTCCAGCTCTTGGAGATTGCATCTAGATTTGATGTAAGTATGTTTATCATATGGAAAAAGTATGTACGTTAGTTTCTGTCAACTATACCAAAACAACCTGATGATGATCGATTAACTAAATACACAAAAAATAAATATCAACAACAACATAATTTAAAACAAATATCCACTTCATAAATGTTTACGTCATATTCTATGACAGACAAATCTAAATATATGTATATTACATTAAACTACTCAGCCCGCCAAGAGAAAGTCACTTATTATCAATGTGTTGTTTTATTCAAATAAATCTCTTTTCATCGATGACTGTTTTGTTATTAGATATCATTCAAACTTATTGAAATTATAAGCAAAGATAGTTCAAGAATTAAGTCTACTGAAATAAATATCTCAGATAATCTAGACAGACAGCGTTCCGTCGGTTCGTAAATACGTGATTCAGATCTCTAAAATATATAAAGAAAACCAATCTGTAAACTCCAAAGGGTCACCACGAGAGTTAATTCATTAAATGACACAGCTGAGAGATTACTGATCAAATCTACAGGCCCGAACAGCAATTTGCTTTATTGACTTCTCGACATGGCCCTCTAACTAAACGTGGCAAGGAACTTAAGATTCAACACCGTACCTTTCACCGGTAGTTATGTGAAACCTGTAGTAGAGGTGCAAAGTAAGATTTAAACTTAAATTTTGTTACAAAACTCAATCACAAAGAACAAAGTCAGTAACAGTGTAGATTGATTCCACGATATATTAGAGTTTTGATATGGATATGTTGTAGCTGACGCTGCAGGAAGGTTGATAGTGTATATAGTTTAATACATTTCGGAATTTATGTTTTCTTGACATAGGATGGTACCTATCAACGCATTGGATACTTCATGACGGTACTACAGGCTAATGTATTACTTATAAGTAGATATTGTCTTGAAGGGTAACTATAGGCAGAATTTTTCGTATGGATATGTTTTAGTCAAAAAGAAAAAACAAAATTTAGGTGCCAGAAATATATCCATAGCTATTGAATTTTTCAAGAGATTCACCTTAAAACTATGTTAAAAAACTAGAATGCTCCGTTAAGTCTTCAGAGATGACGAGTCACCCCTCTGAAACAGGCCTACATGTTAACACTAATTCATTGATTTATAAATTACATTACCCCTTGACATATTTGAAATTTCGTGTAAAAATATCCCTTATTCATTTTTTTCATTTCATTTATTGAAACCAGTATAAATATAGCATATTTATAAAAAGGAGCACACATGTCAAACTTAAAAATAAATAAATATGAAAACCATGATAGATAAGATGTTCAAAAGATTGCACAACAAGAAAGCGTTAAAACTATGTACATTACTAGAACTAGATGAAACAATTAAAGAATATGAAAACCGTGATAGATAAGATGTTCAAATGATTGCACAACAAGAAAGCGTTAAAACTATGTACATTACTAGAACTAGGTGAAACAATTAAAGAATATGAAAACCGTGATAGATAAGATGTTCAAATGATTGCACAACAAGAAAGCGTTAAAACTATGTACATTACTAGAACTAGGTGAAACAATTAAAGAATATGAAAACCGTGATAGATAAGATGTTCAAATGATTGCACAACAAGAAAGCGTTAAAACAATGTACATTACTAGAACTAGATGAAACAATTAAAGAATATGAAAACCGTGATAGATAAGATATTCAAAAGATTGCACAACAAGAAAGCGTTAAAACAATGTACATTACTAGAACTAGGTGAAACAATTAAAGAATATGAAAACCATGATAGATAAGATGTTCAAATGATTGCACATCAAGAAAGCGTTAAAACAATGTACATTACTAGAACTAGATGAAACAATTAAAGAATATGAAAACCGTGATAGATAAGATATTCAAAAGATTGCACATCAAGAAAGCGTTAAAACTATGTACATTACTAGAACTAGGTGAAACAATTAAAGAATATGAAAACCATGATAGATAAGATATTCAAAAGATTGCACATCAAGAAAGCGTTAAAACTATGTACATTACTAGAACTAGGTGAAACAATTAAAGAATATGTAAACCGTGATAGATAAGATGTTCAAAAGATTGCACAACAAGAAAGCGTTAAAACTATGTACATTACTAGAACTAGATGAAACAATTAAAGAATATGAAAACCGTGATAGATAAGATATTCAAAAGATTGCACAACAAGAAAGCGTTAAAACAATGTACATTACTAGAACTAGGTGAAACAATTAAAGAATATGAAAACCATGATAGATAAGATGTTCAAATGATTGCACATCAAGAAAGCGTTAAAACAATGTACATTACTAGAACTAGATGAAACAATTAAAGAATATGAAAACCGTGATAGATAAGATATTCAAAAGATTGCACATCAAGAAAGCGTTAAAACTATGTACATTACTAGAACTAGGTGAAACAATTAAAGAATATGAAAACCATGATAGATAAGATATTCAAAAGATTGCACATCAAGAAAGCGTTAAAACTATGTACATTACTAGAACTAGGTGAAACAATTAAAGAATATGTAAACCGTGATAGATAAGATGTTCAAAAGATTGCACAACAAGAAAGCGTTAAAACTATGTACATTACTAGAACTAGGTGAAACAATTAAAGAATATGAAAACCATGATAGATAAGATGTTCAAAAGATTGCACATCAAGAAAGCGTTAAAACTATGTACATTACTAGAACTAGGTGAAGCAATTAAAGAATATGTAAACCGTGATAGATAAGATGTTCAAAAGATTGCACAACAAGAAAGCGTTAAAACTATGTACATTACTAGAACTAGGTGAAACAATTAAAGAATATGAAAACCGTGATAGATAAGATGTTCAAAAGATTGCACATCAAGAAAGCGTTAAAACTATATACATTATTAGAACTAGGTGAAACAATTAAAGAATATGAAAACCGTGATAGATAAGATATTCAAAAGATTGCACATCAAGAAAGCGTTAAAACTATATACATTACTAGAACTAGGTGAAACAATGAGTAAAATTAAATGAAAGGTTCCAAAATACCAAATTGAATGTAAATTGCAGCACGGTAGATGAAAGAGTTCTTATAAAGTTGAATTCTATATTTTGGCAAGATATGAGGGTTCCTAAGATTCCTGGTAGCTTTCACCAACAGACAATTAAGTGGCCCATGTAGTGGGTGATCTTTGTCATCTCTAATTTTATTTGTCATCCTTACAAATTCATTCTTTGCAGCTGTGTTTACTTGATCCTTCAGTAATAGCTGGCTTACATTCAATATACGTGAAGTATACTTAAGGAATCTCATCAGTCTATGCTTGTCAGAAGATGATATAAAGTGATACCATACAGGAACAGCATAAAGTAAATGTGGCAGAATAAAGGAGCTGAACACATTTTTCCTTGCACCTTCATTAAAGAATGACACAATATAGGCAAGACTTGAAACAAAATAATACACTTTTTTCAAGATTTTCGAGATATGCGACGTGAACGTTAGATTATCATCAATGCATACTCCTAGGTATTCAGTTCTTGATGTTCGTTCTACCTCAGATTCATGTATGGTGACACCTTGTGATCTTGCAGACAGAAGACCTTGATGTTTTATATTGATGTTAGCAAAGCACATTTCCTTCGACTTCTTAGCATTTAGCAACAAATTCTTTCTATCACATTGTAATCTAGGGTAGAAAAATCCCTTATTGTAAGCTAGTGTAAACATCATATCCCTAATTTTAATATGGTGTTAACATATCACTTATTGTAATCTAGGGTAAACATCATATCCCCTATTGTAATCTAGGGTAAACATCATATCCCTTATTGCCATCTAGGGTAAACATCATTTCCCATATTGTAATCTAGGGTATACAAATACCTTATTTTAATATAGGGTAAACATATCCCCTATTGTAATATATGGTGAACATTATATCCATATTTTTAATCTGGAATTGACATATCCATTGTTTTAAGATGGGGTAAACATATCCCTTATTGTAATCTATGGTAAACATTATATCCCCTAATCCCCTATTGGTATCTAGGGTATGCATCATATCCCCTATTGTAATCTAGGGTAGACATATCCCCCATTGTAATCTAGGGTGAACATTATATCCATTATTTTAATCTGGGATTGACATCCATTGTTTTAATCTGTTGTAAACATATCCCCTATTGTAATCTGGGGTAGACATACCCCTTATTGTAATCTAGGGTAAACATTATACCCCATATTGAAAGATAGGGTAAACATCATATTCGTTATTGTAATCTAGCGTAGACATATCTTCATTATTTTCATCTGAGATAGACATATCCATTGTTTTAATCTGGGGTAGGCATATCCTCTATTGAAATGTGGGGTAGACATATTCCCTATTGTAATCTGGGGTAGACATATCCCCTATTGTAATCTGGGTTAGACATATCCCCTATTGTAATCTGGGTTAGATATATCCCCTATTGTAATCTGGGGGTGGTCATATAATATATTGTAATCTAGTGAAGATATATCCCTTAAAGGTTGACATGTCTCTTATCGCCATAAAGCGTTGTTTTTCCAATGAGTTTTGAGTTGTATCTGAGTAACTTACAGTCTACAGTATTAGGATCTATTGTACAGTCACTTAATTCATGGAATTCACTTGTTTATATGTATTCATTCTCAAAAAGTAAAAGTGTTATAGACATCCAACCTGCACTTTCAGTAGCGTGTTTTAATGTTCAACAACATTTCGATATTACATTTCTAGTGCTTAAAATCATCCTTTAATTTAGCCTCTGGTTTTACAATTAGTCTTATTACTTAATTTGTTCGACGTTTGCTTTTGATTTCTACCATTACAAACATGTCAAACTTGCCGCGAAACAGCGAATTTTGCAAAAGGGGCTGCGAGGTTTGAACTGGGCCGCAGAAGTGGAGTTTAGATAATCATCAGAGGACCCCTGGGTGGGAATATAGGGGTAGAGTCATATTCATTGTAGTACGCATGCGCGCTACAATATTGGAAATACTAGCCCTCTTCACCATATACAAGGCTGGCTGGTGAATGCCAGCTCAACATACATTCTTCAGAGCAATCTCAAATTCACAGGTTGGCTACGCAGGGAAAAAAATCCAGATCCAGATTTGCAAAGAACCGCGGCGGCGAACTGCACACGTAAAGACAATAGACCTCCTTGAGTGGCATACTTCTTCAAAAATTGTTTACTTTGGCTCGTTATTCTAGAATCAATGAATACAGGTAACATTTAAAAGCATTATAGTTAAAAACATCCTGCCATGAGTTGCAAGCAACAAATATTAATCGTATTTATCCGCAACGACTCGGTGTTATTTGGTAACTCTGGGCACTTACAGCTAACCCGTAATGGCGTGAGATGCTATAATGCACTCACCCCCTTCCCCTATAGCCATTCCTTCCGACTCACACCGACCTTCCTTTGACACTCCAGGTATTCAGCATGTCGGTGCAACGAATATCACCTTTCATTTGTAGAGTGTTTTAGATTTCAATTCTAAACAGTACCTTACATACGGAGCAGTAGTACAACGTCCTTACTTAGTTTAATAGTGTAACTATAAATACAATGTACAAAACAACAATAACTCACACGTTGAACTTCAGCTGGAGTCTAACAATTTGTTATATTATACAAAAAGTATAATTATACAAGAATAAATGAACAATGGAAAACTGGCTGGGAATGATAGACAAAGAAACAGAGAATTTAAGTTTAAACAGTGAACAAAATAATCAGCATCTCATGAATAATCATCAACCATATACATAAACATGAGAGAGTATTACTACATCATTAGCCTTAACTAACCGTCCTTAAAATTCATTACTTTAGGTGTTACATTGATGTTCTGTATGTAATGGTGAACACGTATTATGAATGGTTGGGCCTACATCACCCAATCAAATGATTATACATACCATGTATGCCAATCAATTCATTATACATACCATGTATGCCAATGAACCCATTATACATACCATGTATGACAATCAACTCATTATACATACCATGTATGCCAATCAAATTATTATACATACCATGTATGCCAATCAACTCATTATACATATCATGTATGATAATCAACTCATTATACATATCATGTATGACAATCAACTCATTATACATATCATGTATGACAATCAATTTATTATACATACCATGTATGCCAATCAACCCTTTACACAGCATAACTACATAACTCACATGCTCATATTAGCACAAAGCTTAAACAGTGTAAAAGTAAATAATATAGCACATAAGTAACCAGTCAACTAACCATCATAGCATATTCTGACAATGAAATATGGAATACTGTTACCTTTATAAATCAACAATAAAGAAAAATCCTTAATAAGAAATGGTCATCAAGTGAAGGGTGAAACATAAATCATGTTAAAAATGCACATCTCACACAAACAAGAAAAGTCCTCTCTACTGGAATGTCAGTGTTAGATATTACATTAATTCTAGACTGAAGTCTTGTGTAGATATAAAATCTGAATTTTACAAACAAAACAGTCATTACTATTTAAAGCATAACAAACTCTATAAAACATAGAAAGTCTATTACCATGACTATTATCTAACCTTTTCTAGCATATTCAATATTATGTAACTACTATACAATCATAACAATATAAGTGTTGGAGATTGGGTTCTCAAAGTTGTAAAACAAAAGAATGGCTTAGTGTAATATTGATTCAATAAATAATAAAATGGATAAAATCAAGGTAAATTTGTTTCCACTGACAGAGTATTTTCTGATTGAATCAATATGAAATTTGTGTTTAGGGCTAAGGAGCTGAATAGGCTTTGGTCATTCAATGCACAAATCATACACATCAATACAGCAGCATGTCAACAAAATGTGAACAGAAAGATTGTACTTTGAAACAGAGCAACATACCAATGTACCAAGAATTGAAAACAAACATGTTGTGCATTTCAAACAACATGAAAATTAATATAGTGACCTTTATCTGTCATATCTTGTTAACCAAAGAGGAAAATCTCAGGTGCTGATACATCTACTTTGGTAAGTCTGTCAGTAAGTGAAGTTGTATAGAAAACAATTTCTGCTTTCATTTGTCATCATTTGGAGTACTATAAATTCATACATATTTCCCACGTAAACCTTATTAACTGATTCGTTGCTTAGTTAATTTTGTTTGCAAATTTTATACCCAAAGAAATATACAGTTGTAAAGCACTGATTAATACTGTACTGACCACTAATATACTGGCTACCACTGTAAGTTATGAAAACAGAACACATTGGGTAAAAAAACACAACATTCTTATTTCTTCCCCCACCCCATTTCTCCCTTTTGCCTTCCATGAATGTCAAACATGCTTTGTCAATTTGCAGAAAGAAATCGAATCACATTATGGCCAATAAATGAGACAAATTACAAACAATAACAAATGATCTGCAACAATGTCATCAAATAATATTACAGAAGCAATTGTAAAAAACCTTCCTCTCATCAACCCCCTAATTCTGTGTCTGTATCTTCCGATTAAAATTATAATTACCCCCTCCCCTCCTCCCCACACACACCAACCTCCCTTTATAGAGCAAAACAATACCCTCCCTTTCAAAAAGCAACTCCAACGGAATAATATTTTGATTTAAAGATATATTTTATTTCTTAGTCCTGACAGCTGACAATTTCAGTTGTTTTAAAAATCCTAATGTTTCATATACAGTTCTAGCAAAGTATGACCTCGTTAGAATCGAGCCATACTTGCCACACTTTTACAACATGGAAACTAAAGATGATCATTTACTTCTCAGAACAGTTTCCTGATCTTTCCACGGTACTTTCCATCTGTAGACACCTCTGTGTGTTTTCCATGGTAAAATCTATCAGTAAAAATGGAAAGAAAAAGAATGTAAACGAGTTTATATTCAATAAATATTCCAAAAGGCTCACAAAATAATAAAATAATAAAAGAATAATTGCCGAGGAGTGAGCTATATTAAATAATACAAGAAGATAATGCTACCAATGGTATGAAGTAGCAGGAACGCTGTAAATCCAAAGGAACTTTAAATAATTTAACATAAAATGGACAGAATAATTAAATTCAAACCAATTTATGCTGATGTGTTACATACTAAATCTAACATTCTTCACTGGGTGGTGTAGATGTGCACAGCTTTTGCCAAGAGTGAGGAAGGGGGGGGGGGGGGGGTAGATGTAGATATGTATGTGACATTCATGTGTTTCCAACTACTTTAAATGTGAAGGTGTTAAAGTTAAGCCATGATGGTACCATGACTTGCAAAATGGTGGCTGGTCATCTTAAGAAGAGTAAACATGGTAAAAATAGCTTATCAAGAGTACCATCTACACTCCTCACCTCCCCCCTTCCACATATCAAACCAACAGAAACTGGACTCTGGGCTAGTAACACAGCAAGAAGGACTATCCACCAAAAAAACCTGATGGACCAGGATTTTCCATCAAGTAGATCGGCAATGTCAGTTTGTGGACAGCAAATTAGAATCCCTTGAGACTTACAGCACTTGTCTTATTTTCTGTATTTAAAATGTTCTCAAATTTACATACATGGGTATCCAATGACTGTAACTTGCTGGCTACCCAACACAATGTCTCTCACATATGAATTCACTATATGTATAACACAGTTCTATGTAACTGATTGATCTCAACAAGAGTATTTAATTAAGTGCCAGAAATATGGAATTCACTATTCATCACTTTAGCATGTGAAGTTTAACGTTTCAAAGTGTTTTAGATGTACACAGCAGGACTCACTACCATTTAACAACATATCCATGGAGTTATAATATTGTAATGAAACTCATGACATCATTGATGCTTGTCTAACTGGCTTGTACCTTCACTTTCCATGATCACCGAGTTGTGTAGAGGCTGGTACATCCTGTAATGTAGTGTTGAAAATATCGGTCACATGCAAGGCAAGTATAAAATGAAAAATGTAAAAATTCTTGTAGCTGAACTTATAGATCTATAATGGTTCATAGAGGTCAACAGGTGACCAGATTACATGGAGGCCGTCTAGCTATTAATGGTAATATTCAAAATGACATACTTATTTTAGACTTTGTGACAACAGTTATTACTTTCATATTCATCTGTAGGTCACTTTCGTATAGGAGGGCTGGGAATGGGAGGGTGGGGAGTGGGGGGGGGGCTGTTGGTCAGTGCACAATTATCCTTAAGAAGTGTATTGTTGTCTCCCAGTCTCCTTTACATACATCAGCTTGTTCTATCATGAATTAAATACAAAAGAGAAATATCAAAGATTCATACTTATCAGTATGTTTTAATGTTACTTAGCTCATTTCTATGTAAACCTGCTGTCAACCATTTGAACTGTGTTATCACAAACATTTGTTAAAATATGACATGTGGGAATCTTCTTTTTCTTTGTGTAAGAGAAATAGTAAATTCAGACTGTGACTGTCTATGTACCAGCATGGTAACTCAACATGCTGATAATAAGTTAGGGTTGATATGTAACAGCATGTCAGAATTCCTTGGAGTAACCCACAATAGCTAAGTGCAATTGCAAGGGTACATGAGTGTAGCCACCCTTCTTGGTGTGCAAGTTTTTGTCCCCATTTCAGGAGTTAGAAGTTGAAGGTCTAATTGATGCCTTATTGTTTCATGATATGAAATGGGCTTTACCCCAGGAGCTTGACAACCTTTTTGTAGTGGGAGGGGATAAAATGTTATGATGTCCAGAGGAGGGGTGAAGAGGAGTTCTGTCCCCCCACTCTTTAAGATATTTGTAAAATGAAGGGTACTTAAATGCAAAATAGGTGAAGATTTTATCAGCTGTGTATGTTGTACTGCATAAACATGTTATATCTTTATACACTGTACTTCAGATATTTCTGTAAGTAGTCTCCCTGCATGTTACGGATCACCGCCCTGCCCCCTCCCCCTTGAGATATCTTGTTAACAAGGTTTTCACAATTTGACCCCTGGTGACCCCAAATGACCTTTAAACTCCACCAAAATCAATAGGCTTCTTGTACTTAATGTGGTACTTCTACACACTAAATATGAAGTTGGTCTAACCTTCCCGGTAACACCTGGAGGCTAAAGAGAAAATACAAAATAAATCAACTTTCTATTCACTAGATTTATCATGATGAATAATCATCAGGTCTGTGGTCATTTTGTGTCTTATTAAAACGTATATAATATTTATATACATGTAATCTCAGGGCAGCATATTGTTTTCTATTTCTGTTTTTATCTTTGGGTTTGCTGGACTGACATAGCTATAACAGCACAGTACTTATATCATTATTCAAAGCACCTTTATCTGAAAGGTGCTGTTTAAGAATATATTTTGCAGCTGAGGTAATCAATTCAATTAGTTATTTATAACACTTGCAGTGGTCATAATATTTTGAAACCCCCACCCAATAGAAAACAACTTTTGACAATTGCTGGAGTTTTTCTACAACATTTGTGAGCTATCTTCCATTGTATTGCAACAGGAAATAAATGTAGAAAGCACATTTGCTTGAGTTTGCTAGAACATCTCTTAAATGGCCAGTACTATAATTGAAGTGCAAATACTGTACATCTCAGACAGAACACATTAAGAGAATCCTTCAACACTATTGAACAATGGCTAAGAATGGAATTCTGAATTACCTTGGCTTTTACTCTGAGGACATGCATAGGATCCAGAAGCTATATGCATGTCTTGTATTACTGACTGGCTGACAACATATGCACACAATACAGTAAACCAAGCAAAGACTTCCACTTGTAATCCCTTACTATACTGGCTCATTGGCAAATGGCATGAAGACTAGTCATCTTCAGATTTAAATTTGACATCAGTTTTCTTGTGTTTTGGATGCACTGAGAGGGAAAGGGTAGGAAAGGTTAGGATGGAAAAGTAGAAATGGAATTCCTTTAGTCATTTTACATTTTATTAAACAAAGACTTAGTTGTGACATATATAACATATAGCAAGTGGAAGCACACAGGCTTCAGACAGTGTGATCATATTAAAGAATCACTGACTCTGTTGCTGAGGCAGTTTTTCAGGGTGTTATTCACTCTTACATTATACAGTATATAGTAAAAAACTCACAAACATGTCTCCATTGAAACAGAATGATGGAGAAGTATGTCACATATTAAATTATTTATAAATTTAAAATTTCTTAGCCTTGGCAAATCTTGGTTTTTATCAAAAGGAAATAATCTCAAGTAGGTACTTTATTGTTGAGATATTAAAGTGAAGATAACTCAAGTTTGAAGGTATATTTAAGGTAACCACTGGGCCAATGGAAGCCTTACTATGTACTATAGGTTTGGTCAAGTTTAACTGCTTGTGCTTAAGACAGATTACTACCCTTACCTGCCACACATCACTATGACACACTGACAAATTAGAAGGGATCAAGTCATCTGAATATTTTGTTCCTCAATTTATGAAACAAACCAGAAAGCCAGTGGGCTGATTGTGATTTCTTGCCAATTGATATGATAATTCCAAGCTTTTATAATTCCAAGCTTTTGTCATTGTAAATTAAATTGATCAGCAAGGTTCTATCACTGGATGTGGACCTACCTACTAAATATGTTAACTTACCATGTTTACAAGCTATTTTTAGCAAAAATCAACTCAAAGGTTTACATTTGACCCTGTGACCTCATTATTATTCATGAGATGAGCACCAAAATCAATAGGGTTTATCTACTCACTATGGCGCATCTATGTACCAAGTATGACTTCAATCCAACTTGTTTTTGTTCAGTTACCGTGTTTACAAGCTATTTTAGAGAAAATAAAGTTAAGCCCTGCCCCCTGATAAATATGCATAATATCAACTTGAACATATATCACCATTTACCCGCTATCTACCAACATATTAATACCAAGTATAAATAAATAAATTTTGGTTGCGGAGGTATAAACATTTGAAGATTTTAACGTTTGACCCTATGACCTCATTAATATTCATGAGATGAGCACCAAAATCTATAGGGTTCTTCTAATCAGTATGGCGCTTCTATGTACTAAGTATGACTTCAATCCAACTTGCCACTGTTGAGTTATCGTGATTACGAGCCAAGGGCGTCACATACAAACACACACGCAATCACCATGGAATAGATTCCTTGTACCTTTGAGCAAGGAATCAAAAATGGACCCAGTATATTAAACACATACACCTCTTTGTGTACTTTTACACATTGGTAAGCAATACAATGTTTGGCAGGCAGTGCCTACTATATGATGTATGTAAATTTTCAGGCCTTTATCTTCCCCTCTGGTCCTTAGGAAGGTTGTTGATCAAGCAAGTTTCAAAGCAGTTACTTTTCCACCAGAATTAGACAGTAAGAAAATCACTTTCTACCCAGACTCAAATCTACAACCTAGCTTACTAGTCCTGCTGTACACTAATTATACACTTACTGTACCATTACCATTAGCATATTGTAAACCATTCTGTGCAAGATCCGCATCATGTGACCCCCAAAGATTGTCTCAAGACTGATTAATCCACATTTACCTAATGAGGAGATAAAATCAAAGACAATATTGAATCAGTTGTCTCTTTATTGAGAATATCTGAACTACATATGTTTTAATGCACACAATGAAAAACTTTGTTATTGAGTTTGCCTTTTTAATATTTACTCAAGAGTTATTCCATTGCTCACAGATATACAACCTATTGCTAAAATCACTCTGTGTCCCAAAACAACACAATAGACACTGAAAGGCACTTTTGTTATATTCAAGTTGCACAGTTTTGAAAATTTACCCATAAACAAAACAAGAGGTTAAATTTGGTAAACATGTTTGTCATCCTTTGGATTTGGCTAATTGATCAGCACACTTTCTAGTTTGGTACTTTAAACATGATTGGTTTCTTTGATTTTTTTTTAACACCAAATCTCTAATTTTGTTACTTTAAAGTCAAGCAAAGTTAGGCCTAATTATTGGTCTGGATTGCTTTTGTCAAACAATCAGTATACCAGTGTGAAGCAGAGGCTGCTTTAAGGTATACATGTTGTTGTCTTTGCTTCCACAACTGTCCCAGTAACTTTACACCCACCATTGTCAATATACATCAACCTGATGACCCGCCCCCCCCCCCCACCTTCTTCCCCAAATACACTCTTATAACATAATTACTGAATTACATCATAAGATTAAGACCATATAAAGAATATAAAATGCATTAAAGATTTCAGATGACAAAACATGAATTGTGTTGTATGATCTTCTCTGATAGAAACATAAACTGTTGCTTGTCTCAGTGCAACACTCAATACCTAGCAGTATCCATGACAACTATTTAATATGATGGGATAGATGGACCTTGTCTTAAATTACTTTATATCCACTCAACCTGGAGATTGTGACAATAGAAAGCCTTCATTAGCATCATATGCTCACACAGGAATGAAACTGTTTCATAATGAAACAATGGATGTCTATTTACCATTAAAATTGGTCAGATTTGAAAGATCAGAGATGTACTTGGCATCAGAATTTCATCCTCTTGAAACCTACAATTATGGTACAATTTGTAGAGATGATGTTACAATTAGAGAAAGACTGAACAAAAGAGGTCTCACAGAACCCCGGCCCTGAGTTTAAGATACAACCTTTAGCAGTATTCTAACTAGATTGTTCATATGTTATGTCTTGGTTTGCAGTGATTGGAATTGATGGGGGTTGGGGGAGGGGTGTTGGATGATAGACTTTCCGGTGGGGAAATTTCCCTTAAGGGATCATCTGATACGTCATGGAGTAAAAATATCCAATTAAACACTTGTATTCTCATGTAGGAGGGGGATGGGTGGGTGGGGTAAGAATCAGGTGGTGGGCCATGAAATCATTACCCTGCTCATGTAAACTGTACATATTCTTCCAAGAGCTGTAAACCCGGATATGAAACTCGTAAATCCCTAAAACTGTTGATCTCAGGACTGAATAATTCCAGTTTACCTGATGATGAGAAAAAACAAAATGCATTTGGTCATCAGTTATAATAATTATTAATGTAAATTGTCATCACCAGGTCTGCAAGTAGCAGCATTCTATCATGTAACATTGTCAAACACAGAACACAGAGATTATAAACATATGGTATGCTACTGTAGTTTCAAAATAATTTGCTCAGTTATAATTGCAAAGAAACTTTGCAACTGGTGAGGAGATAATTGTATCTAATTTAGTGTGTCAGCTTGGTTCATTTAATGGCACCAGGCCCCTGGAGACTGCATTGCCTATATTGACCTAGTTACACCACTCTCGGGGGGGGGGGGTCTCTTTCCAGATTTTAGATCACCAAAGGTTTATACAGTAGAGTACCCTGTTGAGCTGGTCAATTGCTATCCAACATGGTCAGTTCTTTCCACAAATTTAAAGAAGTCACTTGTAACCTCAACATTTTGAGTTGAAAAAGTCTTGAGATAAAAAGTCAACATTTTGAAATTTGGTGACACTTACTTGTTCCCCCCTATGTCCATAGCAAGCCACCGTACTCAAGTCGGCGAAGTTAGATCAATTTTGAGAACAATTAGATTTTTAAAACCAACCGCTGTGACTCGCTCAGCAATGTTTAAAAATTAAACAAGCGCAAGTGAAAATTCTGTATTCACAGCTGTATATACTCAGATGAGTTGAAAGTATTTCCAATTGTGTTCTCTGTTTATAGTTGCTGCACTTACAAGGGTACTGCAAAGCTCTCCAAATCTTCAGTATTTTCACATAGTTTCTGGAATCTGCTAGCAATTTTGAGCAAATGAGGACATGCCAGAAATAGAAATACTTAATATGGTTTTACTCTGTGGAATAGCTGAGCCCTAGCCGGGTGCTTCAGAAGAGCTCAATAACATTTCTGAGACTTCTTGTCCTCTTCTACTAAGTATATATAAAGCATTGAATACATGTTAGAGAGAAAAATGTAATTTGTATGAAGTATAAATCTAAGCCCTGGTGAGTCTCTGGGGACTTCAGCTGAGACATTTTCACTTTTCAGACATTTAATGTTCTCTGATAGTATTTTTGCAACCCTTGTGGAGCCCGGGGGGAGGGGTGGGAAGTGCTCACCACCCTAATGGATGCCAGTGCTTGTATAAATATCTTTGAATGCCCTCTAAATATGTTTATTTTAAACAGTAGTTAGCTCTCAAATATATTCATGGAAGAATTGTTATCATGATATGATATTGATAAAGAGTGGCAGGGGAATTTAACTTCCTTAACCATGCTTGCTAGCCAGCAGTGTGATGAATCAAGGCACAACAAAGATTTACTCCATTCTTACCATTCCTATGTAACTCTGTGCATCAAGAAGTGTAGGATACTGAAAGAAGCTTGATATGTTCATAGGTCCTGATCCCCTCTATCCAGTACAGTCTCTGTCTTCATATGAACTAGAGGGTTTCTTCCTACGGTTGAATTATTACATCATGGAGCTGTTCGAGCCTCAGTGACTTCTAAATCAAAAGTGAAACACTAACATGAAATCAAATTAGTTATTCAAAATTTCAGAAGACTTCAGAAACAATAGGATACTCACAACAAAGAAAAACCCATGGTAGCAGTTCCACTTTGATCCAATCATTGATCTCAATTAAGTGATTATACAGTGTTTGGTTTCTGAAGCTTTTTGAAGTTCTTATGAACTTTTGCATTCAGATAGCAATGTGATACTACAGCAGTCTTTGTGAGCAATCTAATTCACATGTTAGCTGTAAAAGACCTGTACACTTTTAGCAAGTAAATTATGTCAAAGTGCATATATTTGATTTGTGATATTGAAGCTGAAGATACGTCAATAGGAAATGTGCATTACTAGCACAATACCTGGAAATGCTGGATACGTTCCCATAATGGGTTGTCTTGGACCAGTAAGGGTGGTGTAAATCACTGCAGTATTTTCAGTGACACAAACTACAACAATGCTTGTATATGATATGGAATATTGAAACTCAATCTCTGGAAAATCTTGCATTTCATTTGACCTTTACTCACTGGCAGGTTAGAACTTAAATCCACAATATCCCAGGAGAGGAAACAACTCCAGAGTAGGCCTACTTTAAGAGTAGGTTTTAATGACTAACTTTGGCTAAAACTGTTCAGACGGTTAGATGATCTCGCAAATGTAGAACACCTTCAATAAATTAATACTATGATCAAAGTATTTGAAGGAGGAAACCTACCCTTCAACTTGTAACCAACTATAACAGGCTAGCATCACCATACTTAAGCTACATTAGTCCTACATCGTGCCGAGCATAGGTCACGCTTTATGCTGGCATTGCGCGACTATTGAATATTGTAACTAAAATCATTGGACTATGCCTAAATTAGGCTGCCCTTAGTTATATGACTAGAGAAGACCTAAGCCATAACGTTGAACGTTATGATGGCCTGTGAACCTGTAGTACTTGTACGTGCATAGCCTAACGCTATGAAAGGAACTCAACTGATACGTGGGATTTCTTCTTTGACAATTGCAATTATACTCAGTTGTTCCTTTCAGTATCATGTTCACCATCTGGAATATGCTGCAATATTTTCATATTAGTAAGCCAGTACTGTAGCTTCGGGGAATCACGTCAGACAAACAGGGAAGTACAACCGTATAACCGTTCTTCAAACGCTGCTTATATATACAGTACTGTACTGTGTCGTTGGTTTGTTTAGATTTTGAAAATGAGACTTGTTCAAGTCATTTCCATGGACTTGAGGGGAATTCCCCTATTTTCCAGATAAATGGTCGATCTTTCAATCGAAATAATAGCAATTTGCAACAAATTCTTTAGATCTGATTAGTAAGGACTCCAACAATATGCTGTAAAATGTCATTTTATCATTTGCACCATGACATTTTTCAGCTAATGCTGCGTTCATAGAATCCTCAGTACAGCAGCTTCAAAGTGTCATCAAGACAGCAAGCTATTCATGTTACATTCAGCTGAGAAGCTAGGCACTGCTACGGGTGCACACCCCTCCCTCAGGTGGGCGGTGGGGCTACATGGGATTTGCCAACCAACACACCGTCTCCTTTTTTAAATTCTTCTTTCCATTCTGGATTTTCTATAATAGTGCAGGCCCTACCCAAGTCAGTCGGGAAGAATTTTGGATTTGCTGCCCCCACCTACACTCCCCTCCCCCTTGAAATCCTATATTAAGAGTGAGGGTCGAGAAGTGGTCCCATTCTTCGAGTCCTTCGATCCAATTTCATCTAAAGGTCCAAAAGGTAGCCTCTCATCAGTTTATGACAATAACGAGTGATACCCTGATCGTTATATGTAAAGTAGTTGATAGCCTATACATCTGCTATGTGGTACATGGCTACATGAAGGTAACATATGCTATAATGTGTACCTCTTTGTCAGGCATTATTGTATATACGAGTATTACCACCTAACGGCGTCTGAATAACTGGACGGGCAAGACTGTATTTCTCTGATTTTCCATGCAATTATACAATAGTTGTTTTAACATCGGTCAGTTCAGTTTTCAAACTTTACACTAGTATTCTTTAGCACAACCTTAAGTTTAGACAAAAGTTATAGTCTAAGTACGTATGAGAATTGTTTCAGTCGAAGGACCCCACAACCCCTTACATGGAATTGCATTCAACGACTCCACAGCAATACCATCACAACTTTCGAATCCACCTATATATAGTCTAACCATAAAGGTTCATTCCCCTTCCTAAATTTGTCGGGAGAATTTTGGAATGTGAACCCACGTTACTGGGTACTAAAACCATACAGGAGAGTCGATCCGTTTTCAGAATTGGAGACGCAAACTTACCGATACAGCTCCTCAATGAATGCACATGCACTTACTCAGAAATGTACACAAATTAGCCACAAGATGTACCTCGTCATATATGTTCTACACCCTTCCCATACCTATGTAGACATGTGACAAATCAGTTGATTGGCGTAGGAAGGAATCAAAATATGAATGGGTTGGGGATTGGGTCGGGAGGGCATCCCAATTAAGCAAACCATGCACATTTTGTCATTACTCTCACCCACATAGGACACTGAAAAATTTCAAAATTTTCATATCAAAATTTTAATTATTTTATCCCGAAAATGTTGAATATTTCTGGGAATTTCAACTCTTTTTCAAAATTGAAATCCATTTCTTGGAAATCAAGTTTGTCTAAAAATTGCCATCTGTAATTTAACCGAAATTCTCAACATTAAACAACTTTTTCTAAATATTAAACCTCTTCGATTTATTTCGACCTCTTTAATTCCCTCCATGTAAAATGTCGATTTCTTTTTGTTTTAAACTTAAACTTTTCAAATGTCGACTTATCATCTACAAATATTAGCGTTTTATCTCAAACTTGTACGTTTTTCTAGAAATTGCCATTGCATTTCTCGAAATCAAGATTTCTTTTTTATATAAATTTCAACTATTTTATCTCAAAATATAAGCTTTTCTTGATGAGAATGGCACTAAGTAAAAAGGGAGAAAAAAGTGAGGGGGGGGGGGGCTACATGAATTGACTATTAACATTATTGGTGAAATGTTGACATAGTATTTTGATTTGAGCAATTACGAGGTACTTGGAAAGACAAAACATCATTTGGTTGCCTGACACTCTCTTTGTTGGTGCAAAGATTTAGCTGAATAATCACGCACTGATATTGGAGTGGAATTAATTACAAAGGTGATTGGGTGGGGAGGTGATGAAAACAGTTGTGTAGTTACATTTATTCCAATAATTTCATGATGATCAAGGGATTATTTGTAAACAAAAATGTAACTTGACACAGACACGTTTTGTCTGCACGATGTGTCTACAAGATGTATATGACTGAACAAGGATGTTCAATTTATGTTATTCCATGTAGGTTTTAATATTCATTAAACAGGTACTCCTTAAATCATTTGAAAAAAGACGGTTTTCAAACTTTTGTGTTTGTTGTTTGTTTATTCATCCACTAGTAGATAATAGGGCGAAGGAATGTGTACATAACATGTTTTTTGCCCAAATTTTAACCGGTGGTGGAGGTGGGGGAGGAGGGGGTGGGGACTAACACCCTACCGCTTAGGGAGAAATGTCAATGATATCTTGATCTACTTGATATAGGTTGTGTTGTATTATTTACTTCCTCGACCCCTTCCTTACTACATACCCAATCGACGTCAGGTTTCAAACTGTCTGTTTTCACCGGGTATGTATAACGTTACGTCCGTCGTACATTTACTTCTATTGGCGCCAAAATGTCTGTTACAAATTTCAAAACTCACCCGCGAACAGCTGGGAAACACCTGTATATGAATATAGAATACCTGTTCACTTCTCTAGTATCTATCACTGAATGGTTTAGTGTTATGTTATTGGAGTTGCAGAGTACGTATTGTATTCGTGGACGTTGTTTGTTACCATTGACTTGTTGAGTGTTTATTAAGATGGATTGTTTAATGGAGAGGAACCGCTGTTAATAGCTAAAACAGTAATTATTGATCAGAGAAATAATTTGACGGTAAAGTATGAAGGCATAGGCTAGGATGTGTACAAAGACCAGGCCAAACTTAGGTAGGCTTTAGGCTAGACTAGTAATTCAGTTATGTTAGAAAAGGTTATGTTAGAAATCTCAAACATCACCCGCGCAAAGCTAGAATTACTACTTTTAGCAAGAGGACATGCTTAGCAAATCTAACTCATAAAAAATAAAAATCTTAGCCTAGTTGTTGGCTGATTATCAAAAAATTCCAAGTTAAAGCATATCTTAAATATAAAGGAATTGAATAAAATGCAATCGAGACACTGAGTTTTCTTTAAGGATCTTAAATTAAGCGAAGAATAAAACCAGCGATTAACATTCCAGGTGAGCTGATGCCTATCCTTTACTTCGAAAACAATAACACCATTCTAGCTAAGAAAAAATATCCATAGACAAACTGAAGAAACTTTGTTATCCCTTCAAAAATCTTAAATCACAGAAAATTGTTTAAATCGATTTTAATCGTACATAACAAATCCTAATACTAGGCATTAATACAAGTCAATCTATAACATCCCACAATTATTATTGTAATCACCTAACTTACTAACTGAAATAATGTTATTTAATAAATGATTATTAGTTGAATGACCTAACTCCTGCCGATATAACTGACACTTATGGGGAAATATAGTTTGTATAGGGCCTACTGCTTGAAGCCTCTATAAAACAATTTTCCAATTAAAGCTTAATAATAATAACATGCAATAAATAGTTATTAAAAAGAACTCTTTCGTCCATGTCTTTCCAGCAGCAACTACATTGTGTAGTTCTACTCACAGTTGGTTTTGTCTTAATTTTGCCCACTTAATTATAAAAAAAACGTACGTCATTTCCAAGCCGGCCAACAGACTTATGGCATGATATTTAATAACAAGAGCCCAAGGGCACTGTGGTTCCTTGCTTGGGGTATATGACAATACACATAATATTATGAAGCAAGATTGGGCTCAAATAGTCCAAGTAATTGTGGTCCTATATGTTCCCATAAAGTAACCAACACTATAGACAACACTTTTGTGATCACAAAATGTGATCAGATTTTTGATCAAAAGACACTTTTGAGATCTAAATATGGCGTCGAAAATGTAAGAAATATAAGAGACCTACAAGCGTGTCAACAGATATGATAACATTGGTGACCTCAGATGACATGACCTTTAAGTTTTAAAATGTTCCACCACCCCATTCACAACTTGTCCCAAAATATCAACCATTTCACACCTTGGCATTGAGATTTAATTGCATTAAATGTCAAAAAATTAACTTTGAACTTGTACACATAACTTCACACACAAAGGTCACCCGGAGGTCAACCAATTGACATTTTTGATCGGTGAGACCTAAATAGAGCATGACTGTAAAAATTCAAACATTTTTTCTTTGCCCATTTTCTCCCCCCCCCCCAAAATACTACTTTTTTTAACATTAGCTGACCTTTGGTGACGTTGGATCACATGACCATTAAGTTTGAAAATATTCCCCTATACCATTTGCAACTTGTCCAAAAAAATCAACCTTGTAACACCTTGGAACTGGGAGTTATTGCACTAAATGTCTGAAAATTAACTTTGACCTCATATAAGTTCGCACACGAAGGTCACACGGGGGTCAACCCATTGACATTTATGATCAGAAGGTACCTTTAACATCTGAAAATAGCATCGAAACTGTAAAATTCCACAAAACACGAAAAGGTCACCAGAGGTCAAATTGAGGTCAGGGGTCACCCAGATGCGGGTCGACAAATGGATTACATTGAAGCAACTCCCAACCCTAACGGACAATTTGTTCTCAAGTTATCACAAAAATACTAGTTTTCTTTATCATTAATTGACCTTTGGTGACCTCGTACCACATGACCGTTACGTTGGAAAATATTCCCCTATACCATTTGCAACTACTCCAAAATATCAAGCTTGTCACACCTTGGAACTGGGAGTTATTGCACTGAAAGTCTGAAAATTAACTTTGACCTCATATAACTTCACACACGAAGGTCACACGGGGGTCAACCCATTGACATTTATGATCAGAAGGTACCTTTAACATCTGAAAATAGCATCGAAACTGTAAAATTCCACAAAACACGAAAAGGTCACAGAGGTCAAATTGAGGTCAAGGGTCACCCAGATGCGGGTTGACAAATGGATTACATTGAAGCAACTCCCAACCCTAACGGACAATTTGTTCCCAAGTTATCGCAAAAATACTAGTTTTTTATCATAAATTGACCTTTGGTGACCTTGTATCACATGACCGTTAAGTTTAAAAATATTCCTCTATACCATTTGCAACTACTCCAAAAATATCAAGCTTGTCACACCTTGGAACTGGGAGTTATTGCATTAAATGTCTGAAAATTAACTTTGACCTCATATAACTTCGCACACGAAGGTCACACGGGGGTCAACCCATTGACATTTATGATCAGAAGGTACCTTTAACATCTGAAAATAGCATCGAAACTGTAAAAATCCACAAAACACGAAAAGGTCACAGAGGTCAAATTGAGGTCAAGGGTCACCCAGATGCGGGTCGACAATTGGATTACATTGAAGCAACTCCCAACCCTAACGGACAATTTGTTTTCAAGTTATCGCAAAAATACTACTTTTTTATCATTAATTGACCTTTGGTGACCTCGGATCACATGACCATTAAGTTTGAAAATATTCCCCTATACCATTTGCAACTTGTCTCAAAATATCAACTGTGTAACACCTTGGTACTGGGAGTTATTACACTAAATGTCTGAAAATTAACTTTGACCTCATATAACTTAACATACAAAGGTCACCTTGGGTCAACTTATTGACATTTTTGATTGATGAGACCTAAATTAGAGCATCAAACTATACAAATTGAAACATTTTTTTCTTTGCCCATTTGCTATCCCCAAAATACTAGTTTTTTAACATTAATTGACCTTTGGTGACCGCGTATCACATGACCGTTAAGTTTGAAAATATTCCCCTATACCATTTGCAACTTGTCCAAAAATATCAACCATGTCACACCTTGGAACTGGGAGTTATTGCATTAAATGTCTGAAAATTAACTTTGACCTCGTATAACTTCGCACACGAAGGTCACACAGGTGTCAACCAATTGACATTTTTGATCGGAAGGTACCTTTGAGATCCAAATCTAGCATCAAAACCAAACATTTTCTTTTTTGCTCGTTTCCTCCCAAAATAAGCACATTTTTTCTAATGTGACCTTTGACCTTTTGACCTTGGTTTCAGGTGTAGTTTAATCTCCTGATTCCAAAAAACAAAACGACAAGTCTGTACAACCATCCTAACTCCGACCGAAAAACTTTGACCCCATATAACTTCGCACATAAAGGTCACACGGGGTCAACCTGATGACATTTATGATCAGAAGGTACCTTTGACATCTGAAAATAGCATCAAAACTTTAAAAATCCCCAAAAACATGTAAAGGTCACCAGAGGTCAAATTGAGGTCAAGGGTCACCCAGATGCGGGTCAACAAAAGGATAACATTGAAGCAACTCCCAACCCTAACGGACATTTTGTTCTCAAGTTATCACAAAAATACTAGTTTTTTATCATTAATTGACCTTTGGTGACCTCGGATCACATGACCGTTAAGTTTGAAAATGCTCCCCTAACCAGTTCACAACTTGTCCCAAAATATCAATCTTGTCACACATTGGCACTGGGAGTTATTGCAGTTTTAATATTTTCGGTTTTTTGACCATAACTGACCTTTGGTGACCTTTGTGGGCACCAAAAACAATAGGGCACACCTTCTCCATATGGCGGATCTATATTCCAAGTTTGGCCTCAATCCAACTTCCCTTATTGAGATAGAGCGTACCCAAGCAAGCGTCACAGATGCACACACACACAGACATACACACACACACACACACACGCCAACCTGACTGCATAGGTTCCTTTTGCTAAAGCAAGGAACCAATAAAAATGGTTTTGAAATTGAAAGTGCGCCATTTCTGTTACGCTGCAACACTCCACAGCAGACAATAGGCAGAGCCGTATAGCTCTAACGTTAGTTTTAAAAGGGCGCCCTCCTCTCATTAAACATTTGGAAAAAAAAATCCACTAGAAGTTATGTCACACTTAAATTGTAACTAAGGAATGAATTGATAACTAAACACAGATAGACATCATCTTTTAAACAAATCGTTTTAATTGGAAATAATTAAAATTCAAGCAGAATAGTCGGATTTGGATCAATAAATTAAATAATTTGTTATATTCAAATTACAGTTGAAGCCTCATCGACCTTTCTCTCTTGAGACTTTGATTTGATCTACATATGCTTCTGTAAATTGCATTTTAATTATAAGAAACAACCCATTTATTTAAAGATAATTCTTCCAAATCTCCTTAAACTTTATAAAAACATTAGTTAAAGTAGAAGTTTCCTTTTCATGAATCCTATTACACTAGAGACTAATATTTACATTTAAATTACATTTTCCTTCTGAAAGTTCTAAATTGAAACACAAATAAATTTGATCAATATTTTTCTTCAAAAGATAGAATAATCTCAATTCTTATTTACCCTTTTTTTAATATAATTATCAACCCGTCATTGAGATTTGTTTCCAATTAACTAATAAATTTAAATATGTAGCCTCACATTCTTACTTTATTAAACCTTACTTGCTATAAAACTCTTAATTAATAATTTAATTGTAAAACAATAAAAATAACGGTTTAACCCTACATAACCACTTTCTATTCCTCTAATCTAAGCAAATTATTCCTGTTAATATTTGTCTCTCCTTAAGATCAATCCCTTATCTCCTTTCCATTAACTTATTCTTTCTTACAGATAAACACGACCTAAATGTCCTATATTATCGCTTTACTTTCCTCTATTGTTTATTTCGTTATTTTTATTATTTATAGTATCATATTAATTATTCTAATCCTAAGCAAATCCAATCTATTTATCTCTATCTACTCTATTATCAGTAACTCTATTCTTTCATTCTAGATTCCTATCTCCTGTGTGGATCTATCCCGATGCTTTCCTAGAGTTGATGAGTCTGGTCTGAACCTTATCCTTCAGTCTAGTATCTCTCTCTCTATCCTGAGTTCTCTCCAGAAGCTGCTGATCACTGACAGCAACAGGAAACTAACTAATGAAGAGTTGGCGGCCATCTTGTCTTACTCCTCACAGTGTACAAGCTTGAAGAAGCTGCAGTAAGTATTCCGGTGTAGATGTTAGAATCATCATAACAGTTAAACATGGAATTTATTTAATTAATAAAAGTTATCAATATTAAATTTACAATAGAGAATGTAAAGTCTGCTGTATTTTAATGTCAAGGATTGGATTTAATTAGTTTAGATGGATTTACCTTAATAATTAGGTCATCGAGGAAGGAAATCTGTAGGATGTTAAGATACATAAAACAAAATATAATGGATTAACAGGGAACATTTTACGAGGGTATTGGTAAGAGAGGGATGGACGTTCTTTGTTTAGTTTATTGTTAAACCTGCGAAATTGTTGATTTTCAAGTATGTACAATTTATTTAAGAAACGAAAATGATTGAAAATCGTTATTTATATTAAAGAAGTAAATTGATGGCAATAAAAATAGCAATAACTTATAACTTTTTTTGTAATAAACTCCTCAAAATTGTGATCAGATTATGACACTCTACAGGGGCGGATCCAGGATTTTGAGAAAGGGGGGGCCGACATCCCGATGGTAGCCCTTTAGTGATCTGCGTCCTAGGGGAGGGGTCAAAAAGGGAGGGGAGGGGAGGGGGGCCAAAAATTTCCAAGGGGGAGGGGGACAACCCCTCCCCTTGGAAATTTTTGGTTAATTGTGAGTGCTTAGATGCAAAATGGTGAAACATTTCGCCAAAAACTAGCAAAACCAGAAACGTTGCAGACACGCTTTTTTGTGCACATATTTTCTCTCGATGGACACATATTTAACAACGCTCAACAGTGCATGTACAATGGATACACTATTATTTCGTCGATTCGTTTTTTCTTCTGCGCGAAAATTATGACACCAGATTCACCCCAAGAAAAAACATAAAACAAGATATATTCAATGAGATAATTATGATATACTTATAAATGAAAGGGGGTTGTAGGCGGTTTTACACTATCTAACGCAACGTTGTCGCCAAGAACCTGAAGTATTTTTAAGGGAGGGCCCGATAATAAGCGGAAACGGATCACCGACCGAAAAAATATCGGAATTTGTGGACTATTTCTTGCTTCCTATTGTATTAAAACAAAGCACCTATGTGAAAGACACAAATCACATTCTGAAAATTGTGGAAGCCACCCCGTTACCAAAAGCAGTAGTACTTGCTACACTCGATGTCGTCACCATGTATACCAATACTCCCCAAGAGGAGGCATTAGATATATGTCAAGAAGTCTAATGAAAAGGCGGAAAAAAGCGAATATGGAATAAATAAAATATCTTCCATATCCATGGGCAAACTAATTGAACTTATTTTTAACAAGAAACTGTTTCGAGTTCAATAACCAATTCTATCTACAAAAGATCGGTTGCGCCATGGGTAGCCAAGCCTCTCCAGAAATCTGTGATATCGTCATGCATAGACTGGAAAACCAGATTTTATCGACAGATAATAAAATCTTAAAATGGCTCCGCTATAGAGATGAAATTCTATTGCTTTACGACGGTTCACCTCAGGAACTTAAACAACTAGTAAACAGGTTGAATGAAATTCACCGCTTCTTAAAGTGTACGGTAGAAATATTACACACCGAGGTAACATACCTAGATTTGAAAATCTTCAAAGGTCCAAGGTTTGAAACCAATGGGTTATTAGACACCAAAGTCTACACCAAACCCACGGAAACCTTCCAATACCTCGACAGAAACTCTGCACACCCACTTGCCACTTTTAAAGGCTTCATTAAAGGGGAAGTCTTACGATACGCACGTCTATGTTACAATGAGACTGATTTCTTACAGAAATAGAATGCGTTCACAGAGAAACTGTTACTCGGTAACTATAAGAAAGAGGAAATTGCCTCAGCCACGAAAGGCATAAAATTTGAAAACCGTGGGCAATACCTCACTACCAAACCTAAACAAAAGGAACCGCCAGTGGTGTTCAAGCTTACCTATACACCCCATATCAAAACCACGCATTTGCAAAATGTACTTTTGAAACATTGGCACTTAATCTCGCAACACGCGGACAGGGGCGTAGCGAAGTTTTGTTTGTTGTTGGGGGGGGGGGTGTGGAGGATTTGATTTGCCGACGGATCTGGAAGTAGTGACTGAAATGGGGGAGGGGTCTAAGGGGTGTCCCCCTCCCCTTTGGAAAATTTTTAGTTTTGAAACGTCCTTAGATGCAATCTGGTGCATATTTTAAGTCAAATTTGGCACCGTAGAATTTCCATTTCGATATTATTTTTATGGCAGTCGGCAGAAGAAGAATTAATTGGGACCAATTATCGAACTGTGTTTTCTCTTTTACCGATCGTTGAAATAGTGAAACTTCGTGATGAAAATGTTCAGAAAACTTCCCGGTAATGAGAAATAACAACATTCATTGATATACAAGCGAGAAACGTTAAATATTGTGTACAATTCGTGAGCCGTGTCCTTAAGTTTTCCACGGAGAACGAATGACATCTGCGATGACGTCATTCTGAACAGAGGATAATAACAACACGTTGTCACACGATAGCACGACTCATGGGCTGCGGCCTATACGGAAGCCTTTAATTCCATTTCTTTCACTGAGTTGCTGGCGATTCTGGCACTCGTCTAGCTGAGCCTGGCTACAGTAGCTATACTGACGGCCGTGACATTATCAGTTATTTGCCGAGAGGTTTTTAACTTGCAGGCGTCGGGTGATTGGATTGGTGGATGAGTTTATCAGATGAAGAACTGGAAAATCGAAATAACCGATAAAGAAGCTCCCGTTCTCCTTTTCTCTATTCAGCTTTCCTTCTTTCTTCCCCTTCCGCTCTCTTCACCTTTTCTCCTTTTGCCGACAGACCCAGACCCCCACACCCCCCCCCCCCCCGCTCCGCTCGCTACGCCCCTGCACGCGGAATTATCCAAACCGTTTCCAAAAGAACCGATTCTAGCCTACAAAAGGGCCCAAAATCTCAAAGATTTACTTGTTAACTCAAGGTTTCATACTAACGAAGAATCAGCTGACTCTCAAGGTTCACACGAAGCTGTTTTAGATGCTCTTATAGCTGCACTATGAGTCCATAAAAACTCGTGCACAGAAAATAGATGAATTTTGAGAACGAAACGCCCAGGCCGAATATAAAATATTCAAAGGATACTACTGATGAAGCTCCTCCTATAAAGTTTGAAAGCAGAAACCGGTCTAGTTGGTCATAAGAACCTACACTAGTCTCTCCTACTATTAACAGTGCACTCAATTCACCTAATAGGTGCAATTACGTTTCACCACGAGGAGCATGCTATAAGTTCATGTTCCTCGGGCCCTCCCTTAAAAATACTTCAGGTTCTTGGCAACTACGTTGCGTTAGATAGTGTAAAACCGCCTACAACCCCTTTCATTCAGATAATTATGATATACTTGCTAACTGTGCATTGATTTTCCCTGACAGTAATAGTCAGCACTATAGTACTGAGCCGTATCTAATTAATACGTGATTTCGCGTAGGCCTGATAATTGCCTTAGTTTCAAATTTGGAATAAAAACGATCGCGTTTCAGGGAAGAGCAGCGGATATATATTAGGCTTTTCTTTCACCAAGTTATGCCTATTAGGAATTTTAAGTGCTCCCACATAAAAAAAACGCAACTGATTTCCAAAAAGGGGGGGCCGGGTCCGGGGCCGGGGCCGGGTCGGCCCCCCCTGGATCCGCCCCTGCTCTAGCAAAAATGAAATATATACAAAAGAAGCAACCGATAAAATAGTTTTAGTTGTCGAAATTTAAAAATAGTTACTCAAAATAAGTTAACAAATTGAAACAAAATAAAAGTTAACTAGAAGTAAGTAAATAACTGCAATTGAGTAAACTATAAAGTTTAAGATTAAATATTGCCATAAATATCATTAAAGGCAAATCTGTATCTGATAAATTTCAGAGGTTCAAATTTAATCTATTAAAACTAAATCAATATCTTCTATATAATTTGAAATACGATGTTATACAAAATAAGCTAGATTAATAGTTATGCTTCTATTTTAACATAATTTTAAACAATAATTTAAAAATTGACCGAGCGCTTCAGCATTGTATAATTCATAACTTTAAAAAAAAACTGCTTTCTAATTAAAATTCGTCGTTTTAATATTACTTTAAATTTGATTCGATCATGACGTCCCTATTTGATCCTTTACAATTCAGTGTTATTTAATCCTCCAAGACCCCCCCCCCCCCACACCACCCAGGCCTCCTCTCGCTCCTCCTCTCACCTTCTTTGGTCTCACAGATCAAACCTCGTAAAAGTGTAACCTTTCCGTCCTTACCATTCACAAAATAATCAGTGACATCTTCAACTTACAGCTGACGTGTTTACTAAAAATATAGTCGCACCTGCCCCCCTCCCCCCCCCCCCACCGCGCCTCACCCAAACTCGAAAGAAAAGACCAAAACTATTTAGTAGTTACATAAATGAAATGTATGAGAAAAGAAAACTGCTTAATATATGTTATATACGTGAAATACCGCCATTCCATGAATAACTGTAACTGCGGAGAAAATAGCACTGGAAATATTACACTTTGGTCTGGCTATAAAAAAAATAACACAGAATGTTTATTCCCTATCTAACTAAATACCTATACCCCAATCCCAGTGTGCTCTTGAGTAAGTTTAGTCTCGCCCCTCTGCCCCAATCCCCTTCAAACACCTTACCTGTACCCGCCACCACTCTCCCTTCGCCACCCCCCCCCCCCTCCCCGTCGTACATAATCGCTTCAAATCCATTCCGTTTCTACACAATAACATCATCAACGTTTTAGTACACACAGTAGGCCTACTCTGCTTGTACAACAGTTTTCTGCACAGACGATTGATTCGAACAATTTATTTCTAAAGTAAAATAAGTTAACAGCAAAGATGACACACCTGGATCTCCCGTAAATACCTAATTAGCATAATAATAGATGACACGAGCCAGTTAAAGCTAATGAATAGAAAGATAACAAGCCACGTGTCTATTGTACACCTGGAATGCTGTAACTGTCATACAACGTAACCATGGAAACTGACGATAAGTAGGTCAGTCCGTGTCTAGCAGTGGCTGGGAATAATGCATCATTCATTCGATACTGGTTAGACATGTCTAAAAGCCATTCAGTTATATACAAATAATGAATGGTTTCCATTCGTGCAATAGTGCAAATAGTTCATTCGTTGAAAGATGTAATTTGTTCCATTCAACTCGGCTGAATGGAAAAAATTACATCTTTCAACGAATGAAATATTTGCACTATTGCACGAAAGGAAACCATTCATTATTTGTTTTATACACTCATGCAACAGATTGTTTTGAACAGGTAGGTTTCTCTGCTCTTTTACCATTGAAAAAAGTGCTACCAAAAAAGTATAACCCATGGTTCTATTTAATAAAATGGAATGGAGCGGATTTTGCATGCAATCGACGAGCAATTGACCAATCAAATGGCCGGAATATAATTGGGTGTTGTATAATATGTCATATGCCATGATATTACGACGTGTTCTCATTATTATTCTCTGTTTATATATTTTAAATGAGTAAACTTTATTTCCTTGTTTGTTTAATACATTCCTCATTTGCTCCTCTCCCTAATGTATAAAGAAGGAATGTTTTATTTCCCTTTCTTCGTTTTTTTTTTCTATGTACTTCTCGTTGGAATAAGGAAGTCTGCCTATTTAACACATAATTGAATAGCCCTTAATGTCGCTCACATATCTAATATGTGACTACAAACATTGCGGGTTCTTAATCGCCTAGTTTTATGGAGAACTTTTTTGTTCTGTAAAGTTGATTAAACGTCACCTTGAAAATCTATTGAGGTGTATACGATATGTTCATAAACATAAATTAATTATGCTCCATATAATTTGTCTTTCATTAAGTTGTGAAAAAGGGAGACAAAAGGGTTACTCTTTAATTGATAAACCATTTAATAACATGAAAAAAAAATTGAAAATCGAACGTTCGATTTCTTTAAAGTTAGCCTATAAAATACTATCAAGTGACTGTTAACGTCTTCGACACTTATGATGAAAAGTGTAACCACCAGGTGTTTATAGTGGCATCTTTATAATCAAATATTCATTGATAGTGTTTGCTATTACAACCAATAATAGTTTGGTTAAATCTTACTGAATATGCGAGATGAAATATTGTTCGTGTTTAGCAAGGAATAAGTAATTCGAAGGTTCATGCCGCCTTGCCAAATCTGAAATATAGTCATAATAACCAAGAAATCTATTAAGTTAATATATTTCGCAACATTTCACAGCCATAAATCATAAACAAGCAAACAACAACACGAACAAGAAAACAAAGCACATAGGAGATCGTTTAAGATTCGTTTTATGAGATCTTATATCTCTTTAAATATCAAATTGTATACTGCACTAGTTGTTTTTATCTGCACAGAACACGTGACAGCGGATTAAATTATTCCATCGAAGTTTAAAATGAATAATAGACAAACGACAACTAGAAACCGATTTCAAATTTGCAACTTAACTGTTTTTAGCGAATTTAGAAAGGTTTAGAAGGCTGTCATCATCGCCTTTAGACTGTCTTCCAATGGTTTACATTATTGTATAATAACACACGCTAACAAAATGAAGTACAGATTTATATCCCCGGTACACAACGAATGAACCTTCAAGTTAACAATCAGAATAAACACTCATACAACTGCCAGGGTGATATCCAGGTCGTAAATATGGCCACGGTTCATTTAGTTTTGTTGCTGAGAAGGGAAAAAAGGGAAGCAGTTATTCACTTGTTGAAAAAATAAATTCATTGTGTCATAACTTGCGATGTTTTTACATGAATCATGGTGGTATGCTGATTAAAACTGAACATAAGTATATTGTGGTAGTAACATGGTCGACAAGTTAAAAAAGAAAAAGAAAGGAAAATAAAACAGAAAATGAAACCAAAGGAGAGGTGTTGTTCCTGGGAAAACAGTTAGTAGAGATCTGTGGGTTATTGTATTCCGTCGGTCGCACATCCGGGGTTTTCCTTACGTCAAATCTCAGCGAATTAAGTGAAAACATGTCAAGTAATTGTGCCTAAATATCTCGAATGTACGCTTTCAGAACGCATAAAGAGAAAGATGAATGCTCTACCCATAGATTGGATTTGGATCAATGACGAAATAACAGCTCGTGCAATTTGTTAAAATTATTGAAAGTTGATATTGAATAAATACTTAAATTGTAACGAACCTTGGTATACCTGCCTTGTTCATGTAATAGTAACATTTTGTGTTTACCTTTTACTGAAATCACCCGAGATGAACAGTTGTTTCGCCAAGTAGAAAATGTTGCTATGTCCTCGACCCTCCTACCCCTCTCCCTTCCGTTCTTCCTCCGTTTTAGTGTATGTTTTGCAGGATTGTCATCCCGCCATTACATTGAAATATGTAATTTGTAGCACCTTAAACTCTTTTGAGATTAAGAAACAATATTTTCAGCTTTATGATTAACCATTTCTAGATTTCATATCTTACCACCGAACTCTAACAATCTCAGACATATTGAGAAGAATTCACGAAGACGAACAATAAAATCAATTAATTGACAGAAAATAAAATACGATATAAATCACGTGATCCGAGCGGAAAATGGCAAGCGGTTGTTACAAGATGCATAGCGAGAAGAGTACTGCTGATTACGCAAGGATGTGGGCAAGTCCATTATGCGAAAGGGTGATGATCACTACAGATTTACTCCGTTTGTTGTGTACAATGTTGCATTTCTACATGTTTGAACAACTTTATATTAATTGATGATTTAAACATATAAACAGTTTAGCCAATTCTGATAATGTTGACAACTATCCACTTCACAATAGCAACCACATACAATTTACATGCAGCAGTTCCAACTATAATTATTATTATCTACATTACTATATCCATTCTCATTCATTTTCGTAGAACACAAGACTTGTGATGATAATTAATTCTGGTCAGATTGATCAATCAGATGTGATTTATTTTCTTGTTATTTGTTGTTTACTAATTTGTTTATCTTCATTGATTTGGTAAACAATACCTGACTAGGAGGACATTCCTCTACGTCTTCTACATCTTACACGATGATTACTCTACTTCTCTCCATAGGTTTTATTCATACGTTCTGTCAGACACTATTCCAGTTGGATCCATTCCATCATCCTTGAAATCAAGAAATGTAAAAGGTATTGTCACAATGAAGTCATAATGGATACCTTTCAATTTCTCACATTTAAGGCCCGGTCACACTACAGCGATATTTTATCGGAATACGGTCAGATTTTTTCCGATTTTAGGCCGAAGAGTGAGATTAGTGTGTAGTGAATGTAATGAATGCAGTGGAATATTCGAATACCTACTCCAAATCCGAGGGGTTCTGGAACGGACTACATTCTGAAGTGACGTCACATCGAAAAACGATAAAAATCGGAAGAGAAATCGGATAGCTATCCGATAAAAGGAAACGGAGTCATTATCAAAAGTTAGGAGAGGGCTATTCCATATCGGAATGGCTCAACAGATAGCAAATCAGGTCCTTTATCACTGTGGCTAGAAGACCCGAACGAAAAACAGGCTGTTTCGATTCCTCCGGGAAAATCGGATAGTATTCCGATAAAAAGTCGGTATAGTGTGACCGGGCCTTTAGTTAAGGGCTTTACCAACTATGTGAATGTGTGTTGACTTGTTGATTGGTGTTGATTCACATACAATAGAGTAATGAATCAGCAACACATGATTGCCAGCTAATATGAAGGAGACACCCAAAACAGAGTCTTGTAATGGTAAACAACGAACCGAATAATATAAATGTAACAACACTTAATATTACTAAGCTTGGTTGATTTAAGAGATAAGTCATGTTCCTTATATTTCGCTCTTTCAACATCACAGCCCTATAAGATGTTTTTGTGAGTAGCAATCAAATAAATTGATGCTTTAAATCTCTTTCCGAAAGTAGTGGGAATCATACACTTTGGGCAACCTAATTACACTGCGACAATGATTTTGTAAAGTTTTGAAGTAATGGTGTGCCCCTCGGAGTCTGTCAACACCCCCCCCCCCTTGACAAACACACACATATATACACATCGACAACTCCGCTTAAACCATTCTTTCAATCTGAATTGCAGAAAAAATCCGCAAAGTTAAGCTTAATTCTTTCCAAGTTCTGCAAACGAAATTTTTGTTGCTCTGAAATAGCTGCAACATGTATTAAAAAATAAACGAAAACAAAACATAGACCAAACATCTTTCGGAACTGTTGGTACTAGATGTACCGTACTCAAAATATTTGGGTGCGTAACATTATCATAAAGACTTTATAAAGGCAAAGATATGACACTCGTTCTGCAGTTTTGTACAGGAACAGAGGGTCGTCAAAGCCGACATCATATATGGGGAGGAAGAGGGGGGGGGGGGGGGTCTGTGGTCCCTCCACAGAAAAGGGGGAAGTTTATACTACTAATGATACCTCTGAGGCAAAGTTTGACTCACATAACTTGACTTGACTTATGTCCAATATCTATAAGTCTTAACGCATTATTGTGCTTTAACTATTCTATGTTAGTTTGAGATGCGTGGTAGTGGTGTAGGGGGGGGGGGGGGGTGGGGAGACACCCCATAACTCCCTTGATCGGCACTTGAAAAGAGTAAAATATACATGTATTGGCGAACATTAACATCCATGCATGATTTGCCTTGAAAAAATAATAGTAAAAATAACAAGTGGATAGTGATATGCATTTAGAATTTATATGTGAATTTAATACCATATTTTCTTTATTCGTACACTTATATAGAAGGAAATAAATCACGGAGGTATACAATGGTGTGTCACTCATTAATTGTTCCAAAACGGGCATTTTGTTTCACATAATTGTCATGGCAACCAAGCAGAAACAGTAGACATTAAATTATACAGTTTCTTATCATATGCACATCTTTTTTAAATCGATAAAGTTTAGAGTGAACGTCTAGTGAGACTAATATGATACTGAAAGAGATCATTGCTTACGCTAACGCTGTATTTGGAAACAGGAAAATAGAATTTCACTATAATCAATTGAGAACGCGACCTCATAGGTATACAAACGTGCCAAGAAAAATAAAATCCGGTGTCAAATTGATGCCAACTCGGTCGACAAATTGGAGACAAATTCAGGGATGTCGTACACTAACGAAAGTAAGACTTATAATACAAAAAAGGAAGTAAAAAACAATCGACCTGTCTGTTACTCCCTTACGTATTTATTTCCCAAGATTTAGATAATATTAGGCCAATAAAATGAAGCAGCTTCCAGAGGCTTCGCCCCCTGAACACCCCCCCCCCCTCCCAAGGCCTTGCACTACAATCTCTGAAAATTGAGTTCTCATAAATAGGTTTCTGTTTTCAAAATTTCTTCAAGAGAATGGAAAATATCTGCAAACGCTGCAGCTTAAGTCCAGCGGATCCCCACCAGCCTACTGGGAATACATTCTAGAGGACTATAATTGATTTATAACATGTGTCTGTGTTTTGGTGCTTTAAATTCGCTACGAGAGAACAAGGAATTTCACCAAATGCAAAAACTTTAGGGGCTACCCCTCGTGGAACCAACCAGTGCTTTAAATACATTTCAGAGAAATTCAATTCCTTTATCTTATGTGTATATATTTGTGGTTGAACTCTCTATATGAGATCACGAAAATATCTGAAAATGATGCTGTTTCCCCGTGGCTTTAGCCCCTCGACCCCGCTTCGGCTCTGAGAAACGTTCTGTACAATTTTGAGGTTACGCTTCTGCATGACAACCTATTCAAAAAAAATCTGCAGCTTTCGGGGACTTCGCATAACAACATTTGATAATATAAACTATCAAAGAAAAATATATAATTTACAGTTTTGATCTGTAAATCTGCATGCAATGTGCATAAAACAGGCTTTACTTTTATTAGATGAGTACTAGTTTAATTTTCAAGCCATCAATATACATAGTATGTATCGATTCGGTACAGTGTCACATCGGTATTACTTAATGAGGTAACGATGTATATTTTATTCCATGTGACGAGTGTTATCTGTCGCAGTTTGAACTTAACATTTTCTTTGAATTTCGCTGAGATGCTAAAATGTCATAAAGAAAGATTCAATATTTATAGTAAGGCAGCTTACTGTGTTTTTTTAGAGTAACCAATAATCTTGCAAGTATTAGTTAAGAGAGGGATTCAGAGTAGATACATTTCCATTAGTCTTATGGTTCGGTCAACGCTTAAATACAAGAACAGATAAGTAATGTTTTATATAAGTGAATGTTTTCACTGTATTGTCGACCATCTTGTCTACAGACATCTACAAGAATTTGTAGACGTTACAGGGATTATGTATTTATTGTAGTCGTTTAAGTTAGTTAAAACCAAACGAACGCATAACAGAAACGGATACAGGCGAGTGGTCGGGTGCAGGAGAGGAGGTATAAATATTTCACGCCGCGCTTCTTGCTTAAATGCTATTTACTCGTTGGTTGTTGTGGTCTTGTTTTTTCATGTTTTTCCTTAAGGAGCTGCCGTATAGGTGCGTCTAACTGTAATGTTATATACGTTGTGTTTGGGGAATGTTCTTACTCATTAAATGAAAGTAATGCTTAAGAGGAAGTATTCATCCTTCGCCTTGATCAAGTTAACTGCACTGGATACACCTATGCTGCTGGCTATGGTAGTCTCTGATGAAAAAGAAGTTATCGTGGTTATTCAAAGTATATACGTGTTTCTTGGGTTCAGTGGAAATGAGGATTGTCATATCGTCGCCAGTATTGTTACTGAATCATAACCGTAAAACTATAGTGACGTGCATTTAGTTATAGCAGGTGGGTAGATCTGGACCGATAAAACGGCTGGTTATTAATAGAGTACGCACTGCAATTATGATATCTTTGTAAGATCGGCTGCGATAGTCTAGGCTCGCATTCAATCTGGAATCAGAAAATGTAAACAAACAGAACAAAAGGACGTTACAATTGCCTGTTCTATTTCAATTCAACAAGTATTGTAATTGTTATACAATTGCTGCTGATAATTCTGTTTAGTTCGAGTTGTAGTTTTGTCACGGCCTTATTGATGATCTGAAAAACAAACCACGACACAAAACATAATTTATATTGATATGATATTTTCATTCATATTTGTTTTCATGTAAGTGTTTTTGTCTCCATCAACACTTCTGTCGATAATAGACTTTCATGTAGGTTTCTTGAAACTTCTTAGAAATGTGGACAGTGTTATTGTTCATTTGTTCAATGTTACAATTGTGCATGTCAAGTTATAATAACACGATGTTAGATTATACAAACCTTCCTCCATAAAGGACGTATTGATGTCTTTAGATTTAACACAGTTGAAAAAAACCCACAAACCTTAGTTTACACAACTGACATACCCTCAGGACATCGAAAATGAGATCACGTGATTATGACGATGATTTGTCTAGTCTTGTAGCTCCATGATTTACTCAATAAAGTAATTCCAAGTACATTTAGTCTCTTTCTATTCTTACTATTTAAATTATTGGCTTTCATGATCTGTGATAACGTCACTAATGCGTTGTATTATAAAGCTGAATATATTGAAAGCGGGTAGCTTTACAAACATCACGAGCAATCAAATGTTTCATTTCCCTGTACAATAACATATCTGTATACTAAGATTCTACCTAAATTCATTATTTAAATGAATTAAGAATAATGTAAATACATACAAACCTCTCTATCTCCACCTTCAACATTAGTTCTCAAACTCGTACACATTGTACCATCGTTCATTGTTCTGTGTTTAAAAGACACACTGAGACTCCCATTGTGAAGGTGGAGTGAGGTCACTGCTGATGACGTCATCATTGACCAACCTCAAAGACAGAAGTAGTTAGTGTAAACAACACATTTGCTCACACAGAGTGAATATATGACTATATTAGACAGATATGTGTTTAATAGCTACTAAATTATCTCGTGAGGAACATCTTAGCGAGAGACTCAGAGAAGATGTCACATAAGTTTGTGCATTATTTAGAATTTTCGAAAAGGTCGATATTTGGACGAGTAACCAAGTGTATAAAACTTAAATTGATAATTTCCTTTTCGGACGCTTTCATAACTTATTCCTGCCGCCCCTCCCCCCTCCAGCCCTTTCCACTTTGTAAAGCGAGGTATCAGCTGTTACATGCACCGTGTTCCTACATCTATGGTGTATTCTTAGGACAGTTTAAAGAACATTAAACAAAGGAACCCTGAGCGTAACACAAAAAAAAACTTCCTTTACCGAACTGGAATGCTCTTAGATCCAGCAGTCGTCTTACATGGAGACTGGCTACGTGGTTATGAAAATGGTATGTTTATACTTTTACTGTTGTGTCAATCACTTAAAGTTTCGTGAACCCTTGAACACCTATGTGTATTAATGTATGACGTTTATAAATTCTCTGTTAAATTTCCCTTAAGTGATTTTCAGTAATTAAAGCATGTATGATTCTGATTGGCTGTTAATGGCACGTGACATTAACATAAAGTTGTGATAGGGTAAAATTGTCATGTCTTTTACCTCGTGTCTGGCGAGTTCTATAAGCCAGCTGTATAATATCTCCGTGCGTGTGTGGCACGCTAACATGTATTGTTATCACCGATTGTAGGATTCATCTAAATAATTCAGTTATCAACCCATGAGAAGAAATTGCAAGATATCAATTAAATATCTCTATTGGACTATATCATCGAAATAAGCCTTATCGGGACCGGGACGAACGTGACACATAATACATCATTTAACTTTGAATTTGCTATTAAACAAAATCCGTTTTTTTTTTCTTTTATCAAAAATATTTAAACAGTTTCATACTGGTTCTCGTGATGACGTCACTTGTGTTGGGTGTTCTCTGATCAGGTTATTGTCTCTTGTATTATTATTCTTGATATAAGTGTATAATCGATCAGATATATTAATGAGATGATAACAATCCTAACCTGATTGGATTTATAACTAAGAGGATATTGGTTGTAAACTGATCAGGTATAAAACCGAGATGATAATGATAGTAAACTGATCGGTAATCTCTCTGAGATATCATGATATTAAACTGATCGGTAATCTCTCTGAGATATCATGATTGTAAAATGATCAGCTGCACTGCACTGAGATGATAATGATAGTAAACTGATAAGATCAAAATTAAGGAATCAACTAGATTAATTAGAGCCAACGTAAATCCGGTTAATAAAATGTTTATCATTTCAATCTAGACCAATAAAGTTTAATTATGCCCTTATATTTTACGTTGTTCTCTTTCATTATATTCAACAGTTTGGAATTTTAGCACACGTTATCGTCGTCTAAATTTGCAGACCGGTCGATGGCAGGTAAGAGATAATTCACTTTTATGGCAGCTATTAATGATAATACAAGTCCGCCCTCTGTCTTTCATTCACATTAATTATTAATATCAATATCGTGATAACATTTGCCGGTTAAATGTACATGACTGCTGTCAGCATGATAATCTTTAACAAGCAACATAAATATTAATAGTATCTGGTTGGCTTGGGCTGGGGTTTGTGGGGGGGGGGGGGGAGGTTGTAGTCTGTATGAAATATTAAATGTTTCATACAACATCACTTCCAGATCCCTTCCCCTTGCTTCTACTGCAAAGTTCCGGTCCAATTTACTTCCTTCTGACCCTGAATGTAGCCCCGTGTGTCTTTACTTACTCAACTTTATAATTATAACAATTCTCCTCAAGAACATACAGTGGCAGACTGGCCACACGGGCATTTGGGTAATGCCCGGTGGCCGGTGGGCTGGGGAGCCTGGTAAAACTTACAGCCAATTTTCAAAGTAGCTAATATAATACAGACGGGCTGTGAAGTAATATATTTGTAACTGGGAATCAGCTCATGAAATCACCATGTAAGTTAGTCTGCTAGTTCGTAACAAAAGAACGTGTTATTGGCAACCCGTCCGTGCTAATATTTTACGACAAGATATACCAGTACGGTGACCAATGCATTCTGACATATACATAGCACGTTGTTTACGTTTGTAACTCAGTTTCATCAAGTGTTACATCAGGAAAGTTATTTGGGTCTTTATTAAAAGATTACTGTAACCTACAAAATTGAGAAATGTCGCACCATTTTGCATCTAGGCATTCCTTAACTTCAAAAAAGTCCCTTAAACCCCTCCCCCGGGACGGCGATCACTATGTAAGTAACATATCAACAGATAATGGGCCGGTCTAGGTGACAAATGCCCGAGCCGGTTTTAAGATCCAGTCCGCCCTGAGTACATATTAATAACAATGAAACAGATTCTCTTAGTTTAAAGTGTAATGAACAAAATCAATCTAATCGTGTTTTTAGCTTCACTCCTCCATAACGTCCTATAGAAAACTGTTATATTGTTCATGATGCATGCATATGTTTTTCAAACTCTAAAACTCATTTCGAGACAGCCGTCACTGCATTCAAAGATACAGCAATGTGTAAAGGATACTCCATTCTAGTAGTTTCAGTTCACAAAGATGCGAAACTGTCTCTTACAACATTCAAAGAAAAGGATAATTTACATCGCTATAGGATGAGAAATATTGAGGGATGGGAGCTGTAAAAGAGAACAGAGTGGGTGGGGTGTTGAGAGCTTTGTTTTCATGAATATCATTCAGCGCTCACAACACTAAGTTCTATACTGACACATCCGTATCACTACCATGTCAGTGACGCCGTTGATATTACAAGTATATTGTAAAGATAGGCCTATAGCTAAAAGGTATACCTTTAGACTGCAGGTTCGTTACACATTGTGCAGTATGTTGAAGCCAATGTTTTTATTTGTGTGGGTTGTGAGTGTACATTCCGATGAAACCATAGAATGTTATGAACATTGTCAGGTCTTTCTTAATGTTCATTTAATTTCGGTGACAATAATAATAATAATTAAATAATACTTATATAGCGCGTTCATCAGCAACGCTGCTAGAAGCGCTTTACAAGAATTGAAACAATTAATATACAGGAAACATTTAAAATACAGGAAAAATCAAAAGCAAATAGTACAAAAAAATATCGCCTTAGAGTTATATACCATAAAACTTATAAAAGGATAGACAAATAAATTAAAGCTAAAATATTAACCATGGCACATACAGCAGTTGTAACAGTCGTATAACAGTCATGTTAACCTACCATTTAACCTACCGTAGCCGCCCGCTAGCTGCCCCCCCCCCCGTATAGCTGCCCCCGAATAGCTGCCCCCGTATAGCTACCCCTGAATAGCTGCCCCTGATTAGAGGTTCCTGTATATAGCTGCCCCTGTATAGCTGCCCCTATAAAGCTGCCCGTATAGATGTCCCGTATAGCTGCCCTACACAGCTGCCCGTGTATAGCTGCCCCAATAAAGCTGCCCGTTTATCTGCCCTCGAATAGCTGTCCCGTATAGCTGCCCCTATACAGCTGCCCGTGTGTAGCTGCCCCAGTATTGCTGCCAGTGTATATAGCTGCCCACGCATAGCTGTCCCAGTATAGCTGATACATGATTTTAAGTGGTTTTGTTTACGGGGACCTTCCAAGCATTATTTCAACACTAAACGGTAGTTAGCTTTAAATAATTTGTCTCCATCCAGTAATTACTAAACAAGTTAACTATTACAATTTTTGGGTGATTTGACCCGAAACTTGTATTATCTATACCACTGTCTGGTATAACAGACAGCACATGTTAATATAGTATATTGCTTTTGTATTCTATTGCAGTCGCTACGGACTAAGTCTTGTTTGGTTATATGGATGAAAGTACTACAGTATGCACATAGGTGTAAGAGGCGGGGGGGGGGTCGGTAGGGGCTGGGGGACTGCAATTCCCCCAACCAAAATTTTTTGTGAAAATTCGGGCAATATGCTGATAATTTTTCGGGCACCTACTGAAAGAAAAATAAATTGCAATGTGTTTTTCAATGGTTAAACTGATATTATTATCATCTTTATTACCGTATTGTAACGACTTGCCTAAAAATGATAACCAATATGGGAGGTAATAAGAAGGCAAATTATTGTATGTAATTGGCAGGCGATGTAATAACCGATGTATTGCTATATACTATGTACAATAAGATGTTGTACACGCGCAAGAAAATGGTTACATTTTTCGGGCCAGTCTTTACAGCTCTCCCAAATCAAATTGGGCTCCTACGCCTACGAATATGCATAGCTTTATAGAGACTTCAAACTAGTTTTGGTGATTTTCTACCTTTAAGATATTGACATAAAATTTTCAGTTGAAAATTTTCATTAGATTTGTTTTAAACTGTTACAGATCAGTGAGCTTTGGGACATTAGTAGGTGATACAGGTCACGGTAGGTCAGAGCGTTAATCTAAGATATGATCTTCATTTTCCCCGACACTCTTGAAATGGGCGCAGTGTTACATGTTGTCAGGTGTTTCTTCCTGTCAGGCTCACAGTTTACGTTAGAAATCCTGATATTACGAAGTTTTCATCACCATTTCATCATCCCGAGCTTTCTTTTTTGTTCAACTTTCTTTTGGGGCTAGAAAACTTCTTTTCATATTTTATTATAAACTGTCCCTACTCCTCTCTTTCAACGCCCTTGCATCTGATATGGAACCATATTCATGTGTTCCTCAAGCAGCCGTATCCATTGTTGTGTTATATTATTCATTTAACATGAAACGCAACCTTATATAATCGTAAATGTTTAGATAGATGTGTGCGCATTAATGAAGTGGTCATTAATGTAATCACACGTCGCACTGTAGGACATTTTTCTAATACATTAAACTTAACCCAATTAACAATAAAGAAATAAAATTCAATGCATTGCCTTATTATCGTAATAGCATACTTTCCCTGGTTTGATTTGCATTTATCAATGAACATATCAATTTCCTTAAATATTGTGATGGATGGGGGGTTTGGGGGGGGGGGGAGTGGTTAGGTCCCTAACTGAAGTAACGATAATTATATTTAAAAAAAGAATTGTTCATTGTCAACGACGAGGAGTTATTTGTCCAGGATGTTTGTATCGTACATTACAACGTATACGTCAGAACCCCTTTTGGCTAGATATTGTACAAATAACATGAGGAATGGTACACATATCATGAGGTATGGTACAAATAACATGAGGTATGGTACAAATAACATGAGGTATGGTACATATAACATGAGGTATGGTACAAATAACATGAGGTATGGTACAAATAACATGAGGTATGTTTACACATAACATGATGCATGTTACAAATAACATGAGGTGTGGTACATATAACATGAGGTATGGTACAAATAACATGAGGAATGGTACACATAACACGAGGTCTGGTTCAAATAACATGAGGCATGGTACACATAACATGAGGTATGGTACAAATAACATGAGGTATGGTACAAATAACATGAGGTATGGTACAAATAACATGAGGTATGGTACAAATAACATGAGGCATGGTACACATAACATGAAACTAAATAAAGTCTCCCTTCCACGCTCGTACTCCAGCTCTTTCGTCCTATTTCCTAACTATTATTGTCCCTTTTTTCTCCGCATGTAGACCCCTATGTGCTCTCCTTATATAAGTAATTGCCTTGTGAATCAATACAAATTCTCAATTTTAAAGTAGAGAATATTCAGACAGATAAATCCTTATAAAACAAAATGAATTTATCGTGCTTGCAATGTCTCTCTTCCACACCGTCTCAGTCAAAAGTGTTTTATTGGTGAAAATATCGATGCATACTTTTCATCTCTAGAATCTTTACGATGTGACGTCACTGTATGCAGTAATACAACAGACAGTACATGTTACTCGGTTCTAATAGTTGCAGTTGTAAAGGGATTTGAGGGATCCATATTGATTATATTTCATTAGTTTTTAGATTAATGTATATACGTGACTGATATGAATGTCTGTGTCCAAGCAGGCTTAGATATGAAACGATTTTTAACTTGAAACAAAGAAACAAGTGTATTTTTTAGGTAGATTTCATCAACTAGATGTACTTTAACTTATTATGGAAAATTAAAGTAGGGGTGACTACATTACAGTTAAACTTAAAGGTGTTAAATTTAAGATTTTCATTTAACTTTCAAGAAACGTCTTTGTACCATCCTCTGTATGTACAGTACTATGAATAAGCAGCAGCATTATGATACAAAAAAACAACGGTGAATCTGAACTAACAATGGTTTAAAATAGTTGCATTATTTCTTTCGTCTTTTGAATAATTACTAATATGTAAACCGTAGAGTCCTGAAGGCGCCTGGGCCAGAACAGGGTGAGGGGTGGGGTGTTCAAAGTAGCTGGTGGTTGATTTTTAATCAATTACTACCCGGCAAATTAATAATTATATTCAAGCGCTGACAATAACATAATGCAACATCCGGGCCTTGTATCCTCACTTGGTTCATATATTGTCATTAGTACTTTTTCCAACAGAACCATTCAATATGTCTGTATGTTATAGTGTAATAAACACTCTGATGTAGTCGAGTCCAATAATTCATGATTCCCAGCCGAGTCCAAGAATTCTTGGTTCGAGTATGGTACTCTAGATTCCGAACAGAGTTCTATAGAGTATATGAGCAACCCAAACCAAGTCCGAGTCAGGCTAATACATAGAGACAAAGCAATGACAAGCTCATACGGTTTCTGCCTATACTAGTCTAATGGACGCACATGGCGTTTCGGTTAAATAAACCCATGCACTCTAATCATTCAAAAATATACAGGCCCTCGTTTCCTGGTCTAAATTTTCACAGCCTAAGTTGGACAGAGAGAGTCAACTTTTGCGAAACTGATTTGTTGCTTTGTTGCTTTGTTGGCTTAGCAAGATTTTGCTTTATTTTGCTTTATTATCATTACGTCAATCCAACCACGATGTTCTGAGTTCAATCTTTGAATACTGCCCTATCTCCCCTCCTCGTCATTTTCTCGTTACATGGTATCCATCTGATCATCTCATTGAGAAGTTCATCATTGTGACGTCACTCAGTGTTTGATGACGTCACTCGGTGTTTGATAACGGGTTTAAAATTAATGTTTGTGTTTATGTCATTAAGTCCGTGCATCTTACAGTGACGAGTCTGTCTCCTATATTGACTTTAGTGTGTTCAATACAGATGTGCGCTTACCTGCCAGGAATAGTTTACTGCGATATTTGTGAACATATATCATTCTAACTTATACATTTTTTTTACTTCGCCTTATTACATTTACCTGAAACACAATTTCAACATCTCATGATCATAACCTATCTCTTCCTTTCAGGCCTGTGACGAACTGGGTAATCTACCAGGGGAAGAGGTAAGAGAGACATAGATTCATGTTCCTGCAAGTTAGTAACGGTAATTTAGTATCAGGCAATTAGGAGTTAATTACTGTGGAACAAAGAAATAAGACAAAAGAGTATTATACTTTGTTTCTCATCATGGAGGAAAGATTTATAATTGAAGTGTATCGAACAGGGAATTTAGATAGGCAAGTTACAAGTTTATATCTGGTAATGATGATAGCACTGATCTCAATGTCAAGTTTAGATGCGACCTAAATAATCTTCCTTCCGCACACAATGTCAAAGAAATGCTAACCAAAGAAAACGGATAGACTTTTAAATACTACAAGGTTTAGTAAAATAATTATGGAGCGTGACAAGCCGACACACGTACAAACTCACAAAAACTTGAAATATTGCTTTTGAAAATGTCTGCCTTCAACCCCCCCCCCCCCTCCTTCCGGTAGATGCTTAATGATTATTTCATAGCACTCTGCTGATGTGCATATCATAATTCGTTACTAGTTCAAAAAGTATCAAAGAAGCATTTTTTTTCCATTTCTGAATCCTTTGTTCATTCATTTCTTCGCGAAACATAGTTTCACAGATTATCAACTATTAAAGGAACTGATTTATTTGGTAAAAGTCACTTTAATTGTTACATAAATAGAAAAAAAAATAACATCATTAAATGTCAGATGACGATTCAACAGTTTTACTGTATAGTGTAACAATTTTCTCAACACACAAAGGGCTAACTGTAGATGTCTATACTCAAATCTCCCATAAATCTCTACTCCGGTATTCTTTGATATAATACAATCATTAGAATCATCCTCTGGGGTCGGGGAGGTGTTGGTGATGGTTAAAGAGGAGCTACGCTTCTCGCAGAAATTCGGCAAACAATTCAATAATGTATGTATATAAGTAACATCACATACCCGTCAAACAGGAACACATTAACAAACAGGAACACATTAATGATTGAAATTGAAGACATAAACTGGTCCTCTCTGTTGGTATAATGTGAGTATGAGTGAGTTTAGGAGCAAGATGATTTACTGGGTTGTGAGGGTATCTATGGGTTATAGCATCATTATTATGATAGAAACCATTCCCTGTGGAATGTGAGCATACCAAGCTGTTGTTATACCAAATATAAGACACAATGTAAAAATTACATGTTTTAGTATCTGAGGGATCACGTGCAACAGGTAAGTTACAATGAGGGTCCCTTTAAAATAAACTGACATGATAGCAACCGCGTAGGTATTTAATGAAGATGAACCTACGTGTACGTGAGGTGACTCCCCAACATTTCTAACAAAATGTTATACGAATAAACACAGAAGTTGGGCAATATACTTTAATCAATTTATATGTGTCAGTCCAGAGCCGAAAGTACAAGTAATTGAGAGAAGATTATTGTCTAAATCTGGATTGATTTCTAGCAAAACCTGATAATGTTAGTATTTAACCGTGTAAATTATTTTAGCAACAAATATAATATCAGTCAAATTGAGATAAAGGGCATCATTCTATTTTATTTTCCAAGTCATGAAATTTAATTTTGAAATATGAAATGTAAACATTAATCTTAAACATGTTGCCTAAACACATGAACAAACAGATGGCGCATGTAACACCAAATCAGAAGGTTATTTTTTCTTTCCTGTTTCATTGTTAGTTGTTTCATTATATATAATGACACCTGACTAGTCCAGCTAACACAATGTTCTTATGGATGTTTTTTTTTGCATCGAATTATGTCTTCTTTTTCTATATAGAATTAACACTGCTGTTGTGCTGTTTTCACGGCATGTTATATCTAAATTAATTAGGCCCTGTTATTGTTTAGTTAGCTTACACGTACAGCTAGGATTGTTTGGGCGTAGTGGTATAATAACGAATACTGGGTTTGTATAGTCACCATGCAGAAGACGGATGAGTTGACGTAATGAAGTATTTTTGTTGAAAGGCAGAAAAATAGCAGCTTGTAGTTCAATTGTTTGAAGGCCGAGGGAGGGCGGATTCTCCCACTAAAGTATTTAAATCTAAAATATGTTATCCAAAGTTTGATGAAGATGTATATCACTCCTCCCCCCCCCCTCCACCACCACCACCATGGACGCATATTATAAGTTATTAAACCGCCAAAAAATGTTACAATATTTTTATATACAGCTGCCATATCCCACGTTTTTACACTGATACTGTGCAGAGAAACTAACAATCTAGTAAGAAACTTTTAGGAAAGTAATCTGGCTCACAAGTTCTTATTTTGGATGTTACTATAGGCCTTGTAGCTGCAAACTAACAGGTTCCCAGACATTGGTACTATAGTAACCACAGATGCCCGGATGCTGTGGGAATGGGATGTTAGTGTATTATGATCGCGAATTATTTTTAGAGGAACAGTGATTTTCAATCAGTTGTGTATATTTTCGCATTTGGGGTCCCGGAACGCCATACAAAATACTTTAAAAAAATTGATTTCAGGAGTTGTTTAGACTTCGTAGGCATTATGCCTCCGGGTCCAACTAGACCACTGACCATGGGTATTAAGCGGGCACTTGACCGTCGGAACATTCACAGGGCAACGCTTCAGACCTGCACTGAACACAGGCCTGAGTCCGCCTGCCCCCCCCCCCCTCGTCTACTGTTCATCTCTAACATGTGTTATTGAGACTGTTACTTAGACTAGTTTATAAATCACCAAAGACCTAAAATCTGCACGATTTAATTTTATTTAAATTATAGTTTTCGATAACAAGGTAACACTAGCAAGCAAGACTCTGTCTTGCGCACTATAATATGCATTTATAATTAACGCCTAAACAGTTAATATTCCTCCACTGAAAACAAATGTTGCTAACTATAATAACACAAGTTCCGCCATAACAAAACATAAGAGCAGAACCCGATCTAGAATGGTCAAGAGAACCAACTAAAATAACGATCCCGTTATATGTCACCAATGGTGACGTCATGGAATTTCCTTATTAAAGGTACAACAGTATAAACGTCAGATAGTGACACGGTCTACCCAATATTGTACTTAACCTTTCAACAAAGTTTAATCAACTTGGTTTCAAAGTTCTAGAGGAAGAAAGGAGAGGGACGGGTCCAGCTGGAAATATATAAACCACATTTATGAATCAAACTCAGTTTACCTTCAGAATGAAGTACACTGGTCATTTTAACACGCTAAGAATGATGCCCCTTTCACCAACTCTTGAACTCTCACCTTTCTATTGCATAATCATATGAGTCAAAGTCCAGTTTGATTTGCCGCCTATATTTGTGATTTCTAAGTAAATCCCAGAATGAGAGATGAGTGACCTGGATATGGTTCTATCATGATTAAATTAATGTTTGAAGGAATTGTCGAACTTTTAGAACGATAAACACTGTAGCTACATATGGTTACTCATGTTGACGGGAACAGCTTATAAACAGGACGGAACATTTCCCTTTATCGCACCAATGTGTTATAGTACATTGGGTTGCATTGATTGAGTCATCGTGATATCAAGGGGAAATCCCCTGGATAGGGTCATTTGATAGTTACCGGCAGGGAAGAGGATGGGGTGTGGAGATAAGTGAACTGATTCTTGTACAGTAATACTGTTTAACACATACATTACTTTCATAGATTGGGAGAGGATTAGATCCTTGAGTTACGAGTCAATAATTGTTGACATAAACTTTTCAATTTTGTTACTTATATACCTATTTTTAATATTTCAAGCAAACAGTTGAACCTTTTTATAGAATTCAACCTTCAAAAAGCAGTCCTTTCAAGCATGAAATCAAAGAGACTACAGCATTAGTGACTATGATTTCATGGATTTAGCCTTCATGTGTATATCATGTTCAGTACTAAAAATATTCGCAGGACATACTCGTTAGAAATCCCTAAAATAATAACTGAAATAATAATAATGAAAAGAAATTTGTCAAGACAATAGAAAACATGCACAATTTAGTGTAACATGAATCGATTTATCTGAAATAACACTTTTAATATGGATTCGTATGATTCGTATGATGATATTTACAACATTTAACTATACTGCATTGTCTTTGTTTCTGTGTTATCTTATACATATTTATTACTTATACTTTTTCCTCTTGTTTAGGGATTCGATGAGGAGACTTACAAGAGAAAACTGGCGAGGCGCAAGTAACTGTAAGTCAATACAGCTGATTACTCTCTACCTTAGTATTTAAAATTATATTTGTTAACAGTGATTGTCTGCTACTTTTAATTGTAGAATCTTAATATATTAAAAATAACCCCGATCAATAACCAGAATTTGTATTCATATATCTGTGATTATCTATTTTATCTGGTCACTAATATCATTTGCTTCAACTGTAATTGGTTTTATTATATTTTTCCTTCACAAAGCAAACCCCTTATTAAATGTATGGAAATGAGTGATGAGTTCCTTCCATTAACAGAAACATTGTTCGCTTTTTTCCTGTGTCGCGGTGTTTTGTTTAGCTGGCTGGTTTAATTACTTGTTGGCTCGTGGTACTACTGGCGCTTTTTCTGGGGGGGGCGGGTTGGGAGGGGGGTTGCTTAGGTATCACTTCCCCGTTATTCTACTAATAAGTATGTTGTTCTACTTATTTATTATGATAACAATGTTACCTAATATATCTCATTTTATCTCTATCTTACAGCTCAATGCAAGATGAATGATCATCTGGCGTCGCCAGTCATCAGCAGGACTGTGACGTCATTAAATCAACTCTGAAATTGATGGCAGTAATTTCAGTGAGAAGGATCTAATAAAGATTTAGGTAGTAAAACTATTAATATATCCCAAATACTACAAACACACTGAAAAAAACTCTGGTGTTATATTCAACACCGATGGTGTTAAATTTGATTCTCCTTTGGTGTGTATATCTGACCACACCAGCTGGTGTTAAATGAACACCCTTCTTGGAATACTATTTTAACACCAAATAGGGTGTTGAATCTATACTCTGTGGTGTTAATTATGTGACACCACATGGTGTTGATTTAACACCATTTTAGGATATATGTACACCAAATATGGTGTTACTCTAATCCTTTGGTGTATATATTATTCTACACTAGATGGTGCTGAATTAACACCACAGGATATTTGTTTATACTCTTTATATAGTGTTAATTTGACTCATATGCATGCTCTATCTCAGTATAAATTGTTCACTGTATCACATGTACAGCAAAGCTAGCATTTACTTAAACTGATATAACAAGTGAAACAAAAATTGAAACAAGAAAGTCATATTCCTTTTTTTTTCTCTACAAATTTATTGATATAACCTTGAGGAAATTCAACTGATGATATGACCAATAAAGGGGAAATGGTCATTCGTTAACTTATGAAAAACGTATTCCATTACACAAATTATTTTTCTTTATATGTATATCATTAACAAATAACCCATCTTGAATTATCCTCTTACTGGAAAGACCCATGCATCAGACTGTATATAGAACAAATGCCAAATACTCAACAGTTGTCAAAACTTTGTTCACAAAAAGACCTCCCTAGCCAAAATGTTTAATATAAAGACCTCTTGCTTCATGTAACACACCAACCAACCACAAAATAGAGGTATTTACAAATAATTTGCTGTAAGATAATTTGCTAGTAAAATAAATGTTTAATGATATAATTGCTTACAAAGTACAACACTATAAAAGGCATAAAAATGACAGTCTGCTGCATCCATTGATTGATTGAACATCAACAATTTTGGTAAACTTTAAATCACATTTTTTTTTAAATTACTTAAAAATGATGTGCCTTGGACAAACAAATTTGTCATAAATCATCCACATAACCATGTGTTGCAGCACTGTATGATGAAGAAAATCTGTGGTGGGATTTGAGGTACAAGTGGCAGTTGAGATTTTAGTCAAATAATATACTGAAAAACATGTAAAAAGTTTATTCTAGGTAAAATCTCACAAACAGTAGGTAAATTCCAAATATTTACTGATGTAATTTAATTGTCTGTTTCCCATATACAGTATATACTACATACCCTATTGATTGAAAAGGGGCCCCTCTTGTAAAATAGTGTTTTTACAGAATGAGGTGAATATTAATAATCAAAGTTTTTAGTGTTTCACAAGGATTATATGTGAAACGCCATGAAGTCAGAAGCTCATTATCCCTACCCATTGCCAACAGGGTCAACTACTGTAGGGGCTTAAGTTTGGGGGCTCAGATTGAGGCCCATTTTTGTCCCACACTGAAATTTTAGGCCCTCCTATACCTTCATGAATGGCCTACTATTTCATTTTTGATTAAGAAAAGTGACAATAGTCCCCAAATAGTTGGGGAACACTTATTTGACAAACATACAAAACTGCTGATGAGATCATGTTATGAACCCCCCAAACTGAAAAATGATTGGCAAAATGAAAATAGGGATTTGTGGGGGGGGGGGGCTAGAGTTAGTCACTGTTAAAACACAGAATTGAAATTTACTGTGTAAAATTGGTATACAGTATAAAGCCAAACTTAAGGTGCATAGATCTATTCAACAAATCTATAGATCAGAATTTCAAACTCAAACATTTAAACTCGGGATTCCTTCCTTTTGGACCATAAGACATTTGACACTTAAGTATGAATTGACATGAACTAAATAAACTGTAACCATGTCTTATTAAAGCCTTGATAGGAACTAATAAACGCTATTGTGGGGGGGGGGGGCTACAGCCTAGAGTTAGTCACTGTTTAATCACAGAATTGAAATTTACTGTGTAGAATTGGTATACCAAACATGAGGTCCATAGATCTATTCAACAAATCTATAGATCAGAATCTCAAACTCAAACTTTCAAACTTGAGATTCCTTCTTTTTGGGCCATAAGACATTTGACACTTCAGTGTGTGAGCATTGACATGAACTAATAAACTGTAACCATGTCTTATTCAAGCCTTGATAGGTACTAATAAAGGCGATATATAACATATTTGCTACATAGCTTCTTAGTACATAGTCTCATCAAGGAACTAGGTTATATTATGTACCATTACCAAATGCAAGCATTTAATAAGTTCGATTTGGCATACAAAAGTTTTTCTTGACTTTTTAACTGGCATTGAAACAATAAATAAACAATACTGTTACTGAGATACAATAGCATTTTATTATATTTTTTTATCTTCAAAATCGTGATTTTTTCGATGCTTAATATAACGTTTAGCATATCGTTTGACTACAATAAAGGATGATTGGTCAGCTAATCGCGCCTTCAAGAACAAAGTGCTTACATTATAGCAATAGTTTGTCAACACTTCTTTACACCTAAAATCATCGACTAAATAATATAGCCTTAAGTTTGGCTATGCATAGTAAAAACAGCAAACATTACTACATTATATGTTACTGCACCAAAACATACCGCATAAACTTTTTTCTGTGAGCAAAAATCGTCAGAACAAATATATTTCTACGAACTAAAAGTATATTTATCAGTCTGGAGCCATGTTTGTCATCTTCCATTCTTCCATCTGAGAAGCTTGATATTGCCAAAAAATCAAATTCAAACAGCGCAAACAATATGGCTTTACATGCCTACTAAAACTACTACAAAAACTTGATTACCTCAACTGCTTCATCTGTTGGATTGTTAGATTTTGTCTTTGTTAGAGCAGTTTTCAATCTTTTCAAAGGAAGTCCAGCGCTGGAGGAGGGCAAATCAACATTTGGCAAGTCCTCATCAGAAATCAAGTCTGTATCGGAATCACTATCTGCAGAACAGGGTACAGTTCCTCGGGAAGGCGAAGCTAATGAGGGAGAAACATGTTTTTAATCATTCCATTGTGATGGCTCAATAAATAGATATACCAATCGGCATGAAGAAGTGGGCCCGGTTTGTAATATACTTAATGGGCCATTTTTTCACCTGAATTGCAAAATGTGAGAAGCAGGGGTGGAGGGTGGGGGGGGGGAATGGGCATCATCTATCTGGGTCATAGTCTCGGTTTTGACAGCTATCTCCTGTGTTGCAACTTTTATGGGGGGAGGGTACGTGGGTGGAGCTTTTTTTATGTTTTATACAATTTCTGCAAATGACCCTTTATTGACCTTACTTCTCAAATTTTTTAGCACCTCTCATGGCCCACTATTAAATGATTGGCCGTAATAAGGGTTTTACTAGTGTTCAAATAATGATAAGAATCGGAATAAGGCGTTAATTGGATCCTGACAATGACCCCACTTAACATTCTATATGACCTGCTAAAACAGATTATTACAAGCCAAATTTAGGAATATCCAAGAGTTACTATCGAAGGACACAGGAATTCCCCCAAATTTACTGGTTTGGGTAGTCACGAGCGGACTATACTTACCCCGTCACAGCTACTGTTAGCATTTCTGACCGATCTAGCTTATTACTTGTCTTAGCTACTTTTCTCACAGACTACTGCCCTCTACTATGTGCCCCAATATCTAGCATCTTTTTCCCTCCGCTTAAAGACTCAACATGGAGAAAAAATTCTCAGCTTATGTGGGAACGTTTCGACCAACTAGAATCGAAACATGGATGATCTCTGAGAGAAGAAGTATTTTGAGTACTAGAGGAGCATGGTGGTCGGTTGGCTAAAACAGAATCACAGGTTCGAGCCCTGGCAAGGCACTGCATTTGTGTCCTTGGGCAAGGCAATGTATTGTGGCCACTCTATACTATTTTATCATTCTTTAGATCTAAGCGCAATTTGATTCAATGGATTCAAGTTATTCAGGATACTTTTTGAAAAATCTGGCAATTAAGTGGACGGCACTTTGGCATCTATACAGATTCACTCAAGGATGTGCCCATGCTGGTCGGTACCGGGTACTGACAGCCAGCACTTATGTAAAAATAGCCAAATTTATCAACTCTGTATAATACATCTCCGTAACTTTAACTTCGGCAACATTTTTTTAATACCAGCCCTGTAGTTTGTATCCAAATTTAGATGGCACTCAGAATCAAATAGGCACATCCCTGTTCACTTTAAACCACACAACTAGCCCACATTAAAACTTTAATAATGGCTAGGCCAGACATGTGTTATTGAAGTACTCACCCCTTTTCACCTCTTCTCAATACCATAATATCATTGTTTGGTTCAGCCTCAAGTAATGGTGCTAAAATCTCTTCATCTATCTCGGGGCCATCAGTTCTATCTACCAATATGACTTGATCCTCCTCTTCAATCGCAAACTTCTTTTTGGCTAAACATAAAGGGGTAAGAAATAAGATGTAAGAAAATGTATTAGTATAACAGCCACTTTATCCTCCACATCTCAATTCCAAAACACATATAGTTTTACCACATAAATTACAAAACATGTATTAATAGAGAAAATGCAGGTTGGCTTCAAAGCTATTTATCAGTGTAAAAAACAAACACATGAACACGTATACATTTGTGAAATATCAACAAAGTGCAAATTTATTTTATTTGAAACAATTTGGTTCACTTTCCCTAGATACATCTGATTTATAGTGATTGCCTGTACTTTCCACAGTAATGTATATAATTCAACACTTTGTTACAATGCATACAGGCACTTAATTGTTTGGGTTGTATTTTATGGTTAATTCAATTTCTGCTTAACATCTGCAATTAGAGCAAATTTTATCGATACCAATATTTAATCACTAATGAGAGTAATGTCAAATATAGGCCGATAGTCCGATACCGATATTGAAAACCGATTAATCGACCCAACACTCAGTGGCATAACGCTAGCTGTTTTCACGCCTAGGCTTATATTAGGCTAGCCTAACGTAAGGCTTTGTCCAACTACTAACTGTTAGGCTTGTCTATTAAGTTCTTTTCTCGATCAATAACGCTACATTTACAACAAAAATTTGCACAATAAACACTTACCGATTGCAACTAAATCTCAATACTCTCAAAAAACAAAGATTTTCTTTGTTTCGTTGCGAATAGCCGTATAAGGGGCATCTTGTAATACTGGATTTGGGCTTCGAAACCCTCAATTCCGCAAAATATCACAGTCAACGCACGATATGGCGCGGAAATGGTATAGTAAGGTATGTGCGTTTACGTTTGTACGTACAGCGCACAGTCGATCGTGCACACAATGTGTACATGAACCACACTGAAATGTACCGTCGCGCACTGCACTCACGTTGGGCCTTATTTGCATATTAATCCAAGGGCGTAGGAACCGGGGAAAAAATGTGGAGGGGCGGAAGTATCATTCCGCCCCCCCCCCCCCCGCTTCGCAAGTCAGAAAACCCCTTTTTCATTTCCAAATGAGAAAAAAATCTCATTTAGAGCACCAAATTGCATCTAAGGCCAGGTGAAAATGCAAAATTATATACAAAATGGAGTGGGTGGGTTGAAGTGTGCTATATTGCACCAAATTGCATCTGAGGCCACCTGGAAATGCAAAAAAAAATCCCCCCTCCCCTTAGACCCCTCCCCCAGGCCGGCCATCCATCTTCAGCCCCCCACTCAAAAGTACCTTCCTACGCCACTGTATTAATCTAAACATCAACTATAGACCAATACCGAAAGCGTTTTCGGGTGACGTAGAAAAATTGTCGGATAACACCGTAAAATGATTGGTTTATTTGAGTGGCGTGATATTCGTTGACTCTTTTCGGTGTACAAGTAACACCGAAGTTAACACCGGTTTGTTGACACCAGGATTTTAACACCGTAGTTTTTGCAGTGCAGCGCCAGATAGAGCTCCAGTATAATACACATGCAACTAGTCTAGTATGATTGTGACGTCATCAAATGCCTATATTCTCAAGACAATGGAATGTTGACTTGATGAAGACTGTAACTTTTACATTCATTGTGAATGGATCTTGTAGAGAGATAAGGAGACTATTTATATAGGAGACTATATATATCTTGGATGTTAACTATTGAGAGAGGGAAGAAAGAGAGCACAATCCCTACCTTACTCTCTGTGTGTATGTGGAGGGGCGGGTTGGGGTGTTGGAGGGAGTGTTAGAGGGGTTAAGTGACGTACCCACCACATTGGTGACCAAGTAGATATTATAGTAGTCATTTTCACCACCACCAGAACCATAGGCGTAGGAGCCTAATTTGATTTGGGGGGGGGGCTGTAACGACCTGCCCGAAAAAATATAACCAAAACTTTTCGCGCGCTCCGCGCGCGCTTTATATCGTCATGTGCATATCATATAGGAGTTCATCGGGTATTACACATCATCGGGTATATCACATGCAAATAACCGATGAATGCCTATATGATATGCACATTAAGATGTTGAACGTGCGCAAAGCGAGAAAAATTTTGATATATTTTCCGTGTTATTACCCTTCCATATTGGTTATAATTATTGGGGAAGTCGTTACAATAATAACGATAATAATAATATCATTATAACCATTGAAAAACACATTGCAAATTATTCTTCTTTCAGTGGGTGCCCGAAAAATGCTCTGCATATTGCCCGAATTTTCACAAAAAAAATCAAAAAACACACTGCAGATTTTTCTTCTTTCAGTACAGGTAGGTGCCCGAAAAATGCTCAGCATAATTGCCCGAATTTTCACCAAAAAAAATCGAAAAAATACACTACAAATTTTTCTTCTTTCAGTAGGTGCCCGAAAAATTCTCAGCATATTGCCCGAATTTTCACCAAACAAAATTGGTTGGGGGGCTGCAGCCCCCCCCCCCATTCCCCCGCCTCCTACGCCTATGACCAGAACGCTTATTGTAGAATTGGAATTAAATGGTAATATGCAGTATTTTTTTTAATTTTATTTTCCTGGTATGTAACAAAGTCTTCGTTACTTGCGTAAATGAAGAGAAAGGTTTGTACACCTACTCGTGTGTCCCTGGTCAGGTATTGCTGGTGACCTGCTCTCAGCCTCCACGTAATCATCGGTGCAGGGTATAACATCCTTCATTGGTCCAATTGTATATAATGATACAATTCATCCAGACCCATATTCATTTCCATATTCATTCCAGACCCATATCTCCACCTCCCTACCAACACCCCCCCCCCCTCACCCTTTCCCGACTAACACTTTACTACTCAGAACAATACATAAACGCTCATAATTCTGTTAATATTTCTAACTTTTTCCTAAGCAGACATGTTTTTAATGCTTTTGTGATAATCTGTACATATGGTATCCACATACACTCGGTAACTAGGAGTGCATGATTACACTTTACTGTGGTTTCTGTATTCCTCCTTTTACTACATTCGGATTTAAACTGTGACGTATCGATTACGTAATGTCTTAAATTTAACAAGAGTCGAAGGCTTCATGAACCTGTAGCCACCAACCTGGCGGTGGTGATGGCGCGCGTGTATGTGTGCGTCTGTGACATTTGCTTGAGTCCGCGATGACTCAACAACGGGGTGATGCATATTTGTCATACTTGCTATGTAGTTGTATTATTGTCGGATTTTAGCCAAACTAGGTATACAGTTGCTGGTTAATATCTGGGCCCCCAAAAAATCCGCAACCAGTTTTGAGCTGGTGGGACCAGATTTTATTTCCAACTAAAATGAATTTTGGGGCAACTTCTTGGGCCCGAATTTTGGGGCCCAATATTTTTGGACCATCTGAGCCCACATTTTCTCTCCATTGCAATAACACCGCAACCGTAAGTCGGGTTGTAGCAAAACTTGGTAAACAGTTGTTGTTTAGTAGCTGGTACATGTAGACATAAATATTATGATAATGAGTGATGACGTACAACACTTTAATATTCCACTTACCAAGGAACCATAGTGACCGTTGGGCTCTTGTTAATATTTTATCGGCTTCATTTACCCTACGTTGTTATTTTAGTCCTAAGTAAAGCCATATCTTTTTAAGATAATACAATCACGTGAGCTTACATAATTTAACAAGATTGAATATGATAATTTATACTGCTAATGTTCTGTATATTAAGTAAACACTAAATACAATGGTATGCTCTCTGTGTTTCACTTTTCATTTTATTATTTCCTTAAAGTGTTTAATTGACTGCATCTTTTAAAGTTTCTACTTGTTTGTGAGACTAAAGGAGAATCAAACTTAACAATCATTTTACAATTATATGATAGGTAAGTTATCGATCATTGATATATTATGTTATAGGTAAGCTATCGATCATTTTAATATTATGTGATAGGCAAGCTATCGATCATTTTAATATTACATGATAGGTTAGCTATCGATCATTTTAATATTACATGATAGGTAAGCTATCGATCATATTTAATATTACATGATAGGTAAGCTATCGATCATTTTAATATTACATGATAGGTAAGCCATCGATCATATTTAATATAACGTGATAGGTACGCTATCGATCCTTGCAATATTATGTGATAGGTAAGTTATTGGTCATTGATATATTATGTGATTTTATCGATCATGTTAATATTATGTGATAGGTATGCTATCGATCATATTTAATATTACATGATAGGTAAGCTATCGATCATTTTAATATTACATGATAGGTAAGCCATCGATCATATTTAATATAACGTGATAGGTACGCTATCGATCCTTGCAATATTATGTGATAGGTAAGTTATTGGTCATTGATATATTATGTGATAGTTAAGTTATCGATCATGTTAATAGTATGTGATAGGTAAGCTATCGATCATTTTAATATTACATGATAGGTAAGCTATCGATCATTTTAATATTACATGATAGGTAAGCTATCGATCATATTTAATATTACATGATAGGTAAGCTATCGATCATTTTAATATTACATGATAGGTAAGCCATCGATCATATTTAATATAACGTGATAGGTACGCTATCGATCCTTGCAATATTATGTGATAGGTAAGTTATTGATCATTGATATATTATGTGATAGTTAAGTTATCGATCATGTTAATATTATGTGATAGGTATGCTATCGATCATATTTAATATTACATGATAGGTAAGCTATCGATCATTTTAATATTACATGATAGGTAAGCTATCGATCATTTTAATATTATGTGATAGGCAAGCTATCGATCATTTTAATATTACATGATAGGTTAGCTATCGATCATTTTAATATTACATGATAGGTAAGCTATCGATCATTTTAATATTACATGATAGGTAAGCTATCGATCATATTTAATATTACATGATAGGTAAGCTATCGATCATTTTAATATTACATGATAGGTAAGCCATCGATCATATTTAATATAACGTGATAGGTACGCTATCGATCCTTGCAATATTTTGTGATAGGTAAGTTATTGATCATTGATATATTATGTGATAGTTAAGTTATCGATCATGTTAATATTGTGTGATAGGTATGCTATCGATCATATTTAATATTACATGATAGGTAAGCTATCGATCATTTTAATATTACATGATAGGTAAGCTATCGATCATTTTAATATTATGTGATAGGCAAGCTATCGATCATTTTAATATTACATGATAGGTTAGCTATCGATCATTTTAATATTACATGATAGGTAAGCTATCGATCATTTTAATATTACATGATAGGTAAGCTATCGATCATATTTAATATTACATGATAGGTAAGCTATCGATCATATTTAATATTACGAGATAGGTAAGCTATCGATCCTTGCAATATTATGTGATAGGTAAGTTATTGATCATTGATATATTATATGATAGGTAAGCTATCGATCATATTTAATATTACATGATAGGTAAGCTATCGATCAAATGTAATATTACATGATAGGTAAGCTATCGATCAAATGTAATATTACATGATTGGTAAGCTATCGATCATATTTAATATTACGTGATAGGTAAGCTATCGATCATATTTAATATTACATGATAGGTAAGCTATCGATCAAATGTAATATTACATGATAGGTAAGCTATCGATCATATTTAATATTACGTGATAGGTAAGCTATCGATCCTTGCAATATTATGTGATAGGTAAGTTATTGATCATTGATATATTATGTGATAGTTAAGTTATCGATCATGTTAATATTATGTGATAGGTAAGCTATCGATCATTGTAATATTATGTGATAGGTAAGTTGTCGATCATATTTAATATTACGAGATAGGTAAGCTATCGATCATTTTAATATTACATGATAGGTAAGATATCGATCATTTTAATATTACATGATAGGTAAGCTATCGATCATATTTAATATTATGTGATAGGTAAGCTATCGATCATTGTAATATTATGTGATAGGTAAGCTATCGATCATTTTAATATTATGTGATAGGTAAGCTATTGATCATTTTAATATTACATGATAGGTAAGCTATCGATCATTTTAATAGGTTAGCTATCGATCATGTTAATATTACATGATAGGTAAGCTATCGATCATTTTAATATTGCATGATATAAGCTATCGATCATATTTAATATTACTTGATAGGTAAGCTATCGATCATTGTAATACTAGGTAAGTTATCGATCATTTTAATATTACATGATAGGTAAGCTATCGATCATATTTAATAATATGTGATGGGTAAGCTATTGATCATTTTAATATTCAATCATTGTAATTATTCATTATTCGATCATTGTAATATTGTGTGATAGGAAAGTTGTCAATCATTGATATATTATATGATATGCAAGCTATCGATCATATTTAATATTACATGATATGCAAGCTATCGATCATATTTAATATTACATGATAGGTAAGCTATCGATCATATTTAATATTACATGATAGGTAAGCTATCGATCATATTTAATATTACATGATAGGTAAGCTATCGATCATATTTAATATTACATGATAGGTAAGCTATCGATCATATTTAATATTACATGATAGGTAAGCTATCGATTATTTTAATATTACATGATATGCAAGCTATCGATCATATTTAATATTACATGATAGGTAAGCTATCGATCATATTTAGTATTACATGATAGGTAAGCTATCGATTATTTTAATATTACATGATATAAGCTATCGATCATATTTAATAACGTGATAGGTACGCTATCGATCCTTGCAATATTATGTGATAGGTAAGTTATTGATCATTGTAATATTATGTGATAGGTAAGCTATCGGTCATATTTAATATTACATGATAGGTAAGCTATCGATCATATTTAATATTACATGATAGGTAAGCTATCGATCATATTTAATATTACGAGATAGGTAAGCTATCGATCATTGCAATATTATGTGATAGGTAAGTTATTGATCATTGATATATTATGTGATAGTTAAGTTATCGATCATGTTAATATTATGTGATGCTATCGATCATTGTAATATTATGTGATAGGTAAGTTGTCGATCATTGTAATATTATGTGATGGGTAAGCTATCGATCATATTTAATATTACATGATAGGTAAGTTATCGATCATTAATATTACATGATAGGTAAGATATCGATCATTTTAATTTTACATGATAGTAAGCTATCGATCATATTTAATATTATGTGATAGGTAAGCTATCGATCATTGTAATATTATGTGATAGGTAAGCTATCGATGTTAATATTATGTGATAGGTAAGCTATCGATCATTTTAATATTATGTGATAGGTAAACTATTGATCATTGTAATATTATGTGATAGGTAAGCTATTGATCCTTTTAATATTACATGATAGGTAAGCTATCGATCATTTTAATAGGTTAGCTATCGATCATGTTAATATTACATGATAGGTTAGCTATCGATCATTGTAATACTAGGTAAGTTATCGATCATTTTAATATTACATGATAGGTAAGCTATCGATCATATTTAATAATATGTGATAGGTAAGCTATCGATCATTTTAATATTCAATCATTGTAATTATTCATTATTCGATCATTGTAATATTGTGTGATAGGAAAGTTGTCAATCATTGATATATTATGTGATAGGTAAGTTATCGATCATTTTAATATTACATGATAGGTAAGCTATCGATCATATTTAATATTACATGATAGGTAAGCTATCGATCATATTTAATATTATGTGATAGGTAAGCTATCGATCATATTTAATAATATGTGATAGGTAAGCTATCGATCATTTTAATATTATATGATAGGTAAGCTATGGACGAGCAAGTCACTTTAGGCCACTCACGCATTTTAGAAAAATTACATTTAATATTAGAGATACCGTTTCTGAAATATTCGTTAAGATACAAGACTTGTATATTTGAATAACTATTGAAATTTTACATTTTGTCTTCATTAATTGCTTCATTAACAGCCTTCTCTAATATAAGGAGAACGTTAACTAGTGATTGTTTAGCATTAAATCATTTTTTCGTAGTAAAGCTGATAATATTATGTATATATCAAGTAATTCTTAAATACCAAGATCGGCTCTGTATAGTATATATACTTCTCATTTGTTCTTTCATTGTTATTTTGATGCGCCTTATAAATGATTCTACTGGTTTCATTTTATTAAAGATCTTCTTTATTTCTTTATATTCCGATATTTTCCTTCGAATTAGAACAATTATAAGACTACAACTAATACTTGCTCTAATTAATGTTATATTTAGTCATTAATTGTTAGATTTCATACTACTTCAACCATTTATTAATTTTACTTTCTTTCGATGTTTAGTTGATTTCTTTCGTTCCTCATATTCTATATTATGAATTAATCTTTCATATTACTCACGCGTAATACAGTGAATATTAGAAGAATATTGTTCAATGTTATCATAATAACAATGACTGGCTGTCTACCGTTCAACCACTGATTGTGTAACTCAAAATCATACTAAAACATTGTCTTAGACATTAATTAATAACAATAACATGTTTTGTTTTTTAATCCAGTTCTTTGTTCCATTATTATGATCTCTAATGATGTTTACTTGAAGACAATAGGAACACGTGACTTTGACGTATTATAGTAAGATTTTAACATGATAGTAGCGAAGATAATGTTCTGTATATTTAACATTACTCTTAAATGCGATGATCGGCTCTCCATACATATCTTTCATTCTTCTTGCATCGTAATTTTGCTTCTTCTTATTAGGTGCTGGTTGATGATTAATGAATATTCATGATCTCTTCATTGTTATTCAGTTTTTGTCGTATTTGCTTTAAACCAATTGGATATGATGAAGCCATAAAGTTTACCAATATAACACAAGCCCCATCCCGCAAAACTGAATATAAGTACATTACTATACAAACACCGACTAACAGATAAATATGGATGAAATCACTGCATTGCGGTTTATGATATTAGGTATTTCCATGGTAATAATTATTCCTTTATTTTGTAATTGTTCTTGGTATCTTCCATATTTCTGTATGCTTGTACAATATATAATTTTGCAACCAAACACACTTGTTCCCTTTGAGGCGATCCTGGTCTCTCATTATGATACAATCACAACCTATCCATCCCGTTTATCTGTTCGTATATCATAAGTTCATATCGTAGAATCTTATAATGAAAATTATTGATATGTATGTTGTAATGTCAATGGAAGCAATAAAAGAAAACTAATCAGAGATGTATTGTCAACATCGTTATCTCTGTGTACATGGGCGGCGATCATGGGGGGAACGGGGGCATGCCCCCAATATTTTAGGTGGGGATATAGTATCTACTATCCCCCCCCCCAATATTTGGTGGCATAGTTTTCTTGTGTTGCTCTAAATAGAAAATAATGCGTGAGATTGTTTATCCAAATCATATTTTGCGGTGGCTAAAACTTCATCCAAAACATGCTGCATGAGGTAAATGACACTTCGTGGTCGTTTCTGTGACCTGTGACCGTATAGCAAGTTGTAACTCATGATTATTATCATAATATCTGTACATCTCTTGTGTATGAGTGTAAGTACGTACAATCATAATGATCCACGTCGATATGGGTTCACTGGGTTTCCATTTGGCCTGTTTCCTACAAGATTTATAACCGCCGGCGCGTAGCCAAGGGGTGGGGCGAAAGTGGGCGACCGCCCCGCCCCTCGAGCATAGTTTTTGTATTTATTTATGATATCGCTAGTAATTTCAAAATAGAAAATGCTTAGATGCAACTTACAAGGCCTGGGAAGTGCCATTTTCAGCGATCTGGGAGGCATTTACGGCCAAAATTTTCTTAAAGCAAGCTTCGCCCCTCCCTTGGCAAATTCCTCACTACGCGCCTGTCTAACCGTGACACAATTTGTTACTCAATGTCACCCAAAAATGTCACACATTTTCACCGAAAGTATAGTTTTTACCTTTTTTTTCGAAATGTGTGTGTATATACACAAAATATCATAAAGCGCGTCCTCCCCCCCCCCCCCAATATTTGTAACAAATCGCCGCCCCTGTCTGTGTAACATGTAGTCGATGTACTGACATGTAATTTCAAGCTATACTCTTTTCCTTTCATGCATCAAGGTCACACAGAAAGTCATAGCTATACAGTAACTCTCAAACAGGTGAGGCTGGTATAGTTGAGGTTGAGATTAAGAGTTGATGGGAGTTAAAGGCCAACTTGTTATAATGTACATAATTTAAACAGGATGACCATCGAAATATTGCTCGTTATGGACGTATGGCATATATGGATACAAACGATTAGTCCGGTTAATTAGCCCATAATCTAGCATTGCCGGTCGAAGAACCTTGATTAACAATGATCAACTCCGATTATTATTACTCAGACAATCGGTCTAAGTTTTAACCGATAATCAAACTTTATTGCCTATAAGCTTTCATTTTCAGTTGTAAAACCTGGAGTACCGGTTCAAAACAAGACCGGCATTGAGCAATGATCCAATTTTTCCGACAGAATCAAATTGGAATATATCATTAGTGGGTATTTTGATTTTCCATACACGTGAGTCAGGAATAATTTCGACATGCGAGTAAACATCCGGTAAGATTAGCATTACAATACGAGTTAAATCCCATTCTGAATGAGAAGAAAACCGCAGGTGGCTTTAGCTTTGTGAAAAGTCCAGATCATACAGTATTGTATTAAGTTATAGCTTGAATAGGCTCGTTGTACGGGGACTGCTGGTGATAGTGTAACCATTTAGTTAAATAATATTTACTTCAAAGGCATCAATAAGACACTGCAACCTTCTGAACGTGCTCTTCATCCATGGAAATGTTTGTGCAAATTATTCTCATTGGATCAATATCCCAGGATTTTACCTTGTGAATATTTCGCCATGATTTCGTAATCCAAAGTGTCGTACCATGAATTCAGGATCAATAGTTGTCAGAGACCTGCATCTTTTCGTGGGCTGAGAAAATGATTCCTTATGGATGAGGATTTAATTTTCGAGAGGATCACTTAGGTTTTATACCGGGATACACTTTAAACTATAACATAACGATAATTGTTATCAGGTGTTGAAGTTTGTAGGTAATTTTACCTTCCTGACTTCCCGAGAGGTTTGGATTTAAACAGATATTGGGAAACAAAGTATTGTCCCGTTTACCACTCGTAAACTCATGTGAGTACACATTCCATTGAAAATATTTGTTATCAGCGTTATCTATATATAACAGAACATACAGATCTAATATCAGAGAGATCCCTATCAACAATGTTCCATCAGCGTTATATATATATATATATACGACAGAACATACAGATCCAAGCGTCGCTGAGTTACTGTATCCCAGTAGAGACTTATATAGGCTTGTAATCACTGAATTTAGTTGACAGTGGTAAATGTTAAACGTTATTTCTATTTTGATGATGACAGCAATTAAAATGATTTACTTCCTGTTACGTTTAATTCATTTAGTTTTCCTTTTTAAAAATGATATTATTATTTTTAGATGTTAAGCTCATGGTGAATCAAGCTAAGTATGTCGGCCGTATTTTCACTGCATTGTAAACCTACGGAAAGATGATTGTATAGCTATCAATGGTATCAGTTTGACGTCATATTATCTGCATACTTTATAGTCTTCGCTTCCGAATTCTTCTTTCCTGGATGAAGTTCGTAGTATCCAAGGGCGTAGGAACCGGGGGGCTGGGGGCGCCAGCCCCCCAGTGAAAAATATGGTGGGGCGGAAGTATCATTCCCCTCCCCCACTTCGCAAGTCAGAAAACCCCTTTCAATCAGAAAAAAAAAATCTGCTTTGGAGCACCAAATTGCATCTAAGGCCAGGTGAAAATGCTGCAAAATTATTTATAAAATGGAGTGGGTGTTGAAGTGTGCTATATTGCACCAAATTGCATCTGAGGCCACCTGGAAATGCCAAAAAAAATCCAAAGGGGGACACCCCCTCCCCTTAGACCCCTCCCCCAGGCCGGCCATCAGTCTTCAGCCCCCCCCCCCCACTCTAAAGCACCTTCCTACGCCACTGGTAGTATCGTACGTATTTTGTTAATTTTTGGAAATTTCTTGATAAATTCGCGACACTATAGAAGGGTTGTCAAACCACTGTCCCGTTGACCCCCTCCTTATGTACCGGGTAAGTACACTCGTTTACTAAATTAGTTTAAAAACAGTAAGTCATAAACTACAGGCTACATACTTGTAAGAAATTGTTACTTTTTGAACTTTTCATTCTCATCCCAAATAGCGTAGGATTAATTGTGGACTTGAACATACATGGTTTTGTCCAATAGACCTATATTAGTTGTTAGTATGGTTTAACGATACTTTTACAACTAGGGATAAAACCTTTTCCTCTGGTGTTTATTACAGCCAACGCTGTGCAAAAACAAAGTTTCTATATACTCTTTGGGTGGGATAGCTAATTAGATGTGTTATTGGTGGTTTCATTATAAACACTAACGGTATCACGTATGGCGTATTTGGGGTTCCATTTGTATAGGGACAATGAGGTCCAGAAGACTACAGTATGTTTACGCCTAACCTCATACACAATGTACGTGTACACGCAATAAAGGTATGTACTGTACACGCTGTACATGTATGTACTGGTTGACATTCATTTTATAGTAAAGTCTTTTAATTAAATGAATTAAACCAGAAACAGACAAGTACATTGCAAATAGTTTTTGTTTATATGACATTATTAACTGCACAGTATTGAATTGAATGACCTTGAAGTACAATATACCTTGGCTCAAAACATGTGTAATATCAAAACAGCAAAAGCGCTTTTATTTATTTTAAATCCCAAACATCGGGAATTTTTCATTTCAAAATAAGGCTAAACACCCTCCTGATTTCTTTTTGCAAACAGGGTGGTACTATATCTCTCCCTGAAAAAATAATCAGATTTTTTTTAGCATGACGCGTTTGAGTTATTGGCTGTCAAAGATGACCTCTTTTGTACATCGGAGCAACTTATCAACTTCATAAATTAATATTGAGGAAAGCTATAGAACCCTGAAATTTGCTTAGGTTTAAGAACTTAATACTTTTTAGTATAAAACTCTGACAGCTCTAACATGGTTACTTTGGTAAACAAAAATGGCATCAAAACCCCTTTCCTCATGCTGAATCGCAGCATGAAATAGCAACTTTAGAGTTGCACAACTTGCATATATATTATAGGAAAGCACTGTAATCATTATTTTGTATTGTTTGTACTAGACATAATAAATTCTGAAAGAATCAAGTACCCTGAATCAATGGATTAGGTCGGAGCAAGTTAGCACTAAAAATAACATATTTGTTGGTGGGGGAAGGGGAGGGGTGATGTAATGCTGTGTCCGAAAAATGTAATAATTATGGAAGGGCATACCGTTGAGATCCCCTCACCTTTGAAATTCGAAATTGTGGGTACTAAATTGGGCTCCTACGCCCATTAGTGTTGTACGAGTCAATAACTTTAATCTTTAAGAAGTCTAATTCAAGGCATAACTGATTTGTTGAAGACCTTCTAAGTTTCAATCATTGTAAATAGTTTGATCCATCTGTTCTGTAAGTCCTGTTGGATAAATAACTGGAAATCATATTATAAGCATTCCCACAAATCCCAATGTAAAATATTTCTTTAAAAGTACATATTAAATTATCAACTGTCATCTGATCAAGCTGAGAATGTTTACTGTTGATAGTTGATAATAAAGCAGGGTAAGTGCAGTGACCCTCCCTATCAATTCAAACTGAAAATTATAACAAAAAATATCATTCTTGTGTTAAGAAAGTAGGTAACCTTTTTCTCTATGACACTCCTACGAAGGTTATTAATGGAGGAAGTAAACTAATAGGTCCATAAGTTCTGGCAAAGTTGTATCACTCTCTTTGAATAATGGAATAACTTTTGTGCATTAAGATCCCAGCTGAAAAGACATCGTTGGAGATATTGACCAATACAGAGGATATAGCACGTATAGTGGAAAAAGGATTTAATACAAATTTAAGCCGAATACCGTCAACATCTGGAGCCTTTCCAATCTTTAATCCATCAAAACATTAACATGCTTATTTAGCAGGTCGGATAATCATCGTTTTAATGCAATTCTATATGACATAAGTTTAATCTTATGATTAGGATTATTAATGTACACTTACCATAGATTTATTCTTGGAGAAATTGATTTGTTTAATTCCAGGGGTAATCAAAGACTTATCATTAAAATTATTTCTAGACATTCTTGACAAAGACTAGTTAAGGTTGTGGTTATGATTTTATAATATCAATTAACTGATGATAAGATGCATTACCGTCATGAATATGATTTATAATCACCACTCCATGTTTGTATTTACAGATAAGGGACACACCACAGAAAATGAACAACATAATAAATACCTTAAATAATGATTCATTGTCTCCATAGCAACTATACTTTACAGGAATTGCGATATTCTGAATCAAAGTGGTTCATAGGAAAAAAACTGAATAAACATTTTAAGACATTTTCTTGAATGCATGATAACCCCAAAGTTCTTGTTTTTCTATGTCTTAGTTCTGAAAACGGGTATTTGTAAATACTTCTAGCAAAAAGACAAAAACAGTTTTATACCGGTAAACAAAAACGCAGGAAAACCATGTATAATGACCGTCTGTTGCAATATTTGTCTTCAATGGACAACTGAGGATAACTCTGTCAGAGCATAGAAAAGGGCTTCAAATTACTATACTCTTGTTTAGTAATAAACTTATCGGGATAGCGCTTTACCTATCAATATTGGAAAGAGCGTTTTCGCCATGCATACAAATGCAGCCTTATGTGTACCACTGGCTCAGCCTCAAAAAGATTTATAAACGTGGTTATTTTATTTCCTCGCTAATAACTTTTAATTTCTTGATTGTCTTCGACCAAATGGCTTTATTGGAAGATGTCCTCCGATTAAATTTCAAGTTCCGACCTGGAACAGAGCGGGGCTTCTCCTTACAATTGCCAGTGACCTTCCGCCATTTTGTTCTATAATGGAAGAAACCGATGAAGATCGTTAATCATGTTAATATAGGTTGACTCAAATCACGCAGACCCAGGCGAGGCATTACATATAACAGGAACATATTCTGTTCTCCTGTCACATAATTTGTCACAGTCATGCAGTAATTTCTGTAAGGCTTGGAAGATTCAACGATGTACTCACAAAACTAACGCAAAAACCAGCAACACTTTACTTTCATTGGCAGGAGCGCTACTAAGTAGAGTTCTGAGGGGCTTTAGCAGTTTAGCCCCCCCCCCTCCCTCCCTCCCTCTCTCTTTCTTTCCACTGGCAAACAGAATATTCAAAAGCAATCCTAGTGTAAACAATATTTTAAAAAGGTATGCGGTACAATTTAAAAAGTCGAAACATCTTCAACGTTGTTTCAATAGTTGCAAAATATTGCACCAGTTTCCCTCCTTTTCACCCCCCCCCCCCCAAAAAAGAAAGAAACTGGTACTTTTTCTCTTAAAATTCGTGCAAATGTCGTTGGCAAAGTTATTATCTCCACAGAGCGATGTCCGATATGGTATACCAAATCGGACATAGCATTGTTTGCCCCGTGTGGAAGCCACTAAATACTAACCCGTGTAGCGGTTCGGTTCATCGGTAAGGATCCCGAGCGAGAATGATCTCACCTGACGTCACAGTCTTGCATAACTACGTAGATGCACATGTTGTACATTTCACGTGCATAGTGCGGGTACGAGCTCGTGTAACACGTACGATTAAGTAAAAGAGGGGAAAATAGGAGACAAATATCCAAATATCCAAACGTTTCACGGTTTATTCTTGACATTTTAAGTTAACAAATGTATATAAGAAAGCTGCAACTGTTGTATTTATCTTTATATCTCAAGTAGCAGGCCTCACAAGTTGTTACATAGAGTCAACTAACCTCCAAGACCTGGTTGTGTACATATATCATTTTAAAAACTTCAAGTACCGTTTCAAATCGCTATTACATCTATCTTTATCTCGTAGCAGGCCTCACAAGTTGGTACATAGAGTCAACTAACCTCCTAGACCTGGTTGTGTACAAATATCAAATTTAAAAGCTGCAAAATTCACTTCAAACGTTTAGATCTATAGTCATTTCAAATAACAGGTCTCACAAGTTATTACATAGAGTCAACTAACCTCCAAGACCTGATTATTTACAAATATCATTTAAAAACTGCAAGTACCGTTTCAACTACCGCTATTATATCTATCTTAATCTCGTAGCAGGCCTCATAAGTTATTACATAGAGTCAACTAACCTCCAAGACCTGGTTGTGTACATATATCATTTTAAATACTGCAAGTACCGTTTAAAACCGCTATTATATCTATCTCTATCTCGAGTAGCAGGTCTCACAAGTTATTACATAGAGTCAACTAACTTCCGAGACCTGGGCAAAATAACGTAATTCGGGAACCGAGAGCGCCGAGCACAGTTGCACCCGAAACCGAGTTCCGAGAGCACTCGAAATGGTCCGACCCGCTGTAGGGGTTAGTATTTAGTGGCTTCCTTTGCCGTGTATGGGGGTGTGTGTATGTTTGTGTAAAAGTGGTGGCGCTAGATCGAAGTACCTTTTCTTAAATCCTTGCTTATGTACAAATGATTTACGCATACGAACCTTGCAAATTGTATGTGAGGGCCGCAGATGCTTTTTAAGGGTAACTGTAAAGTATATATACTGACCCCACCTGACTCATTCTGGTTTCCAGCTAATTACCTTATTAATCAACGCAATGTGTTTCGGCTTATCTTCCAGAGTACAAAAAGGAAAACAGAGCAAGAAACAAAGACCAACCTTCTGTTTTGAAACCATGTTTTGACTTGAGCCTCTTCAAGACCTAGTCTAGTTGCTAGCACACACCTCTCATGAAGACCCAGGTATTTCTTGGCACTGAAAGTTCTTTCTAAACCTGACGAAAAGTAGTATCAAATATATGTTATGCAATGACATGCTCCAATTTGTTTATAATTTTAGAGGTAATTTCTCATTACTATTGTTACTAAATACCATATCTGATGCCATAGATGTATGTATACATATAATATATATATATATATATATATATATATATATATATATATATATATATATATATATATATATATATATATATATATATATATCAAGACCAAACTACTGTCTAAGATCATGTCCTGCATGAGGAACGCTCAAGGAAACTGAGCAGTGACGACTGTGTTTCATCAGGTGGGTTATAGACATTGGGAATGGTTGCGAGCCACCTGAGTGTTATATACTGGGTGTGAAAATGGCCACGAGCACCTTACCGGCATAACAAAAAATAATATCATAGCTTGTAAAGGTATACGTGGAAGGACTAAAACTCACTTGTCAATTGTTCCCCTTGAAATATGGCGCGCTTACGTCTTGGTAAGAGATGACCAGTGGGAAGTGTCCCTGGTAAAGGAGTGGAGCCACGAATCAAAGAGGACGGAAATGTAAGACAATTACACCATCTTGAAGGATGAACTGGATTACATACATATTCACGATCAGATAAAATACGTCTTGAATCAAATGAAGTAGTTTTTCGGTGATCTTCATTTAAAGTCCAAGAGTTGTTTTGCCATCCTAATGCAGACACGAACGAAAGTAAAACTACCTGTGTGCATAGGTATTGTAAAGGTAGAGGGAGGTTACTATTTATGAAAATGCAACCCCCCTATACCCACTTTGATTCTTTAAGAGAACCGTCCTACAATGTTATAAAAACGTGTGTATTCAATATGTATTTAACAAGCCTGTTGCGTTGCATATAACCCCCCTCTTGATTGAAACGTCAGGCCCTACTTTTATACATGAATCAAATGTTCCAAGGTATATGTAACGTTAAGCTGTGTTACATATATTAACTCAATCATATTTATTGAATGATGGATATTAGTTCATCACCGATATAAATTATGTAAAATTAACATGAATAAATCAAATGATAATACAAAAAGTACATTAATATTTGAAGAAAATTTGATTTTTCACTGTTGTTTTACTTCCTGATCAGTAATTACAGCAAACAGTAAGCAGTGAGGTTATTAATCATAACCTTTGTCTGATCAAGTAGGCAATGTTCGTATGACTACGAGGTCTAATTTAATTAAGTGTTTGTCTTTGTATTTTGTGTTTATGTATAGGCATTTGACGTAGCTCTGCGGTGAAATCCGCCATTCTCTAAAGAAATATTCTTAGTCTATTTATATAAAATTAAAAACTCAAATTGCGCGAGCAACGTTCTAGACTTTGCTTTTAATTTCAGCAGTGAAACCCGCCTTTACATGTACAAAGTAATTAGTTTTTTATGTTCCAGCGTTTCAAAACTTAAAGGAGAAGCACCGTCTGGCGGCTGGCTGTGCGGCGGTTTCATCTGGCCCATAGGCATATGTATATAGCGTAAGCTAACATGTTTAACAACTCCCAACAATCCTTGCACCACGTGGAATGTACCTGGATTAAAAAGTGCCCAAATAGCTGCTAATTATCTACTTCTTTTGGTATTGCTTTTGTAGGCTTAGTTCAAGCTTATTGCACAAAGTATTGACACGGGAACTAATGTGGATATTAGGGCATGATAAACACTTCAATATATCATCTCCAGTACTGGAAACATCAAGGGTATCTTGTTGTTCTATACATGTATATATAGATCAATCATTCTACTTCTATATATTTGCAAAGGACCATTACACTTGTGATATTTTCTTATATTGGAATACAAATTTTGGAATGTTTCTTCATAACATAGACCACTGATGGTCGATAACTATTGCTTCTCATCTGAGATACAACCGACAAGTAAGCGGTAAGCAGAAAACCTTTGTATTAATTCAAAATCCTTACCTGTGTTACTGTTTGAATAAAAATCATCGGTGCATTTATTGTTCGAGTGGCTCTTGTCTTGTGAACTGGTGTCGATTCCAAAATATCACGAATAAAAAACGACTTTCCTCTCGTTGACATGAAAACAACCTCTGTTTTTTTTTTAAATTTCAAACAGTCCCATAAATATAAAGTCACAATTCCCCAGAATAATATGCAAAAATTCAATAGCCTATCATGTGTAAATCTATACAAATTATTTGTTGGTATACAGTAGAAGGTATCTCAAATACTCAATGTTAAGTCAGAGAATAATACAGTGTCATTATTGATGAAAGAATTAAAATAATTCTGCGGCCAGAACAAAGTTTGAATCCTCCAACAACGGCGGTAGAAGAATCTGATGATCATTGAAGCTGTTACCGTCATTTAAGAAAAATTTAAGTAATTTCTGATTTAAGAACTGTTAAATGTAACTATTAACGTTATTAAGTGATCACTCACTTCAATATATATAAGAACATGTATATACGGATTGTGGAAATTTTAATACTACTCTGCTTTTTTTGAGTATTTTTTGATTGCATTCTTCAGCCACGTACAAGTAAACACTCCAGGTATTGGAGAGCGACACTATAGGCGTGACTTTTACTGATACTATATAGTAGTTGATTCATCGCGATATATAGGCACAAATACGGTGCAATATAGTATAGCTGTTTGAAGAACAAAAAGGCCTGTCTAATGAGAATAGAATAATCAACTGCGGGCGTGCATCTTAATATGAAGTGTATCCTGCTCTCAGCCCCTCCATTTCTCCCTGACAGGTTATAAGATATATGTTATGTGATATGCTATATGTTATATATCATGTATTATATGTTATATGTTATACATTATATGTTCTATCATGTTATATGTATATATACAGAGAGAGCTTTATTAGGCTTCGTATCAACTGTGATATGTGATATGTTATATATCATTTATTATATGTTATATTTTATATGTTTTATGTATATATACAGAGAGAGCTTTATTATAGTCTTCGTATCAACTGTGATATGTTATATGTTATATATTATATGTTATATATTATATGTTCTATGTTATATATATATGTAGAAAGAGAGAGCTTTATAGGCTTCGTATCAATTGTGATGTTATATGTTATATATTATATATTATATGTTATATATCATATAATGTATGTTATATATTATATGTTATATGTTATGTATTATATGTTCTATGTTATATGTATATATACAGAGAGAGCTTTATCAGGCTTCGTATCAATTGTGAAACGATTGTCTCATTACCACTTCTTTAGAGGCGATGAACAGACTTACTTCCTGAATAATACAATAAAGCATTAATTAAGGCTTTTAATAATTATCAACAACTGAATAGCAACATGTGTAGTATGCCAAGAATATACAGTACCTGCTCTGTGATGATTTTACAGCCACAGCTAAATTCTATAATATTCTGTCAAGGCTGGAATTTATGGTCTTTATCTTTGTGTATGTTAACTTTGATAGTGAAGAGGAAATGTCCTTAGCAGAAACGTCTGAAATCCATAAAAGTTTATCCCTCTACCAAAATCAGTTTGGGGGCGATTTGAAATTTGGCCCAATTTAAAAAGGCATTCAGGAGGATGGGTGAAGAGAAGGGAAAGATGTTTATAAATTCACCTGTAAACATAATAATATGTACCTCACAATATAAGATAATTTCTTATTTTCACTCTAATTATTATCGACAATATGTTGTTGACACGAACGTCAATATTTTAGATTTAAAACATACAAAAAGGGTCCCATCTTTAGTACGGAAAATAAATATTGAAATTAATAGAGACATCGAATAAAACCAACAGTTGAGGCATATATTTCGATGTTTGTATATTTAACCTTGCTTAATATTTCAAAACTGGATTATGACAATTCTTCCGTTTTTTGGGAGGAGTTGTTCACTGTATTACATATATATATTATTTAAGACGGTTGGACTTGCTTCTATTTTAATGAATATCAATTAAGTTAACACGAAATTAAATCGGATATCTCACAATCATTAACTTATCAACTACAATATTGAAGGAGTCGTCGTAAATGTTAAAGTATATAAGGATTACAGCTCTCTTCAATATACAATGCCTAATAAAGGGTCAATGTTATCGTTGTTAGTGTCGCAATACAGTCATTAACCTTATAAAGCAGTATTTTGTTATTATGTTAAATGACTCTGTTATTAACGTTTCAATTCTTTACAACAAACGATATTTACCCAAATTTAATATAATTTTCAATATTTTCACTGACAATCCATTTATTGACCTCATTTCATCGTTCTCTTGTAACGCAGGAGCAATGTACCGTGACTGTACCACAAAAATATTCGGTTTAAATTCAGTTTTCATTGAGTTTAAGTTTTAGGAAATTCTTAGGGACTATAGTACACTTTGTCAGTTACAAGTTCTCAGCACAACTGTTTGTCCTTATAAAAGACATATATATGCAACACATCGTTATGAGCATTTGAAATGAACATAACAAATTATTCAGCTGATTTTAGTTTGTATAATTAAGATAATATACTCGACTTCTGTAGTCATTTTTATCTCGCCATAAAAATGACGTCATTGTCATTATTAACTTACGATATCCTAAGAAATTCTGACTTTAATGTCAGAGTTGAGGTTTGGAGAGACTCTTTCTAGAGTGATATCAACCAATATCAGCTTATTGTTTGTAAATAACTGTCGATTTTTTGGAGAGAAATTTTACTTATAGTGATTCATAAACTTACTAGGCCTATATACGTTACATTAATATCCAACAGTCACGTGCAACATAGGAAAAGCTGTGAAACGCGGGACAGAACAGCTTTTTTATACAATCCCACATTGCTCTGCCAAATCTATAGAAACAATTAGTTTTAATCAAAATCATCGATCAATTGATTCGATTCGGACATTCTTCTAAAGTTTTCACAGTATGAGTGTCAATGAGCGACTATCTGAACCATATACTAGTCCGATGAATTCTATGCTAACAAATTGTTATTAAATTACAGTATGGCGTACACGAATCCACAGCAGGAACTGTCTTTCCTTGAAATCTGGAGAGAAAAAGCTAAACCATCAGCGATTATTCAATTCTTTTAAATTGAGTTGAATAAATAGATAACGAAAAGGTGTTACTCGCTGAGGAGACTGCCATTCGGTAAGGAGTAGTTGGTACCCCAAACTTTCCGAAAAATCACGAAAAATCTGTAAAGAGATAAAAACAAAAATGTGAGACTGATTTATGAGGGTCAAACATCACTTGCAAGAACTTCTTTCTACCCGTATTCACACGGACAACTGGGAGAATTCCCCTCCCCCAGCTGTTACGTAACAAATTACAGTATTTAATTTTAGGTCTACGTTTAGGGCTAAAGGTCATTTCTTCCAGGATGATTTGAAATTCAGTTGTAGTATGTGAATATCATGCCAAATTTTTGATTTTTGTGGAACAACACCCTGAATAAATACGGCAGCTCTTTAAACAACATAATTTTGAAACGTATACAGTTTGGAGTTTTGACGTGATCGTCCTTTTTCTCAAGTTATAAGTAGTCTGTTGAAGAAGTTACTTCAGCTCGTTATGGAGTAGGCGTTTCTCATCTCTATGACTTTTTAATGAGAAAACCATTTAAACTCTCTCATGGCTGCCTGGTTAATTTGGTTAATAAGGGAGTTAAAATCTAAGCTAAAAGGTTTGGCACGTTAACTCAAGGAGGCTCTAATTCTTTTATAATCCTTTACAAGACAACAAAATGGTACCAGGCAGGAAAAGCGTATATAATATGAGGTAAAATATAAGTAATAAAAAACTTCCATTCTTACGTCTAACTTAAAATATGGCATAATCAAAGATAAAGTAGAAATAACTGCCAAACCATAATTTGACGGCCTCTTTTAGCATAATTTTCTCAATTAAATTAAACTGCGATTTAAGTAAAAATCAATCTCACCTTCCCTCTGGCACTGACGTTTCTTTAGAAATAAACTGACTGATTTGTTTATGTAACTTCCTTGTATACGCTTCGTCTTCTAACTTTTCGAATCCAAATACTTCTAAATAACCACACGGCGAAGAAGAACAGTCCCGGAACAAGCGGAGATCAGGTCGTATCCACACAGTAACCTTGAAGAGAAAAATAAACTTTTTTTTTTATAAAAGATGTTCACAACCACCTCGACGACGTTAAAAATTCTAGCCACAGTGGCTATTTTAACATTCATCTTACCACAGGTTTACAAGACTTATGAGAAGAACTTTTCCTAACGTTAGTGCATATTATTTTAACTGTTAACTGAAACATTTAAAAATATGTTAGATATTTTATATGGGGGCAATCTGATATGAAAATAAATATAGGCACCACTATACACACTGCTGCCATACAGGATCTCGCTTAAAACAAATATTTCTCTTGGTGAAAAATATAAACTTATCCCTAAACACATTATGCATTACCTCATGATCAATGTTAAACCATTCCTGAATATTTCTCACGAATTTCTTGTGAAAGTTCTCGTTGAACACGTCTGAACCGGCGCTGGTATGGACAACGCACCTCATTTTGTGAAATATTCAACGTCTTCCCCTAATTTGCTAGTACAATACAATTTTATTTTAAGTGTATGTGATCCAGTTGTCTTTCTCTGGTAATTCTTCTCTAAGCAGTAGACAATATTCCATTTTTAGAATTAAGAGAATCGATTTTCCTTTATTTACCAAACTCCTCCATATGGTTCCCATTACTATACCCTCAACTGTGTATATAAACGATGACGTTTATCATAACTGTCAGGAATTAGGAATGTCATAATTAGGAAAAGTGCACCATACGCTCAAGAGTAATAAATTATGCCATCAAAACTAATCTTTCTATTGTTTTCAAAATTCAACGTTATAGCGTAATAGATTTCTACTATTTGTTAATTACTAACTTATTTCGTTAAAGGCACATATGATATTCTACCATTACAATTTACCATATATATATGCATGGTTAAAATAATCTGTTGATAAAGAGAAAACTGCTCCAATTCTTGTGTTCCTGTTATTTTATACTAACTATGTTTCTTATACTTTGGCATTCCCTGTTATGAGGTTACAGCCAAACTTGTATCACACAAGGTTTAATAAAGAGACATTAATGTGTTAATATGTTTTCACTATTGAGATGTTAAACTTGATAATCGATATTGTCCTGATGTTTTGTACATAAACACAACCAATACGGAGGAGGGGGGGGGGGGGGGTTCTTTCAAGGTCACATGGACAACTGAACATCTTAATGACATTCAACAATATTTGTCCTTGATAAGTTTGCAATACATGTAATACCCAACTTTGTAAAACTGATCTGTTTTTCTTCAAAAGTTAAAAATGGTATAAACAACATTTTGCCTACATTTTGTCTACAACCGTATAATTTTTTTTTTTTTACCTTCAATCATGCGTTTGACATTAGCAATACAAACTCTACTCATATGGTTCACCGATAAACATCCGGTTGAATAAAATTGATAAAAACAGAAGAAAAATGTATTAGTCTGTCTTGAATATATCTTTTCTATAGTTAACCCAAATTAATTTTTGGTTCAAATATATCATTGTTGAGACAGATAGATAGATAGATAGATAGATAGATAGATAGATAGATAGATAGATAGATAGATAGATAGATAGATAGATAGATAGATAGATAGATAGATAGATAGATAGATAGATAGATAGATAGATAGATAGATAGATAGATAGATAGATAGATAGATAGATAGATAGATAGATAGATAGATAGATAGATAGATAGATAGATAGATAGATAGATAGATAGATAGATAGATAGATAGATAGATAGATAGATAGATAGATAGATAGATAGATAGATAGATAGATAGATAGATAGATAGATAGATAGATAGATAGATAGATAGATAGATAGATAGATAGATAGATAGATAGATAGATAGATAGATAGATAGATAGATAGATAGATAGATAGATAGATAGATAGATAGATAGATAGATAGATAGATAGATAGATAGATAGATAGATAGATAGATAGATAGATAGATAGATAGATAGATAGATAGATAGATAGATAGATAGATAGATAGATAGATAGATAGATAGATAGATAGATAGATAGATAGATAGATAGATAGATAGATAGATAGATAGATAGATAGATAGATAGATAGATAGATAGATAGATAGATAGATAGATAGATAGATAGATAGATAGATAGATAGATAGATAGATAGATAGATAGATAGATAGATAGATAGATAGATAGATAGATAGATAGATAGATAGATAGATAGATAGATAGATAGATAGATAGATAGATAGATAGATAGATAGATAGATAGATAGATAGATAGATAGATAGATAGATAGATAGATAGATAGATAGATAGATAGATAGATAGATAGATAGATAGATAGATAGATAGATAGATAGATAGATAGATAGATAGATAGATAGATAGATAGATAGATAGATAGATAGATAGATAGATAGATAGATAGATAGATAGATAGATAGATAGATAGATAGATAGATAGATAGATAGATAGATAGATAGATAGATAGATAGATAGATAGATAGATAGATAGATAGATAGATAGATAGATAGATAGATAGATAGATAGATAGATAGATAGATAGATAGATAGATAGATAGATAGATAGATAGATAGATAGATAGATAGATAGATAGATAGATAGATAGATAGATAGATAGATAGATAGATAGATAGATAGATAGATAGATAGATAGATAGATAGATAGATAGATAGATAGATAGATAGATAGATAGATAGATAGATAGATAGATAGATAGATAGATAGATAGATAGATAGATAGATAGATAGATAGATAGATAGATAGATAGATAGATAGATAGATAGATAGATAGATAGATAGATAGATAGATAGATAGATAGATAGATAGATAGATAGATAGATAGATAGATAGATAGATAGATAGATAGATAGATAGATAGATAGATAGATAGATAGATAGATAGATAGATAGATAGATAGATAGATAGATAGATAGATAGATAGATAGATAGATAGATAGATAGATAGATAGATAGATAGATAGATAGATAGATAGATAGATAGATAGATAGATAGATAGATAGATAGATAGATAGATAGATAGATAGATAGATAGATAGATAGATAGATAGATAGATAGATAGATAGATAGATAGATAGATAGATAGATAGATAGATAGATAGATAGATAGATAGATAGATAGATAGATAGATAGATAGATAGATAGATAGATAGATAGATAGATAGATAGATAGATAGATAGATAGATAGATAGATAGATAGATAGATTCTTTATTCAATCAATGAGCAATAAAATTACACATCGAAAATTAAAACATTCCTCAAGCTCCTTAGAATAGAAATAGAAAAATAGAATAATATGTGCAAATAATAAATTACAGGTTATTATAAAGTTTGACGGCAGATGGAAAGACACTGGCGGTAAAACGCCTGTTCCCTCTAAAGGTGCGGAGTCTGCGGTGCGATGGCAAGAAATTGAAATATGCATTTGCAGGGTGATCAGAATCGCTCAAAATGAGCTGCGTTCTACGAAGAGACCTGTCTATGTAGAGCGACTCCAGGAAAGGGAGATCAACGCCAATTATCTTTTCAGCTGACCTGACCACTGTAGATCATCTGCTGATATCATTTTGCGTGGCCCGGCCAAACCAGATAATAATCGATGACGTCAGGATACTCTCGACTATTGCACGATAGAAATTAATAAGTATACATTGATTGAATCCATACGATCTCAACTTCCTCAAAAAATATAGACAGGCTTATATTATTCAGTTTGCTTAGTACCCTTTGATCAAAGTCATGAAAAAAAGATGTTTAGCTAAACTACCTGCAGGTTTATCGACGCACCCCCGTAACTATTACTGTTCAGAAGACGTTTAAGCATTATGTACTAAACACAGCTGTATTGTAAACACAGCCGTATTGGGATAAGATGGAAAACACTTGACACCCCCCCCCCCCCCGAAGGAAATGGTAACATAAAATAAAATTGCAGGTCTACCAGTTATTACGATATGAAGCTGTAATTTCTGCACTAGATATGAATATCGACGTTGAGATTAGATTGATAAACACGCAAAACCTGACCATACTGATAGCTGTTATTCACACGACAACGGTTAAGAGACTAACGGGATTTCAACTGATATTTTTACTTCAAAATGCCGCTCTGTGTTGTCCACACCAATAAAGCTTCCGAGACGATCTCAGATTCAACGATCAAAAAGTTATGCCAGTTGGTCGCAGATGCTTTGGGAAGTAAAGTCAGTGTAAGAGTAACAATCTGTTCAATTCTTTTTGTACGTGTTAAATGTAAGGTCGACTGGGCTGGTGTTGTATATTCTAAGGCTATATACTGCAGTAGATTATGCGCTAGGTTAGACTAAACAATAGGTTTGACTAGACTTACTTGGTCTATAGGCTTGACTAGGCTATACTTGACTAGCTTAGCCCAGCCTATACTTTGACCTATTTTTTTTTAATTTTCTTGATTTTCAAACTCATTACCGTTTCAGCGTTACATTATATATATATATCATTAAATATATATATATATATATATATCAATATATATATATCAATATATATATATATATATCAATATATATATCAATATATATCTATATATTTTATTAACAAAAGTCTGTTCAAATAACTCTTTCGAGATCTGGCATTAGGAATCACAAATGATTTTCGAGTTGATTAGCATCATGTTTGATCTCTAGAATAAGGCAAAATATGTCATCAAAAACAGAACTAGTATTGCTCGATACAGGTGTCAAACGCCTACAGTGAAATTACGACCTACCGAACATACAATCAGCGTCCATAGCCTAGTGGTTAGGGTGTACGCATATAAAGTGGGAGGCCCGGGTTCGAATCCCGGTGAAGGCTGGAAGTTTGTTTTCTTACAATGATCTTCTTACATGATCTGGAATTTGCAACTCATTATATTTCCAATTCCTGTCGTCGCACTGAGCGTTACTATAGCTGCTGACAAGCTTACTCGGACATGTCAGCAGCGAAAGTTTGTTGATAATGTTAAGGCGCCCTCAGCTGGAAGACACAACAGTTTCTGAGTGGTCGCAATCTATAGTTTGATGTTCAGTCGTAATACTGGTGATGGGTAACTTTACTATTCGAGAACACTTTTGTAACTATAATTTGCGACAATGACACCAATCAAGGGCGTAGGAACCGGGGGGGATGGGGGGCGCCAGCCCCCCCCCCCCAGTGAAAAATGTGGAGGGGCGGAAGTATCATTCCGCCCCCCCTACTTCGCAAGTCAAAAAACCCCTTTTTCATTTCCAAATGAGAAAAAAAATCTCATTTGGAGCACCAAATTGCATCTAAGGCCAGGTGAAAACACAAAATTAAGTTTACAAAATGGAGTGGGTGTTGAAGTGTGCTATATTGCACCAAATTGCATCTGAGGCCACCTGGAAATGCAAAAAAATCCAAAGGGGAGGGGGACACCCCCTCCCCTTTGGAGGGGGGCACCCCTCCCCTTAGACCCCTCCCCCAGGCCGGCCATCAGTCTTCAGCCCCCCCCCCCCCCACTCAAAAGTAACTTCCTACGCCTCTGACACCAATGTTCTGATACAACGTCCCTAATGATACAACTCATGAAGCCGATTGTGCCATTACGTAGTGTATATCTTAATCAAAAGCGTGCTGTCAGAAATATTTGTAATGTTCATTTTCATTGAACATTCTTCTCCCCTATTTAAGGAATGAAATGTGCTCCCTATATTTCATCTCTTTAAACTTCAATTAGGCATGTTTCTTTTTAACTTTACAATGGGCTTCTTCCGACTATTTATAATTCATTCTTTAGCTGAAATTCTAGTCTGCATAGTCATAATACTCGTATAAGTAGTAACTTACTTCATATCACGTCATCTCGTACTAAGTTAAGGTGACCCCAAGTACATTATTCAGGTGCAGTCTTGTGGAACAGTCTCCCACATTCTATTCGGTCAAAGGTTCTTCGTACTCCTTTAAGTGTGCACTCCATTATTATCTTTTAAACTCTCAACCCAATTAATTATCTCATTAATATACCATAAACTTTTGTTATATCGAACTTTTTGTTTAGTTGTGTTTTTTGTTAATTTAATTATCTTTTTTGTTCAGTATTTGCTTATACATGATTAAACATGTCATTAATATTTATTGTATACGGGAGCCAAACCAGAAAAGCTATGCTTATTTTTGGTTGCCTCTACCATTCATATACTGTATTGCTTTATTTCGATTTCTTTATTATTTGACTTTCACATTATGTGTTATTGTATTGTATGTATATTTTTGTTTTTTAATCAAACCAAATCAAATTAACAGTTGATTATAAACGTGACGAAAGTTGAACTATTTGCAGTGACATATTGATCTGTATGGTGTATTGTTTGTTTCCTCCTCAGAGTGTTACCGTGGAGATGAGAAGTGGGAAGTTGATGTGTCGGGCGGGAGATCCAAGCAAATCGTGGGGGTTCTTCGAATTGCATGGCACCACAACTTTATTGATCCAAAAGACACCCTTGCTGTCGGTAACAAAATGTTTGAATTCGGTGTGAACGAGTTGGACATACCTAGAAATTGGTAAGGATTAGAAAGAAAATTGTATGAGCAGGAAACTGGTTTATTGTCATTGAACAATACCAAATACCTTTATTATAAATTAAATTTAATAATCATAAACAAAAACCCTCAAAATCTAAAAATCTCGAATCTCTTTCTCCCCCGTATCCCTATTCATACACCATCCCGACCCCACTCCTCTTCAAGGGAGGGAGTAGTATAGACGCCCGTCTCTCCCTATCCATCAATCCCCACCCCCCCCCCCCCCGCCACCATTCCTCCTCAAGGGAGGGAGTATGAAAGACGCCCGTCTCTCCCTATCCATCCACCCCGCCACCACTCCTCTTCAAGGGAGGGAGTACTATAGACGTCCGTCTCTCCCTAACCATTCACCCCCCCCTCCCTCCTCACTCCTTACAAGGGTGGGGAGTAAATAGACGCGTACATGTGTGCCTAAATTATTGCCCCTTTTTAAGGTACTGGAACACCCAAATAGATTCCCCATGAAACTCGTTCTCTGTTAATATTTTTGCCAGTTGTATATTTACAATATAACAGTTTCCATTTTATAATGCGCTCTCTTATTTTCTCTGTCAACAGCCTCTTCGTCTTGATGCATGAACATGACGCAAAGCATGTCGGGATACGTGGCAACCAGTTTCTCGTTGACCTACCACACTATTCAAACTATGTGAAACCAGATTATTACAAAGACTTAAGAAAATAGGCAACTTCAGTCAAACCCACCCGCCTTAACAGCATTGTAGGCCCCATGGACAAGATTATGTACTGTGCTGGTCCTTATACAACCCCTACCCAGGTCGCTCGCTATGTAATAAATTCAAAATTAATCAAATTCAGAAAAACGCTGGTACAAGTCTGCTATACATGTTGAGTATTTTTTATTTCACTGACAACAGTGTGCTTTCTTCACTTTATTCCTTCGATACTAATTATGATATATATTAAATCAGTAAGTTGTGATACCCATTAACTATCCATGGGGTTCCTTAATCTTAGGCCTTGGGCAACTAACTATCCAGAGTGTCTATTGTGTTAAGACGGGCCTAGTACAGCCCAAGTCTCTATGAGAAATATTTTATCCAATTTCAATTCCAAAATCGCTTCACATTTCTTAACTAATGGGCACTGAGCATGCAGCAAATTTACATTGGTTTTAGGTGCGTGTGTGTGTATCGGTGTGTTTGGTTTTGTTTGTTGATATTGATATTTTTCTCGCTTTTGATTATTTTATTTTTTCTTGAGTGATTTGTTTTAGGTGTGTTCAAAACTTGTGTAACAAGTTGATTGTTTCTATATGCGTCATTATGAATAACTATAATTTGTGATTGTAATATTATTGCGTATAGGTTGGTCCTAATAACGCAAAGCATATATAGTTACAAACCAACGTATAATACATGCTTTGAACACATACGCGCACACACACGCACAATCAATGAACTGCTAATAATTAGCGAGATTTTAACCGTTAAACCGTCAAGAAACTGTTCTCAAGTTGTGTTTATTACTATTAAAATTAAGTTTGTTTACTTTTAGTTTGAAGTCATAACAACTTTCGCCTAATCTCATTGTTCTTACTACAATCTGTTTTTTGGATTAAAGTAAAAGATAAGATGCAAAAGCATTGTTTCTAAAGCTTTTCTAGTTTGAGATATTCACCTTTAAACTATGCTAATACCTCTGGAACGCTCCTTTAAGGTTACAGTGACGGCGACAACGTGCTCCTGAGTACATACCTTTATGTTACAGTTTTTTCTACTGTTTTTATTATAAATTATAAAACTTGAACCAAAACATGTTCTTAAAAGTTGTTAGGAGCTATAGATCACATTTGGATGGTATTCTACACTATTTATCTTTGGCAATGTGAAATGCATTGTAGTATATTATTTAAGGCCATGAAATGTTTGTTGACGTCCAATATTGAGTTTTGTGTTGCATTTGAGCAACTGACATTATGCGCTGTGTGTTAGACTAAGTAATACGACCACTTTCATTGTAACAACACCGTAACAACTAAGATGTTTTAGGTTTCGTTGAAAGGGGCAAGTCAAATAAACCACATCATGGTCGAGGGGAAGGGGAGGGGTCATTTAATATACTTGTTTTGATTAATTTTTTTTTAGTCTTGTATGGCAGCACATTCTGACTTAAATGCCTTTTAATTGTCTTTTTTATTGCCAGTGAATACATCAACAAATTTCACCAAAAGTTATATACTCCCTCTAAATAGGACAAATACATCATCTGATTTTTTTTTGTATTTATACTTTAAATCATAAGATATGCAAAATCATTCCAATGGAAAATGTTTATCTTATGAAACAGAAATCAATGATGATGCTGCTATTTTTAATTCATGATTTGTCATTAACAAATGATAAATGTATACCTGTTCATACAGAATCCACAGTTGTTATTATAAGCTTTAATATAAACATGACAAAAAGGTACGTTTATGCGTTTTCATGCAATATAAAAATATGAATTCCAAACAAAAAGGAAAACGACGTTGGAAAAGCATTGGTATACTTATGCAGGGATTAGTACGTTTGATAAATACTCGACATTTTGCGTTCGAAGTTTCCTGTATCGGTTCTTCGCGGAGCTAATGGTTGAAAAAATGCTACCCCCGGTTTCAATGTGAAAAGGGTTCTCGATGTAAAGGGTCGTTTGCGATACTCAATATGAAGTTTTATTCTTATTTCCTGTTAGAATGAAATGACTTATAAAATTGCGGATTACGATCTGTTTGTTATGTTGACTATCAATTGATTAATTTATGATGAATATAAATTATTTTAATTAACAAACTCATACTGTGCATGACTCTTTTCATCCACCTTGATCTACAAGAGTGCATAACCAGAGCACAGAAGCGTTGGCATTTAGATATACCCGTATATAAAGATTATACCTCATACCTCCACTCGGTCCCACTTCATATCAACCTCGATAAAAATGAAATGCACACTGTAAACGTAGATATAAATACAGTGGTTTACGACGAGCCGGTTTCCAGACGGATAGGACCATCTTCCTTGACTAGGCCTATTCTAGCCTAACGATAGCAGTACTAAGGGCGTTTACGCCTAGCTTTCTTGCCCCCTCTTCGCATTCTTATCATACAATTCGTCTTTTCTTCTAACAAACTGAAACAACACGGAAGAGCAGGAGAACGGAATCGTTCAAGATATTGTTCATTAGTGTAATTAGTCACCGATTTAACTCTCAACAAGAATTGTTCCTCTAATTACCACAGTGCTTCGAATCATGGATGTGTTATACCGTAGTCCGACCACGCACTCTGTCAGTCTATATGTGTAACTGTTGATCATATGCACTGGTTTGTGGCGGTAGTACACATAAACTGCTGGGATGTCGTTGCCTCACGCTATTTGATGTTTTGTACGAATAATTGTAAATATATATGCTTTTCACAGACATTAAAATACAAATTTGATGTCGCGTTGTGTCGAAAAAGTTCATCAAGTCTAAGTTCCCCTCTGTCCGTTTAGGTAACTTGAACAGCATTGATCACATGCCCTGTACAATTAGTGCTTGATAACCAAGGTGTAACCTGCAATGTGGGATACTTATAAGAAATATAAAAACAAGTGTCTATAGCAGGGTTTCCCTAACTAAATCTCAACAGTTCTCCATTTAAATGGAAAATCCACATATAAAAACCTAAGCTAATATGCCTGGCATGAATTTTGCCTGGCCTGGCATGAATTTTGAGACTATATACGATTCACATAAATACGTTAATGACTAAAACGTTACTTTATAAGTGTAAGATAGTCCATACGGTGCACCCGTTCGTGCTAATGACGTCATTTTGACGAAATCCGAAAATTCTTCGTCTCCAGAGGAGAGAGATCAGAGGTAAACTAAAATAATGTGTTGTGTTCCGTGTAGGCTTATTCCTCATTATAATTTAATTGCAGTTTGTTGTCTGCTTCCCAAACACGACCTATATTAGCCACCAAAATGTCTTCTGAAATCCTTTTCCCTGAAAGGAGAAAACAAAACAAGATATGTACGGGAATTAATCTATTCTATTTTAATCACATCCGCGGAGTTTCAATTTAACTTTCATTAAGTATTGACCGATCTCAATAGATTTAATAAATATATTTCATTGGTTCCTAATAAATTCGAAGTCAAAATATCTCACATGAAAAATGTGTGACGTCACCATACAGGCATTGTCGGTCTTACAGTCATGTCTTTCCATAACTCGCCATCAGAGGCAAATCCAACTAAATAATTCTGATCAAAGGTATGTAATATAAGACTAACCTATTCAAATTTGAGCAAGAAATTCAGAAGATATTACTTGATCGTTACGATAGGAGATGAATAAAGGGTGCCGGGATATTCATGATGGTACGGGAAAGTTAGTTTGTTTACCGCTCACAATTAATTAGTGTAAAAACAACATAGCCAATATAAAGCTAAATCATTCCTCTTTTCCTTGGCGGTGAAACTTGGGTATTCGTTCAGTTTGCATGATGTCTTTCATACAAACTGTTATAAGAGGGTTTACTCTTTGTGTTTCTGTTTTTCAGTGGTCGGATTAATCGCATCAAGGCTAGATCAGGCAGGGTAAGTATACCTTAATCCAGATAATCACGAATGTCGTTACCGGCTTATCGTTCATCAGCTATTCATCAAAATATGCAGGAATTCAACTGCCCTTTTGTTATTTAAATTAACATCTATGCTCCCATACGAAAAAGATAAAGACTGGTTTATCATATCTATCGATGTACTGTATAGACCTACGCGTACAAGCCTGTACGTGTACACTGTACGTGTGCTTTCAGTATATAGCCTTCATAAGCATACGTTAACTTAACCACTATACCTTCAATGGGACTGGGGTTTAGAGTGGAACCAGTTGTTTGTTACACAGGGTCTATTTTGGGTGACCTTTCTTAAATAGTAACTTCATTTGCACACTTCGGAATGGATTATCTTCTCCACAGTACCAACAATATTTATGGACAAATGTTCCTTATCGCGGTTTCGAGTAGAGAAATATTATATATATTCTCATTGGCAGATAATGCAACCGGAATAACTCGCGTTTATTCCACATGAGCAAGCTGCTAGAGAATTTAGTCTGGTATAAGTCAATGCGACTAATTCCAACTCTTGTAACAATATGGAGCTTATTATTCTAAAAATTCGACATACCGGAGATTTCAGCAATATATTATGGTATCAGCAATATATTCAGCAATATATTATGGAGCTTATTATTCTAAAAATTCGACATACCGGAGATTTCAGCAATATATTATGGTCTCAATTTCCGATGCCCACATTAAAGTAATTCGGAAGTAAATACAGGACTTGCGTACGTTCTCGGAGGCTAATTGGATCCGTAAAGAAATTAAAAACAGGATTTTCGGAACTAAATTCAGGATTTTCGGAACTAAATACACAATTTTTGTAACGATAATTACAATTTTTGGAACTAAATTCAGGATATCGGAACCAAATTCAGGATTTTCGGAACCAAATTTATGATTTTCGGAACGAAATTAAGGATTTTTGGAACTTAATACGTGATTTGCTTGCGTTCTCAGAGTGATTGAACTCATAACGAAACCTGTGTAGATCAATGAACTGCTTAGGGCAACCCTCTGCCCGGATCAGGAGGCTCTCTGCCAATACGCCGTACCGAACCAAACAATCAAACGGCGCCATTTTGAATTCCTTTGCTCTGGATACTTTCAAGGGATATCTTGATTTCCAATCTAAGTTGTGTTAGAGTTTATTTTTCCATCGTGGTGATTGACTGATCTTTTACTTCGCCGGTCCGTGGTAAGTACCTAGGGACAGTAAGGGGACCAAGGGGAAGGAAGGGAACAGATGAAGAAGAAAAACCGTGAGTACACTTTGTCTATACTAAATGTTCCTGATCGTCTCACTAACACTGGAAGAAGTCGCACTCAAACAATTTTATTGATGTACATTGAGACCCAATTTGAGACCCATTTAAACCATTTATTCAACAGACACGAAACAAAGCGTAATGAATTACAAATCCAAACGCAATTATTAATAATTATTTGTCATTCCAAACTAACTACGCATAGTCAATTTATTCTATAGATAAAACAAAGTGCACTTAAAACTCGTACTTATTTAAACAATTTTTAAGTATCTAATTACAATGGGAAATGAAACAAATTTAATCCTTACCAAAGTTGCTTAATTTCTTAATTCCAATCTCATGACAAATTCCCAAACCTTATCTCGCGGATAAGTGGATCAACTCTAACCAGCGATTAAAAGAAATATGAAATTATTCTCCTTAAAGAGAGATTTTTTTTTAGAGCATGCCTCTATACATTCTCTCCACGTTCTTCAAAATTGAAGATCACGAAAGTATCCATTATTTCTTTTGCCTCGTAGCTCACTTGTATCTTCATCGATGATGGCGAAAAGTACAAATGTAGGATTTTGCTGTACAACAATTTTCAATTTTGTTTTTACAGCAAGCGCACGTTTGTAAAGATTTTTTTGGGTAAACATTTTTATGAAGCTGAAGGTGCTACCATGACATTACAGTTGCATTTATAGTTCAGTAAAATATTGTTTTCATATCTCATTCATTGAAAGACCTAGTTTTCAGCAAAACAGTATATAATTTTGCTTTCATGAAAGTATGTCGCTGGAGTACAAGTGTTTCACCCAATTATCCACACCGTGCCTCGTTAGAAGAAAAAAATCTCAAAGAAATGTTCTAGACATCAGCTCGTTTGGTTTTACTATTCCAACCACAAATATTACCTTAGCATTCCACCACACCTTATCTTCCATTCCCGAAAAAGTATGACTGCAATATAAATTTTGCACTTGTGCAATATAATTTTGCACTTGTGCAAAATAATTGCGAACGGAAGACCACGAAAAGGGATAATACAACCAGTGTATTTATATGTACAAACGCACTACTGAACGGCAGTTCCATACCTGCCGAGGTCGATTCCATTCTCGATGATGTTTTGACGGTATCGCCAAAGAAAGACCATACCGAGGCATTCTGGAACCGGTTACAACAGCTACAACCGACCCTGAAAATAAAACCGTGTCAAGTTAAATTTGCTATCGGCACTTTTCGGTGATGTCAGTATACAGTATGCTATCCAATTATCACGACATTGTTTTAGGCTTGTCACAAGTTGTTTGTATTTATGTAAAAAATAAATAAGGCTTATTAATGCTCTATTGTTGTAGTGTATATATTGGTTGATACAACTGTTTTGTCAGTGTTGTAGGCCACATATATTCATGGATATATATGTTATGTTAGTGTTGGAGGCCACAGATATTCATACATACATCTATTGTGTTAGTCTTGCAGGCCACATATATTCATAGATACAGCTGTTATGTTGGTGTTGTAGGCTACAGACATTCATAGATACAGCTGTTACGTTAAATATATTCATAGATAGGGATCTACATCTATGATATGTTAGTATTGTAGGCCACATATATTCATAGATACATCTATTATATTGGTGTTGTTGGCCACTTATTTTAATAGATATATCTATAATGTTAGGGTTGCATGCCACATATATTCATAGATACAGCTGTTATGTTAGTATTGTAGGCCACATATATTCATAGATACATATATTATGTTAGTATTGAAGGCCAAAGATATTCATAGATACATCTATTATGTTATTGTTGCAGGCCACATTTATTCATAGATACATATGTTATGTTAGTGTTGCAGGCCACATATATTCATAGATACAGCTGTCATATTGGTGTTGTAGGCCACCGACATTTATAGATATAGCTGGTGTGTTGAACATATTCATAGATAGGGATCTACATCTATTATATGTTAGTATTGTTGGCCACATATATTCATAGATACATCTATGATATTAGTGCTATAGGCCACTTATTTTAATAGACATATCTATAATGTTAGGGTTGCATGCAACATATATTCATAGATACATCTATTATATTAGTGCTATAGGCCACATATATTCATAGATACATCTATTATGTTAGTGTTGCAGGCCACATATATTCATAGATACATATGTTATGTTAGTGTTGCAGGCCACATATATTCATAGATACAGCTGTCATGTTGGTGTTGTAGGCCACCGACATTTATAGATATAGCTGGTGTGTTAAACATATTCATAGATAGGGATCTACATTTATTATATGTTAGTATTGTTGGCCACATATATTCATAGATACATCTATGATATTAGTGCTATAGGCCACTTATTTTAATAGACATATCTATAATGTTAGGGTTGCATGCAACATATATTCATAGATACAGCTGTTTTGTTAGTGTTGTAGGCCACATATATTCATAGATACAGCTGTTTGTTAGTGTTGTAGGCCACATATATTCATAGATACAGCTGATATATTGGTGTTGTAGGCCACATATATTCATAGATACATATATTATATTAGTGTTGGAGGCCACAGATATTCATAGATACAGCTGTTATGTTAATATATTCATAGATAGGGATCTACATCTATTATATGTTAGTATTGTTGGCCACATATATTCATAGATACATCTATTATATTGGTGTTGTAGGCCACTTATATTCATAGATACAGCTGATATATTGGTGTTGTAGGCTACATATATTCATAGATACATATGTTATGTTAGTGTTGGAGGCCACAGATATTCATAGATACATCTATTATGTTAGTCTTGCAGGCCACATATATCCATAGATACAGCTGTTATGTTGGTGTTGTAGGCCACAGACATTCATAGATACAGCTGTTATGTTAATATATTCATAGATAGGGATCTACATCTATCATATGTTAGTATTGTTGGCCACATATATCATAGATACATCTATTATGTTAGTGTTGTAGGCCACTTATTTTAATAGATATATCTATAATGTTAGGGTATTTGTAAGTATTCTAAGCCACAGATATTCATAGATTAATCTTATTCTTATATCTAAGCCACAGATATTCATAGTTTAATTCTATTCGTTAGTATTCTAAGCCAGAGATATACATAGATTAATCCTATTCTTTCGTATTCTAAGCCTTATATATTCATAGATTACTCCTTTTCATAAATATTCTAAGCCACAGATATTCATAGTTTAATTCTATTCGTAAGTATCCAAAGCCATAGATATAGAAAGATTTATCCTTTCGTTAGTATTCTAAGCCACAGATATTCATAGTTTAATCCAATCTAAGCCACAAATATTCATAGATTAACCCTATTCGTAAGTATTCTAAGCCACAAATTTTTATAGTTTAATCCTATTCATAAGAATCCTAAGCCACATTTATTCATAGAATAATCCTATTAGTAAGTATTCTAAGCCAGAGATATGTATAGACTAATCCTATTTGTTAGTATTCTAAGACACAGATATTCATAGTTTAATCCCAAGCCACAAATATACATAGCTTAATCCTATCCGTAAGTATTCTAAGTCACAGATATTCATAGTTTAATCTTATTCTTAAGTATTCTAAGCCACAAATATTCATAGATAACCCTATTCGTCATTATTCTAAGCCACAAAAATTGATAGTTTAATCCTATTCATAAGTATTCTAAGCCACATATATCCATAGCCTGATCCTATTCGTCAGTATTCTAAGCCACAGATATTCATAAGTTATTCCTAATACTCTAAGCCACAAACATTCATTGACTTACCCTATTCGTTAGTATTCTAGCCCACAAATATTCACAGTTTAATCTAATTCTTAAGTATTCAAAGCCATAGATATTCATCGATTACTACTATTTAAGTATTCAAAGCCACAGAATTACATAGATTTATCATATTCGTTAGTATACTAAGCCACCAATATTTGTGGTTTAATCCTATTCGTAAGAATTCTATGCCACAGATATTCATAGATTTATCATATTTGTAAGAATTCTAAGCCCGAGATATGTATAGATTAATCCTTTTCGTTAGTATTCTAAGCCACAGATACTCATAGTTTAAAACTATTCGTAAATATACTAAGACACAGATATTCAAAGTAAAAAATTATTCGTAAGTATTCTAAGACACATATATTCATAGTTTAATCCTAAGCCACATATATCCATAGCTTAATCCTATTCGTAATTATTTTCAGCCACAGACATTCATAGATTAATCCAAATCGTAAGAAGCCTTAGCCACACATATGCATAGATAGACCCTATTTGTTAGTATTCTAAGCAACAAATATTCATAGTTTAATCCTAAGCCATAGATATCCATAGCTTAATCCTTTTCGTAAGTATTTTCAGCCACAGACATTCATAGATTAATCCTAATCATAAGTAACGTAAGCCACAATTATGCATAGATAAACCCTATTTGTTAGTATTCTAAGCCATAAATATTCATAGTTGAATTTGATTCGTAAGTATTCTAAGCCACAGATATTCAAAGATTAATCCTATTCTTTAGTATTCTAAGACACATATATTCCTATTTCAATCCTAAGCCACAGATATCCATAGCTTAATCCTTTTCGTAAGTATTTTCAGCAACAGATATTCATAGATTAATCCTAATCTTAAGTAACCTTAGCCACAATATGCATATATAAACCCTATTTGTTAGTATTCTAAGCCACAAATATTCATATTTAATTCGATTTGTATGTATTCTAAGCCACAGATATTCATAGATTACTCCTTTTCATAATTACTCTCAGCCACAGGTATTCATATTCTATTCGTAATTATTTAAAGCCATAGATATTCATAGAATTATCTTATTCATTCATATTCAAAGCCAGAGATGTACATAGATTAATCCTATTCGTTAGTATTCTAAGCCACAGATATTCATAGTTCAATACTATTTGTAAGTAATCTAAGCCACAGATATTCATAGTTTAGTCCAATCTAAGCCACAAATATTCATAGATTAACCCTATTCGTAAGTATTGTAAGCCACAAATATTTATAGTTTTATCCTATTCATAAGGATTCTAAGCCACAGATATTCATAGAATAATCCTATTATTAAGTATTCAAAGACAGAGATATACATAGTTTAATCCTATTCATAAGAATTCTAAGCCACAGATATTCAAAGTTTATCTTATTCTTAAGCACTCGAAGCTACACATATCCATAGATTAATCCTATTCGTAAGTATTCCGAGCCACATATATTCATAGTTTAATACTGTTTGTCATAAATATTCAAAGCCAAAGATATACATAGATTAATCCTATTCGTTAGTATTCTTAGCCACATATATTCATAGTTTATGACTATTTGTTAGTTATCTAAGCCACAAATGTTCATAGTTTAATCCTATTCATAAGAATTCTAAGCAACAAATATTCATAGTTTAAACCTATTCTTAAGTATTCTAAGACACAGATATTCATAGCTTAAGTCTAACCATAGGTATTCTAAGACACAGATATTCTTAGAATAATCCTATTCATAAATATTCAAAGCCAAATATATACATAGATTAATCCTATTTGTTACTATTCTTAGCCACATATATCCATAGATTAATTCTACTCGTTAGAAGTCTGAGCCACAGATATTCATAGTTCAATACTATTTGTCAGTAATCTAAGCCACAAATATTCATAGTTTATTCTTATTCTTAAGTATTCAAAGCCACATATATTCATAGATTACTCCTTTCATAAGTATTTTAAGCCACAGATATTCTTAGAATTATCCTATTCATAAATATTCAAAGCCAAAGATATACAGAGATTAATCCCATTCGTTAGTATTCTAAGCCACAAATATTCATAGTTTAATCTCATTCTCAAGTATCCTAAGCCACATATATCTATAGCTTGATCCTATTCGTCAGTATTCTAAGCCACAGATATCATAGTTCAATCCTATTCATAAGAGTTTTAAGCAACAGATATTCATAGCTTAAGTCTATTCATAATTATTCTAAGCCACAGATATTCTTAGAATTATCCTATTCATAAATATTCAAAGCCAAAGATATACAAAGAATTATTCTATTCGTTAGTATTCCAATGCCACAGATATTCATAGTTTAATACTATTTGTAAGTAATCTAAGCCACAAATATTCATAGTTGAATCTTATTTACAATTATTCTTAGCCACAAATATTCATAGATTACTCCTTTTTATAAGTAGTCTAAGCCACAGATATTCTTAAAAATTATCCTATTCATAAATATTCAAAGCCAAGGATATACATAGATTAATCCTATTCGTTAGTATTATAAGCCACAGATATTCATAGTTTAATACTTTTTGTAAGTAATCTAAGCCACAAATATTCATAGTTTATTATTATTCTTTAGTATTCTAAGCCACATATACCGGTATTCATAGATCACTCCTTTTCATAAGTATCTTAAGCCACAGATATCCTTAGAATTATCCTATTCATAAATATTCAAAGTCAAAGATATACATTGATTAATCCCATTCGTCAGTATTCTAAGCCACAGATATCCATAGATTAATCCTATTCGTTAGTATTCTAAGCCACAGATATTCATAGTTCAATAATATTTGTCAGTAATCTAAGATACAAATATTCATAGTTTAATCTTATTCTCAAGTATCCTAAACCACAGATATCCATAGATTAATTCCACTCGTTAGTAGTCTGAGCCACAGATATTCATAGTTTAATACTATTTGTAAGTAATGTAAGTCACAAATGTTCATAGTTTAATGTTATTCTTTAGTATTCTAAGCTACATATATTCATAGATCACTCCTTTTCATAAGTATCTTAAGCCACAGATATTCTTAGAATTATCCTATTCATAAATATTCAAAGTCAAAGATATACATAGATTAATCCTATACGTGAGTATTCTAAGCAACATATATTCATATTTTAAACCTATTCGTAAGTATTCTAAGCCAAAGATATTCATAGCTAAATACTATTCATAAGTATTCCAATCCACATATAACCATAGATTTATACTATTCATATGATTGTCTGTGTGTCTGGTTATCTACTAGCCTTGTTTTCTGTGTGTCTGGTTGTCTTCGTGTCTGGTTGTCTGTGGGTCTGGTTATCTGTTTTTCTGCGTGTCTGGTTGTCTGCGTGTATGGCTGTCTGCGTGTCTGATTGTCTGCCTGTCTGGTTGTCTGCGTGTCTGGTTGTCTGATTGTCTGCGTGTCTGGTTGTCTGCGTGTCTGGTTGTCTGCGTGTCTGGTTGTCTGCGTGTCTGGTTGCGTGTTTGTCTGCGTGTCTGGTTGTCTCTGTGTCTGGTTGTCTGCGTGTTTGATTGTCTGCGTGCCTGGTTGTCTGGAGTCTGTGTGCCTGGTTGTCTTCGTGTCTGGTTGTCTGTGTGTCTGGTTGTCTGCGTGTCTGACAGTATTCGTGTCTAGTTGTCTGCGTGTCTGCGTGTCTGGATGTCTGTGTTTCTGATTGTCTGTGTGTCTGATTGTCTGCGTGTATACGTGTCTTGTTGCCTGCGTGTCTTGTCTGCGTATCTGCTTGTCTGATTATATGCGTGTCTGATTGTCTGCGTGTCTGATTATCTGTGTGTCTGATTATCTGCGTGTTTGATTGTCAGCGGGTTTGATTGTCTGCTTGTCAGCTTGCGTGTCTCATTGTGTGATTGTCTGCGTGTCTGATTGTCTGCGTTTCTGGTTGTCTGCGTGTTTGGGTGTCTGTGTGTAACATTGTCTGCGTGTCGTATTGTTTGCGTGTCTTGTTGTCTACGTGTCTGAATGTCTGCATTTCTGATTGTTGCCGTGTCTGATTTTCGGCGTGTCTTTTTGTCTGCTTGTCTGATTGTCTACGTGTTTAAATGTTTGCGTGTCTGATTGTCTTCGTGTCTTATTTTCTGATTGTTTGCGTGTCTGATTGTCTGTTTGTCTGCGTCGCTGGTTGTCTGCGTTTCAGGTTGTCTGCATGTTTGGTTGTCTGCGTGTCTTATTGTCTGCGTGTCTTATTGATTACGTGTCTTGTTGTCTGTGTGTCTGATTGTCTGTGTGTCTGATTGTCTGCGTGTCTGATTGTCTGCGTGTCTTATTGTCTACGTGTTTTGTTGTCTGTGTGTCTCATTGTCTGCTTGTCTGATTGTGTGCGTGTTTGATTATCTGCGTGTCTGATTTTCTGCGTGTCTGATTTTTTATTGTCTGCTTATCAGCTTGTCTAATTGTCTTATTGTCTGCTTGTCTGATTCTCTGATTGTCAGTGTGTTCGATTGTCTGGTTGTCTGCGTGTCTGCTTGTCTGATTGTGTGCGAATCTGATTTTCTGCTTGTCTGATAATCTGCGTGTTTGATTGTGTGCGTGTCTGATTTTTTATTGTCTGCATATCAGCTTGACTGATTGTCTTATTCTCTGCTTGTCAGAGTATTTGATTGTCTGGTTGTCTGGCCGTCTGGTTGTTTGCGTGTCTGGTTGTCTGCGTGTCTGGGTGTCTGCGTGTCTGGTTGTCTGCCTGTCTGATTATATTCGTGCCAGGTTGTCTGCGTGTCTGGTTGTATGATTGTCTGTTTGTCTGCGTGTCTGTTTGTCCGCTTGTCTGGTTGTCTGATTCTCTGGTTGTGTGATTGTTCGATTGTCTGCATGTTTGGTTGTCTGTGTGTCTTATTGTCTGCGCGTTTTATTGATTGCGTGTCTTGTTGTCAACGTGTCTGAATGTTTGCATTTCTGATTGTCGCCGTGTCTCATTGTCGACGTGTCTTATTGTGTGTGTCTGATTGTATGCTTGTCTGATGGTCTACGTGTCTGAATGTCTGCGTGTCTGATTGTCTACGTGTCTTATTGTCTGTGTGTCTGATTGTCTGCGTGTCCTGTTGTTTGCGTGTTTTGTTGTCTGTTTGTCTACTTGTATGATTGTGTGCGTGTCTGATCTGGTATCTGGTTATCTGCGTGTTTGATTGTCTGCGTGTCTGATTTTTGATTGTCTGCTTATTAGCTTGTCTGATTGTCTTATTGTCTGCTTGTCTGATTCTCTGATTGTCGGCGTGTTTGATTGTCTGGTTGTCTGTTTGTTTGCGTGTCTGGTTGTCTGTTAGTCTTGTTATCTGATTGTCTGGTTTCTGTAGCCTGCTTTTCTGCGGGTCGGTTGTCTGCGTGTCTCTAATTGTCTGCGTGTCTGATTGTATGCGTGTCTGATGGTCTGTGTGTCTGATTGTCTGCGTGTCTGATTATCTGTTTGTCTGCGTGTCTGGTTGTCTGCGTGTCTGGTTGTCTGATTGTCTGTTTGTCTGCGTGTCTGGTTGTCTGCGTGTCTGATTGAGTTCGTGTCTTATTGTCTGCGTGTCTGATTGTCTGTATGTTTGATTGTCTGCGCTTCTGATTTTCTGCCAGTCTGTTTGTCTGCGTGTCTGGTTGTCTGATTGTCTGCGTCTCGAATGGTCTGCGTGTCTGATTATCTGCATATATGACTGTATGCCTGTCTGATTGTCTGCGTGTCTGGTTGTTTGTTTGTGTGCGTTTCTGATTGTGTGCGTGCGTCATTGTCTTCGTGTCTGATTGTCTGCGTGTATGGTTGTCTGATTGTCTGCATATATGTTTGTATGCCTGTCTGGTTGTCTGCGTGTTTCATTGTCTGAGTATGTGCGTGTCTGATTGTGTGTGTGTCTGATTGTCTGCGTGTCTGATTGTCTGCGTGTGTCAGATTGTATGCGTGTCTGGTTGTCTGGTTTTCTGATTGTCTGGCTGTCTGATTGCCTACATATATGATTGTCTGATTGTCTGCGTGTCTCGTTGTCTGCATGTCTGATTGTGTTCGTGTCTGATTGTCTGCGTCTCGGATGGTCTGCGTGTCTGCTTGTCTGCATGTCTGCTTGTCAGCTTGTCAGCTTGTCAGCTTGACTGCGTGTCTTGTTTGATTGACTGCATGCCTGATGTTCTGATTGTCTGCATATCCGATTGTCTGCGTGCCATTATTGTCTGCGTGTCTGATTGTCTGCGTGTGTGGTTGTCTGCGTGTTTGGTTGTTTGCGTGTTTGTTTGTCAGCGTTTTTGGTTGTCTACGTGTCTGGTTGTATGCGTTTCTAATTGTCTGCGTGTCTGGTTGTCTGATTGTCAGCGCTTCTGGATGCCTGCGTGTCTGACTGTCTGCATATATGATTGTGTGCCTGTCTGATTGTATGCGTGTTGGTTGTTTGATTGTGTGCGTTTCTGATTGTGTGCGTGCCTAATTGTCTGCGTGTTTGATTGTCTGCGTGTCTGGTTGTCTGATTATCTGGCTGTCTGCGTGTCTGATTGTCTGCGTGTCTGATTGTCTGGTTGTCCGATTGTCTGTATGTCTGCGTCTACGATTGTCTGGTTTTCTGCGTGTCTGATTGTCTGCGTGTCTGGTTGTCTGATTGTCTTGTTGTCTGCGTGTCTGATTGTCTGGTTGTCTGCGTGTCTGGTTATCTGCGTGTCTGATTGTCTGGTTGTCCGATTGTCTGTATGTCTGCGTCTACGATTGTCTGGTTTTGTGCGTGTCTGATTGTCTGCCTGTCTGGTTGTGTGATTGTCTGGTTGTCTGCGTGTCTGGTTGTCTGGGTGTCTGGTTGTCTGACTGTCTGCGTTTCTGATTGTGTGCATGCCTCATTGTCTGCGTGTCTGATTGTCTGCGTGTCTGATTGTCTGACTGTCTGCGTGTCTGATTGTTTGGTTGTCAGATTGTCTGTGTGTCTGCGAGTCTGCTTGTCTGCTTGTCTGATTGTCTGCCTGTCTGATTGTCTGCGTGTGTCATTGTCTGATTGTCTGCTTGTCTGCTTGTCTGATTGTCTGCGTGTCTGGTTGTCTGTTTGTCTGGTTGTCTGTTTGTCTGTGTGCCTGTTTTTCTGCTTGTCTGGTTGTCTGATTCTCTGGTTGTGTGATTGTTTGATTGTCTGCGTGTTTAGTTTTCTGCGTGTCTGATTGTCTGCGTGTCTGATTGTCTGCGTGTCTGATTGTCTGCGTGTCTGATTGTCTTCGTGTCTGATTGTGTTCGTGTATGATTGTCTGCGTGTCGGATGGTCTGCGTTTCTGATTGTATGTGAGTCTTATTGTCTGCGTTTCTGGTTGTCTGCATGTCTGCTTGACTGCAAGTCTGCTTGTCAGCTGTACTGCGTAACTGATTGTCGGCGTGTCTGATTGTTTGATTGTCTGCATGACTGATGTTCTGATTGTCTGCGTGTCTGATTGTCTTCGTGTCTGATTGTCTGATTGTCAGCGCTTCTGGATGCCTGCGTGTCTGACTGTCTGCATATATGATTGTATGCCTGTCTGATTGTATGCGTGTTGGTTGTTTGATTGTGTGCGTTTCTGATTGTGTGCGTGCCTAATTGTCTGCGTGTTTGATTGTCTGCGTGTCTGGTTGTCCGATTGTCTGTATGTCTGCGTCTACGATTGTCTGGTTTTCTGCGTGTCTGATTGTCTGCGTGTCTGGTTGTCTGATTGTCTTGTTGTCTGCGTGTCTGATTGTCTGGTTGTCTGCGTGTCTGGTTATCTGCGTGTCTGATTGTCTGGTTGTTCGATTGTCTGTATGTCTGCGTCTACGATTGTCTGGTTTTGTGCGTGTCTGATTGTCTGCCTGTCTGGTTGTGTGATTGTCTTGTTGTCTGCGTGTCTGATTGTCTGGTTATCTGCGTGTCTGGTTGTCTGGGTGTCTGGTTGTCTGACTGTCTGCGTTTCTGATTGTGTGCGTGCCTCATTGTCTGCGTGTCTGATTGTCTGCGTGTCTGATTGTCTGACTGTCTGCGTGTCTGATTGTCTGGTTGTCAGATTGTCTGTGTGTCTGCGTGTCTGATTGTCTGCATATACGATTGTCTGCCTGTCTGATTGTCTGCATGTGTCATTGTCTGATTGTCTGGTTGTCTGCTTGTCTGGTTGTCTGCGTGTCTGGTTGTCTGTTTGTCTGGTTGTCTGTTTGTCTGTGTGTCTGTTTTTCTGCTTGTCTGGTTGTCTGATTCTCTGGTTGTGTGATTGTTTGATTGTCTGCGTGTTTAGTTTTCTGCGTGTCTGATTGTCTGCGTGTCTGATTGTCTGCGTGTCTGAATGTCTGCGTGTCTGATTGTCTTCGTGTCTGATTATTTGCGTGTCTGATTGTCTGCGTGTCTCGTTGTCTGCGTGTCTGATTGTGTTCGTGTATGATTGTCTGCGTGTCGGATGGTCTGCGTTTCTGATTGTCTGTGAGTCTTATTGTCTGCGTTTCTGGTTGTCTGCATGTCTGCTTGACTGCAAGTCTGCTTGTCAGCTTTACTGCGTAACTGATTGTCGGCGTGTCTGATTGTTTGATTGTCTGCATGTCTGATGTTCTGATTGTCTGCGTGTCTGATTGTCTTCGTGTCTGATTGTCTGATTATCTGTGTGTCTGATTGTCTGCGTATCGGGTTGTCTGCATGTCTGCGTGTCTGATTGTCAGCGTGTCTGGTTTTCTGCGTGTCTGGTTGTTTGATTGTGTGCGTTTCTGATTGTGTGCGTGCCTCATTGTCTGCGTGTCTAATTTTCTGCGTGTCTGGTTGTCTGATTGTCTGGCTGTCTGCGTGTCTGGTTGTCTGCATATACGATTGTCTGTCTGTCTGATTGTCTGCGTGTGTCATTGTCTTGTTGTCTGCATGTCTGGTTGTCTGGTTGTCTGTGTGTCTGGTTGTCTTTGTGTCTGGTTGTCTGCGTTCTGGTTGTCTGTCTGTCTGTTTGTCTGTGTGTCTGTTTTTCTGCTTGTCTGGTTGTGTGATTCCATGGTTGTGTGATTGTCTGATTGTCTGCGTGTTTGGTTTTCTGCGTGTCTGATTGTCTGCATGTCTGATTGTCTGTGTGTCTGATTGTATGGTTTTCTGCGTGTCTGATTGTCTGCATGTCTGGTTGTTTGAATATATGATTGTCTGACTGTCTTATCGTCTGCATGTCTGATTGTCTGATTGTCTGGTTGTCTGCGTGTCTGGTTGTCTGCGTGTCTGGTTGTCTGCGTGTATGGTTGTATTCGTGTCTGGTTGTATTCGTGTCTGGTTGTCTGCGTGTCTGGTTGTATGATTGTCAGTTTGTCTGTGTGTCTGTTTTTCTGCTTGTCTGATTCTCTGGTTTTGTGATTGTTTGATTGTCTGCGTGTCTGGTTTTCTGCGTGTCTGATTATCTGCGTGTCTGATTGTCTGCGTGTCTGATTATCTGCGTGTCTGATTGTCTGCGTGTCTGGTTGTCAGTGTCTGTTTGTCTGCGTGTCTGGTTGAGTGATTGTCTGTTTGTCTGCGTGTCTGGGTGTCTGGTTTTCTGCGTGTCTGATTGTCTGCGTGTCTTATTGTCTGCGTTTCTAATAAGCGAGTTCAGAGTTACGAGTGCGCATGCCCGATTCTCACTTGGGGTCAGGTCAACTGAGAATTGAATCCTCGGAAAACGTAAACAATGACAGCTTTTCATAACGATAATCGCACTAAGAATGGGTTACTGCGACATTCGGAATTTATTTCTAGTGCATATTTCGGTGTGTACGACTTAAAAACGTGTATAAATTGACTGAAACTACTTCATAATAATATTGAATATAATGGAACACAGGTCCGTATCGCACGTGAAATAGTTAGTCTGATATAGGCCTACGAACGGGAAAAAGGAGTATATGTGACTGTATCCTTCGTATGGGTTACGCGACCTTACGTGGTTGCGGGTGTCTTAATGCTTCGCGGAAGTTCTAACTGATAATTTTCGGAATTGAATTTAAAATATAGCATGGAACAAACTATTTTGCCCTTTTGTTTGTCATTATGAGCCTGAACTGTTTTTTAGAGAATATCGTAAGCAACTCGAGTCTAAAATACTAACAGTGACACTGACAGAACTGTAGATCTAAATAGGCCTACATAACCTATCCTCATACTCGTTGCTTTTACGTCCATCAACGAAAACTGCATAGTATAGGCATTGGTATCTTGTAGTTGCAACTACATGGTTTTTCATGTTAAGAAATATTAGTTCTCTTCATTTTTATGCGTGATTTAAAATAAGCTTAGTCTTATTCTTGGCATATTCCTACTACTCATAGGGGGGTGTTACTAAAACGAATGACAATTGCATTACACATAACGAATGACAATATGTTGTAGGCCTACACACTAAAAAATTGCGTTGACTAAAACGAATGAAAGTAAATGACAGCACAGACATTTGCTTCAACCGGATATCACAGTTCAGACTTTGTGGGTATATTAAAGCCACGCAAAAAAAATCGGAAAATTGGGGTTTAAATCGCAAAAATTCGAGTTGACATTTTGCGACTGTGACCGGTGTTTTCGGTAAATTCTTGAGCAAGATGTTTGACTTGTCCTGTGGGATTTTACCCCGTGAACTTAGGGGAATTGAAAAAAATTGTTGCTATATAAAAAATTATTGTTTTTATTACCCCCCCCCAGGGCAAGGGGACGGTCGCCTCCCTGGCGGAGGTTCTTTTCCCAGACTGATCATAAAGGTGGGACCTCTTCTCTCTTATCCCTCTTATATCCACTCACCACCGTCCTTCGTTGTTATTCGTTGTCATTCGCTGTCATTCGCTGTCATTCGCGAATGATAATTAACCCTGTACAAAGTCAATTGTCATTCGGTCATTCGCTGTCATTCGTTTTTGTTTGTCCTCTTATAGGGTGGGTTCAATTTGTTCGAAAAAAAAAAATAAAATTATTTATTTTATTTGGAGAAGAACATTATAAAAAATAATAGTGGGTGGGGGATTTCCAGGGGTTATTCCAAGGAATATTATTAATACGCTGCGATGGTGTACACTCTGCCTTTAGAAAGCACAACCTTGACTCGGCAGAAATGGCATTGTAAAATATTTCCCTGAGCCACCCAGACTCTAAATAGCTGAAGACTTTACCATCTTTATAGTCCGTCATCAGTCTTTGCTTCAGTTCAATGTTATCAATACTGGTAAAATAATGCGCAATATCAATGTACATGCAAGGCGGCCATTTTTTCATTTCAATTTCGCCTTCCCATGCAAGTGGTAAATCCGAAAGAGGATCGGGCATGGTCTTTCCTTCAACCTGAAGTACCGATGCGTAGTCATCTGCCTTTTCATTTCGCGCATCTGCTTTATTAACTTCAGCAATGTTCATCTGAACGGCAGCATACGCTAAAGCAACCAACTCTTCTTTCCGGCCATTCATCTTTAACTTTCGTTTCTTTAAAAATTCCTTCAGTCTGTCAACTTTCCAAAGTTTAAACTCTTCCAAACTTGTAGGAATATCCATCGCAAAGCGAAAAAACAGAGTAAATTTAGACGTAAATTATGCGATTTCTAATGTTTACTGTAAGTGCTCATTAAGTTAACGTGGGTACGCGAGCATACAACTCTCGTCGCAACGAGAGTATTCTTATTTGACCTCTTGACCTCCATTGCGCAATGCAAACTCTGAACTCGCTTATTGTCTGCGTGTCTGATTGTCTGATTGTCAGCGTGTCTGGTTGTCTGCGTGTCTGCATATATGATTGTCTGTCTGTCTGTATGTCTGCCTGTCTGGTTGTTTGATTGTGTGCGTTTCTGCTTGTGTACGTGCCTCATTGTCTGCGTGTCTGATTGTCTTTGTGTCTGGTTGTCTGATTGTCTGGCTGTCTGCGTGTCTGGTTGTCTGCGTGTCTGATTGTCTGGTTGTCCGATTGTCTGATTGTCTGGTTTTCTGCGTGTCTGATTGTCTGCGTGTCTGATTGTTTGCATATATGATTGTCTGACTGTCTGATTGTCTGCGTGTCCAATTGTCTGGTTGTCTGCGTGTCTTGTTGTCTGCGTGTCTGGTTGTATTTGTGTCTGGTTGTCTGCGTGTCTGGTTGTATGATTGTCTGTTTGTCTGTGTGTCTGTTTTTCTACTTGTCTGGTTGTCTGATTCTCTAGTTGTGTGATTGTTTGATTGTCTGCGTGTCTGGTTTTCTGCGTGTCTGATTATCTGCGTGTCTGTTTGTCTGCGTGTCTGGTTGTCAGTGTCTGGTTGTCTGCGTGTCTGATTGTCTGCGTGTCTGATTGTCTGCTAGTCTTATTGTCTGCATGTCTGGTTGTATGCATGTCTGATTGTCTGGTTGTCTACGTGTGTGATTGTCTGCGTGTCCAATTGTCAGTATGTCTGATTGTCTTCGTGTCTGGTTGTCTGGAACCAGACCAAACGGACAGACTGCTTAGGGCTGTTTTCAAATCGTTTGGAACACCCGATGTGTAACCTATTTAGAAGGTTTCAATGGAACTAACTCCTCGCCAGGTCCTACGGGACGAAAAGAGGGCATGGGCAGGGCCTCGGGGGGCAGTTCCCCAGGCGCTCAACTATGATTTCTCTTTCTTTTTTCTTCTGCCATTCAAAATCAAACATGTGAGAATCGAACTAAATGCACACGTGTTCAATTTGGCGGTAACATGACACAAAGTGTACAATATATATATGTGGGAAAGTAAGGATGGCGGAATAACACGGACCCTCAGGCTGGAACAGTACGATTGTTTGAAAGAAACACCACGGTAATTAGTTAACATTAGTCCAAGTTGTTAACTAGTGCATATCGTGCACTGTGTCTGTTTTTTTGTTTTTTTTTAATCTACTTTTTTATAACTTTGCCCTCCAGATTTTAATATGCCCATCCGCAATATCTGCATGACATATATGAGCTAGTCGTTGCTGTGTTACGGTTTAATCTACATTGTAAAATTGGGAATTTCCAGAAGACAATACAAACTGACTAAACAAAGCATACAACCGATAATTGTACAAAACTTGACACATTTACTGCAACGTGCAAAATAGTTGTTGGAAAGAATCTGAAATATTACACATTTATCTATATAAGATCTATGTATGGTTTTTCGCGGGTGACTTACGTTTTCTCCATGAAATGAATCACAGTAGGCTATGTGATCTGCTATATGTTCATGATACATGCATGTTCTTCTAAGCCTTTACTATCCTTTGTTAACCTGAGGCTCAAATTGTGACAAGCTCCAAAACTTTTAAAATATTCATGATGGTGTCACTGTATACTCTTCAAAACTTCCATAAAATCTTAATGCTATTTTCCACTCTGAATACATGGTTTGTACATTATAAACTAGTTCAAACAAGTACGTCTTGAACTCTATTGCCATAACGATTTCACTCACTCTGATATTTTCCGACACATATTTCGTAATAGCGCCATTAATTTGTAACGGTATCCCATGTCTCCGCTGTAATGATGTGCTGTTCAATTGTACGTCCAACAGAACATTTTGCAGGAAATTCCACGAGAAAGCCGTTTGTTGCTCGTAATATATAGTTTATATTCTGTAACCCGCCTTCTCATTATTGTAGTGCGCGTGCGCGCTACAATATTGACTTTACTAGCCAAGTGAACGATACCTACATGACTGGACGTTGAAACTTAAAGTTTCAAATAGTCAATGGACATTTGCAGTTTCAGAGGCTAGCTGCGTAGCCAACTTATTCTGAGCCTGTCATGGCGCTCACTAACGCCCTCACTTGAATTTGAATTGAATTTGAATTTATTGTCATGCACAATCGGAAATTCGGCTTTACACAGGTCGTAAACGTAAAAAAAGCAGTATCAATAGACTGCGATACACATACAGTAATACAAACATATTCACAGCAAGTCCTACAAATAAGAAACTTATCTTCTCACTTGTGAATTAAATATATTGATAGAATTAGGCACAAATGAGTATCTGTAGCGGGCCCTAAGTGTACCTGGTGGGCATAAACGCAGTCCAGAGCGGTTGTAAATGTAGTGCTCAAACAAAGGGTGTGTTGGGTCTTGCATGATTTGTTTCACTTTATTGCAGACCCTCTCATGATACAAGCACTCTAACGAAGGTAAGTGACCACTGATTACCCACTGAGCAACTCTTCTAGATTGCTCAAGCATCTTCACATCGAGTCTTGTACCATTGGCAAAGTAACAAATTATGTTGTACATCAAAACAATTGAATGAGGGATTTATAGAACTAGGTCATGATTGTTTTATCCACTCTGAGGTTATTTAGTTTTCTCAAGAAATACGGTACAGCCTTTGATTTGCTTTCTTTTGGTGGCATTACTAGACCAGTCAGGTTTGTTACTCAGCATGATTCCTAAGTACTCATGTTTATCTACTTGTTCTACTTGTTCCCCATCAACATAGTTGGGAGCGTGAGTTATTGGCTTGCGACGGAAATTTATAATCAGCTCCTTAGTTTTGGACACATTAAGTTGTGACCATAGGCGTACGAGGCGGGGGGGGGGGGGGGGCAGACTACCCCCATATTTCCAGAGGACAAGAAATTCGGGTAAAAGTCCTGAAAATTTCGGCAGCCTAAGAGGAGAAAAATGTATATATATATATATATATATATATATATGTGTGTAGATATATATGCAATAGCATGCCCGAATCTTTTTCAAATTTTGCCCGACAATTCCATGATTTTCTTTATTTACCATCATGATGCCCGAATATTTCCGTGTAACACCACCGTAAGCGCAGCTCATCTGGGCTACCACGCTTTTTGCACGATCAATTTTTTTCTAACTAGTCAACTGTATACCTGGACATCCCCGACATGAGTGCATATAAGAAACATTTTCTTTTATATGGATGCAAGGGGGGGGGGGGCTGCCTACAAGCCTAGAAGTACAGGTTTATCATATTCTTTGTTATATTTTATACTTTTTTGTGAGACAAATTGCAGTCTCACCCGACACAGCGACATTAGCCCGCCTACGTGTCGTTGAACAATGTTTGTTTTCTGGAGGTAGCTGAGTACTGTGTTAAAATAATAAATACGGTAACTAAATAGGAGCTTAAAAATATACTGTCCTATTTTTCCCCTTCAAAGTGATGTTACCATTTTTTTCTTCTAATTTACCAAATTTTTGGGAAAGTGTAAATTTCTAAAACGTGAGATTATAAAACAAAAAATGTTTAGATGCAACTTGCAAGGCCTCAAAAGTGCCGTTTCCGGCAATCTGAGAGGCATCTTATGCCAAAAATTTTCTTGTACGCTACGCGCCAACCGATGGTGGCGCTCCGCTTAGATAGTGTCACGGGAACTTTCGGGCACAAATATTTCTGCACATCCCCCCCCCCCAAAACTGAAATGGTCCCTTACGCCTATGGTTGTAACAAATGATCATCGCACCACTGGACAAACCTTGCAATCGCGGTGGCGTTTGAGTCAATGTCACCTGACAGGTAACCAGTAATGACATTATCATCCGCATATTTGATGACGCTACAATCACTGGCGGCATATTCTGACAGTCGCTGGTATACAGGGAAAAAAGCCAGAGGGAGAGGACACCGCCCTGAGGCGCACCTACACTTAAAGTCATTTCCCCTGAGTAGACATCGCCTACCTTCACCCTCTGAGGTCTATTTCTAAGGAAATCATGAATCCATAGGGTAATTTGGGGGGGGGGGGGGGACATCGTATGCCACTAGAAAAGTCTATAAAAGTAGATCTCGCATACTGCCTATCTTTATCTAAATGAGAGTAAATTATGTGAAGATATGTCAACACCGATCACCATCTTTGTATGTATACTTGAATACTCCATGGTGTGTTGTCCGATCAAAAAATAACACCATGAACAACCGGAAAGTTCTTCCTATAATATACTGCAAGCACTCCATGCGCACTGCAATAACCCGTATTTGCAAAGTACTTCCTATAATACTGCAAGCACTCCATGCGCACTACAATACTGCGTATTTGCAATTTCTTCCTATAATACTGTAAGCACTCCATGCGCACTACAATAACCCGTATTTGCAAAGTACTTCCTATAATACTGCAAGCACTCCATGCGCACTACAATACTGCGTATATGCAAAGTACTTCCTACAATACTGCAAGCACTCCATGCGCACTACTATATTGCGTATTTGCAAAGTACTTCCTATAATACTGCAAGCACTCCATGCGCACTACAATACTGCGTATTTGCAAAGTACTTCCTACAATACTGCAAGCACTCCATGCGCACTACTATATTGCGTATTTGCAAAGTACTTCCTATAATACTGCAAGCACTCCATGCGCACTAAAATATTGCGTATTTCCATGCAAATGCAGTTCTAGTTAGAAGGATTTCTTTTCCCCTAGTTGTTTAGTTGTCACTACTAAACCGAATTCTAATTCTCATAAAAGGGAAGAAAAAGAGGGCGTGAAGTCTAGTGAGAGGCAATTGTCATTACGATCACTGTTGCTATGCTGTCGATGATGCGATTCAGAATTGTAATACACATGGAAAGTAGATTAAGCACAATCAAGTGATTCAAAATCTCAAAACAAATACGGAAAGATAATGATTTATAGCTAAAAAATGTACATATACCATCTATATGTGACAGAACGGCTTACCCTTGATAATCTATCATAGCGCCATATTGATAGAGCCCTATTGATTTTGGTGCTCATCTCTAGAATATTGTAACGCTTTCCGCTTCGGTGTGTACGGTGAAGTACCCAGTTGGCAATTGAGGAAGGGGGTTGTAGAAAGAGACTCGAGGACACCGTTGAAAAGAAGTACACTAACAGTGCATTAAGAGTTTTAAAAGTATAATTAGATCAACAATGTACCTGCCGTACATCTTTCGTAAAGCATAATAAACAAATAATATATACAGAAAGTAGAACAATAAAACCTAAACACGATAACAAGGGCGTCATACATGAATTAGCCCTAATATGTAAGCTGCCTAGCAGCACAGCTAACTATAGGCGCTGCGTCAAAGACAACGCAGGCACAACGCAGCTAATCTATAGGTACTGCGTCAAGGGCGACGCAGCGTAAGGACAACGCAGCGCAGCTAACGATGATATTCGTCCGCCCGCGAACCCTACGCAGCGACGACCTTGCGCAGGCACAAGCAGTTACGCAGCGCAGCTGCAGAGTGCATGCAGGCACAAGCAGTTACGCAGCGCAGCTGCAGAGTGCATTACTCGATTCTCTGCACAAGCCAAAAATAATCTAAGTCCCTAAAACAACATACAAATTCGGCATAGATTGTGCCTAGCAAATTACACTAAATATATCGCAACTTAATGTGTAAAAACGCTCCTTGCACGACATTATAAATACCCCCGTAACTGTATAGAACCCTATACACGATTTAATTAACCAATTATGAAAAAGCCAGTAAGATTGACAAGCGCCATAGCCCAATGGCAGCCGGTCAACGGTCTCTACAATACTATACAAATATGAACTAACCCCGCCCCACTGTCTATGCACCCCTAATAATTTCCCGTATACTAAGAACAAAGGAGGCCTTGTCCACCGGACTGTTTACATAAAGCCCCGGCAGCAAGAACCAACTTCCGCAGCCAGCAATAAACTGATACTCAAGTTACACAAACTAGAGACCTCCTAGCTGAAACATTACGTAAGAAACATTTTATAACGGTAAATAGAAAATACGTTCACACGAGAAAATTAGGTTGTTTTCTCGTAACAATATTAATGAGGTCACAGGGTCCAATGTAAACATTTTCAGAATTGAATCATTCTTTGTGTGAAGGTGTTGGAAGATAGCGGGTACATGCTAATGTATGTTCGATGTGATATTATGTACATTTATTAGGGGGCAAGGCTTGAGTTGAATTTTGCTAAAAAATAGCTTGTATAACATGGTTAGTTAACCTATTGAGTAAGTAGCTCCACAGTTAGTGAAAGAACCTTGCTGATCAATTTAATAAACAATGACGAAAGCTTGGGATTATAATCTCAATTGCGAAGGAATCACCAAAAGCCCACTTGGTTGGGATATGCAGAGACACTTATTGTTGATGTATCTCTTTTGTCTTTGTTCTTTCAGTTCTTAAATTCATCTCTCTCTCTATAACACAGTACATGCTTGGTGAATTCCTTGAAAAGAAACTTGAAGCACCCTTCCCTCAACCATTCATACCCCGGCCCCCCTCCCCCACCTTTCTTCCTACCATCACAGTGTATAGCATGCTACCGTTGTGGTGAAATCCTTGAAAGGGAACTTAAAGCATCCTTCCCCTCAACCCTTCATTCTCCCTGCAAAGCCCCACCCCTCACCTTTCTTCCTACCATCACAATGTGCAGCTAGCTACCAGTGTGGTGTTATTAATAATGTGCAGACGATGTTGTTTTTTACTCACTACAGGAAATGTGTTTTCCCATTGTTTTTAATATGCTTGTGGTACTTGGAACTTGTGCAACCACCAGATAGTTTAGAAGCAAGCAAGCTACTAACTGCATGAATCTGTTTGGAAATATTGCTTCACACAGATCAAATCAGACACATTTTTATATAAACTCACATCAACACAGTAGTCAAATCTGTTAAATATGAATCATTAGCCCAAGTCAACTCAGTACAGTAGTTGAGATAAATGATCACCAAAAGTAGTCACTCTACAATGATGAAGAATAATACATGTAATTGCCTATTATACTCATATTGTAAGAAAATCATTTTATATTTTCCACTGGCATCTGAAGAAATCACGTTAACAAAAATCACGACTTTTTAAATTCTTACCGAATTCGTGTAAAGGGATTGTGGCGACCCTCTGATTGTTGTATACCAGCGATAATATGGTTACAATTCATCATAACTAAGAATTCCAAAAAGTCGAGATATTGTTCAAGAATATGAAAAATCACGCCTTACAAAATTGCTGTATTCGGGCTAAAATCAAATTTATTACTAAAGGTATGAATAGTAATGATATCTTGAACAGGTCTTGTGAAAACGTTCAGTCGGGACTGTTTTCAAATTTTAATGTATTTATTAACACACAGTGTGCCCAGTGGAAAATGTGAAACCTACCAAAGATGAGCAAATTAATAATTTGGCTTTTCCATTTTTTTTTCCAGTCACATTTGGTTTGCTATAAGTTTATTCAGGTCAAAGGGAAACATGGTAATTAGAACAAAACTCGTGCAATATTTATTATAGACTTTACTTCAATATTCACTTTGATTGATCTTGCTATAAATCAATATGGTTAAATTCCTAGTTAACCAAAGGCATATAGTTAAGTACACAAGATGGTTTTTTTTTTTCACGTTTCATGCGGGTATGGGATTGGAAAACATGGTTTGTTCCAAAAACCAACACATTTAGCGCTTCACCCTCCCTTTACCTCCTTTGGTAAAAATAGATAGAACATCCCTTTAAACATATGAGTATCGTAATGTTAGTCTCCTATAATAACGATATTACCCCTGGTATATGATCAGAAGGTCACCCTTATACCTATGTGTGATTCTGGCAAGAATCGAAAAAAAAAATGACGATTTGGGGCCAAAATTGAAAACATCATAAGGCTATATGATTACAAAATTGGAGACTAAATATCGAATTCCTCAGATATAACGATATTAAAAGCGCTACTATTCATCCCGGCATGCTTTTGCCTCCGTATAGGCAGTGGCGTCGCCAGACATTTCAATCTGGGAGGGCGGGGGGGGGGGCACAGGGAGGGCACAGAACTTTATTAGGGGGCACAATGTTTATTTGTGAACGCCGTCTTGGGAGGGGTCTAAGGGGAGGCTTTTAAAAAAATAATAATTACAGGTCCTTAGATGCAATCTGGTACTATATTTTGCCACTTGAATGACCTTTTTCATGTTCAAGAATTTTCGGGCTTTGTCCGATATTTATGTTTTTAATTGAGGCGGATGAAAGACAAAAGACAAAAAATGGAAATTAACCCTTTTGCTTTGATAATGTTTTAAATTAAAATGTTAAAAATTGAAATTGATGCAGGGATAATAGTGAAGTTTAAGCACCAGCGAATCTTGCCGGGGCCTGTGGTGGTCGTTAATGAGAAAACAAGGGGTTACTTGTGATGAAAAGAAGTTTAACTGAAGAACATAATACGTTTCGTCCTTTGTTAAAAAAGTTTGTTTGAGTAATTTTTTTTTTTTTTAACACTACAAATCGCATCTGGGGGGGGAGGGGCACCTGGGGAGGCATGATTTGTTGGGGGGAGGGCACATTTTGTTAAACAATAATATGTTTTTGTTTTAATTTTCGGTATCTGTAATTTTCTATTCTAAATGGTAACTTGTCTATTCAAGCTTATGACTTATACATTGCCATGAACGTTTAGTATCAACCACCAATTATAAAAATCAACTAGAAAAGCTGATTCAAGTACAAATAAGTGTATCCGTCGGTTACCCGTTCGTCTTGATAAATATATTAATGTTATAAACTCTGTATATTTAAGCATCTTATTGAGATGTTTTCTATTTTGTCCAGTACTGATATCCTATAACAATGTAGTTTAATATCTTAGTTGAAGAGTTACGTTTTATTTGCATATATTTAAATATACTAGAATTATTGTCTCTAACCTACACCTGGATGTAGCAGGACGCTCTGATTCTGACCAGCAACGATATTATTGATAAATAGAGGGCGTGCTCCATAGATCAATTATTGTTTGAATATTCGTCAGTCTACTAGACAGACAGGGCAGTTTCTTACAATCACATCATCTAACGTACACTATAGCGTTTTCATGTTCCATATTAAGCGATAATTTTATATGCACAGGTTTTAAAATAAATGTTCTGTAACTAACTGGACGTATTTACTATAGTTAAAAACATCTGATTAATCTTTAAACTTTGGTGACGATACGTTGGACATTATCATCACTGCGATTTGTAATGAGAATTTATGTTGAGACTATCTAGTGTCTGCATCACAACGAAATCCGCTATAATCAGCTAGAAAATTCAAAGGAAACTTGTCCAAAATTCCAAAAAACAGTGATGTTTTATTAGATGGATGCTTTATATTTTGGGCATATCAAGTTAGCAGAAATTAGTGCAATTATTTTGTTATAACATTTTGTCAAATATATTAGAGGTTAGGATTAATAATAATAATAATAGTGATGATGGTGATGGTGACGATGACGATGATGATTATAATTATTTTTAGAAAATCTATTGGTCTTTTACTCCAGATAGATTGGAATTGATGACGCCAAATCAGTAAGCTGAAGATAAAGTATTTAAATAAATAATATCAAAAGGATCACGAAAAACGCAAAGGTTGAACACTGACAGAGAAAAGCACGAAAGATTGAAAACAGCTAACGAATCATCAGCGAAATATCAACGAGATTTAAGATATTTAAAGGAAGAATAATAACTCTACGAACATACTGGCTTCTTGCTTTTGTATGAAGCAAATCAGAATGTCTAGGGTAAAAAGGAAACACAGAGTTACGTAGTCATAATAACCAGCTACGCAGGCCACAGATGACTTGTATGTAGTTAAAGATTCTTTTACACTAGAACATCATAACCCTGTTTATTCAGTCGCAGGAGTTTTCCAGTGTTAGGTCCCCCCCCCCCCCTTTCCCTGTTTGCCTTGCTCCCCTTCATTAAGCCCCATGATAGCTGACGGGATCGTAGAATGGAATGGTCAGTAGGAGCAAACACGGTTGCTAGATTCCTTCCTTTACCAGTATATAACAGTACTACTATAGGCCTACACGTTTACCTATCAGCCGGGAATTTGAAAACTGCAGTTATTGGAGATTGTCCAGGAGGACAGCCTTGATATGAGAATAGACCGCTGGTGAGTGATGTTCTTTTATTTATTTAATACCTGTCGGACATTCGTTGTGGAATTTAATTTCACGGAGTTAAACTCCACGATTTGGAGAATTCGACTTATGTGTGAAAAGGCAACTCACATGAACGTCTCGTGTTGACATATATTGGGAACAGTTAAGTTGATTCACACTAATAACTCATTACCAAGACATTTCTCTAGATATTAGCTTATATTCCTCATGAGATGACAACGGCAGTATTAAATTAGAGCCTTGTAATTGTGTATATATTATTGAATGCTATCCCCAATGTATAATTGAGTTGGTCACGGCAAGGACGATATATTATCAGGTAATAACACCAAAACCTTTCCCCGCCCTCGAGCCGCGAAGTTTGAAGCGTGGCCAAATTTTTCCAATTTGTTTAAAATTCGTGTCCCAAAATAGAAAAACAAATCTGTGTTCTCTTTGCTCTTACAATGGATTATAAAGAGGAAGATTTTAATTACAAGTTAAGTAACATATTGTGTCCATAGTTATCTGACTAAACCATGTAATGTTCACTACTATTATAATACTCTCAATCATTAAACCATGTGTCTATGACCTTATATGGTGGGTCTAAAGTGCCATACTCGTGAATGAGAAATAATATCAGAAATTAACCGCCAAAGGCTATTCTACAACTATTCCCTAAACTGGTGAATTTGATTCTATTATTTCAAATAAGCGTAAATACTGGTTTTCTTCGGTACTTTGCAGGTTGTGGAATTTGGTTGTCCAATTTAGCAAATTTAGAAGATTATGCATTCTCAAAGCTGGTTACACAGCATAAGAGTTATATTATTTGCAAACCACTGCCAATTTGTTGTAATACTTATCGCTTTGTCAATTCTTGAAAATTTCTTGCAAAGATGTTTCCCCCCATCCCAATTATTTGGTTGGTGACAGAATGTCTTCCGTCCCCCTCCCACCCCCCACAAATATTTGGACAATAATCGTAATTTCTTGTCTTGTGTACGAGAAAAAATGATAATGACTCATTGGATCCTATCTGTGTATAGGGATTACAAGTGCATCACATTGTGTATAGGGATTATAAGTGCATTACATTGCACCATTTGACGTCCAAAAGTGCTAAATTTTCCGGGGAATTACCTCGGACCCCCTAGATAGCTCGCATCTTCGGCGCATGCCCTTCCGGTATTGTCATTCTGCTTACTTCATCGACCATATATCAGGGCGTTTTTAGCCTACTAACGAGGGGGCAGTGGCCCCCAGTCCCCTTCACGGCTCACCTTTTCAGTCCATTAGGTGCCCACACTAAGTCCCTGTTTGACATGTAAAACAAATAATAATAACACAAACCTAACAATTTACACCGAAATTACACAGTATATAAGGGCTACGGCAACTATCAGAATGCTCTGCGTATTGTTATATCTGGTTATTTACGTATAGCAATTATTGTAAACCTACAAGTACATCCACTAGTTGCAATCAACACGAATTTGAACCTATCTAAAGACCATCTGTCATGGAATTATATCTATGTCACGTGGTTTACTTATCTAAGTGTGATTACCCTCAATTACCTGCAGTGTGAAACATCGAATATAAAGTAAAGTCATTTTCTTCCCCTACAAAGTGTTTTTTACCGATTTTTATGTTCGAATTTACCTTTTGTTCTTTTTGGAAGAGTACATTTCTAACACATGAGATCTCAAAATTAAAAATGTTTAAATGCAACTAGCAAGGCCCGGGAAGTGCCATTTCCGGCAATATGGGAGGCAATTTTGGCAAGAAGATGTTTGCTCCACTACGCGCCAACTGATTGTGGCCCTCTGCTTAGGTAGTAATCATGACAATTCCGTCCCACAAAAAAGGTAAAACGGGATTAAAAAGTAGAAAGACAAAATATGAGCAAAATTCAAAGTCATTGTGCATAAAAAAAAACTTTTTAAAAAAAATATAAGAAAAAAAATCCTGAAATTCCAGAGTCCATATAGTCAGCTCACGCATACACAGCAACGAGGCTCAAAGTGATCAGTAATCGCGTTGGATATGGCCCTGGTTTTACTTTCCAATGATTTCGCTCGCGGTGACACACGTTTTCACATACATTATCTTGGTAAATGTGTCGGCTTTGAAGAGGGACCGCATGGGGAGGAAGTATTCCGCTCGCAATTAAAACAACATTATTATGGGTGCTAAGTTGTAAAATGATGTTATATTTCCAAGGTTTTTACAGGACGAAAAAAATGTTCAAAATCATTCATTTTTATTTTCTACGCCTCTGCATCGGCCTACAAATTCACCCTACGTGTTCGCTTGCTTGTGAGTGTTGTGCATTTACGACATCGTGCTATTTTAAAGCATAGGTTTGTAAACTGTACAGGTAACGCACATTGGGACCTAGTTTCTGAACTCAGTTAGGACCTATATGACAACACCCTCGGATATGACGCTGGAGAGCCCCATTGAAATCAAACCGACTCGATCAAATATCGAACGACTTATTTTGTGAGTTCACTACATGGCGTGTAGAACTTCAGTTCACCATTCTTGCGAGACAATAATAATCAACATATCTATCTAATCTAACAATGATTTATCAAACTTATTTCAAATTCTATATTTATTCTAACAATAACCATCACTTTACCATAACCAATCTAACCGTGTGCTGCTGTCATTAATTGAGGGCGCATGACATCTTCGGTGTAAGTGACCACCAGAGCGCGGACAAATAACTTTTGCTTTCGAGGGCGCTCGACCATCTCATTCAGAAGAAAGAGTGAAAATTGAAACTAATCAGATCAAACACCAAACTTGGTGGTGAGAGTATTGAATAATCTGCTAATTATTTTTTATTTGAATTTATTTGAATGATATAACTGGATTCAATGCTGTTTTGTTCTTTTCTAATAAAACTGAACAATCTCTGCCTAGTTTGGAATGTTTTCGTCTGTCCATGTTCTCATTCTAACAGGGACGGCGGAAGAGTTTTAATTCCTGAGGAGTGTATGTGTAGGGGGGGGGGCACACATGGGCAGTGGGGTTAAAGACCACCAAGTTACATATGAACTTTCCGGCAAAACTATTTTCTGTACATTCTGTCCCACAAAATCCAGTAATGAATGTTCTGTTTTAACAAAAGAGAATATTCTAATTGTAATTGTATTAATGTACTCAACAAAATGGTACATCATAATTTAAAATAAGGGCATTTTTACAAAGTTACAAATTTATAAGGGGTCATTTTTATTAGAAAAGATCATTTCGTATTACAAATAGGGGCACTTTTGCTGGGTACCTTAATTTTTATCAAATGATATTGTTAATATCTAACCCCCCCCCCCCCCCCACCATTCCCCATCAGACACAGACAAATCACTGCAAGCTTTATGTAAGTGCTCTGAATTAGTTTAATATTACTATATGGTTGTACAGAAGGGCTGCAAGTGAAGTAAATGGCAGAACAAAGTTCGCAATAATACTTGTTGCTGTCACTATGTAGTGTACAGAATCTTCAGTAACGTCAATGTGCAACAAAGATATGTTATGTAATTTAACTAATTAACAGGAACGGATAACCAATCAGAGACAAAGTATAGTAGATTACGTATCTGATAATATATACATGTATATAATAAAATAACAAACAATCACCTTAATACAATAGAAAGAGTATTATAATAGACTATGTTTATATCCATATCCATATATAAACCAAAAACATGTTATTAGGGTTAACCTAACCAAGACAAGAAGAACTGGACATTATTTTCAAAGCAGTATCTAACAAATCAATTATTACCGTAAAGTTGTTATTGACCGTAAAATTGCTATAAAACTGAAATAATGGTCATCCATGTCCACTATTTATAGTTACATTCAACTAATCCATTCTAAACATTTCGCTCTTTAATCCATTATCTATCTGAGCACATTTTAAGCCACTTAATACTTGTGATTGTCAACTTGATCGGACATGGGCGTACACAAGGGTCCCCCTTGTTTCCCTAGAAAATCATGATACGCCCCTGCACCCCACAGGCTGAATTTCTCTCGGAAAAAGAATTTTTTCGATACAAAATGAATATCAGAGAACATTTAATATCTGAAAAGTTAGAATGTCTCAGCTCAAGTCTCAGGATTCCCAGCAGGGCTTAGAATACATTCCAGAGTATTCAATTCCTTCCTCTGACATGTGTTTTTGTGCTTTAAACTCACTACAAGCAGTGGAGTAGCAATGTGGGTGGGAAAGAGGGGTGTAGGCAGGGGGATGTCCCTCAAAAGCATTTTCGAGGGCGAAACGGATTAGCAATAAAGAGTGATAAACCCAAAAAATATAATGCTATTAAACTATATATTTTTATGAGAAATGAGCATCATTAAGGATCGATAGTTAAGATAAAATCTGAATGAGCCAATGAGAACACGTGGATAAATGAAATGATAACGAAGGTTTTTGTTTTTATCTTTTGTAATAAAAACGAACGATCATAATCTGCCTATTGTGGAATGTTTATTGGGATAACACGTGATCTATTCCGGGTCACTGTCTCCTTATACAAGGGCTTCGACAGAGGGTTCAATCCAGATGGCGGAGGGAGGTGGGGGGGGGGGGGGTGGCAGACATCGAATGCAGTGGGACATATCTCTAAATATCGCTAAGATTATGTCTAAGATTATAATACTGAAGGAGTGGGTGACAGGCATCGGGTCAGTGAAACCAGTGACATTTATTTAAGGGGAAACACCGCAAACATTTTGTACAGAAAATAATCTCTGTAAATTCCATACAAATTCCGTACAAATTTCAGTCAATAAGGTCTTAGAACAAAAGTATGAGGTGCCGTTTATGACAAAATTATACTCCAATATGAAACCATATATATTTAGATTATATTCCCAGATATATATATGTTACAGTTTATACTCCAATAAATAATTTATACTCCAATACATATAGGTTATAGTTTATACTCCAATATTTATATATTATAGTTTATACTCCAATATATATAGGTTATAGTTTATACTCCAATATATATAGGTTATAGTTTATACTCTAATATATATAGGTTATAGTTTATACTTCAATATATATAGATTATACTCCAATATATATAGTTTATAGTTTATACTCCAATATATATATAGGTTAAAGTTTATACTCCAAAAGGTTATAGTTTATACTTCAATATATATAGTTGATACGGCTTGAGCAAGTCTGCATTACGATTACTGGTTCGACTGCACTATGAATGTATTGGTATGGTACTATGGACTACGAAAGTCAAATAGGGCCGCTAGACCTGTCGAAGTCTTTCCACGTGCGAAGTACTACATTGAACCCCCCCCCCCCCCCCCTTACACCTACTTGATGCAATGATTAACGGAAAACTGCTTAAACAGTTACAGGGGAACACCACTTACCTTGGTCGCCCTGCAAAACAATAACGTTCCATAAGACATTGGTAACTGTAGTCCATATATTCGTTTTTATGTTCTTCTGATGATAGCGATTGCACAATCTCAAGCGCTGTTAAAAGTCTGCTTAAATCAATGCTAAGTGGTATGTCATTGACAAAATCATGTGAAACACGCAGGAAATTAGCTGCAGCATCACTACGGCCCCTACAAATGTGTGCTCCCTGTAAGTCCGCCCTGTGTTGTGACCTACATGCATCTCTGTAAACGTTCGAAATTGACAAAATCCATTTAGTTTTTAGGCAATATATCAAACAATCCCCAAAAGGTTAGGTGCATGCATGGCACACTATAGTACGTGCAGCTGCCCGGAACAAGCGCACATATTATCGATCTGTTGTACATTACTATTGAACCAGTCATCGTGACGTAGACTTACTCAAGTCGTATCAACTATATATTGGAGTATAAACTATATAACCTATACATTGGAGTATAAACTATAACACACACATATATATATATATATTGAAATATAAACTATAACCTATATATATTGGAGTATAAACTATAACCTATAGCCTATATATTGGAGTATAAACTATAACCTATATAAATTGGAATATAAACTATAATATATATATATATATATATATATATATATATATATAGGTTATAGTTTATACTCATATATATATATATATATATATATATATATATATATATATATATATATATATATATATATAATATGTTACAGGATAGGCTACTTGTGTTTATAGCACGGCGTATCCTGCCACTGATTAAGTTTCCCATCATTAGTCATACTAGGCAAAGAACGAGATTTCTCCCAACAAGTCAACTTTGCGTCAGTAATTGACTCTTCTAGACAAATTTACCTGCGTCACGTGGTACCGGCTTGTCGTCTTTTATATAAACAAAATCTGTATTTGAGTCACTGATATATGGGTACATAGGAGTTGACGTGATGTAATAATAGCACCATTTTGCAGTCTGAAGGCCTCGCAATCATATTGCGCGCCCGGGAGAAGTATTGAGGGGCTATAAAAAAATATTGGATATGTGACCAGTGAAAAGAGGGGGCCCGGTACTGTCCTCGGGACCGGACCTGGCATTCGACGCTCCTACAGTGGAGTGCACAAAGGAATGGAGGAGGGCACGTGGGTCATGTCCCAATCTCGGATCGTCAGTCGGGGGCGCAAGGGTGTGGGGAGTGCATGTGGGTCATGGTCACATCTCGGATTGTCAGTCGTTGGGAAATGGTTCACTCGGTGGATTGTTGCAATTGGACCCTTTATACGGTTGTATCATCACCCTTACTATTATGTTATCAATTATTAGTAAACATTGCGTTGAGTGTTACTTATATGGACCTGCTTTATAGTCTTAATATGCACAGTGCACAGTTTTATGTCTAAATTTGTTTTTATCTATCCTTGGCAGGATCTCCAGACTCCCATCTCATATAGCAACCGGTTTCAATAATCCATCTGTACCCCTACTCTATAAAGTCCTTCATACGCCTCTGGACCTATCACTAAAGTTCAGGCTCCAATACCTTAAACAATAGGGAGTAATTGATACTCAGCCACCCCCACCCTCCCCCACACACCTTTGATATCCTGTGCACGCCATTGCGCTACTGCCCCATATTGTCGCCTTACTGAAGCATATCAAGTTCTTTAAATGAAAAACAATGTGTTATTCTCAGTTTCTAACAGATTCAATAATTTGAAAACATCTGACCCGTTCATATATAAGAGGCATTGTTTAAGACTTTAACTATAACTTTGTTCTTCCGTTCATTAAAATCCTGTCTTACTGAAGTTAATCAACAACGGAGAACTGACCGGGACGATCAAGTTAGACAGAGTAAAATGTCAACAGCGATAAAAGGCGTGACTACAAATACCACCCTCTTAAGGGCTTGAAGAGACCACCAAAGCCGACCAAGCCATTCAAAACCAAACCCCCCAGTCTGTCAGAGTTAAATAGCTACCTTCAGAAAAGAAGAAATGCCAGTGCTCTGGGCACCAATCGCATTCCCTACCTAGTGTGGAAAAAATGCCCTAGAACAACACAGCTACTACACGAAGTAATCTGTGGTATCTGGAGAACAGCTGCAATACCTATGAGCTGGAGAACGGGAGAGACAATTCTTATACCAAAAGAAGAGAACACCAGTGACCCTTCCTGCTTCAGACCCATCACACTGAAGAACTCAAGTGGCAACCTCGGAATGGGTATTCTCGCTCAAAGAACCATCTATTACCTGACAAACAACAACTATATTGACCAATCCATTCAGAAGGGTTTCATGGAGAAGATATCAGGATGTGTGGAACACACAGAAGCAATAACTGAAATGCTCCAAGATGCCAAAAAGAATGGCAAACCGATTGTGACAACATGGTTGGACCTGCAAAATGCATACGGTATTGTACCACACAATCTTGTACAGTTCGCTTTAGAGTGGTATCATGTTCCATATCACATCAGGAAGATCATATTTAAATACTATGATTAGCTATTCATACGTGTCAAAACAACTGACTGGACAACTGACTGGATACAGTGCACGATTGGAGTCTTCCAAGGCTGCCCACTCTCCTGCATCCTGTTCCTGGCCGTTTTCAACCTGTGCCTCGACCTCCTAGGATAACTGCCTTGGATACTGCCTTGGATACTGCATGAGTGGATCTGACATCACATCATCTGCCAAAGCATATGCAGATGACCTAACCCTCATAGCTAGGAGCCCAGAAAGCTGTCAAGAACTTGTTGATACAATGAACATCTTCCTCAAATGGACTCGGACCATGAAAGCTAAACCAAGCAAATGCAGATCCCATGCCATGAAGAAGGTCGTCCCCAATGCAGAACAGAAGCAACAAGGACACAAAACTCAATATGTGGCATACGACCCCGGACTAGAAATAGACGGAGAGCAGATTGCCTATATCCACAGTCAACCCATGCGGTGCCTCGGGAAGATGATTTACAATGACCTGAAAGACAATAACATCAGGGGCTTGGTAAAAACAAAGCTGTCAGAGATGCTGCAGAAAACCGACACAAGTCAACTAAGTGGAATTATGAAGCTGTGGATTTACAACAATGCAATCGTACCCAAAATGACATGGGAGTTCACCATCTACAACTTCCCAATTACCTACATCACAAGTCTAGAAGCTATCTGCACCAAATACCTGAAGCAGTGGGCAAGAATAAGCAGATGTACGACCACCAGCGCTCTGTATAGGAGCAGGAAACACTATGGTCTGCAACTGAAAAAGCTCACCACTTCAGTCAAATGTATGCAAGTAACCAAGTACCATCTAAATAAGCACTCTAGAGATGGAAGTACCCAGACACTCTACAGGAAATGCATGGAAAGTAAGAAAAGCAAAGCCAGGTGGAATGGTATGAAAGAATTAGAACAAAAAAAACGCCACCTAATCCTGAATGAGATGGCTAGGGGCCAGACCGACAGAGCAGGTCTCGGTTACAAAAGAAACCAGAAGCTGATCAGAGACATGAGTCACCAAGAACACAGGAAATGCCTCACCGGGCTAGTGAAAGATGTAGACGAGGAGGACATGTTGGTCTACCTTTACGGATGTGCAAAACAAGGACAGTGGTTGAAATGGGAGTCTGCCATGCAGGTCGACACCTCCTGGAAGAAACTTCTGTATATCTGGACACCAGAATTGCTGTCCTTCCACATCAATGCAATTCATGATCAACTTCCTTCTCCTGCCAATCTGAAGCTGTGGGGCAAGACCAATCTAGGACTCTGCCAACTATGTCATCATCGTCATTGCACACTGTTCCACATCCTAAATGGTTGCAGCTACTCACTACAAAGTGGAAGGTATAACTGGCGCCATGACCAAACAATGAGGGCAATTGCATCAGGTCTGGCACCGTACATCGTAGAGGCAAACCAGAAGAGATTCAATACATCTGAGACTCTGGATTTCACCTCTACAATAGCCTTTCGTACAGCTGATGGCACAACGTACCGAAATCCAGTCCTGCCACTTCCAAAGACAGAGCCAACCAACATCCTGAAGAAGGCCAGTGACTGGATATTTTTGATGGATGAGGAACACAAGCAAATAGTGTTCCCTCCAGAAATTACTGAGACCGCTAAGAGACCAGATATCACCATCTTCTCTAAGAAAACAAAGAATGTTATCATCGTAGAGCTTACAGTTCCTATGGAGGAGAATCTGGCAAATGCATATGCTAGAAAGAAGTGTAAATACCAAGCCCTAGTGGCTGACTGCGAGAGCAGAGGTTGGTCTACATACTACTTTCCGATAGAAGTAGGAAGCAGAGGCTTTTGCAACACATCAGTCAACAAATGTCTTGCATCCTTGGGCATCCCTAAAGGAAAGAAGAAGGCTATAACCGATACAGCAGCCAATATCACACTCAGAGCGAGCTACATCATCTGGCTATGCAGAAACTCAAAGGCATTCAGACAGATGGAGCTAAAAACAACCCCAGCAATTTGCTCTGAGGGAAGTGGGATGGTCGAGCGCTCATAAAACCAGGTTTAACCCACCAAAGTCTGGTCCCAAGTCCAGAGACCTCAGAGCAAACTAATCTAGACAGAGATATTCTGCATAAGGTGAATTTTTCCCTACTATGTCACCTTCACAGAGTGATGTACCAGGAGTGCTTATCTTCAAACGGATAAATAGGCTCCGAAGGTGACAGCGCTGGTGTTCTACCAATGAACTATTCCTTGTTTGTTTCTAGTACGGGACTCTAATCAGGCGCGTATCCAGGATTTTCTAACCCGGGGGGCGCAAATTACTATCAGAGCCTTATATACAGATAAGGCTCTGATTACTATCTAAGCGGAGCGCCACCATCGGTTGGCGCGTAGCGTACAAGAAAATGTTTGGTTTTGATACCCCCCAGATCAGCGGAAATGGCACTTCTCGGGCTTGAAAATGATCAACCAGATGTACACTTTTGCCTGAGAACCGCAGTATTTCCCAAAAGTTTTTTTTCCATCCATAACCTTTTTGAAGATTGTCACCAGTCACACATCATGTTCGACCTCATTGCATGTCCTATGGATCATTGCTTTTGTAGGTGATTCTACGTCACGGCCCACAATATCCAAAAGCCCCACGTTTGAAGGTTTTAAGCCCATTATTTGTTGAGAATTTGAAAATTCACATTTCTCGTGAATAAAATCACTTCAGAACATACCCATAATGTTGCACAAAATTCAATCTATGGACAACCAATATAGAAAAACCTCCTTGAACCCCTAACAGACAGGTCAAAATTGCACGAGTAGAGGAAAGTATGATAAAGAATGTTGGTGAGGAAATTTTGGAAAATTCCGACACAGTGAATTTCATGGTGTAGAAATATTGCAACCTCTTATAATGGCTGTTATAAAACTGCGTTGAAGGAAATGAAAAATAGCAGATATTTCCGATATCAGGTATATCGAAAGCGAACACTACACACATAGGCGTAGGTCCCGTAGGAGGCGGGGGCTGCAGCCCCCCCCCCCCCCCGCAACCAAATTTTCCCCATTTTTTTCTGGCCCCTACTGAAAGAAAAATAAATAGCAATGAATAGCTTAAAAATGATCACCTTGGTAATTAAAATAAAGTTGTAAGCTTGGCCGATATTACTACTGTAAAAGAGAGTTTTGACATAAATGGATCTGTATGCTTTTTCTTCATCTACATAAGACATTTGGTTGTTTACTTTAGCATCCGGCGGTATACTGTGCAACTTTCACGGACCGTACGGTGAACGATGGCATGCGATGTAATGACCGATGCTTGCTTATATGATATTGGTATCGATATGCTGAACACGCGTTTTGCACGCGAAAAATTTTGGCTTTTTTTCGGGCAAGTCATTACAGCCCCCAAATCCAATTGGGCTCCTACGCCTTTGACTACACACATAGACAGTTTTTGGGGCTGTTCATCCTGGAACATGCATTTCAATGCTCACTGATATAATGTTATATCTGCTTTTTTGCTTTACAAATTAAATTCGAAAAGGCGTGTAGCGAGTAATTGCCAAGGGAGGGGCGAAGCCTGTAGGCAAACTATCTAAGCGAAGCGCCACCATGAGTTGGCGCGAAGCGTACAATAAAATTTTTGGCCGAAAATGCCTCCCAGATCGCTGGAAATGACACTTCCCAGGCCTTGTAAGTTGCATCTAAGCATTGTCTATTTTGAAATTACTAGCGGTGTCATAAAGAAAATTTGCTCAGGAGGGGGGCGGTCGCCCCTTCCCGAAATGCGTCATGTTCCCCGACGACTCGGTCGAGTTCAAGACCAGCCACAGTTGGTTCCATATAGCACAATTGTACAATTGTTTAAGGCGTCCATACACACACACGCGTTATGATAGACCATATATAGTATTTATATAGATACATTAGTGAGAGTGGAAAAATTGAAACGTCAAAAATGGAGTTGTCGGTGTAAGGGGTAGGGTAAGGCGCACACCCCCTCCGTAATCCTTGATCTGTCACTGGCTACCCTGTGTATATAGTAGGGATCAGCGCTTTAACTATGACTGTTCCTCTTTCTTTTCAAGAGGTCTTGGCTTTCTTCTACTCCCCCCCCCCCCTTTTCTCCGTTTTCTCTTTTTTTTCTTTTCCCTTCCTTCCTCTCCTCCTTTTCTTTTCCCCCCCCTCCTTTTCCCTTTTTTCTTCTCTTTTTTCTCTCCTCTTTTCCTTACCCGGGGGCGCGCGCCCCCAACGCCCCCTGGATACGCACCTGCTAATCACTGACCCTTGCAATCCTAATCTTGTTAGAATCTCGATCTATAGCTCCGTATAATATATAGACACTCTCTTTTGTAAATTTGTGTATATTTTTTTTCCTTTTCTTTAATATTTGTTTAATAAACAGTATAGTTTTACGTTGTTTTATTTTCGTAAACCAATCTGTAGATTCCAAGACATATTCAGAGTTAGCCATCACCGCTTGTAGTTTCATTTACACAGTTTGCGTACTTTACAGGCATATTACGAATATATAGGACAAAATACATCGGAAAACTACAATGTTTGCGCATTGATGGACGTAACTGAGAGCAATGCATGAACGTACAGTAGGTACCTTTGAACGTCTGATATGACCGAATAAGCACAGCAAGGTATAAATATCAGATATGAATTGTGTTATCAAATAAAGTCTTTGATTGTGTAAACTATAAACCATGAACTTTGGAACCAGTTAAACTATAGACTGATTCCTACCGATATCTATTTAGCATCCAGGATCGTATGTTAGAACGTCACACGACCTACACGACGCCATCTTGTCAATTGGATGTTCTTCATTCCTGTTTCTTCTTTCGTGATTTTCATATGTCCTTTAAAGGATTCTCTACATAATTTCTACTCTGGATGATAAACCTACAAAGCGATGATCGTACTGGTAAGTAACGTACAGGAGACAGTAATGGTGGGAAGCTATGTATGTACTGATATACTACACACGTCCTTAATAACACAGGCTATGTACTGATATACTTAACACGTCATAAATAACACAAGCTATGTACTGATATACTAAACACGTCATTAATAACACAGGCTATGTACTGATATACTAAACACGTCATTAATATCACAAGCTATGTACTGATATACTATACACGTCATTAGTTAAAACAGGCTATAATATGTAGACCTGAAGCACTGCAAAACAAATTTAACACTTTATTGACTTCTGCCAAAAAAGAATCAGAATCATCAGTTATTACAACAGTATAATCTGCATACTGAGATATTTTAAGAGAAACCCCTGTAATTGTAATAACTTTAATACTCATATTAGAATTAATTATAAAACAGTGCAAAGGATAGAGAGATAGGGACATAGAGGGACAGCCTACGTGAAACTCTAAAATAACCAGATAAATAACCATTATTTGAAACACATGTTGTGTTGTTACTATACAGAACATTGACCCATGATTTAAATTGGAGACCAAAGTTGAAATACATAAGAGTTTGCTAACAGTTTTATTTTATTTTGAAATACGTAAGAGTAAGATAAATGATATTCCAATCTAAAAGGTCAAACGCTATTGAAAGTCTAAATATCACAAACTACCAGATACCCCTATTTAATTCATTTATTTGTTTTATCGCGAATTGTGTACAATAGGAAAGTCCTATAAAGTCTTAAAGGGACTTAACAAAGTAGGAGACTCACTGGAAGAAAGAACAAAAAGTACAAATATAAATAATACAGTATATATATACGTTAGGATTAAATAAACAGTAATAATATCTAATTATGCTGAGATGGATACGTGAATAGATTATGTACTACTTGTACGAGTTAATAAAATCCTTTTTCAAATGTCTGGTGAATGTGTGTTTTGAAGATATAGACTTCAACTGTTGTTGATAGATCATTCCAAATTTGTATTGCTCTATTACGAAGAATTATGGTAAAAATTGCAATGAGCGTTGTCGGCTTGTCTTGTGTAATGGTTATGTAAGACTCTGTTACTACATATAAAGTCATTAAAAGTGACTGGCAGTAAGCCATTCCATACTTTGTAAGCAAAAGTAGCAACCTTGACTGTTATAATATCACCAAGTTTTAATAAATTTAGGGACTTAAATATTCCACTAGTATGTTCAAGCGGTGGGGCATTAGCAATGTGACGTATAGCCCTCTTTTGGAGAATATTTAGACGGTCAATGCTAAAATCGAATGTGCCAAATAAGATCCTGAACTAATCTAATGTTTTCTCCAATAAATCGACCCTTTAAAGAACATGTTTGCTCAAAACCAATGATGGAACTCAAAACATTCTTTGCACGAGAGGCAATGCACTTCGCTGCAATTTTATAATCTACATGCAAAAGAGCAATGGGACGCCAGCTCTTAAGATATTGTATGTCTTTACCAGGCTTAGGAATTGAAGAGATAAAGCACTACCTTGCTCATCTGCTAAGTAGCCTCTGTCAAATGCATAGTCCAAAGAATTTACGACCAGCTGCCCAATATCATCCCAGAATCAGATGTAGAACTCACAACTCTGGAACGCACAATGATGCCATTCAATTTAAAATCATGAATGGCTTCCAGCTTTCCTCCAAAACCACCCAAAATATTTTTGACCTCATCAGAGGGACTTGCAAATAAAGTTGCTCGTAAAAAGCATTTTTTTCATGAATTTTACTTTCATCATCTTTACGAGTTCTGGCCTGCAACTTGGAATAATGAATAGAAACCGATCTAACGTTTAATTTACAAATCTCCCAGAGTAGGCCAGGGTTTAAATCTGTAATTGAAGTTACAGTAGCATTTATTGTTGATCTTATTTAATCACAATACTTATCATCACTCAATAAAGAAGTATTAAGTTTCCAAGTACCTCGGCCTCTCTGATGTCCCAAAGATACATTAACAACAACACTATCAAGATCAGAGCTAAAAAATCAGAGAAATGATAGCATCGGAAATACAATTTTTAAAATTTTTGAAATTTAAAAAAAATCAAGTCTACAATGATGGCCTCCTCAATATTGGAATGTCAGGTTAAGCGTTTTGTTTTAGGGTTACGATCACGCCAAGTACCTACTACATCATGATCTTGAGCGCATCTAATAACCTCCGAGCAGGCTTTAAATTATTACGAGACCCCCAGTCTTGTCAATATCGATATTACACACAAAATTGAAGTCACCCTGACTCCAAATTATTAATTCGTAGCTTTTGTTTTAAAGGTGATCACTTATATACGAAAAATAAATATCACGACCGTCTATATCTTTTAGCTCAATAATTGGTGATAATGAAAATGTGGGTTAAATAATATAGCAACGCCTCTACTCTTATTTATACCATGGTAAGAACACATTTGACCGCCCCAATCTTTAGTCCAAAAACTAAAATCATTTGAGGTTGTAAGGGTTTCCTGCAAAAACATATTAACCTATTTATGTCTGTGAAAAAATAAAAACAGTTTCCTGTGTTACTTTTCAACACTTTAACAAACATAATTGGACAAAACCTCCCACTTCCAGGACCATTCGATACCAGAACCAATAACCAAGGATTGAATATAACAATAAAGGATGCCCATATTATTGAAACTAGAGGTAATTGGGTCAATGATATTTACACCAGAACAAAGGGCAACCAATTAAACCCTCATTAGGTAGGTATATAAGGTTAACATATTATACTAATCAATGAAGTAATTAAGGGAGGTAGGTATAGTGCATGACATGGTGACAAAGAGGGAATCCACCACTCCCCAGCCCCCACCCCTTCTACTACACACACAGACACGATAGACTTCATTTAGTGTTGATTTGTATCCAAGTTGTTCCATTGTGGGTGTGTGTGTGGGTGTGCGTTTGTTTTTCTATCTGACCGAGGACTGGAACAAAAGAATTCCAGTCCTCGGTTGTGATTTCTAAAGAATCACCACGTCCTCGGAAGAATTTCTATTGTATGGGGTATTGTTAGGGTTAGGGTACGTGGATTTGAACAAAGGAAAATACAGGTATAGTTTTACTATCTGAGAAGGTATCAAATACATGAAGTACATGTGAGCATGCGTACAAGCTGTAAATGCGGTGATACGACTATAATCGATGTTGGTGACCATGTAGCCATATTAGCCGTTCACTATAATGATATAGCGGGGAACATTTACATGTGGTTTAGGCGACGAATATATTGTATTCCAGAGACAAAACTAGGTTAACGTAAGATTTCAGCGGTATGTTAGAGTTATATATATCTTACATACTTATGTTAGGTATTAATTGAGAGGGCCAAAATTAAGTAAAACAATTCTTAATGTCTTTTTTCATAACAAATGTTAACAACCTTCTATTATTTAAACAAATTTTGGCTGCTAAGAAGGAGCATAAGGCAAGGGCGTTACCTCGCGTATGTCCTATGCACAAGAAAAAAAAAACAAATATCTCAAATAGATTGGTTACATGAGCTTCTGTAGCGTTGCTGCTCTTGTTTTAACAATACAGCAATCCGTACACAATCCTACGAACATCTGTGTGTAGCCATGCATACAACCAATGTATGGTTCATTAATATTTACAGTGGTGTGTAGTTAGCTATTTCGGCTACTCTACAAACGACGTTTTATGCTAGACACATTCGAATCACAAACCTCCATTTCCTCGTAGAATAAATAAAATTATAATACATACTCAGCAATAGCAAAATACTCTCTTACTAAGAAAAGTAAATACTGAGACTGAAGCATTCATTCCTTATTCACGTTGTATATATTTATCATCTTTTCCAAATCTCGTGTTCCGTGTCTTCCATTAAATATCTCTGATCTTCCAAATAAACGACTTTGGCGAAGCGTCTTGCAAATGCGATACCGTATCCATAGTAAATGTCATTTTAAAACACAAAATGAAATAACGCGGATACTATAACACCAAGTTTGTTAACATTTCTTCGAACTTCAATCACCTTCACCGACAACCCCCACCCCCATTCTACAATAAGAGTTAACCATCGCATTTTCCATGAGTCTCCCTTGCAAAAAAGGAAAACAAATTGAGTATATACTTCAATTGATGGAACCTCATCTGACACATTTACCCCTGTCTAATCCCCCCCCCCCCACCCTGTTCTCACGGTAACCCTCATCATATTTTCACACCAAAGTACATTTTTCACAAATGAAATCAGTTTACTATCATTTGATCGTTATTATAATTTGTGAAGCAAGACATGAACCATTTGATCAAATTCTCAGCACATTCAAATTTGATACATTCCTAACATATCTTAGTCACTATATTTTCCGATCGACTCGATTTTACCCGATGATATCCGGGGAAGTCGTGGTAATAGAGCTTTACATGTACTTAGGTGTGTTTTACTGACAAGTCGCAGCTTTTCTACTGCAAGATATGGTACGGAATGCTTAAATTACTAGAAACTATTTCAATGCCTTTTATGTTGTTTGCGTCAATACTAAGGCCATGGTGACAAACTTTCAACGGCTGAACGAACACGATCACCAACAAGATATCAACATAAAAGTAACTCTTCATACTATTTACAACTTCAATATTGTTGAACACCATAACAACTACGTTTGGTTTTTCACCAACGTAGGTTGACGCCACTTTCTGTATTAAATAATTTTAATTTTTCTATCGGTTTACAGATTCCATCGGTTATGCGAGAAGTGTTGATCACCCCAGTCTTATTGAAAGTATCTGGCAGAAATATCTAACTGGTAAGTGAAGCAGCTAATGCTATAGTAGAAAATGTATTTAGTAAACTAACGGCACATATGGAAACGTTATCTTTTCTACTATGTAGTAATGTTATGATGTGTCTTATGGTGTGGTGTATGCCGACATCTACTGGATCCTGCTATTAAATTCCTTCAATTCGCAGCCTACTTTCTCCTTAATTTATTCAGTTTTCTTCCCAGCAACGCAAAATGCATTGGCTTTCCACGAAAATCCATGTCGGAATGGAAGTCTTAAAAAGAAAAGCAACTGTCGTTTGCCAATACAGAACAAAACATCAAATTAATAATAGTATCTAATAATAGTTAATATTATCAGAAAAAGATTGTTGTGGAACTAAAACGCCCTATGTTAACATTGCCCCACCCCCCCTCCCCATAAAAAAGAAGCTAGTTTGATAAAGTAACAAATACTTTTATTAATCAGAGACAGATATATAAATAGATAGATAGGTAGGAAGGTAGGTAGGTGGTCGGAGGCATAAATGGATAGGATGGATGGATAGGATGGATGGATATAATGTATGGATAGGATGGATTGATAGGATGTATGGATATTATGGATGGATAGGATGGATGTATAGGATGGATGTATAGGAGGGATAAATAGGATGGATGGATAAGATGGGTAGATAGGATGGATGGATAAGATGGATGGATGGATAAGATGGATGGATGGATAAGATGGATGGATAGGATGGATGGATAGGATGGATGGATAGGATGGATAGGATAGAAGGATAGGATGTAAGGATGGATATGATGGATGGATATGATGGATAAATATGATGGATAGATAAGATAAATGGTAATGTTGGATTAATATGTTAGATGGATAGGATGGATGGATAGGATGGATTGATAGGATGGATGGATTGATGGGATAGATGGATATGATGGATGGATATGGATAGGATGGATGAAAAGATATGATAGATGGATAAGATGAATGGATAAGATGGATATGATGGATGAATATGATGGTTGGATAAGGTGGATAAATATGATGGATGGATAAGATGGATGGATAGGATGGATGGATAAGATAAATGGATGGATGGGTGGATGGATATTATGGATGGATGGATAAATAGGATGGATGGATAGGATGGATGAATAGGATGGATGGATAGGATGGGTGGATGAGATGGATAGATAGGTATGATAGGATGGATAGAATAGATGGATGCATAGGATCGATGGAAGGATATGATGGATGGATAAGATGGATAGATAGGATGGAATGGTAAGATGAATGAGTAGGATGGATGATTAGGATGTATGGATGGATATGTTGGATGGATATGATGGAAAGATAGGATTGATAATTTGGATGGATGGATAGTATGGATGGGTGGATAGAATGGATGGATGGGATCGATGGATAAGATGGATAGATAGGTATGATAGGATGGATAGGATGGATGGGTGGATAGTATGGATGGATAGGATGGATGGGATGGATGGATAAGATGGATAGATAGGATGGATGGATAAGATGGATGAGTAGGATGGATAGGATGGATGGATGGATGTGTTGGATGGATATGATGGAAGAATAGGATTGATAATTTGGATGGATGGATAAGATGGATGGATAGGATGGATGGATAGGATGGATGGATAGGATCAAGGAAAGTATTCATAGGATAAATAGGATGGATGGATTGGATGGATGGATATGATGGATGAATAGGATGGATGGATAGGTTGGATAGATAGGATGGATAGATAAGATGGATATGGATGATAGGATGGATAGGATGGCTAGAATGGATCGATGGATAGGATGGATGAATGGATAGGATGGATGGATGGATGGATAAAATGAATGGATGGATAGGATGGATGTATAGGATAGATGGATAGGTTGAATGGGATGGATAGGATGCATAGTATGAACGGATAGTATGGATGGATAGGATGGATGGATCGATAGGATGGATAGTAGGGATGGATAGGATGTATGGATAGGATGAATAATCAGGATGGATGGATAAGATGGTTGGAGAGGATGCACGTATAATATGGATAGGATGGATTGATATGATAGATGGATGGACTGATGGATTTGTTCGATGGATAGGATGGATGGGAATGATGGATAATTTGGATGGGTGGATAAGATGGATGGATAGACTAGATGAATATGATGGATTGATAGGATGGATGGATAGGATGGATGGATTGGATAGATAGAATGGATGGATAGGATGGATGGATAGAATGGATGGATGGATAGGATGGATGAGATTGATAGGATGGATGGATAAATGGATAGGATGGATGTATAGAATGGATGGATGTATAGAATGGATGGATAGAATGGACTGGGTAGGATGGATGGATAGGATGAATAGATGGATCGGATGGATGGATGGATCGATAGGATGGATAGGATGGATCGATAGGATGGATGGATGGATAAGATGGATGGATATAATGGATGGATAGGATTGATTGATGAATAGGATGGATGGATAGTATGGATGTAAGGATATGATATATGGATAGGATGGATGGATAGTATGGATGGATAGGATTGATAGTATGGATAGGACGGATTATATGGATATGATGGATAGGATCAATCGATTGACTGATGTATCGATTTAAAGAACAAACACCTGGTAAAACCAACTATAGTAATTTATTCAAATCATTAGTTAAGAGTGTAAGCTGTGAGCAGTGCCACGGTAGAGCATTCGAAATTTGTATGGAGTATTTATCAGCCAATAGCACTTAAGCAGTAAATGCTTTGACTGTGGAACTTTATATAGAATTTACCGTCAAATTAATGATTATTTTGCATGCAAAATTACAGACCTAAGATGGCTTCCAATTTTAATCCCGTGGACATCAAACCAGATTTGAAGAAGGCAGTAAACGGTAAGTTTGAAAGCTGAACCATTTTCATTTAGTAGGTATGTTGTCTTTTATTGTGTTAGGCTGTTTTATCTACAATCCACGGTACACTGTTGCGTTTCAAATATAGCTGCGATGTCATCTTAACCTTTCTTTTATAAAAACACGTAACATTGGCGAATTTTAATGCGGATATCATATAATATATATTTACAACATAATATCATATGTAAATCAAACTTTTGAAAGTGAATGGGATTACCAGGTCATAACATTTTGATCGATAATTTTAAAGTATTCATGTTCATATCACTAACGTATCCCTTGTTATAGCATTCCTTCATATCTGAAGGAGTGTTCCATGTGCTAGCTAGTTAGGTGTCTTTTTTCCTCTTTCGTTATTTTCAACAGGTTTTGGTAGTTTTAAAGTTGCACTTGCTACCCTCCTGACTGTTAAAATTGTTCTTGAGCTTGCTACGTTCTTTGAATATCCGCCTGTTGATATAGAAGAGTTGAGCAATGCAGCCAGTGCGGCGGGCCTTCTCATGGTTCGTTATATGGAAGAGAGAGGACAAATAGAGCCAAAAAGTATCATGACACTTCTGTGTGCGCTGAAAAAAATATGTCGTTCTGGGATTGAGATGCGTGTAAGAAAGCTGTATGTGGAGCATACAGGGATACTATGTTCCAGTGATGGTCAGTCTAAGGCTCAATTAGAAGGTACTGTAACTTTAAAGCATATCTTTATATACATGAATGTTCGTATGTACTCGCAAAAGTCTTATGAATGCGCATTACCTCCATCGATTTACTGCGATTGGTAATTTTCGAAGCTTTGCAACAATGTTAGTGGTGAATCGATTATTTACTAAGGACTCTTTCATTTACAAGTTACCATACACGGGCTGAGTCTGTTCTTTAATTTTCTCTATTTTTTTTTAGGTAAATCGGATATTTTAAGTCAACATTTCTTGAAAACTTGCAAAGTATAAACCTCAACTTTCAACAGAAAGTGAAGTTTGATCAATTATAGCTGGAGGTTTACTGTTCCTTGAACAATTGAAGATAAAAAAATTTGCGCGTAATAATAAAACAAATTGATTGGGTATATAGTATCTTAGTAACTAAAATTGGATATTCTCGATCCTAAGGTCAAAGCCGTCTACAATACATCTGAATGAGATCTTTTGCTAGAACTCTTAGGTAATGCTTCATGTCCAAAAATCAAATTTGGTGACTGATATTTTAACCTTATGTAAACTAAAATTCACAATTGAGAGGCTGCACTCCAGTTTCACTTGAACCCACTCGATGTTAAGTTTGTTTCAAAAGTAAGTTCACTATGTCTGCATGTTACCTTTCAAGTGCTAAAAACTCTTTAATTGTGGTCTTTTTTTCTCAGGAAAGAAAAACGATCTCATCAAGTATTCAAAAATAGCCTATCGAAAGCAATACGAAACAGCTAAGCCATTTCCTTCCATGAACACGTGTAATGTTAACAGTATATTTGTTAAAGGAGGTATTTACTGCTCCGCTCAGGAGGGTGATTTCATGCAAAAGCCCGATGTGCTAGAATCTTACAACGATATTCTGAGCAGCCCCAAAACTAAGTCAAAGAGAACGATAATTGAGGCTGATCCTGGGTTCGGGAAAACAACACTTGCATCACAGTTTGTCTATGACTGGTGTACAGAGAACCCTGAATCTCCTCTCAAAGATGTGGAAATACTTATATTTCTCCAGTTGAGGCAACTGACAGGTGTAAATTCTATATACACTGCCATAAAGAATTCCATAGTGCCCAAAGATGAGGACATGGATGAAGCTTGCATTAAGGAAATCCTCAAAGTATACAAAAAGTCTGTTGTCATGTTATTTGACAGTTATGACGAGTATCCTGACAAGAATGAAACCGAAACAGATATCTTCTCCATCATTGAGATGAAAATGTTTCTAGATGTTCTTGTCATCATACTTACCAGGACACTGATCCTCCCGCCTAACTTACACCCCGAAACAAAACGAATCAGATTAACAGGGTTTGGGGTGGCTGAACGTCGAAACTATGTCCTGAAGGCGGTGGCTGATGATGTCCAGTTGGCAGATCGGATCGAAGAGCAGCTTCAAAGAAACCCCTTCTTAAGAGATCTCTGTCAGGTCCCTCTCTTCTCCACTATGGTTGCCCACATAGCACACGAGAGGCCAGAAATCGAGATATTTAGCACAGTAACAAGATTTTTCACTTATGTGATCGCATGCTTTCATGACCATATGAAAAACAAGAAAGGTGCTAATACTGAGGTGCCTGCTTTTGAAACGGAACTAGCTAAACTGTACCGTATCGCTTTCGACGGCCTCACACAGAAGAACCAGCAACTGTCATGGGAGAAGACATTTTTAATTTCAGAACTTGGACAAGAGTTCTATGATAACTATATGAAGCTCGGGATGTTGGCACAGGAAGTGGTTTTTGACAATTCCCAGTGTCGACGTAAGACGGTTGCACGAATATCGCTCAAAATCCTCTGTGAGTTTTATGCCTCTCATCATCTGGTGTGGATTCTTAGTGAAGGTAAGTCTTCAGTACTGATACTATTGATGCAACACCACAGTTTGTCATCTCTGATGTGTAAGATAATTAGCAAACTTGAAAGATGAAAGTATTGTTTGTATGATGTCCTCTCATGTGCATACATAAACAGCTTATGCTCCTCGTACCCCACCCCACAGTGTCTGCTGTAAATTAACATTCAAACAACACGCGCGACAATGTAAGCAAATAGAGAGTGATACTTTACCACCCGGTTCAACCTAAGAAAGAATTGGGTTTTGATCTTTTTATATTTTTGTTTGTTGTATTTGAAGACAAGAGAGACTTAAGGTAGAGGTACCTCCAGGAACACCAAGGCAATGTCAGATAAAGCAGACTACACTGGATTTTCAAACAAATTGTAAACATCTGGGAAATCTAGGCTGGACACGATTTTTATATTGCTGTGAATGTATAACCATATCAAACACTTTGACTTTTCTATTCATTAAAAAACTGTTATTCAGCCTATTAACTAGATTTTTGCTTATCAGTTAAAAAACTCATCCCCCAATGCCTTTCCTGTGGTTAAAGTTGATTGCTTCGCAAACTTGCTGAGGTAAAGATCAAAACTATCCAATTAAATATATAAACCAGATCCTCATCACATTTTGTATCACAAAGATATGAATTATTAATATTGGTAATATTTTGCATCTGGCAACCATACAATGAATGATATCATCAAGGCAACGCTGCTGAAAATATGTTTGTTTTTATTCATCATGTTTCAATCATTTATCAAAGTAGCCATGTATTGTTAGCTTCAAAAAATGGTATTTTTACCTAAATATGAGTAGTAGTATTGATATTCATGATTCCATGTTCCTTTTAGTGTTCGATTATTTGTTAAGACAACCTAATCCAAAATGTATTACCAATGAAGCGTTTGATTACATCTCACCTCACAAAGATTTCATAGATGACCTGGTCGACTACCACAATAACAATACACAAAATGTTAGAACGTAACCAAACGCCGTGACTTTGTTCAACCTATGCAACTTTAGTTTGAAAGTAACGAGACAAGAACAGAAACTAATAAATAACATTTAAAGGAATCTGTTATTTGTGTGGCATTGTAAGAGTAAAATATGTGACAAACCATTCAAAACCTATATCAGAAAAACCAAAATATTACCTCATGACCTCATAAAATTAAATCATCTTCTGCAAATTCTCTCTTTTCCCTGTGTTTGTTTTTCAAAGTAAGTTAACAATTTCGAGGGTGATATGCTAAGAATTATTTGTTAAAACTTTTACCAACTCTAGCATAGTAGAACTTTAGAGCAGCAACACTGATGACCCTTACTCACGTGAGGTCAACAGTATAATACATATGTACAATTATTTGCATAATAATTTGCATAGTCATCCGTTCCTGAAAAAGGAACTGAAGGTCGTACTCCATATTAATAAACAAACACTAACCGTAAAAAAATCTAGTCTTAAAACAACTATGTTAAGAGCCTGAATCAGGATGTCCCTTTTACATGTTATACCAGGTTCAGGCCATACCACTCCAAATTGGAATGTTACTTTCAAATAACAATTCATATGCCGTTATCTCAAGAAGCTAACTATGTATGCAAAATACCACAGGTTCTGCTACAGTAATATTGTTGATAGTATCTGTACCACCAACCACAATATCAGCCGAGATATGTAGGAATAGGAGTGTTTTGCTCTCCAAGCCTCTTTTAATGGAGTTTGCAAGTTTTTGGACTGTGGAATCAAGGAAAACACAGAATTACATTTTATTCAGTTTAGTCCAAATCTAAAGGCCAGAAAGTTCCAAAACAGAGCAAACCTAACAGCATGAATGACTTACGCTAGACCATGAAGCTAAATGCCAATGGCACCTCATAATAATCAAGGTACTGGCTTAAACAAGAAAAACCACTTCTTAACCAGGAATGCAAAAACACCCATTGAGGTTTAGATTACATGCAATAAGCTGTATATTCTAATATCTGATGATTACATTCTTTTATAGACATCATTCTTACAAGTCTCTACAGCTGTCTCTCTGTTTCACTGACATGAAAAGACCATTGAAGTTCACCAACTAGAACATAGCGATGTATATCAGTAATACAACTCAGACATTTCCTTAATGACTGACAATATTATCATAGCCTGTTATAACAGTTGACCTTCTTAAAGCAAAACCATATAAGGAGGTCTGTAAATGGATGTCACAAATTTGACCGATTGAGAGAAATACACATTTACTGCATCTAATTTAATGTTTTTACTTTAATATCTACACAAATGATGTTGACTTTTTGTTCTGTGTTGTTTATTGTGCCCCTTCACAACCTGAATTGTTAAGACCAAGCTTACTGACAATGTGAGAATGCATCTAGCTGAGATGCAGATTTGACTCATTCTTCCAGTTGATTGCTAATAACCTCATATAACCTTTGACCCTAATTGACACTACTTTGGTAATGATTAAAGAAGCCCTCACAGGGCGACAATTTGGACAAGTTGCATAAGCAATGGGACCACAGTCAGACTGACCTACATTATATTGAGTAATAATGATGATTCTGTCCTAACATACTTAAATGAAGCATGTAATGAAGGCAGGCTTAGAGTAACTATTTACTTTTATACTGGCCTGTCAGTACCACAATCCAGCAATAAAGCATGTGATGAAGGAAGACTTAGAGTTACTATTTACTGATATACTGGCCTGTCAGTACTTACACTGCAGTAAGCATGTAATGGAGGCAGGCTTAGGTTAACAATTCACTGTCGTACTAGCCTGTCAGTACCTACAATGCAGTAACAAAGAATGCAATGAAGACAGGTTTCAGTGTTATTATTCAATGTCACTGGGCCTGTGCTTAGACCTGATTCCTATTTATAATTACAGTGATATTAATGATGTCACAACAACATAAAAACAAAACATCATTGACATACACAAAGGGATTGATAGTTTGACAAATAACACTATATACAATGGTTACTAAGTAAATTATAGGAAGATCTGATGCTACAAATAAGACAATGGTACAGTGACACTATTACAATGTGTCAACACCTTGATCTCATGCCTACAGTAAATTGTACACATTAAAACCCATATAATCTGTCTTCTTGGATTTGTAGGAGCGTCTTCAGCAGCGTCATCAATCAATGTGAAGGAAACCTTGAAGAGCATCAACCCGCTTGACCTCCAGTATGTCTATCGCTTTGCATGTGGACTCAACAAGTCAGCAGCAGACATCATCGTGAAACACCTGCAGGAAACCGAAGAGGGACGTCAGTTTGCTATTCTTTGCATGCTTGAACAAGAAGAAAAGTCAGACCAATTTATGCAATCAGTTAAGGACTTGGTGTCAAGTGAGATTTTCATTAGCGAATATGATGCCATTTTGTTACAGAGGTCTACTATACAAGTCCTTGAAGTTGCTACAGCTAAGCAGGTAATTTTCAATTTGTGTACTATTGATACTCTCAACACACCAGAACCAATTCTTAAGTTGAAAAAGTTAATCAATCTTGGTTTAATTTATTCAATATTTGTGACTCAACTTTGCTACCCACATTGTTAAGATTCTATTTCAATAGTTCATTGCAATTATCAGGCCAACTCTTTTTGTATTTATTCATTTGGGTTCTGATGTTCATTCTCATTGTGGATAGAGAACAATCTTACTAATTAATTTTCCTTCCTGAATGCCAGTGAAATTCTCAATAGTTTTCTCGCATCTCATGTCACTATCTTTGTCGGAAATGTAAGAAATATGGCACCACATAAATCAACTTTACCCAACAGCATGCATGCGCATAACACCTATTATTTAGTGTGGACCATTGCCTCATTGTCTAAATGTAGCAGCAATGATTTGATAAAAACAGGAGCCCAAGGGCACTATGGTACCTTGCTTGTAAGGAATATTTACAAGGGGAGCAGCGCTGTCCTAAAATTGTTATGTGGTCCGATGTACACAGACAATATTATTGCCAAAAATATCACAAATCCACCGTTGGTCCTTTTGAGAACCTGTTGAGGACCAGGTGTCTGATATGAGAACGAGTTGGCTCTTTTTACGGAACTCACAGAATCATCCAAACTGTACTTATTAAGAATTTTAGCAAAACCAAACAAAAACTTGATCTCTAATAACTTAGCACACAAAGGTGCAGAGGAGTTAACTTATGGACAATTTAGATCGGAATATGTCCACGAAAATTCAAAGAATCGACTTGAAAGAAACTGTAGAGGTCACTAGAGGTCAACCTGAGGTCAAAGGTCACCCAAATGCAGGTCGACTGTTGGATTGCAATAGCTTAACTCGCAACCTTGACGGACATTTTGTTCTCAAGTTATTGCAAAAATACTAGTTTTTGACCCCTAATTGACCTTTATTGACCTTGGATCACATGACCGTTATTTTTGGCAATGATCCCTTACCCCATTCACAACTACTCCCAAAATATCAACCATGTCGGACTCTGTCAATGGGAGTTATTGCTGTTTTTAGTATATTGGTTTTTGGTATCTAACTGACCTTTGCGGGCACCAAAAACAATAGGGATCTTTTTCTTACTATGGGCTATCCACCCACCAAGTTATATCATGATACATTATTTCCTTTTTGAGATATCGTGTACACAAGCCAAGAAGCCTCTTATACACACACACACATACACGCCAAGTTGAATGCATAGGTTCCTTGTTTTGCAAAAAGCAAGGAACCAAAAAGTGATATAAATCATCATACAAAAAAGGTAAATGGTTCACAGCTTACCTCGGAAAACACGAAAGCAGGTTCTTTAAATTATCCTCTGTAATATTGTGCTCGTTATTGTATGCTGTTGTGGGTTGACTCCTCAGCTTTAATTGAAAAGGAATTAACACAATAAGTACACATGTGTAGCACATTTGTTGCATTGCATTGGGGCCGTAACGAATATGTGAGTGCTCAGGCCTCATCCATCTAACAAAATTGTGAAAAAGCAAGATCATTTACCAATAAAATAAAGATCTTGACACAATGTTGGGGTCAATATTTGGGAAGTTGACACCGTGTAGTTTATAATGTATTATTTTCCTTTCAAATCAGCCAGTTGGGACAATTTCCTAATGCTAAGACCTCTCTAAACTGTACTCCAATTTCATGCTCTCAAAGCACTGGCATGACAGTACAAACAGTTCCTTACCTTGATCTGTTAGAAACGTGTTATTCATACTGCTCATACTGACAATGTGAGTGCACTGAAGCGGGACATAACACTACAGTATAGAAAAAAATTGTCCCCGGCACCTGGGTGTTCAAATAGAAACATACATGCACATGCATATCACTTTCCGAATAGGGCAGTAACTATGCATTCCATTGTATTCTTGTTTGGGTCTGGTGGTCTAATATGCATGAATTTGTGCAAGATAAATACACTAAACGATAATTACTTAAAAGAGCTCTATTGCCTTGATCAAAGGTATTCAGCAAAACCCATTCAATTTCAGAAACTGGATGTTGATAATTTAGTTTGTAGAGAAACTCACCCAGAATCTCATCCACAAAGGAAGTTATGTCGTCAGTGATGTTGGCCCGTTTGAATTTTCTTTTCAATTCCTTGAAGGACCTGAACAGAAAAGCCGTTGCAATGCAATGTGGAAAACTGTACCAACTGGAGGTCAAAGAGAGACTACAAAATAATTCAACTTTACCTTTCACTAGATTTATCAAGGTGAAAATTCTAGAGGCCTGTGATAAGTTTTGTATCACTGTAAAGAAGAGTGCTTTACTCAAAGTATCTACTGTATTGTGGCATGTACTTGAGGCTATAGTGTTCCGTTAGGACCATTGGAATAGTTCCTGACAGCATGCTATCAATGTCTTCCTTTATGGCAATGAGGATCTATGAATATTTATACAGTTATATTCTCAGGGCATCACAATTTATTGTTTACTATTGCTGTTTTCATCTTTGGGTTTGTTGGACTGACATAGCTAACAGCAAGGACTACAGTATAAACATTATTCAAAGTAATTTTGCTTTAATCATAGAGGTATGTTTTGATTCTGAGGTATTCAACACAATTAGTTATTACAACACTACCTGTAGTAGTACTAACTTATGAACTTCATGTTGCATTCAAAGAGTTTCTGAGAAAATCAACAGTTCCTTATACTTGTGATTCCTGTGTAAATAGATCAAATGACATAAAATATCAGGTTATCTTCACATTACAATTTGACATCACTTTTTGGATGCACTGAAATGGGAGGGCAGGGAATGTTAGGACGGAAATGGAGAAATGGTTGTTGCCAGTTTTTACAGTTTATATTATCAAAGAAAACACTTAGTGGTGACATATGTAATATATAGCAAGTGGAAGCACACAGGCTTCAGACAGTGTGATCATAGTAACAAAATCACTGATTAACTTGCTAAGGCATGCAGTTGTGCAGGGTATTATTAACTCTTACATTATATATAGTAACACATTCACTTAATACATGTCTCCATTGAAACAGAATGATGGAGAAGTATGTCCCATATTATTATTTTTTATAAATGTCTTAGCCTTGGCAAATCTTGGGTTTTTATCAAAAGGAAATAATCTCAAGTAGGTACTCCTACTACTGGGAGGAGTTTACAGGCTCGCTTCAAGAAAACTAACCCTATTCAAATAGCTTACTTCATTGTTGGGATATTAAAGTTGATGATAACTCAAGTTTGAAGGTATATCTAAGGTAACTACTGGGCCAATGGAAGCCCTACTATGTATTATAGGTTTGGTCAAGTTTAACTACTTGTGCCAATTCATTCCTTAGTTTGTAACTGAGATACTGTATACCCGTAAGGATAGTCCTCCTTATAACATAAACCAGAAGTTAGAAGTTTTCACACTTAGTGTGGGTATGGTACTAACTTAGTTGGGTATGGGTCTCATTTTGTGCAGTGACTCTATTTAATTGTAAGGGGACATGCACTTATGAACTAAATTGATTGTTTAAGAGCCTGTCATACATTTTACTGCCTATTATTTGTGGAAGTGAGGCTGACAATACAGAGGAATGTGGCCACACGGTAAAGACAGATTACTACCTTTCCCTGCCACCCAACACAATGACACACTGACAAATTGGAAAGTATCAAGCAATCGGAATATGTGTTCTTTAATTTATGATTCATACACGAAACGAAAAATGGACCCAGTTTATTAAACATATACACCTCTTTGTGTACATTTTAAAATTGGTAAGCAATATAATGTATGGCATACTGTGCCTAATAGGCCTATATGGTGTATGTATGCTAGATTGAGACCTTAATCTTCCCTTAGGCTCTTAGGGAGTTTGTTGATCAAGCAAGTCTCTGCTGCACCAGGATTAGGCAGAAACAAAATCACTTTCTACCCAGACTCGAATCTAATTCTAACTACAACACAGCTTACCAGTCCTGCTATACACTAATTATACACTTACCATTACCATCAGCATATTATAAACCATTCTGTGCAAGATCCGCATCATGTGACCCCCAAAGATCATGTCAAGACTGATTAATCCACATTTACCTAATGAGGAGATAAAGACAAAAGCAATAAGACTCAGTTGTCACTAGTTCTATATTCAGAATATCAGAACTAGATGTTTTAATGCAAACAATAAAATTTCTTGTTATTGAGTTTGCATTTTTAATATTTACTCAACAGTTATTCCATTGCTCACAGATATAAGCTAATGCTACAATGACTCTGTGCCTTGGTAACATGTTTGCAATCCTATGGATTAGTCTAAATTAATCAGTACACCCTTCTAGTTTGGTACTTTTAACACGAATCGTGCAGCAAGCCAACAAAGTTGTTCATCTTTGTTCACCTTTACTTTGAAGTCAAGCAAAGTTAGGCCTAATTACTGGCCTGGATTGCTTTTGTCTAGCAATTGGTATATCAGTGTGAAGCAGAGGATGCTCTAAAACATAAATGTTGTTGTTTTTGCTTTCACAACTGTCCCAGTAACTTCATTTCCACTTTTGCCAATAGACATCAACGTGATGCCCCCCCCCCCCCAACTCCCCAAACTTATAACAGAAGTACATAACAACTTTATGACCAAAAAGAATACGTAATGCATTAAGGATTTCAGATGTCACAACATGCTGAATCCTTCAAGAACTTGTCATATTGTGTTGAATGATCTTCTGTGATAGAATCATAAACTGTTGCTTGTAATAGTGCAATACACAATACATATCATTATTCATGAAAACTATTTAATATGATGGGATGGGTGGACCTTGTCTTAAATTACATAATATCCACTCAACATGGAGACGATGACAATAGAAGTCTATGTTAGTATTAGATGCCCACATTAGAATGAAACTGTTTCATAATGAAACAATAGATGCCAGATGAACATTCAATTGGTCAGATTTGAAAGATCAGAGATGTACTGTACTTGGCATCAGAATTTCCTCATATTGAAACTTACAATTATGGTACAATTTGTAGAGATGATGCTACAATTAGAGAAACACTGAACAAAAGAGGTCTCACAGAATCCCTCAGTCTACTAAAGACACAACGTTTAGAAGTATTCCAACTTAGATTGTTCATTGTTCATATGTTACGTCTTGTTTTGCAGTAATTGGAATTAATGGGGGGAGGGGTGCTGGTCTGCTGGATTAGGGACTTTCCGGTGGGGAAATTCCTTTGAGGGATCATCTAATAAATTATGTAGTAAAAACATCCACTTAAACACTTGCATTCAAATGGAGGAAGGGGAGGTTCAGGTGGATGGGGTAAGAATCAGGTGGTGGACCATGTAATCATTACCCTGCTCTGTAAGCTGTACACATTTCTTCCAAGTGCTGTAATTCGGACATGAAACTGGCAATTCCCTAAGAAGGCTGATCTCAGGACTGAACAATTCAAGTTTACCTGATGATGAGAAAAACAAAATGCATTTGGTCAGTTATGTTATTATTTATTTAAATTGTCATCACTAAGTCTGCAAGTAGCAGAATTCTATCATGTAACATTGTCAAACACATAGAAATAACACAGAGCTCTTCTATAAATATAATGGTATGGTACTGTAGTTTCAAAATAAATTACAAAGTAAAATTAGTAAAAGATGAGGGATGTCTTCTGATATTATATACTATCTTGCTATGATATTTACAACTTAGTTATAATAACATTGTACAGAAACTAATTCAACTAGAATACAAATCTAAAGACTCTACAAGATGAGTTCAAGGTCTCATAATGCACTCCCACAGTGAATATACATCTCAACTAATACCAAACTAATTGAAATATAAACAATCATTAATCTGAAATTAAGACACACATTGAATCCTCAGTCAAACTTGAAGTAATACCACTACCAATCCACAGTCTGGTTTATATTCAATCGAGAAACAAGATTTATAATGATGTAACCCTGAAAGAGAATGGAGCCTGAAGAAAACATGATGAAGGATTCTGGTCACATAATTTAGGAACCAATGGTTCACTATACTGTGTATAGGTTGATCAATTTGTAGGATTTCTTAAATGTTGACATTGTTCTATCATTGATTGAGTTAGAGTACATAATTTTCTATCTACAGACATTGATACAGTATGTATACTGTTATTTCATAACATTTTTTTCTGTGCAGTCCTTGTGTGAGGGGGAGGGGTCGGGATTAGGTGAGGGCCACAGTTGTCAGCTAAGTGCCTAGTGAAATATGTGAGCAAAAATTACTCTTACTTTGGATTAACAAAGACTTAAAAAGTGGGTATGGTGACACAATTGTGCATGGAACTGTGCCTGGTTCTCAATGACACTGGTTTTGTGTTCACCTTACTTGAATAATGCTTCTTTAGCCTCACAAGATGTCATTGTGAATCTTACAGTAGAACTGGTGTGCTACAGTTTGTTAGGAGTTTGAAGAAAAATATAAAACAAAATAAAGGAGATACAAACCCAGCCATAATCTTTGGCTGATATGATAGACATCTTTGAGATAAATATCAAAGGCAGAGTTGATTTGTATTTCACTGTCAAATTATATTTCAAATCATATTTCCAATATTTAAGCAAATGCTTAAAACAGTCATCTCTACTGTACTACAGTAAATAAACATCATAGCAAACAAAGTACATTAAAGTTCAAGATTATATCCATAGTTGTGTGACCTTTGTGTGACCTACCTAACTTAATCAGGATGTTTTTTGTTTTTGTTTGATGGAGTGTTCATTACAAATACCTCTAATACATAGCTCAGCAATACAGACTGAGTTGACTTTTTTAATGTTTTTACATCATTATAGAATATCTAAAATGGTATTTCAAGTTTTTGGTTTTAATCTGAAGGAAATAAATACCTAAACAGAAGACATATTTGTAGGTAACCCAGACTATTTTCAACAAACTAACAAGTTGTCTTCTAGTCTTACCATTCTGGGAGTTTCAGGAGTTCTAGAAGACTTTATTCATTTGAGTCTCAGGAAGCAATTTTTATTTCAGTTTGGCAAATGGTAAAATGTACCAGAGGGTTTTTAGCCAGCTATTGTGTAATGACCAGCTCATTACAAACAAACAAATAACTGGATTAATCCAGCAAGAATCTGATCATTTTTATGTCCTTACAAGGGATTAATTATGTCAATTGTATATTGAGTGGATGAGTTAAAACTTGATATAAAATTATTTTAGTGAGAGGGAATGGAGATAAAAAAGTATTGCTTGATCTGCGATGCTATCCAAAAAATCTACCACACATCTTTGAAACATTATCATTACTGTTGAACACTTACCATTGATGTGATTACCATCACATGGAGGAAATATCAGATGATGAACCATTCATTGTCCTTGTCAGCACAGTATGAAAACTTCCATCAAAAACTAGTAACTACAGGTGGAATAGGTGATCCCCTAATAGCTCACTTCAGGATAATTCAAGGTAATCTAATAAAGAGAAAAGAAAGTGATGTGAATGAAAATTAAGTCCTAATGATAGGATATATTGAGAATGTCAGTTAGAAATAGATATAGATATATGTAGATATGTCTATAGGAAGGAAAGTACATTTCAGTTTCCAATAACCAGAGAAGTGTAAAACAATTAACCAGTAAACCATCAAACTTGAACCGGATTGTCCGTTGTTTAGTGGAAGTGGCATATAAGTAAAGGTGTGGTGCAGTGATATAAATGATCTCACAAAGGAGAGTCCAACCTCACACAAACCCAACCATGCATGGTTTGGCTTGACTGAGAAATTTGTGAGATTTCGCACCTCTCTTTCCTATTGAGGACAGAATGTCTTTTGAATTTACACTCATCAGGAGATAATTGTATCTAATTTAGTGTGTCAGCTTGGGTGGATGGGTGTTTTATATTAATTTTCTTCATTTAATGGCACCAGGCCCCTAGAGACTGAATTGCCTACATTGACCTAGTTACACCACTCTCTGGGGGGTCTCTTTCCAGATTTTAGATCACCAAAGATTTATAGAGTACCCTGTTCAGCTGGTCAATAGCTATCCAATACGGTCAGTTCTTTCCACAAATTTGGCAGATGCAGACACTTATAACCTCCGAATTTTGAGTTAAAACATTTTGAGATGAAAAAGTTAAAATTTTGACTTATCAGGTCAAAATCTTGAGATAAAAAAGTCAAAATTTGGGGATACTTATTTGTATGCCCCTATGTCCCTATTAAAGCCACCGTACTCAAGTCAGTAAAGTAAGTTCAATTTTGAGACCAATAAGATTTTTAAAACCAACTGCAGTGTCTGGCTCAGCAATGTTTAAAAATTAAACAAGCCCAAGTGACAATTCTGTTTTCACAGCTATTTACTCAGATGAGTAGGAAGTATTTCCAATTGTGTTCTCTGTTTATAGTGGTTGGACTTACAAGGGTACTGCAAAGCTCTACAAATCTTCAGTATTTTCACAATCTGGTAGCAATGAGGACATGTCAGTAATAGAAATACTTAATCTAATTTTACTATGTGGAATATCTGAGCCCTAGCCGGGTGCTTCAGAAGAGCCCTGTAACATCTGTGAGACTTCTTGTCCTCTTCTACTAAGTTTAAAGCATGTAAATACATGTTAGAGAGAAAAATGTAATTTCTATGAAGTTTAAATCTAAGCCCTGGTGGGAGTCCCTGGGGACTTCAGCTGAGGCATATTCACTTTGCAGATATTTAATGTTCTCTGATAGTGATTTTGCAGCCCTAGTGGAGCCCAAGGGGGGGGGAGGGGTGGCAAGTGCTCACCACCCTAATGGATGCCAGTGCTTGTATATCTTTGAATGCCCTCTAAATGTGTTTAATTTAAACAGTATTTAGCTCTCAAATATGCAAGGAAGAAATGTTTTCATGACATGATATTGATAAAGAGTGGCAGGGGAATTTTACTTCCTGAACCATGCTTGCTAGCCAGCAGTTTGGTGATTCAAGTCACAACAAACCAGATTTAGTTCATTCTTACCATTCCTATGTAACTCTGTGCATCAAGAAGTGTAGGATACTGAAAGAAGCTTGATAGGTTCACAGGTCCTGCTCTCCTCTATCCAGTACAGTCTCCATCTTCATATTCGCTAGAGGGTTTCTTCCTACAGTTGAATTATTACATCATGGAGCCGATCGAGCCTCAGTGACTTCTAAATCAAAAGTGAAACATTAACATGAAATCAAATGAGTTATTCAGAAACAAAAGGATACTCACAAGTCACAACAAAGAAAAACCCATGGTAGCAGTTTCACTTTGATCCAATCATTGATCTTTATAATTTAGTTATCATACAGTATTAAAGTGTTTGGTTTCTGAAGCTTTTTGAAAGTTCTTAGGTCATACTGTAAGGTTTTCGGGGACAGTCCCCGATTACAGTGTGCTGTCCCCGATGAACAAGTGTCCCCGAAAATGTCCCCTATTCGTCAAAATGTTCAGGAATTTCGAAAATATTCCACATTATTATTAAATTAATTGTAAAAACAAATTTCCGAGGAGTAATGCATCAGTAGAAAGGGTGTTTCCTCTCATGAATGACTTATAGAACTCCTGGGGAAATCTCAGCTGAAGGTTGAAATGGTGAAAGCCATGCTGCAAGTCAGAACCCATTTCAGTATGTCTTGTGTGGAATTCAGCAAAAAGCTCAGTAGCACAAATAAAGTATTGATGAAAATACACTCTTCAGAGAAGTACACTAAGACCAATTGATCACGAATTTATGACACAAGCAACTCAAAAGCTCTCAAAGAACCACGTTAAGTAAGTGAATTTCATCTAAGAAAAAGCTAAATAAAATTGATTTAAAAAGTGCTTCTAAGTATCACAATTTTACATCTAAGCACCTGAGGCACTTGAAAATTTTCCAAAGGGGAAGGGGGGGGGAACCCCCTCCCTTTAGACCTGTCCCCCATTTGTCACGCAATAAATGTCCCTGATCAATTCCAGTCAGGAAAATATAGTCACCTTATATAAGGAACTTTTGCATTCAGATAGCAACGTGACACTCTTTGTGGGCAATCAACCTCACTTGTTAGCTGTAAAAGACCCCTTTACTTTTAGTTAGTAAATTATATAAAATTGCATATTTGATTTGTGATATTGAAGCTGAAGATACATCTAGATCAAGGGCGTAGGAACCGGGGGGCTGGGGGGGGCTCCAGCCCCCCAGTGAAAAATGTGGAGGGGCGGAAGTATCATTCCGCCCCCCGTTTCGCAAGGCAGAAAACCCCTTTTTCATTTCCAAATGAGAAAAAAAATCTCATTTGGAGCACCAAATTGCATCTAAGGCCAGGTGAAAATACAAAATTAAGTTTACAAAACGGAGTGGGTGTTGAAGTGTGCTATATTGCACCAAATTGCATCTGAGGCCACCTGGAAATGCAAAAAATTCCAAAGGGGACCCCTCCCCCAGGCCGGCCATCGATCTTCAGCCCCCCCACTCAAAAGTACCTTCCTACGCCACTGATCTAGATAGGAAATGAGCATTATCAGCACAAACCCTGGACATTCTTAATATGTTCCAATCATGGGTTGTCTTGGACCAGTAAGGGTGGTGTAAAGCACTGCAGTATTTTGGTGACACAAACTACAATAATGCCAAGTATATGATATGGAATATTGAATCTCAATCTCTGGAAAACCTTTATTTCATTTGACCTTTACTCAATGGCAGGTTTGCACTTAAATCCACAATATCCCAGGAGAGGAAACAACTCCAGAGTACTTTAAGAGTAGGTTTTTATGACTAAATTTTACTAAAACCTTTCAGACAGTTGGATGATCTCACAAGTGTAGAACACCTTCTTCAATAAATTAATATTATGATCAAAGTACTGTATTTGAAGGAGGAAACCTCACCTTCAACTTGTAACCAACTATAACTGGCTAGCATCACCATACTTAAGCTAGTCCTACATTGTGCTGAGCATAGGTCACGCTTTATGCTGGCATTGCGCGACTATTGAATATTGTAACTAAAATCATTGGACTAGGCCTAAATTAGGCTGCACTTAGTTATATGACTAGAGATGACCTAAGCCATAACGTTGAACGTTACCTATGAACCTGTCCTTGTACGTGCATAGCCTAACGCTATGAAAGGAACTCAACTGATACGTGGGATTTCTTCTTTGACAATTGCAATATACTCAGTCTGTTTCTTTCAGTAATATGTTCACCATCTGGAATATGCTGCAATATCTTCATATTAGTAAGCCAGTACTGTAGCTTCGGGGAATCACGTCAGACTAATAGAGAAGTACAACCAACGCTGCTTATATACTGTACACTGTGTCGTTGGTTTGTTTATATTTTGAAAATGAGACTTGTTCAAGTCATTTCCATGGCCACGAGGGAAATTCCCCTATTTTCCAGATAAATGGTCAATCTTTCAATTGAAATAATAGCAATTTACAACAAAATGGCAAATTCTTTAGATCTGATTAGTAAGGACTCCAACAATATGCTGTAAAATGTCATTTTATCATTTGCACCTTGACATTTTTCAGCTAATGTTGCGTTCATAGAATCCTCAGTGCAGCAGCTTGAAAGTGTCATCAAGACAGCAAGATATTCATGTTACGTTCAGCTGAGAAGCTAGCCACTGCTACGGGTGCACACCCCTCCCTCAGGTGGGGGATGGGGCTACATGGGATTTGCCTTCAACAAGCCAACCAACACACCGTCTCCTTTTTTAAATACTTCTTTCCATTCTGGATTTTCTATAATAGTGCAGGCCCTAGCCAAGTCAGTCGGGAAGAATTTTGGATTTGCTGCCCCCACCTACACCCCCCCCCCACCCCTTGAAATCCTATATTAAGAGTGAGGGTAGAGAAATGGTCCCATTCTTCGAGTAATTCGATCCAATTTCATCTAAAGGTCCAAAAGGTAGCCTCTCATCAGTTTATGACAATAACGAGTGATACCCTGATTGTTATATGTAAAGTAGTTGATAGCCTATACATCTGCTATGTGGTACATGGCTACATGAAGGTAACATATGCTATAATGTGTACCTCTTTGTCAGGCATTATTGTATATACGAGTAATACCACCTAACGGCTATTTACCGTCTGAATAACTGGACGGGCAAGACTGTATTTTCTGATTTTCCATGCAATTATACAATAGTGGTTTTAACATCGGTCAGTTCAGTTTTCAAACTTCACACTAGTATTCTTTAGCACAACCTTAAGTTTAGACAAAAATTATAGTCTAAGAACGCCTCAGAGTTGTCTCAGTCGGAGGACCCTTACAACCCCTGTACATGGAATTGCATTCAACGACTCCACAGCAACACCATCACAACTTTCGAATCCACCTATAGTCTGACCATAAAGGTTCATTCCCTTTCCTAAATTTGTCGGGAGAATTTTGGAATATGAACCCACGTTACTGGGTACTAAACCATACAGGAGAGTCGATCCGTTTTCAGGATTGGAGAAGCAAACTTACCGATAGAGCCCCTCAATGAATGCACATGTACTTGATCGGAAATATACACAAATTAGCCACAAGATGTACGGTACCTCCTCCTATATGTTCTACACCCTTCCCCATATCTATGTAGACATGTGAAAAATCACTTGATTGGCGTAGGAAGGGAGCAAAACAATGAATTGGTCGGGAGGGGGTCGGGAGGCATCCCAATTAAGCAAATAATACACATTTTGTCATTACTGTGACCCACATGGAACACTGAAAAATTTCAAAATTTTCATATCAAAATGTTCCCCGAAAGTTTCGAACATTTCTGGGAATTTCAACCCTTTTCTTGAAAATCAAGTCTTAAAATTGTCTTAAAATTGCCATCTGTAATTTGACCGAAATTCTCAACATTAAACTACTTTTTTCTAAAAATTAAACCTCTTCGATTTATTTCGACCTCTTCAGTTCCCTCCATGTAAAATGTCGATTTCTTTTTGTTTAAAACTTAAACTTTTAAAATGTCGACTTATCATCTAAAAATATTAGCGTTTTATCTAAAACTTGTACATTTCTCTCGAAATTGCATTTCTCGAAATCAAGATTTCTTTCTAATATAAATTTCAACTATTTATCTCAATAAAATAAACTTTTCTTGCTGAGGATGGTAGGTCTACTAAGTAAAAGAGGAGAAAAAAGGCGGGGGGGGGGGCATTATTGGTGAATTGTCGACATAGTATTTTGATTTGAGCAATTACGAGGTACGTGAAAAGACAAAACATCGTTTGATTGCCTGACACTCTCTTTGCTGGTGCAATGATTCAGCTGAATAATCCAGCACTGACATGGAGTGGAATTAATTACAAAAGGTGGTTGGGTGGGGGGGGGGGGGGAATGAAAAAAAGTTGTGTTGTTACATTTATTCCAATAATTTCATGATGATCAAGTGATTATTTGTAAAAAAAAATGAAACTTGACACACGGACACCTTTTGTCTGCACGATGTGTCTGCAAGATGTGTATGACTAAACAAGGATGTTCAATTTATGTTATTCCATGTAGGTTTTAATATTCATTAAACGTGTACTCCTTAAATCATTTGAAACAGACGGTATTCAAACTTTTGTTTTGTGTTTATTGTTTGTTCATGCATCCACTAGCAGATAATAGGGTGGGGGAATGTGTACATCAAATGCTTTTTGCCCAAATTTTAACCGGTGGTGGGGGAGGAGGGGGTGGGGGACTAACACCCTACCGCTTAGGCAGAAATGTCAATGATAGCTTGATCTAATTGATATAGGTTGTGTTGTATTATTTAATTCCTCGACCCCTTCCTTACTTCATACCCAGTCGACGTCAGGTATCAAACTGTCTGTTTGCACCGGGTGGTATGTATAACGTTACGTCCGTCGTACATTTACTTCTATTGGCGCCAAAATGTCTGTTACAAATTTCAAAAATCACCCGCGAACAGCTGGGAAACACCTGTATATGAATATCGGTGACTCATGCTATTGAATACCTGTTCATATCTATAGTATCTATCACTGAATGGTTTAGTGTTATATTGGTGGAGTTGCAGAGTACGTATTATATTCGTGGTAGTTGTTTGTTACCATTGACTTGTTGAGTGGTTATTAAGATGGATTATTTAATGGAGAGGAACCGCTGTTAATAGTTAAAACAGTAATTATTTATCAGAGGGATAATTTGACGGTAAGGTACAAAGGCATAGGCTAGGATGTGTACAAAGGCCAGGCCAAACTTAGGTAGGCTTTAGGCAAGACTAGTATTAATTCAGTTAGGTTATGTTAGAAATCCCAAACATCACCCGCGAGAAGTTAGAATTACTACTTTTAGCAAGAGGACATGCTTAGCAAATCTAACTCATAAAACATACAAATCTTAGCCTAGTTGTTGACTGATTATCAAAAAATTCCAAGTTAAAGCATCTTAAATATAAAGGAATTGAATAAAATGCAATCGAGACACTGAGTTTTCTTTAGGGATCTTAAATTAAGCGAAGAAAAAAAACAGCGATTAACATTCTAGGTGAGCTGATGCCTATCCTTTACTTCGAAAACAATAACACCATTTTAGCTAAGAAAAAGTATCCATAGACAAACTGTAGAAACTTTGTTATCCCTTCAAAAATCTTAAACCACAGAAAATTGTTTAACTCGATTTTAATCGTATATAACAAAACCTTATACTAGGCATTAATACAAGTCAATCTATACCATTCCACAATTGTTATTGTAATCATGTAACTTACTATTAATCGACCAGGTCGGACATTTGAGCAAATTGTGTAAGAAACCTGCAGCTTTTTACCGAGCAGGCTAACTGAAATAATGTTATTTAATAACTGATTATGAGTTGAATGACCTACCTCCTGCCGATATACCTGACACTTATGGGGAAATATAGTTTTTATAGGGCCTACTGCTTTGAGCCTCTATAAAACAGTTTTCCAATTTAAGTTTAATAATAATAAAATGCAATAAATAGTTATTAAAAAGAACTCTTTCGTCCATGTCTTCCCAGCAGCAACTAGATCGTGGTGTTCCACTCACAGCTGTTTTTGTATTAATTTTGCCCACTTAATTATAAAAAAAAACGTTCGTCATTTCCAAGCCGGCCAACAGACTTATGGTGCATGATATTAAAAATAAAAATGGTTTTGAAATTGAATGTGCGCCATTTCTTTTACGCTTAGTTTTAAAAGGGCGCCTTCCTCTCATTAAACTTGTAATTAACTGATTTATCTCTCGTGTTTGTAAATGTATATTTGTCCGCTAACTGTTCACACCCGCTGAACTTCATAGTAACATAATATATTACAACGAAGACCCAATCAACCCGATTAAACTTAAAAGTAATAATTAATTAGTATAATTAAACCCTCAAGGATATTAAGTGTTTCCAGATAACAATATTATTGTAAAAAAAGTAAAAAGCGGATGGTACTATTTAATTGGAAGAAAGTTAAGATCATAAGCAATACCCAATTTAAAAATATCTACAAACACAAAGAAAGAAAAATGCTACATTTCCAAAAAATCCACTAGAAGTTTTGTCACACTCAAACCGTAACTTAGGAATGAATTTGATAACTAAACACAGATAGTCATCATCTTTTAAACAGATGGTATTAATTGGAAATAATTAAAATTCAAGCAGAATAGTATGATTTGGATCAAAATGAAATAATTTGTATATTAAAATTTGAGTTTAAGCCTCATCAACCTTTCTCTCTTGAAACTTGAATTTGATCTACATCTGCTTCTGTAAATTGCATTTTAATTATAAGAAACAACCTATTTATTTAAATATAATTCTTCCAAATCTCCTTAAACTTTATAAAAACCTAGTATTAGTTGACGTAGAAGTTTAGTAGTAGTTTACTTTTCATGATTCCTATGACTAAAATACATTTAAATTACATTTTCCTTCAGAAAGTTCTAAGTTAAAACACAAATAAATTTCATCAATATTTTTTTCAAAAGATAGAATAAGCTCAATTCTTGATTACTCATTTTTTTATCAAATTCTCAATCCGTCATTGATATTTGTTTCCTATTAACTTGTAAATTAAAATATGTAGCCTCACATTCTAACTTTATTAAGCCTTACTAGCTATAAAATCTTTAATTAATCATTTAATTGTAAAACAAAATAATAACCCTTTAACCCTACATTACTACCTTATTTCCTTCTAATCTAATTATTCCTGTTAATATTTGTCTCCCCTTAAAACCAACCACTTATTTCCTTTCCATTAACTTATTCCTTTTTACAAATAAACACGACCTAAATGTCCTTTATTATCGGTTTACTTTCCTCTATTTTTTATTTCGTTATTTTTATTATTTATAATATCATATTAATTATTCTAATCCTAACCAAATCCAATCTATTTATCTCTATCTACTCTATTATCAGTAACTCTATTCTTTCATTCTAGATTCCTATCTCCAGTGTGTGGCTAGTATCCTGCTCTCCTAGAGTTGATGAGTCTGGTCTGAACCTTATCCTTCAGTCTGGTCTCGCTCTCTCTATCCTGAGTTCTCTCCAGAAGCTGCAGATCTATGACCACAACAGGAGACTAACTAATGAAGAGTTGGCGGACATCTTGTCTTACTCCTCACAGTGTACAAGCTTGAAGGAGCTGTGGTAAGTATTCCGGTAAAGATGTTAGAATCATCATAACAGTTAAACAGGGAATTAATTTAATTAATAAAAGTTATCAATATTAAACTAACAATAGAGAATGTAAAGTCTGCTGTATTTTAATGTCAAGGATTGGATTTAATTAATTTAGTTGAATTTATTTGAATAATTAGGTCATTGAGAAAGGAATTCTGTAGGATGTTATAATAAATAAAACAAAATATAATGGATTAAAATAGGGAATATCTTAAGAGGGTGTTGGTAAGAGAGGTGTGAGGGGTGGGTGGGGGTTGTTCAAAAACGTTCTTTGTTTAGTTTATTGTTAACATTTAACTAAGAAATAGGATTTAGAATGACAGGAATGTATATTAGGATAAAATAAGATATACACAAGGTAGTTGGATTTAATAATTCTAGCGAGTAAAATAATTATTCTAAAATAGTTTTATAAGGAATAACTGTTACTTTTGACTGAAACCTCCGAAATTTTTGATTTTCAATTATTTACAATTAATCTAAGAATTTCTCAATGAAAGAGATTGAAAATCGTTATTTATTTTAAAGCAGTAAATGATGGCAATAAAAATAGCAATAACTTATAACTTTGTTGTTATAAACTCCCCAAAATTGTGATCAGGTCATAATACAATTAAATGTATACCAATGATAATCGAGCGGCAAATAATTTTTTTTTTTTTTTAAATTGTCGAAATTTCAAAAATAGTTACTCAAAATAAGTAAACAAATTGAAACAAAATTAAAGTTAACAAAAAGTACATAAATAATTGCAATTGAGTTAACTATAAAGAAATCAAAAATGATCGCCATAAATATCATCAAAGGCAAATCTGTATCTGATAAATTTCAGAGGTTCAAATTGAATCCATTTAAAACTACTTCAATTTCTTATTTATAGTTTGAAATACGATGTTATACAAAATAATCTAAATTTATATTTATGCTTCTATTTAACCTAATTGTAAACAATAATTAAAATTTAACCGAGAGCTTCAGCTTTGTATAATTCATAACTTTAAACAAAAAACTTAAATATTTTAATATTCCTCGTATAAATGTTACTTCATACTTGATTCGATCATGACGTCCCTGCTTGGTCCTTTACAATTCAGTGTTACTTAATCCTCCCAGACCCCCCAACACCCCCACCCCCCCCCCCCCCCAACCCCCAACCCCTCCTCTCGCTCCTCCTCTCGCCTTGAAATACATGAGAAAAGAAAGCTGGTTTACATATATGTTATATGTGAAATACCGCCATTCCATGAATAACTGTAACCGCGGAGAAAGTAGCACTAGAAATAATACACTTTTGGGAGTTTTGTTTGGTCTGACCATAAAAAACAAATATAACACAGATTGTTTATTCCATGTGTAGACTAAATACTTAACCCGGTCCCAGTGTGCTCTTGGGTAAGTTTAGTCTCGCCCCTCTGCCCACTCCCCTTCAGGCACCTTACCTGTACCCTCCACCACTCCCTTTGCCACCCCTCCCCCATCCCCGTGGTACATAATCGCTTTTAGAGGGCCCTTCAAATCAATTCCGTTTCTACCCGATATATAAATCATCACCGTTTTAGTACACACAGTAGGCCTATATACTCTGCTTGTACAACAGTTTTCTGCGCAGAAGATTGATTCAAACAATTTATTTCGTTAACAGTATAGATGACACACCTGGATCTCCCGTTAATACCTAATTAGCATAATAATAGATGACACGAGCCGGTTAAAGCTAATGAATAGAAAGATAAACGAGCCACGTGTCTATCGTACACGTGGAATGTTGTAAGTTCTGTCATACAACGTAACCATGGAAACTGACGATAAGTAGGTCAGTCCGTGTCTAGCCGTGGCTGGGAATAATGCATCATTTTATTCAATACTCTGGTTAGACATATCTAATAGCTAATCAGTGATATGTCATATGCCATGATATTATGGCGTGTTCTCATTATTATTCTCTGTTTATATATTTTAAATGAATTAACTTGATTTCCTTGGTTGTTTAATACATCCCTCTTGCTCCTCTCCCTAATTTTATGTAAAGAATGTTTTATTTCCCTTACTTCAATTTTTCTTTCTTTATGTACCTCTCATTGGGGTTTGGAAGTCTGCCTAACTAACACATAATTGAATAGCCCTTTATGTTACTCACATATCCAATATGTGACTACAAACATTGCGGGTTCTTAATTGCCTAGTGATATGAAGAACGCTTTTTTTCTGTGAAGTTGATTAAACGGTTAAACGGTGGAGATAAAATATTGCTCGTGTTTAGCAGGGAGAAAGTAATGCGAAGGTTCAGGTCGCCTTACCAAATCTGAAATATAGTAATAATTACCAAGTTAAAATATTTCTCAGCCATAAACCATTAACAAGCAAACAACAACACCAACAAGAAAACAAAGCACAGGAGACCCTTTAAGATTCGTTTGATGAGATATTTGATCTCTTTAAATATCGAATTGTATACTGCACTAGTTCTTTTTATCTACATAGAACAGGCGAAAGTGATTGAATTATTCCATCAAAGTTTAAAATGTATAATGGACAACGGCAATTAGAAATCGATTTCAAATTTGCAAGTTAACTGTCTTTAGCGAATTTAGAAAGGCTAAGAAGGCTGTCATCATCACCTTCAGACTTTATTCCAAATGGTTTTATTGTAATAACACACGCTAACAAAATTAAGCACAGATTTCTATCCCCGGTACACAATGGTTGAACCTACAAGTTAACAATCAAAATAAACACTAAATACAACTGCCAGGGTCATATCCAGGTCGTAAATATGGCCACGTTCATTTAGTTTTGTTGCTGAGAAGGGGGAAATAAGAAGCAGTTATTCACTTGTTGAAAAAATGAATTCATTGTGTCATAACTTGCGATGTTTTACATGAACCATGGTGGTATACTGATTAAAACTAAACATAAGTATACTGTAATAGTCACATGGTCGACAAGTAAAAAGAAAAAGACAGGAAAATAAAACAGAAAAAGAAACCGGTGGAGAGAGGTGTTGTGTTCTTGGGAATACAGTTAGTAGAGATCTGTGGGTTATTGTATTCCGTCGGTCGCACATCCGGGGTTTTCCTTACGTCAAATCTCAGCGAATTAAGTGAAAACATGTCAAGTAATTGTGCCTTAATATCGCGAATCTACGCTTTCAGAACGCATAAAGAGAAAGATGAATGCTCTACGCATAGACCGCTAGGCATAATAATGCAAGATAAAGTTGTGCACACTTCGTGACGGGTGGGCTAGGTGTTTCAGCGGGTGTAAAATTGAGTAAACCTTGTAAACACGATATCTCAAGAAGAAAAGCTTGGATCAATCTTGCATTTCGTGTGAAGGAGTACCGCATTGAGTTCAAGATACCTATCGTTTCTGGTGGAGGCCCAAGTCCATTTGGGGTCACTAGAGGTCAAATTGTGAAAACCTTGTAAACACGATTACTCCAGAAGGGAAGGTTGGACGAAACTCATATTTAATATGTTGTTGGTACACGTTCAGTACAAGATTTTATTGAGGTCAAAGGTCATTGGAGTCAACAGACGCCAAATGGTGGAAACCTTTTTTAATAGGCTACCGTATCTCCCACAAACCAGCCTATCAGATAACGTGTGTGTTACGCCTCATACGAATATGAGGCTATTGGCAATTGGAAATGAGGTTATGGGCATCCGTAGAATCTAAAACTGAAAACACGAACATATTTGCATTTGCTTCAACGTGCCGCTCGGAAGCCTTATTTTGCGTGCAGAAAGGTGTACTTTGTAATACAGCGGTTCTGGTAGACGTTTTCGTCTTATTTCATGTTGGATGTAGTTTCGTTGTGACCAGGCAGCGTTTATGAAACTTAACAGTTCGTCTAGTTAGATTTTTTTACTATGACCAATCTCAATGCGAAATAATTGTGTAAAATGGTCTTAGTTTGGCGGTGAGTTCACGAGCTTTTGTCTGGATTGTCTGTTGATCTCAATTTGTGTAGTTTCTTCCACCAGTTTCAGCATAGCTAGGCCTTAAAAGTAAGTTCGACTTTCGTCACGTTTATGATTATGGGACAACTTGAACAAATATGGCTAGGCATGTGAGCAATTTTATATTGTCTAGGCCAGCTGCGGTTGGGTATATTAGGGTTCGTTAACACAACAACGTGAAGAATACCAGTCAAAATACCTATACACTTATGATGGCAAAACATCTCCTTAATTATTTCTTAAGGCTATTTTCCTACTAGCTATCAGTAATAATTCGCAAAGTATAGAACAATTTAAGGAGTTTTGAGACAAGTTTGCTGTTATTACTGCTAGGAATTTTGGAAGAGAGATGCTCTTACAACCTCAGATGATCATTGCGTAAAAGATCGCCTTGATTTAGGCAGTGAAATGGAGTAGTAGCGATATTTTTCGCGCATCAATCTGCAGCTAAAAGACAGATAATTATTTGGGAAATTGTACGAAGTCGCCGTTCTAATTGAGCAGCGGTTCAACGTAGCAGTGAGGTACTGTATATGCTTAGGACTCTCGCACACCTAGTTTCTGTATAGTATATGCCTAGTAAATTAGCGGAGCCCTAATGTAACAGAAGCCAAGCTATCTTCGTAGGTATTTTTACAGATGTTGTATTTTTAATTGTTTGAGACACTACAGTAGGCCTAGATGCTTATTTATGATTCTGCGTCATGTTTTACTTCGTACTGCAAGAAACATGACTTTTCTAATGCGCAATTACGTAGCACCTTGCATCTGCCTAACCTTTGTTCATAGAAAGTATTGATGTTGCAGATCTGTACTTTGGAGACTTGACCAACAATCATAGGCCTAGTGGCGAGTGAAATTTGGCGAGTAGATTTTTAGTCACGGTCGCCAAAGAGCGAGTACTTGCAAAAATATTTGCAGAGGCCTGAAAACCTTCACAATAGCATTTCTGATGGTAGAAAACATGTATACTTTTCATACATGGTATATATGGATTTGCCACATTGAGTACAAGAATCATATTGCTTGTGAGGTCAAATCTCCTATAGGTCACCAGAGGTCAAACTCTGAAAAACCTTTTACATGATATGTAACGATGGAAATATTGGATACCTCTAATACTTGGTGTGTGGATTCATAACATTGAGTACAAGACCCCTATTGTGCTTGACGGAGGTGTGTATAGCCACGTACAGTAGACTGACCTGTGTTATCATACCGTAGCGTTATTGTAACAGCTGTGCATTGAAGTCATCGAAACCTCAGTGCATTTTGAAATCTGGTTATCTTGGAATGGAGAGGTGGGGGTGTTCTCCAAATATGACTTGCGTCCGTTGGGAGGAGTCTAAACGGGGAGACCACTTTTATTAAAATATAACCTTTAATAAATAGTTTGCAATGCTGTATCAATATAAATTATGAGTTTAACAATTGTTTCCAGTATATTGCCTACATGTGTACATTGAGTTGTTATGTCCGCTATAGCTCTTACGTTATATATAAAATTAATGAAATATTCGAAAGCGCCTGTTTTAACCAGTCAATGTATAGATACAGAAAACAAACGTTTGTAAAGAAAAACGTTTTACATAAGAAGTAGCAGTATTTATGCGTTAATTATGCTAATTAGATACAAGGAACGTAACCCATATACTTTCTTTCCATTGTCCAGAGTAGTGTTTTACATAGAACTGGGCAATTCAGAAATAAGGTAGGGTGATACTGAGCTAGACTTGAACATATTAATTGGATATTATGCACTATCTGTTACCGGTTAATCCAGAACATTTCATTTCATGCTCGATAAAGCCACCTTGCTATAGTAAGGAATCTCACAGACAATATATTTGTATATGCACATGCTCCTTCTCTTATATTTTGAAGGGAACAACATATTAGCAAGGCTGTCAAATATTTTTTTTTTCATAGTGTACATGCTGGTTTAGTATAACAGTCTCGGCATTTGGGTTAGTCGAGACAGACTGAATTACTGCTTGGCTTGATGAGTCGCCATATTGTAAGGGGATGGTGATATTATAACGAATTTCTCCTTTAACAACATTTTTGTATTTCACTAAACTCATAGCAATCAGAAACAATCATAATAATAATAATAAATAAGTTCTTAATATAGCGCCAAATATACCAAAAGGCCTCTAGGTGCTTTACAAAACCTAAAACAAATAGAAACAAAAAGACAGAGAAATCAAAGGAAATAAAAAGTCTAGAAAACACATAAACGAAAATTAAACAGTATGTAAAATAAGAACACAAAAATTTTAAAACACGAGAAGACTATAAAACAGACCAAAACCTATAAAACCAAAAACAAAACAAAGGATAAGCACAAGAAATAGAGTTATTCAATTAAGTAACAGTCTAGATGAAACCACGAGCATAGAAAAGTGACAAAATCACGTAGAGAAACTAAAAAGATGTGATTTTAAAATTTTCTTAAATAAGGCGAGAGATTTGGAGTCTTTATATTCTGTGGTAGGTCGTTCCAAAGCTTCGGTGCAGCGACCGAGAAAGCGCGATCTCCGTAGTTCTTGGTTGAGAAAATTAAAATTTTCTCAACCACACATTCAAATATTTAAAAATTCATAATGAATAATCATATGCTACCACAAAGGTTCATGGTCTCATACCTCCCTCTACCCCTACCACTAGCTCAGTTAATTCATATCGACCCCACGCAAGTTCTGTCTGTGGTCGATCTTTCATGGCGTTTGCCTGAAAATAATAATATTTAGAAAGATATGCCAAAAAGATCAGATTGCTGAAAAAGAGGTAAAACGAGTGTTGTTAACTCCCCACATGTCACACCACGATCCATATGGTATATTTACTTGTTCAAGTTACCAGTATAAAGACACTTAGTGTAGATTTCACTGAAAATGTTTGCGATGAACCCGTCCATTCACCTTGTCTGGGGCAACGGAGCCGTGAAAGAGGGTGGGGGTGCGTCGGTTGGGGTGGTGGGCTGGGGGGGGTGATTGGGCACATGCTCCTCCACTCTTCTGATTACCCTTAAAGTGTCCTCCGTTTGTAATTAAAGTGCCCTCTTGTTGTATTTTTGTAACAAGTGCCTTTATGTCTAAAACTGCTAATTGGCTTAAAAATAATAGTTATGATAAAAAATGTAATTCAAAAGTACCGGTATAAAGTAAACTTTTGTTGAAAACATTCAAATACTTGAATTTGTTACTCTGTACATTATACTATACGTTTAAAGGAATGCACAGAGTATTCATTTTGAGAGGTTTCAAATAATTTGACATTTTAGGGTTTTTTTGCGTAAAATCAAAGTCACATGTTCCACTGCCCCTCAGTGGTTGTGCCTCCACCTTCCAATAAAACTTTTCTTTTCTAAATCAACGAAGATCACATTAGTGGGATTCTTAACAAGGTATGAAGAGGAAGTTGTAACAATTCCTTGGTATGAAGGGAGTTGGATATTTTGGACACATGCAGCCAGTGGCGGCGGAACCGGGGGGGGGGGCTTGGGGGGGGGGCTCAGCCCCCAATGAAAAAGTTGAGGGGGCAAATGCATGATAAGCCCCCCAATATTTACCAAGGCTCCGAAGCGTGCATCTCCCCATTTTTCAATGCATACTTGTCGATCTGTCCGATGCACACGTATACTATATAGGTGTAATAATTTTAGTAATTGCTGGGGAACCCTGGTCCCTCGGCCCGTCCCCTGGATATAGACCACATTGTCACCCCAACCGCGTCTTCACGCCCCGTGAAAAGTGGAAGCAGTGAGTGTGAGTACCGGTAAGCGTAACACAACTTCGTCTTAGGCCAATGACTTGCCTCATTTCAGCCAGTTCTCCAACATCCCCTTACTTAGTGGCGGAGCGTCCATATATACAGTCAGGGGGCGGACCCACCCCTCCCCCTCCTGACGGACTCAAATGGACTGCTGGCGCCCTTTTCAGCTTTTCACTACTTTGAACTTATTCGCGATTATTGACTATTTTATTGCGCTCTCATATACCTATTGACATTTGTCATATTCTGTTGGTGTATAATTTTCCGACAAAATGGCGACGACACATATTTATTCTCCGTTTATCTGCAAATTAGCAAGGCCCGGAAAGGGTCATTTCCTGCAATCTAGGGAGTAACTTTACTCAAAAATTTTCTGTACGCTCCGCGCCAAGCTGTGGTGGCGCTCCGCTTAGATAGTGTCGAAAGCGCCCCTACAGACCATTCTTGCCTCCTCTGACCAATATCCCTAGCTCCGCCACTGCCCTTACTACACTCAAAAACGTCTTTGCGAGTACACTACGAGTAATAGCTACTCTCTTAAAACACCATCGAATATACAAATTACAATGTTTTTACAGACTTTTATGTGCAATCTGAGAAATTGCAGGCTTGAGACCCATATTTTAGGGCTAGGTATTCGCAGCATAAAACACTCGGGAAGTGCCGTTTCCGGCCATCTGGGGGTTTGAAAAAAAACCAAAATTTTCTTGTACGCTCTGCGCCAACCGATGGTGGCGCTCCGCTTAGATAGTCTCCACACATTAGCCCCCCAATAATTTTTCCGTTCCGCCGCGCCTGCATGCAGCTCTTTATTGAGAACATATTTGAATTTGAAGATTTGATTGTGTTATGGTTAAGGGAACTCCTATAAACTCCACAAAAACGTTATAAATTTGTAAAATTGGATTCGGATCAATGACGAAATAACAACTCGTGCAATTTTTTTTAATTATTGAAGGTTGATATTGAATAAATACTTAAATAGTAAGGAACCTTGGTATATCTGCCTTGTTCATGTAGTAACATTTTGTGTACCTTGTTACTGAAATCACCCGAGAGGAGCAGTTGCTGCGCCCAGTTAAGAATGTTGCTAAGTCCTTGACCCTCCTATCCTTCTCCCTTCCATTATTCCTCCGTTTCAGTGCAAGTTTTTGCAGGATTGTCATCCCGCCATTACGTCGAAAAATGTATTTTGTAGCATATTAAACTCTTTTGAGATTAAGAAACAATTTTTCAGCTTTTATATTAATTATTTTTAGATTTTATATCTTACCACTGAACTCTAACAATCTCAAACATTTAAGCTCTCATTTAAAAGTGAGAAGGATTCACGAAGACGAAATATATAATCAATTAATTTGCCGACAATAAAATACGATATAAATCACGTGATCCAAACGGAAAATGGCAAGCGGCTGTTACATGGATTGACTCAGTTTGTGGTGTACAACGTTGTATTTCTACATGTTTGAACAACTTTATATTAATTAATAATTTAAACATATAAACAGTTTAGCCAAGTCTGATCACGTGGACGACTATACATTTCAAAATATCAACCACATTCAATTTTACATGCAGCAGTTCCAACTATCATCATTAGTATACATTATTATATACATTCTCATTCATTCTTCGTAGAATCGTTTAAACACAAGACTTGTGATGATAATTAATTCTGATCAGAATTATCAATCAGATGTGATTTATTTCCTTGTTATTTGTTGTTTACTTTGTTTATCTTCATTGATTTGGTAAACAATAAACCTGACTAGCAGGACATTCCTCTACGTCTTCTACATCTTACACGATTATTACTCTACTTCTCTCCATAGGTTTTATCGGTACGATCTGCCAGACACTATTCCGGTTGGATCCATTCCATCATCATTGAAATCAAGAAATGTGAAAGGTATTGTCACAATGAAGTCATAATGTATACATTTCAAATTTCTTACATTTATGAAAGACTTTACCAACTATGTGAATGTCTGTTGACTGGTTGATTGTTGTTGATTCACATACAATAGAGTAATGAATCAGCAACACATGATTGCCAGTTAATATGAAGGAGACACCCAAAACAGAGTCTTGTAATGGTAAACAACTAACCGAACAATATAAATTTAACAACACTTAATATTGCTAAGCTTGGTTGATTTAAGAGATAAGTCAAATTCCTTACATTTCGCTCTTTCGAGATCACAGCCCTATTAGTTGTTTTAGTGAGTAGCAATCAAATCAATTGATGCCTTAAATCTATTTCCGAAAAGTAGTGGAACCATATACACGGAGTCTGTCCCCGACAAACAAACAAACAAACACATATATACACATCCACACCTCCGCTTAAACCATTCTTTCAATCTAAATTGCAGAATAAAGCCCCAAAGTTAAGCTTAATTCTTTTCCAAGTTTTGCAAACGAAATTGTTGTTTCTCTGATAGCAGCAAAATGTATTAAAAAATAAACGAAAACAAAGCAGAGACCAAACATGTATCGGAACTGTTGGTACTAGATGTACCGTACTCGAAATATTCTGATGGTTATAATTATCATAAAGACTTTACAAAGGCAACGATACGACACTCGATCTGCAATTGTGTACCGGAACAGAGAGTGGTGAAAGACGACATTATATAAGGGGTGGAGGGGGTTGGGGGATATGTGGTCCCTCCCCGGAAAAGGGAAGTTTAGACTTCTGTAACGCTACTCCACGACACCTACGATCAGGGAACAGCAGGGTTTGGGGCGTCTACTATGACCCTTGTGGCCAGCTAGTATAGGAACGGAAACTTAATGGAAAACATACACAAATCAGTAGGCAGAAACATTTATATTAGAGTAACGACGGGCTTCTGTATTCAATAAGCATAGCAACCACTCAAAAAGCACATATAATCAGGGAGCAGTGCTGATCTACCTTTAACTATACGGTTTGTGTACATTATAAACACAGACAATAACAACTAGAACTCGGTTTGTGTGGGTACAAATGCATTACAACATTCCCACAACCTAAAACAAGGCAAATACAATAAACTCTCCCTCTTGTAGCCCGTTACGACTAACGAGACTATAAAGTTAACAAATACTACACTCGAACATATCCGCTGTCATTCCGATCCAGCGTCTTAGCCCGGTCGGGCAACCATCGAGTGGAGTAGCCCCTTCCCTATGACAGTATGTACCAGCGTCTAATAGGGACGACCGGCGTCTATAAGTATTGACCAGCGTCTAATTTGCCCAAGGCCATCAACAGTATGTGTTTAACAAGGTACACACAGTAAAACCTGGATGGAGCAAGAGTCCAAACAGAATTCAAAATACTTGTAAGTTGTAACAAACTGTCTTCTCACACGAGTGTGTATTACTGCAGGTCTTGAGTGAATGAGTCACTAATTTGTGGGGGAACTAATCAACCCATTTAAAATAAAGTAATTAATAAGAGTAAATATTCATAATCATTAGATGATAAAATACAATAAGCATAAAACTATTGTCAAGGACAATGGGGCCAACATACCGTCTGGATACATAATCAACAATAATAATTATAGCATATAAAGTGTAACTTCTCAAGGTCACAGGGTCTAGCATGCCAAAGAGCCTATGAGGTGAACAGGAATTAAATTACTAATGGTCATAAACAAAGGGGCGTGTGCACCTATACCGCATGATAACATATAACATAGTAACATTCAAATAAGTGTCAACTCAGCAAAGGTAAAATAATTCCAACTAGCAATTATAACCAATATGACCAATCAAACATATTAAGTAATTTAGCCTAAATCACCTCACAGTCCCGTTAACATGGTGAAGGATTAAATAATATGCTAACCCCTCTTGAGTTTGCATATTGCCAAGGACGTTACCATAATAACCGGCAACAATTAATAGTAATAGTCATGTACAATAAAAGTGAAATATATATGTTAGGGGTGGCTGGTAATAATTAAATAAGCAAAGAACACTTCTAGTATTCTAATGACAACACAGTCCTCTTATTGTGGTAAGCAAAACCCATAATTACCCCCACATGAATGCATCACTCTAGGATTATAGGGGCAATGCTTTACATATAAATAGCAAAGAAATAAACTTGTGTAAATAACCACAGTCACAGCTGTTACCATGGTAACAAGGTGAATCAGGTAGACAACACCCATGGAGATACATAGGACGCATAAGTTAGCACATTTAACGAGCATTACTACTAGCATATAACCACATTGGAAGTATGGTCAAGGTAGATAATATAAATTAACAGTTCGGGAGGAACTGAAAACATGTAAATAACACCTATGATATACAAGTAAATATATCACTTCACAAGTAAATGCATATTGGGCCTGCTCAAGCCCTAGGCTAACAACAGGTAAAGTATCCGACTGCCATGTCTTAAAACTAATAATCTTGGGATGATTACTATCAAAATAAGTAATGAGAAAGCAACATGCAATCTGGGTAGGCACAATCCCTTTAACACAGCTGTTAAAATAGTTGCAAATGACAACAATTACTATGAGAGGATTCTTGGGAGAAATCCTCAATAGTTAACATGGCAATCAAATAAATTACAATAGTACATATATGCTAGGGAAGCAACTTAACAATTATAGAAATAGAATTCTTACCTGGATGGAGCAAGAGTCCAAACAGAATTCAAAATACTTGTAAGTTGTAACAAACTGTCTTCTCACACGAGTGTGTATTACTGCAGGTCTTGAGTGAATGAGTGATCAACCCCTGGCTCATAGGGTATTTAAACCCATCCAGTCCATGTGACCGAAGCAAAGGGAGGCTTGTCCCTAACCAGCCCTGCCACATCAATACACACAGCTGACAGATTTATCTACGCGCACTTCCCCAACACAGACATTGTCATGTAATTATCAGGAGGCAATTAATAGGGTACCAGTTAGCACCAAAGGTGATTAGCCCTATTCAAATTGGTGGGAACTCCGAAATAGACAAACTCCCAGCCCTGAGCGGGTGAAACAATTGCTAAGAGATACATACAAGGGTAATAAATTATGTCAAGTGGTGATCCCTAAATGGGGGTATAAGTGGACAAGCTGTCCCTCAATTAATCAGATGTAGGAGATCTGGGAGGAAGAAGGTTGTCGAAATAGGGCATAACTTTCCAGTTCAAGTCATGAACTTAAGGGGGCTTAAAGCAATAGGGGAGCATAGGGTGAAAGTAGTAGCTTGCTACACTCTCCCCACCTAAAATGTTGCCGTCCTCGGCAACCTGTATCGAAGAAGAAATACAAGTTAATATGTACATGATATAACCTCATGTCTATCGACCAAGGCTACAGGGCACCCACCTGCCCGTGAAGCGAAGACTATCCCCCGCCAGTTGCCAATCTGGTATTTCTAGGCCTTCGGGGTACTGCAAGAGAGAATAATTTAACATTAATATCTGCTGCTCACCATAAGCCCTTGCAACATCTGTGTATGTTGCTGGTTCAACATCATCTGCTGATGCATGAGGTCCACCATTAGTGAATGGTCAGGCCCAGGTGATATAACAGCTGCTGAAACAGGAGAAGACGACACATTGGGTGTACCCAAGTCACCGTAGTTCAACCGAGATATTGGCGCTGGTTTCCTCCTGGGTCTCGGCATGAAAACGTCTTCAGGTGGCTCCAACAGTTCTGGCGGTGGTGATGGAAGTTCATTTATAATGGGAGGAGGCTCCAGAGGACCGTCATTCGGGACGATGATGTCCACCGGCTCGGGCATGGGGAGTCGCTCCTCCACCACATCCTCTTCTGCCAATAGGTCAGGGTCCACCTCAACTACCTGCTCACCTGCACCGCCCTCCCCAACTTGATCCTGAGGAGGTACATACATAGGTAGTCCACCGAAATACCTTACCTCATCCTCTTCGTCAGTGTCAGAGTCAGTTGCAGGGGAAGAAACCTTGGCCTTTCGCCTTGTCCTAGCCCTAGGGGCAGGTGGCACAGGGACCTGGCGTGGTTGCTTTGGCTGAAACCCACAGGGTAACAACATATTTCGGTGAAGTGTGCGGTGGGGGCCGTCGCCATAACTGGGCTTCACCTCATACACTGGCATGTTGTCCCCACATTGTCTCACCACAACATACACCTGATCCTCCCACCTGTTTGCTAACTTCCGTCCTCCATGGGGCCGGACATTTCTGACCAGGACACGATCTCCCGATGCAATAGCCTGCTCCCTGACAGTGGCATCATAATTCTTGCGATTGGCAGCTGATTTCTTCTCGGCCTGTTCAGAAGCAAGTTTATGTGCCCTCCGCAAACGGTCCTTCAAACGCTTCACATAGGTGTGATGAGAAGTGGGTTGGTCTGTGTCGGGAGCCAGGCCTAACTTGAGATCGATAGGCAGGAGAGGCTCCCTACCAAACATAAGGAGGTAGGGTGACTCACCTGTGGCATCGTTCCTGGTGCAGTTGTAAGCATGCACCAGGGGTGACACGTGACTTCGCCAACTCTCCTTCTTCTCATCCTCCAAGGTACCAAGCAAATTGAGGAGGGTCTGATTGAACCTCTCGCATTGCCCGTTACCTTGGGGGTGGTAAGGCGTCGTCCTCGATTTCTTAATCCCAAGGGTCCTGCAGAGTTCCTGAATAACCCGGGACTCAAAGTCACGACCTTGGTCGGAGTGAAGTCGTTCTGGGAAGCCATAGTGCACAAACACGTGCTCCCAGAGGGCCTTCGCCACGGTGGTAGCCTTTTGGTCCCTCGTGGGAATAGCAAAAGCGTACCGGGTGAAATGGTCAGTGAGCACTAGCACGTTTTGTGTGTTCTTAGAGTCCGGCTCAATCTTCAGAAAGTCCATACAGAGTAGCTCCAATGGTCTGCTTGTTGAGATTGTGACTAACTTTGCTGCCTTTGAAGCTTTGGCTTTCCTCCGAACACATGCCTCACAGGAACGGCATTGGTCCTCAACATATGACTGCATCTTGGGCCAGTAGAACCGGGATCGTATGAGGTCCTTTGTACGGTCCATGCCCGGGTGACCGACGTCAATATGAAGGCCTTTGAAGGCTGTCGCCCGGTGACTCTGGGGTAGAATTAATTGAAATTTAAACTCACCGTGAGGGTCTTGTCTTCTGCGGTATAGTACCCCATTCCTCAGCACCAGTTTGTCCCACTGCCGAGAGAGCAACTTCGCCTCTGGACCCATGTCTTCAACTTGGGCTGAAGTCGGTTTTGAACCTGCAATGACACTTTCCAGTACCGGGTGTATACCAGGGTCAATGTGTTGGAAATTCTGCCAGTCCTCCGGCGTCACACCTGGCAATGCCTCTTGTCCACCCGGTACTGGGCCCACAAAACAATTGGGTACTGCCCCCAGAGAGTCAGTGAGTGTCTCCAATAGGGTTACCTCACCCACATCAACATCTTCAGCATCACTAGGTTCGTTCTTATGTTTGTAAGTCCCAACCTGTCTACAGCTAGCTGAATGGTTAGGCAGTCCCTGGAGGGAGCATATAGCAGCTGTGACCTCACAACTGACTACCGTCACACTCTGACTATGGTACAAACTGTTCGTCCCGACGGTGTCGAATGAGGCCTTACCTAAAAACTTCTCCCTCATCTGCGCGGTCTGACGCTGGAAGTCCAGGTACTCATCATCGTCAGCTGGAGGTTGATGGGGACGTCGTGAGAGGGCGTCGGCAGCCTGGTTATTCCTACCTGGTTGATATTTCAGGTCGAACTGGAAGTTCGACAGAGCTGCCAACCACCGATGGCTAGTGGCATCCAACTTAGCTGTGGTGAGCACATAGGTCAGGGGGTTATTATCAGTGACAACTAAGAATTTATTACCATACAAGTAATCAGAAAACTTAGCTGTCACCGCCCACTTAAGGGCCAGAAATTCCAATTTATGGGCGGGATAATTAGTCTCACTCTTTGACAAACCCCTACTAGCATACGCTACTGGCTTAAGCTTGCCGTCATGCTTTTGATACAGTGCTGCGCCAAGGCCTGATGTGCTTGCATCTGTATGGAGGATGAAAGGTTCTTCGAAGTTGGCAAAGTGGAGCGTTGGTGCGGTAGTGAGCCGGTCTACAAGACTACTGAAGGCGGTTTGGCAATCCTCAGTCCAGTTGTCTCCAAACGGGGTATCTGGGGATGGTCGCCCCCCAGCCTGAGGTCTCTTCCCTGCACGGGGCCCACCTCGTCGCTTGCGAACAGGCTCATACTGAGTTGACAAGTCATTCAGGGGTTTGGCAACCTTACTGTAGTGTTCTATAAACCGCCTATAGTAACCTGCAAAGCCCAAAAAAGACTTCAGCTCCCTCACGTTCTTGGGACGGGGCCATGTCGTCACTGCAGAGATCTTGTCTGCGTCAGTCTGTACTCCCTCTGCAGAGATGACGTGGCCAAGACACTTCACTGATGGCCTCAAGAACTGGCATTTGTCAGGGTTCAACCTAAGACCATATTCCCTGAGGCGGGTTAAAACCTTCTCCAACTTCTCCTCGTGCTCCTCCAAAGTTCGAGAAAAGATCAGAAGGTCGTCAAGGTACACCAGTACGTCAGTGAATGCCATGGAGCCCATGCATTTCTCCATCAGGCGCTGGAAGGTAGCTGGTGCATTACAGATACCCTGGGGCATACGATTGAATTCATAAAACCCAAGAGGGCACCAGAATGCTGTCTTCTGTTTGTCCTCCTCCGCCATCTCAATCTGGTAATAACCAGACTTGAGGTCGAGGGAGGAGAACCAAACTGCACCTGTTAGGGAGTGAAAAATTTCCTCTATCTTAGGAATATTGTACTGGTCTTTAATCGTCCGGGAATTCAAGAGACGGTAATCCACCGTGAGGCGGAGGTCACCATTCTTCTTCCGGACCAGTACAATAGGGGAAGCATATGGGCTCGATGACTCCCTTATAATCTCCTTCTGCAGGAGCTCCTGGATGTGCTCACGTGCATCAGCAAAATCGGCAGGAGGAATCCGTCGACTCTTCTGCCTGAAGGGTGTGTCATTGGTTAGTTGGATGTGATGTTTCACCTCAGAAGTTCGGCCAATATCCAGGTCATCTCTGGAAAACACATCAATGTGTCTTAACAAAACCTGGCGTATCCGATCCCGCCACTCCCCGGTGATGGGCGAATCTTCCAAGGTGAATGGTACCGAGGTACCATCACTGTTAGTATCAATAGTGACAGTCCGACTACCAGCATTACCGTGGCCACGTGAGCCTACTGGCTCTACATGGCGAGGCAAGAAGGCCTGACCAACTAGCTTGCCCCTCTGCAGCCGAACTGTCCGGTTAGAGTTGTTAGTGACCCTCACCTGCAGGTGAGTAGGGCCATGGGCTGGCATGGTTGTGAGGAAAGGCTCCACCGCCATGCTACCTGACAAAGCAGTATGTTGCTCCACCAGCATGAGTGCCTCCCTACCCAACCAGTTGGGGATAGTACAGAGTACCTCTGTAGTTACTCTTGGGGCCAGAGTGGTATGTTGGAATAGCTTCAGGGACCCAAGTTGGCCATTCCTACCACATTTGGCTTGCGAGGCAGCCAGTCGGTAAGCTGCTGCCCAGGCGTCGCTGACCCCTAAACTCTTGACAAACTTCTTGCCACCCAACCGTCTACAGTCCCTCAGGAGCACTTGCAGTAATCTAGTGTTGGTGCCAATGAGCACTGGGGCATTCCCACTTGACTTGCAGTCCTCAAGGACAAGTGCAAGGGTCCTGACCTTCCTACCAGTCCCAGCATCCTTTGCGTCCGGGGTGAGGTTCAACGTGATGTACCCCAAGTATGGGACATCATAACCCCCAGCCCCTGTAAGGTCCAACTCGCTCAGCGGCATCAGATCCCTGTGCGATAGGTGGGAGCGGTAAAACTTCTCTGACACGCAGGTCACTTGGGACCCTGTGTCGAGTAAGGCCTTGCACTTGACCCCATCTAGGAGAACTGTGGTGGTGGGAGATTCCCCTACCAACCCTTCTGGGATACCAACACTATGACCACCCTCCTGTACTACCCTGTGGGAGCCCATTACTGCAAAGGCGCCAGCCCGCTCCCTTGGGGGCGCCCCCCATCGTTTCCCGACTGGCAGCGCTCCAACAAGCGACGCTGTACCAGCACAGGATTGGTGGGGTTGCGGCACTCCCGTAGCATGTGCCCCTTCTCGCCACAGTTATAGCACACCAGCCCCTTCTTAGAGGTGGGTCCTTGACCCCGATAGCTGGGGGATGGGGACTTCTCTTGCTGTAGCTTGGCAACAGCCCCTTTTAGTTCCTCGATAGTAGCCATGAGTTCAGCCATGCCCAATTCTTTCTGCGGGCCAGGGCTGGGCGGTAGAGGTAGGGCTTGAGCTAGTGGGGGCTGGACAGGTGGGGGAACCTGCACAGCTTGCAACTGTGCTCTGAGGTTCTCCACCTCTTGAAACAAATCCAACTTACCTGGGTCAGCATTGAGCTGCTTTAGGTTCGCCGTCTTGCGGGGCTCCTGGCTCTGCCTCCGTCGTGACCGGGCCTCTTCTGCAGACTCTTCTATTCGGACTTCTCGGAGGAGTTCCACCATCCCCGGGGGAGAGTCCTTCTGATTTCTCAGTTGGAGGGTAGCAACCAGGCTCTCGCTGTGGATGCAGCCCCGGATAAATTGAGTCAGCCTCATCTGGTCTGCGTCCTTCTCCGGTACCCCACCAAACTGCACAGCTTGGTCCAGTGCCTCCTCCAGTCTGGCCAAGTAAGTAGAGGGCCTCTCCCCTGCCTCCTGGAAGGTGTCTCTGAAATAAGAATAAAGATCCTCCCCTTCGCAGGCAAGGCCATATGCCTGGCTTAGCTGGTCCAGCAGGTCGTCAGCTGTGGCGGAGGGTCCCAGGGCTTGTACCGCCTTCCGGTAGATGGTGAGAGCTGGAGGGGCAAGGCCTTCGGCGAGCCTAGCCCTCCGCTCCTCCTCCTTCAGGTCGGGTCCTTCCACCAACTGCTTGGCATGCTGCACCCAGCTGAGGAAGGGGAGTTCCCCATTGGGAGTAGGGTACTTACCCGAAAACGTCCGTAGTTTTTTGTAGTGGCGACCCCCTCCGAAATCCGGTGGACGTGCTCCACTATCTCCCTTGGGACGTCTCTTTCGGGCCTGGGGATGTCCTCCAGGGTCTTATCATGCTGCTTTAGGAACTCCTCCAGCTTCTTGGGGAACTCGTCAGTCATGATAAAATTTATAAAATGTTATATGAAAAGAAAAAAATGAAAGGGCACTGAAAATAAGCAAGACAAAAGGGGGGAGGGGTGTTAATGAACCTAAATCCACCACATATGGGTTGCTAGGTTGTTTCCCAAAAATCCCTACAGCGAACGCGCGCCTCTCAACTGAGTGATACTAAGTGGCCAAGTCCTGTCAAGGTCTCACCTCGCCTTCAGCTCGGACACAGAACCTTAAGTTGCACCACTCACTCAAACCAGCCACAGCAGGAACACACACCTGTACAGAGATATAGAATAACAGACAATAAACATTACATGTATCTTAACATTGCTTCCCAATACTTTCCGTTACCAGAGCATATTATCATAATTGTGGCCATTTAAAAATTCCCACAATACACTTAGTTGGCTAAAAAATAACTACCAGACAATAAGGTCATTTAAAAAACGACTAAATTTTAAGAATTTAGTCTTGCAGACAGCCCCACGAATGGGCGCCAAATTTGTAACGCTACTCCACGACACCTACGATCAGGGAACAGCAGGGTTTGGGGCGTCTACTATGACCCTTGTGGCCAGCTAGTATAGGAACGGAAACTTAATGGAAAACATACACAAATCAGTAGGCAGAAACATTTATATTAGAGTAACGACGGGCTTCTGTATTCAATAAGCATAGCAACCACTCAAAAAGCACATATAATCAGGGAGCAGTGCTGATCTACCTTTAACTATACGGTTTGTGTACATTATAAACACAGACAATAACAACTAGAACTCGGTTTGTGTGGGTACAAATGCATTACAACATTCCCACAACCTAAAACAAGGCAAATACAATAAACTCTCCCTCTTGTAGCCCGTTACGACTAACGAGACTATAAAGTTAACAAATACTACACTCGAACATATCCGCTGTCATTCCGATCCAGCGTCTTAGCCCGGTCGGGCAACCATCGAGTGGAGTAGCCCCTTCCCTATGACAGTATGTACCAGCGTCTAATAGGGACGACCGGCGTCTATAAGTATTGACCAGCGTCTAATTTGCCCAAGGCCATCAACAGTATGTGTTTAACAAGGTACACACAGTAAAACCTGGATGGAGCAAGAGTCCAAACAGAATTCAAAATACTTGTAAGTTGTAACAAACTGTCTTCTCACACGAGTGTGTATTACTGCAGGTCTTGAGTGAATGAGTCACTAATTTGTGGGGGAACTAATCAACCCATTTAAAATAAAGTAATTAATAAGAGTAAATATTCATAATCATTAGATGATAAAATACAATAAGCATAAAACTATTGTCAAGGACAATGGGGCCAACATACCGTCTGGATACATAATCAACAATAATAATTATAGCATATAAAGTGTAACTTCTCAAGGTCACAGGGTCTAGCATGCCAAAGAGCCTATGAGGTGAACAGGAATTAAATTACTAATGGTCATAAACAAAGGGGCGTGTGCACCTATACCGCATGATAACATATAACATAGTAACATTCAAATAAGTGTCAACTCAGCAAAGGTAAAATAATTCCAACTAGCAATTATAACCAATATGACCAATCAAACATATTAAGTAATTTAGCCTAAATCACCTCACAGTCCCGTTAACATGGTGAAGGATTAAATAATATGCTAACCCCTCTTGAGTTTGCATATTGCCAAGGACGTTACCATAATAACCGGCAACAATTAATAGTAATAGTCATGTACAATAAAAGTGAAATATATATGTTAGGGGTGGCTGGTAATAATTAAATAAGCAAAGAACACTTCTAGTATTCTAATGACAACACAGTCCTCTTATTGTGGTAAGCAAAACCCATAATTACCCCCACATGAATGCATCACTCTAGGATTATAGGGGCAATGCTTTACATATAAATAGCAAAGAAATAAACTTGTGTAAATAACCACAGTCACAGCTGTTACCATGGTAACAAGGTGAATCAGGTAGACAACACCCATGGAGATACATAGGACGCATAAGTTAGCACATTTAACGAGCATTACTACTAGCATATAACCACATTGGAAGTATGGTCAAGGTAGATAATATACATTAACAGTTCGGGAGGAACTGAAAACATGTAAATAACACCTATGATATACAAGTAAATATATCACTTCACAAGTAAATGCATATTGGGCCTGCTCAAGCCCTAGGCTAACAACAGGTAAAGTATCCGACTGCCATGTCTTAAAACTAATAATCTTGGGATGATTACTATCAAAATAAGTAATGAGAAAGCAACATGCAATCTGGGTAGGCACAATCCCTTTAACACAGCTGTTAAAATAGTTGCAAATGACAACAATTACTATGAGAGGATTCTTGGGAGAAATCCTCAATAGTTAACATGGCAATCAAATAAATTACAATAGTACATATATGCTAGGGAAGCAACTTAACAATTATAGAAATAGAATTCTTACCTGGATGGAGCAAGAGTCCAAACAGAATTCAAAATACTTGTAAGTTGTAACAAACTGTCTTCTCACACGAGTGTGTATTACTGCAGGTCTTGAGTGAATGAGTGATCAACCCCTGGCTCATAGGGTATTTAAACCCATCCAGTCCATGTGACCGAAGCAAAGGGAGGCTTGTCCCTAACCAGCCCTGCCACATCAATACACACAGCTGACAGATTTATCTACGCGCACTTCCCCAACACAGACATTGTCATGTAATTATCAGGAGGCAATTAATAGGGTACCAGTTAGCACCAAAGGTGATTAGCCCTATTCAAATTGGTGGGAACTCCGAAATAGACAAACTCCCAGCCCTGAGCGGGTGAAACAATTGCTAAGAGATACATACAAGGGTAATAAATTATGTCAAGTGGTGATCCCTAAATGGGGGTATAAGTGGACAAGCTGTCCCTCAATTAATCAGATGTAGGAGATCTGGGAGGAAGAAGGTTGTCGAAATAGGGCATAACTTTCCAGTTCAAGTCATGAACTTAAGGGGGCTTAAAGCAATAGGGGAGCATAGGGTGAAAGTAGTAGCTTGCTACACTTCAAATGATACCGCCAGAGTCATAGTTTGACTAATATGACTTGACTTATGTCCAATATGTAAGTCTAAACGCAACATTGTGCTTTAACCATTCTAAGTTAGTTTTGAAATGCGTGGTAGTGGTGGGGGGGGGGGGGGTTGAGGGTGGGTAGACACCCCATCACTCCCTTGATCGACGCTAGAAAAGAGTATAATCTACATGTATTGGCAAACATTAACATTCATGCATTGTTTGCCTATAGAAAGAAAAAGTAATAGTATAAATAACAAGTGGATAATGATATGCATTTAGAATTATATGTGAATTTAAAAAATATTTATTTGTACACTTCTATAGAGGAAATAAATCACGGGGGTAAACAATGGTGTGTCACACAGTAACTTCTACAGAACGGGCACCTATTTCATTTTGTTTCACATCGTTGTCATGGCAACCAAGCAGAAAGAGTTAAATCATCAGTTGACATTTCATTATATATTTTCTTATCATATGAACATCTTTTTATTTTAAATCGGTAAGGTTAAGAGTGAACGTCTAGTGAGACTAATATGATAATGAAAGAGATCTTTGCTTACACTAACACTGTATTTGGAAACAGGAAAAAAGAATTTCACTATAATCAATTGAGAACGCGACCTCATAAGTATACAAACGTGGGCTTGGGGGGGGGGGTCACACCGCGCCCCAGGAAAAAATAAATTCCGGTCTCAAATTGATGCCAAGTCGGTCGACAAATTAGAGACAAATTCAGCGTGGTCGTACATTAACGGAAGTAAGAGTTACGATACAAAAACGAAGTAAAAAAAACAATCGGTCTGTATGTTACTCCCTTACGTCTACATTTCCCCAGATTTGGATAATGTTAGGCCAATAAATTTAAAGCAGCTCCCATAGGCTTCGCCCCCTGAACCCCACCCCCCCCCTCCCAAGGCCTTGCACTACAATCCGCTGACAATTGAGTTCTTCACATAAATAGGATTCTGCTTTCAATATTTCTTCAAGGGATTGAAAAATATCTGCAAACGCTGCAGCTTAAGTCCAGCGGAGCCTGCTGGGAATAGAGGACTACACTTGATTTATAACATGTGTTTTATGTTTTGGTGCTTTAAAGCAGCATTTTGCGTCCTCTACTATGGTATTTCTCAACCTCACTGACTCCACTATGCCATAACGACATACATAGCTAGCTTATCTATTTATATTTTACTTCAAATGGTGGCATAAAAGTCGAAAAAATTGCAACTTTCAACTGTGTTGTTCTCCAAGATATTTTCCGTTGGGGACCCAATAAACCTCGCCCATAATATGAATATTTAAACACTACGAACTATGAAGTGCCATATGTGACAATATTATATACCATATATTTTTATTATAACGAGGAATATATGTTGGTTATGCAGTTATATATATGACTTATGTTTGTTCTTCATATATATATGTTATGCATAACCTATCTGTATCGCATAACATATATATATATATATATATTGTTCGTTATAACCTTTATATATTATATACTATTTTGTCATGTTCGGTGTGGTAATATATATAGTTTATAAAAGTGTGAGTGACATGCGCGAGTGGGAGGAGCTTAATTTTCTTGATTATTTGAACATTCGCGCCACAGACATGTACGTTTAATGCGAATGTACAAAGTGTAGTGTAGAATATAGCTACATTGATTATAGAGCAGTCTACGTACGTGAAGGCTAGGCTGCGCCTGTCTAGTTTCCTAAAGCCTAGGTACATGTCAATGTGTTCAACAAGTGATGGAGTTTCAACAAAATAGTTATTTAGACGCGTTTTCTGAGCTCCTAAACATTTATAGTGAAGCAATAGTGAAGCAATTCGTTTTGCAAAATACGGCAGACGGTTGTTAAATTGATCTTAGAAATGTAAATATTTCTGAATAATTCTGCAAACTTAATGTGCAAGGACTTTGAAAAAATCCCCACCCCCCCCCCCCATGTGGGCCCTGATGTAATCTGCCTGTGTCACTATCAAATATAAATCATACCATGTTTAATACCCTTATGGAAAATTGAGCACTCAGGGAATTGACTTAATACTCTATAATAATTTGTTACTTAGGCATATGTGCATAGTGAAATTTAGTGTGATTCAACATTGAAGGAAGGTCAAACTTACTCATTTGGGGTCAAAAGGAGGACAACATCAATAGCTTTCCCAGCTGATGCCTGTTGCGTATATGGGCGATACCTTTGATTGGTCCCTCTGCTAGATGATCCTCTCCTAGCCGGAGCCTGCCCACGTACTTGCCCTCAACCACCTAAACGGAACAGGTTCCGCATTTCCTCCTGGGCAGTCTGAAACACATTCCTACAATAAATGTCAAAAGAGCATTATGTAAATTAAAAAACTATGAAAGGTATGTCATGTGTCACTTAATTGTGAACAATGTTTTTTAGTTAACCATTTGGGGAAATAATTTCTTTTCCATTTTCATTTGCAAGATTACTGCCTAGCATGTAATAATGTCATTTGTGAAACCTGATAAGATAATGTCTCTTTCTGATAATTGTCGTGTCACATAATAAATTAATGAGTGTAGAATATATTGAATTATATTATATATAAGATATATACCCTTATTAAGTATCTTCCTGATCGATTTAGCATTTTTCTCACATACTGTTTCAAAGTTATGTTGACCTACATGCATAGTGCATGTAGATTCAGCCCTACATGAATTTGGTATCAGTTATATTCTTGTGCAGGCAGGCGCGTAGACAAGGGGGGGGGCGAAGGGGGCAGCCGCCCCCCCCCCCCCTTGAGCATATTTTTAATTTTTTTTTAATGCTTTTATGATATCGCTAGTAATTTCAAAAGAGAAAATGCTAAGATGAAACTTACAAGGCCTGGGAAGTGCCATTTCCGGCGATCTGGGAGGCATTTTCAGACAAAATTTTCTTGTACGCTTCGCGCCAACTCATGGTGGCGCTACGCTTAGATAGTTTGCAATGCCGTATCTATGGCTCTGATAATTTGCCTACATTTTCGCCCTTCCTTGGCAGATTCCTGGCTACGCGCCTGTGTGCAGGTCAAAATTTGTCCTGTGCATACATGCCCTTTTTTTTGTCTACATGCGCGCATCATGCACAGAAGACCTGCATATACCATTTGCCCACATGTAAACGATGAAATACAAAACAAGGAAACAAAATTGCATCCATGGCTTTCTCTTTCAGGGTACAAATACAATCTTCCTAAAGTGTGAAAGTCTATTAAAGTTTAATTTAACAAAAAATATATAATAATGTAAGTATAATAACTTTGATACAATTTAAGTAACATTTTTTTTTCTTAGCCTTTTAAAATTTATTTTCATTTAATAATGGGTCTGATAGCTTGGTCATACATTGGGACCCTGATTCAGTTTTGCTTCCTATTTTGAGAAGAATTTTCTTGAAAAGCTGATTTTTTGGCCTAGCCTAAATGTGATTTTGTGCTTCGATCCGCCTCAGGTCTACAAATTTTCATAAGCCTATATAAATATTTCAATCTACAAATGAAGACTAAAGCAGGCCCAGCTAATAATTGAGGACTCCAAGTAACTAATTATATAACGCGTTAGGCCTAACGTTAGGCCTACTGCCAAAGTTTGGTAAGGAAATATGGCTAAATTAGACGATTAGACCATAGGACTCCTAGGACGATAGCGTCCTGGGAGTTTGCATAGGGCAGGGAAGGGATTACCATGAACCATTGTGGAGGTATGTGAAACATTGATACTAATTTAGAATTAGGGACACCTGACAGCTCCTGAGTCCTATAGGCCTGCAGGGCTATACCCAAACCCTAACATCTCACCCTAACCCCTCACCCTAACCATAGGTGTCGGTCCCTAGGGCCTATACTAAATTAGAGTCGAAACATTAATTGCATAACACAGTGTTCAGTTCATGAACTAGGGCCCTTACTTAGAGTTACTAAGTGAGACTAGGAATAAGACCTAGGCCTAAGGTTAGCCTAGGCCTAGGCTAGACCCTAGTCCATGATTAAGACCTAGGGCCCTGTAGGGGCCTAGGCCTAACTTAGTAATTACGGTATGTTACACAAACCTTCATCATACTAGTATTATGAAGGTTTGTGTAACGTACCGTAATTAGGTCATGGAATAGGACTAGCGTAGGCTAACTGGTTAGGCTATATATCAATTAACCATAGCTAGCCTAGGCTTATAGGGCTAAGCTTAGCCTAAGGGCCCCTAAGACAAGTAAGTACTAACACTGCAGTTGGGCTAACTCTCCAGTACAGTTATGCAATTTGTTAGGGTAAGCCTACCTGTTAGTGTTTGTTGGACGCTCTCGATCTCCCACCACTCTCATTACTTGTCTTGCGACAGGCTCAGCGAGCCTATTTACTAGGGAAGAAAAACTCGCTTTCCGTAAAGTTATTCGACATGTTGAAAGGTTCGATATTATATTGCGGACTGATATAACGTAGCTTGTGCCCTATTCTTCTATTGCAGTACAGTGTAGGTATAAACTGAAGCACTAATATCAGGTGCGTATCCAGGGGGGGGGGGCGTTGGGGGCGCGCGCCCCCCGTGTAAGAAAAAGAGGAGAGAAAAAAAAGAGGAGAAAAAAGAGAAGAAAAAAGAGGGGAAAAAGAGGAGGAGGAGAGGAAGGAAGGGAAAAGAAGAAAGAGGGAAGAAGGAGAAAAGGAGAAAAGGAGGGAGTAAGAGAAAAACGCGAAGACACCGGGAAGAGAAAGAGGAACAGTGACATCAATACAGCGCTGAAGGGTAGCCAGTGACGGATCAATGATTTCGTAAAAGTGTGCCTCACCCTACCCCTTACACCGACAACTCCATTTTTTGACGTTTCCATTTTCCTCTCTCACTAATGATCTATATATATACTATATATGGTCTATCATAACGCGTGTGTAGAATTCTGCTATGAAACCAACTGTGGCTGGTCTCGAACTCGACCGTGTCGTCGGGGAACATGACGCATTTTCGGATGGGGGCGACCGCCCCCCCCCCCATTCAGCATTATTTTAAATGATATCGCTAAGTAATTTCAAAATAGAAAGTGCTTAGATGCAACTTACAAGGCCTGGGAAGTGTCATTTCCAGCGATCTGGGAGACATTTTCGGCCAAAATTTGCTTGTAAGCTTCGCGCCAACTCATGGTGGCGCTACGCTTAGATAATTTGCCTACAGGCTTCGCCCCTCCCTTGGCAAATTCCTCGCTACGCGCCTGTTCGAATTTGTAATCCAAACAGCAGATATGACATCATATCAGTGAGCATGAAAATGGCGTTCCAGGATGAATAGCCTCAAAATTGTCCGACTTGCCTGAAAAAATAACCAAAGATTTTCGCGCGCGAAGCGCGCGTTCAACGTGTCAATGTCAATATCATATTAGCAAGCATCGGTTATTACATTGCATGCCATCATGTACCGTACGGTCCGTTAAAATTGCGCAGTATACCGCGGGATGCTTATGTAAACAACGACATGTCTCATGTAGATGTATAAAAAGCATGGAGGTCCAATTATGTCAAAACTCTCTTTTACATTAGTAATGGCGAATTAGGGGCTGCACCCCCGCCGCGCAGTGGCGGAGCGTCCATACGGTCAGGGGCGGATGCGCCCCCTGACGGACTCAAATGGACTGCTGGCGCCTTTTTCAGCTCTTTACCACTTTTTACTTATTCTAGATTATTGACTTTTTTATTGCGCTCTCATCTACTTATTGACATTTGTCACATTTTGTTGGTGTAATTTGGCGATGACACCCTATTCTTCGTTTATCTGCAAATTAGCCAGGCCCTGAAAGGGTCATTTCCGGCGATCTAGGGAGTATCTTTACTCAAAATTTGTCTGTGCGCTTCGCGCCAACCAGTGGTGGCGCTCCGCTTAGATAGTGTCGAAAGCGCCCCTACAGACCATTCTCGCCCCTCCTGACCAATACCCCTAGCTCCGCCACTGCCGCCGCGCCTCCTACGCCTATGTGTGTAGTGTTCGGTTTCGGAAATATCTGCTATTTTTTCATTTCCTTCAACCAAGTTTTATAATAGCCGTTATAAGAGGTTTAATATTTGTACACCAATAAATTAACTGTGTCTGAATTTTCGAAAATTTCTGACCAACATTCTGCATCACACTTCCCTCTACTCGTGCAATTTTGACCGGTCTGTTAGGGGTTGAAGGTAGTTTTTCTATATTGGTTGTCCATAGATGAAATTTTGTACAACATTATGGGTATGTTTTCAAGTGAGTTTATTCACGAGAAATGTGAATTTTCAAATTCTGAACAAATTTGGGGCTTAAAACCTTGAAAAGTGGGGCTGACGGGTATTGTGGGCCGCGACGTAGAATCACCTACAAAAGCAAAGACCCACAGGACATGCGATCAGGTCGAACATGACGTGTGCCGGGTTGACAATCTTCAAAAAGGTTATGGATGGAAAAAAAAAACTATTAGGAAATACTTGGTTCTCAGGCCAAAAGTGTACATCTGGTTGGTCATTTCAAGCCCGAGAAGTGCCGTTTCCGGTGATCTGGGGGGTATCAAAACCAGAAATTTTCTTGTACGCTGCGCGCCAACCGATGGTGGCGCTCCGCTTAGATAGTAATTCGCGCCCCCTGGTTTAGAAAATCCTGGATACGCGCCTGAGTTTAGTACTATACAAGTGGTTGCCGGACTCATACCCCCGGGACAAGTACCCCCCGGACAATCACCCCCCGGACAAAAAACCCCGAGGACGAATACCTACGAGGACAACTACCCCCCGGACAAATACCCCCCGGACAAATACCCCCGGACATATACCCCCCGGACTCATACCCCCGGGACAAGTACCCCCCGGACAAAAAACCCCGAGGACGAATACCTACGAGGACAACTACCCCCCGGACAAATACCCCCCGGACATACACCACCGAGGACAAATACCCCCGAGGATAAGTACCCCCGGGACAACTACCCCCGGGACAACTACCCCCGGACATACACCCAACGAGGACAAATACCCCCGAGGACAATTAACCCCACCCCCAGCAATTACCTCCGGGAAAACTCTACCCGCACAAATACACCGGCACAGATACCTCACTCAGGTTACCACCCGAACTAAACCAGAATACGCCCCAGCCCAACCCCCCCCCCCCCCACGAGCCCGTTAACCAATCGGACCTTTAGCTGGTGAACTCCGTAGTACGAAAGCCCATAAAGGGCCATGAAAGAAAATTTTCTTAATCTGGTATATCAGATTATTATTCTGATATATCAGATTATTATTCTGATATATCAGATTATTATTCTGATATGAAACGTTAAAGCATCTGACAATCCAAAAATGCATGTAGTTATTACAAATTGACCGGATGTTCCACGTCTTCTATTATAACCAAATTTAAAAGTAAAATAACGTAGCTGATAAAAACTGCTTATCCACAAAATCACCAAGGTTGAAGAATAAGATGTATGAAGTCGGCCTGACGTTTCGACTGTTTTCTACAGTCGAAATGTCAGGCCGATTTCTTACACCTTATTTAAAAGTATCATAGTTAATAACAATAATACTACTGCTACTGCCACTGATCACCATCACCATCACCATCACCATCACCATCACCATCACCATCACCATCACCATCATCATCACCACCACCACCACCACCACCACCACCACCACCACCACCACCACCACCACCACCATCATCATCATCATCATCATCATCATCATCATCATCATCATCATCATCATCATCATCATCATCATCATCATCATCATCATCATCATCATCATCATCATCATCATCATCATCATCATCATCATCATCATCATCATCATCATCATCATCATCTTTTGTAAACAAACTGTGATGAAGTGCAAATGTTTTTAGAATTGATGATAAAATTTCGCTACAGTTCCGACAACCTCTTTACATTTGTCGTTTAGTTGTACCCCCCTTCCCCTTTCTCTTTCTCTCAGACCGACTGCATGGTCACGTGGTTAGAGCATCCGACTTGCAGCCGGTAGGTTAGGGGTTCGACTCCTGGCTGGGTCATAACGAAGACTGCAACCTACTGCTATTGTGCTTGGTGCTCAAGCAATGGAGTAGGGAAAACAAGCCAGTGCGCCACAACTGAAAAAAGGCCGTCGTCGGCGCAACTTAAACCAATTGGTTAGAAAACTGAGCCGTAAAGCCTTAACAAATCAACAAAAAAACTCTCTCTTTGTACCGATCAGGGTACTGGGAAAGGGACCACTGGCGTAGCAAGCGGGGGACAGAGGAAATAATACCATCAGAAATGTTGGGATCGCAAAAGCGATTGTGAAAAAAACGAGCGATCAAAAACTATTTTAGTACATGGATGTGTAACTGATTTCTCCGATTTGCATCCAAGGGCATTTCGAAAAATGAGATATATGCAGGCCCATACGCTGGGGAGGGGGGGGGGGTCGAATGGTTCGGACGACCATCATATAAATAAATATTGAAAATTAAGGGGCCACCCCTCCCCTAAGACTCCTCCCACAGGATACAGATCAGTATCGTGAATTCGACCTCCATGGCGAAATCATGCGTGCGTGTCTGATTTACAAAGCAGAGTGGAATGGGGAAATGGTGACGGTCGTGGGGAGGGGTATAAGGGAAAAGCGCATTTTGCACATAATGCGAAGAACGCGTATTTTATGTAGAATGTATGTAGACCTGGATCTCATTTGAGAATCACGTCACATGCCAGTGATATCAACAACAAAAAACACACATGACAAAGTTCTCCTATCCCCAGTCTCTTTTCGGTCCAACATCAGCGAATAATTGTCGAACAGTGCAGCACTCCGTGCTTCTGTGAATATTTAGTTTAATTGAGAGTTAAAGATTGAAATAGAAATAAGAATGATGTCATATATATGATGATATATGATGTCATGCATGTATTACAAGTTGCAAGTCTGATTTAATCATTTTTACTTCAACTCTTTTCATTTATGACAACTGATGTCTCTAACTTTGTTTGTTTAGCCTATACCTTCTGTTTGTATTTCAACATGACGTCATATGACCGTAAGATCGGACACGATAGTACGGCTGAAAAAAAACTTTGCGTTTCGTGCGCGATCGAGTTTGTGCCGCAGTCATAATTTATAGGCTTTAAAGACTAACCCTAGTCGATTTTTTTTTACCCTACAACCCCAATCCTAGTCCTACCAGTCCTAGGTACGTCCTTGCCTATAAGCTGATACAGTATCGGTATTCTGTAGCAACTAAGATTAAAAATATAACATTGTTAATAACATAACATATTACCTAGGAAGATTTATTGCACATGCCTCATTTTTTTTTCTATTGGTGCGTCCAGGGAACTGCTACTCAGAGTAGCAGTTCCATGGAGAGTCGTCGCGCAAGTAATTTTGTGTGAATACCGAATTTACATATACCAGACTTGCGTGTATACTAATTTTGTGTTTATATACCGGGGCCCCTTGTCGACTTGTCTCGTTTGTGATTTAATCTTCCTTCGCTTCTCGGCCTTTTGGATAAGATCATGTGTAGTATCTGTTCCCTTTCGAGGGGAATGGCGATGCACACCTGACGATGATCACACAGTCACAGTCCCGATGCAAGGGGACTGGGGCTGAGAGCGGATCAGTCGTTTGGTAGTTTGGTTTTCGTGCCCAGGTTCTTTCCTGGGTGACTTTTTCTTAAAAAGTATCTTCCTTGTAGTTTCGCACAGTGCTCAGAGTACAAGAGAGGCAGGTTTGTAACTATTACAATCCGGAATGCTGAGAGAGTAGGTAGCAACCTGTCCGTCGCCACTGCAGGAGAGCCTTGTCGAACCTAACTAATGAACACAGTTAACCCGAATCAATTGCTTACCACTACAATGGAATCAACAACAACTGCAGTACAGCTATTGGACTGCACCGGAAATTGAAAAAAAAAAAACTAACATTACAGCTTTTGACAGCCATACTCGAGATGTTAGTATAGTCTTGCCTTAGAAGGGCAACAAATTACACCATTTGGCATCTAAGCACACCTTCGTACAGTAGAAAATCTCTTAAAGGTGAAAAATCCCGTGAATCCCAAAATCCCATGAAAAATCCCGGGTAAGCGCCAGACGCTACCGGCCTTTGTAAAAATTATTACAAGGAAAACTTTTTTTTTTTTTTTTTTTTTTTAACCACGCTTGGTATCTTTATTGGTAACATTCTTGTGCCAATTCGAACATATTTGAATACAATAAGGTCAAAAACCTTTTACAAGTAATGATAGGTACATACAAAAATCATGATGAATCGATATTAACTGAACAGTATAGTGCAATTACTAAATGAGTCTTTTAACTGCTCGTAAGAAATGAAAGCTTTGCCTCTTTGCTTGAGTTCTTTCTCAAGTTTAATAGCAAATTTTAACTTATATAAAAAATCTCTACATCTCATTTCCGTGTTCGAATTTTTCTTACTAAAGATGAAGTACTTGAGATGAAAAATTAAGAAATTATATGGATGATTTACAGAATAATGAAACCCAAAGCAAATGTCATTCTTCGAAAGTATAAATTGTCTGCCAAAAATAGCTTGCTCCACATCTAAAATAAAGTTCGATATAATAGGGCAGTCCCAAAACAGATGTAACAGGGTCTCGTCATAGCGGCCACAAAAGTGACATCGTGGGTTATCGATTTGCCCTATTTTATGACGGTAGTTGTTTGTTCCAATAATGCGATGGAGGAAGCGAAATTGAAAATATTGCATCTTGGAATCTCTGACAGAGCGAAACGGGGCTTGAAAAATTTTCTCCCATTGGGTGGCTGTGATATTAAAATAAAGATTCCATTTGGCTACAGCCGCAGGAGGAGTGCTAACACGAGTAATAAGGCTTTTATAAATATGTTTAGAGACAGAGGGAATAAATTGGGGATATTCACTAGAGCTATTAACAGTATCCTTATAAACCTTCATCAGTCCAACCTTCCATGCTCTAGGGATAGACGAAATAATTCCATAGTAAACAGTAAATGGGCAATAATCTAATCTATACTTCTCTTTGAAACGCAGTATTGACAATGGACGATTGTCATTGTCAAACAGATGTTTCACCTGCCAAATACCTTTTTGGAACATTGAGTTGTAAAAAACCATCTTATTGTTAATTTTAATAAACGAATTGTTCCAAATTATCTGTTCACCATAGGAGAACCTATTATTCTTTGGCTTATGGGTGGCAATTTGTGGGCAATGCAGCAATCACTAATCTGTTTATAGTTGGAATGTAGAATTATTATAACTAGGGAAAATTAAATTGATTTCTTAGATTATCATCATTCTTCTTGCAAACAGAATGACCAGAGAATAGGGTTTTTTTTCAAATGGTAGTGACGTCGTGGTCTCAAGCCTCTTTACTTATGTTTCATACAATCGTACATACTATTATGAAACCTTACAGGCAATTCTGCTGGTATAACGGGCTACACCGTAACCGGGTTTGACTATGATAGCCCAGCGGTCCATGAAACAATGCATGGGGGGTATGGATGATGATCATGCACACCAAACTAGAGGGGTGGACCGTGGTTGTGCTTTCCCCACCCCTCCCTTCTGCTCCTCCCATCCTAAAATGGCGTGCACTCACAGGAAAAAATAGCTTAGAATAAGCAAAACAAGAGGAGCGTGGAGGCCGAGTGGCTAATGCTTTTGTTTGATATATAATCCTGTTAAGTTGTGTCCTTGGGCAAGGCATTTTTTTCTCGACTGCCCGTCTCCATCCAGGTGTATAAATGGGTACCTGTGAGGTAAGTGAGGTGTGTGCGCTGGATTCTCAGCAGCCAGCCTGATGACCAGGGATTCAAAGTGCTATGAGATGGCTGTGCCATATAAAGCGCTTTACAAAAACTAACATAACATAACAAATCATCAAGTAAAATTACTCAGAAGAAAACTTGAAAATGGTAAGTCGCAATAAGCCGGAATTGTTCGGAGATTAATAATACAGAATAGTGTCACTATAACAAATAGTAAATTAATAGTTACTACCAGCAGTGAGCAATTCCCAACCCAACCCCCGGGCCTCGGTCCATTGTCAAACCCTATCCAGGAGTTTTGGGGGCTTATATATGAAAAGCTCGAATCTTTTTAAAAGTCGGGAGGAGGTTTTAAGGGCCAGGACACACGACGACCCTAGCGGTGCCAGTTTAACCGTCACCCTGACCCAATTGTAAATATGCTCTCGGAGTTTGCCCGAGGGACCAGGGTATATGTTGAGGCCCGCGGGAAACTAAACTCGAAAAAGACGGGCGTATCCGTCGCTGCATCCGTCTCCTATAGTTAACGGCATATGTCCAGGGGTATATTCGTCCGGGGGTATTATCAGGGGGTAATTGTCTAGGGGGTATTCGTCCTCGGGGGTAGTTGTCCGGGTGGGTACTTGTCCGGGGGGTTTTTGTCCTCGGGGGTAATTGTCCAGGGGGGTATCTGTCCGAGTGGTAGTTGTCCTGGGGGGTAGTTGTTCGGGATGGTATTTGTCCGGGGGTATCTGTCCGGGTGGTAATCGTCCGGGGGGTTATTGTCTGGGGGGTAATCGTCCGGGGGGTATTTGTCTGGGGGGTATTTGTCCGGTCACGATACAGGTCCTTTTGCCCGCTCCGTCGAAAAAGTTTATCAACATTACCGATCGTACACATGCATGGTACTCGCGAAAGCGATTTGCATAACGGCTCCTCCCACTCGCGTGCCACTCACACTTTTATAATCTATATATATTTTACCGCGCCGAACATGACAAAATAGTATATAATATATAAAGGTTAAAACGAACAATATATATATGCTATGCGATATATATATATATATATATATATATATATATGATATGCGATATATATAGGTTATGCATAACGTATATATATGAAGAAGAAACATAAGTCATATATATTACTGCATAACCAACATATATTCCTCGTTATAATCAATATATATGGTATATAATATTGTCACATATAACGAACGTCATTGACAGATACGTAATAATGAACGTCATTGACAGATACGTAATATAACACCACGCTTGATTTGTGTACAGTCTATATGGCAGTTGTACCAGGGAATTGTGCCAACGCAAAGTCTTGAATCTATTTTTAGCAACGGCTCATAACTAACCTGCATCTCTGATTGGTTGAATTCAAACTAGTGGGTTTGGGAACTGAATGCGATTTAATTTTGTATGTGGAATACTCGCTAATTAACGTTTTTGGCAGGGAAAAACTTGGCTAATATCTTAATTTGCTGTTTTGTGATTTGATGTATGTAAAAAACTCGATGGACATGTCAAAAAAGTAGAAAACGGCTACCAAACGCAAAATGCTCATGAATAAACATACTATTCACTGATTGGTGGAATTCAAACTAGTGGATTTGGAGATATGAAAACTTGTGCCGAGGACACTTTTACTCGTTATCGATATAAATCGTTAATTACTCCCTAATTAACGCTCTTGACAGGGTGAAACTTGGATGGTATCTTAGTTTGCTGTTTTATGTATAAATCGATGCACATGTTAAAAAGGTGGAAAAAAGCGACCCAACGCAAAATGCTGCTTTAAATTCGCTACGAGAGAACAAGGAATATCACCGACTGCAAAAAAAATCAAGGGCTTTTCCTCGTGGATCCCACCAGTGTTTGAAATATATTCCAGAAAAAAATCAATTGCTTTATTTTATGTGTAGATTTGTGGTTGAACTCACTATAAGAGATCACGAAATATCTAAAAGTGATGCTGTTTCCCGTGGCTTTAGGTCCTCGACCCCTCTTCGGCTCTGAGAAACGTTCTGTACAATGGTTAAGCTTTTTCCTGACAACTTTTTCTACAAGTTCTGCAGCTTCCGGGGACTTCGCATCGCACCCTTTGATAATATTAAACTAGCAAGAAAAATATCTCATGCACATTTTTGGTCTGAAAATCTGCAAGCAAAGCAAAATGTTCATAAAAAAGGTTTCATTGTTTGATCTGACGAGTATAAGTTCATTTTCAAGCCATCAAAATACATACTGTTTATGGATTCGGTACAGTGTCACATCGGTATTACTTAACGAGGTAACGATGTATACTTTATTTTCATATAACGCGCGTTATCTGTAGCAGTTTGAACTTAATATTTTCTTTGAATTTCGCTGAGATGCTAAAATGTTATAAAGAAAGATTCAATATTTATTGTAACTTGGCAGCTTACTGTGTTTCTTAGAGTAAACAATGATCTTGCAAGTATTAGAGGGATTTAGAGTAGATACAATTTAAGTAGTCTTATTCATCGATCAACGCTTATATACAACAAAAGATCAGTAATGTTTTATTAGTGAGTGTTTTCAATTGTATTGCCCACCATCTTGTCTACTTACGTCTACAAGAATTTGTAGAGGTTATAGGGACCATGTATTTATTGTAGTCGTTTACGTTAGTTAAAACCAAACGAACGCATTACTTAGCAGAAACGGATACAGGCGAGCGGTCGGGTACAGGAGAGGAGGTAAAAATATTTCACGCCGCGCTTCTTGCTTAAATGCTATTTACTCGTTGGTTGTTGTGGGTTTTTTCTTAAGTAGCTGCCGTATAGGTGCGTCTAACTGTAATTTAATATACGTTGTGTTTGGGGAATGTTCTTACTCATTAAATAAAAGTAATGCTCAAGAGAAAGTATTCATCCTTCGCCTTGATTAAGTAAACTGCCATGGATACACCTATGCTGCTGGCTATGGTAGTCTATGATGCAGTGGCGGAGATTTCTTGTCAGAAGTGGGGGGGTTGCAGGCCATTGATGAAATAAAAAGTCATAACTGCTGGCTCACTATCTAAGTGGAGCGCCACCATAACTTGGCAAGAAGTGCACAAGAATTTTTTGGCAAATATTGCCTCCCAGATTGCAGTAAATGGCACTGCCCAGGCCTTGAAAAGCTGCATTTAACCAGGGGCGTATGCAGGATTTTCTAACTCGGGGCGCGTATTACTATCCAAGCGGAGTGCCACCATTGGTTGGCGCGCAGCGTACAAGCAAATTTCTGGTTTTGGTACCCCCAGATCACCGGAAATGGCACTTCTCGGGCTTGAAAATGACCAACCATATGTACACTTTTGCCTGAGAACCAAGTTTTTTCCAAATACTTTTTTCTCATCTATAATCTTTTTGAAGATTGTCACCAGTCACACATCATGTTCGACTTCATCACATATCCTGTGGATCATTGCTTTTGTAGGTGATTCTTCATCGCGGCCCATAATATCCGTCAGCCCCACTGTTCAGAATTTGAAAATTCACAATTGTCGTGAATAAATTCTCTTCAAAACATACCCATAATGTTGCACAAAATATCATCGATGGACAACCGATATAGAAAAACCTCCTTCAAACCCTAACAGACGGGTCAAAATTGCACGAGTATGATGAAGAATGTTGGTTAGGGAATTTTCTAAAATTCAGACGGCTACTAAAAAATTTCGTTGAAGGAATTAAAAATATACCAGATATTTCCGAAACCGAACACTACACACATCGACAGTTTTGAGCATGGGTGCAGATCAGTCTTGGATAATGGTGAGGACGCGTGTCTGTTCTATGACACTATCTAAGCGGAGCGCGACCATGGGTTCGCGCGTAGCGTACGATTTTTTTTGGGCAAATATACCTCCCAGATCGCCGGAAATAACACTTCCCAGACCTAATAATGCTCCTAAACCTCCTTAAGTTTTAGATCTCATGGCTTAGAAATTTAGTTTGGAGAAATACATGGGCGTCTGCAGAAAGAAAATCAGGGGACAATAATCCAAGTAGACTTTTGTATATACGATGGGTCTGGGGTCCTCTCCCAGAAAACAAATATAGATTGCCGCAAATGCGATTTCCGTCCTATATTTAACAACTGTGGATAAAATACAATAAAATGAGAACTGCTGCATGTCATTTGCACAATGCTGGATCAAACTGCGCCAAAGTTCAATACAGGGGAACTTGAAATGCAGCTATTGGTCAAGACAAATTGGTGGGGACACGGTATATCATGTCCCCACTACTGAAAAAGTTGGTGGGGACGCGTCCCGCTGTCCTCACCAGGATCTGTGCCCATGGTTTGGAGGCTGTTTATCGTGGAACGCCATTTTCATGCTCACTGATATGATGTGATATCTGCTGTTTGCTTTACAAATTCGAATAATTTTGTCACTGTTCCTCTTTCTCTTCCCGTTTTCTTGCCGTATTTTCTACTCCATCCTTTTCTCCTTTTCTCTCTTTCTTCTTTTTCTTTTCCTTCCTTCACCTCGTTGAAGTTGGCAAGTGTATACCGTTCCAAAGCTATTCAACAACAACAAAACGTTATTTTGTGTATGTCTGTTGTGGGGTGAAGTTAGCGCTATGAGCTACAAGTTCCAATGCGAAAGGTGGGGGAAAGGGGCTAGAAATAATGTGTGGGTCAATTCTAACTCGGTTTTCGGTCGTTAATTGTTGATGTAGCCTACCAGGTAAAAGGTTGAAATGACTTTAACAATTTCAAATTTAATAATTTGATTTATTATGCCATTTGGAGCACATAACATAGGCTACTACAGAACATTACTGGCAAAAACTAGGGGGGTTGATTGTGTGGGCCAACCCCCCCTCTTCAAAAAGTGGGGGGGTTAAAACCCCCCCCCCCAACCCCCCCTGTTTCTCCGCCACTGCTATGATGAAAAAGAAGTTATCGTGGTTATTCAAACTATATACGTGTTTCTTTTAGTGGAAATAAGCATTGTCATATCGTCACCAGTATTGCTACTGAATCATAACCGTAAAACTAGGGATATGCATTTAGTTATAGCAGGTAGGTAGATCTGGACAGGTAAAACGGCTGATTATTAATAGAGTGCGCACTGCAATTATGATATCTTTGTAAGATCGGCTGCGATAGTCTAGGCTCGCATTTAAATTCCGGAATCAGAAAATGTAAACAAACAGAAACAAAGGGACGTTACAATGGAGTGTTCTATTTTAATGAAACAAGTATTATAATTGTTATACAATTGCTGCTGATAATTCTGTTTAGTTCGTGTTGTAGTTTTGTCACGGCCTTATTGATGATCTGAAAGACAAACCACGACACAAAACATAATTATTATTGATATGATATCTTCATTCATATTTGTTCGTACGTAGGCCTATGTGTTGTTTGTCTCCATCAACACTTATGTCGATAATAGACTTTCATGTAGGTTTCTTGAACTTATTAGAAACTTTGGACAGTGACAGCATTATTGTTCAATGTTATAATTGTATGTCAAGTCATAATAACACGATGTTATATTTTACATACATTCCAACTCCACAAGGGACAGGTAGAGAAATTGGTGTATTTAGTCTCAGTGATTCTGAAAACAAACTACGGTATCTAAGCAAGTGGCTGGAAACAAGACTACATATAAACCGTAGTTTACACAACTGACATACTCTCAGAACATTTAAAATGTGGTCACGTGATTATGTCTATGATTGTCTAGGCTTGTAGATCCAAAAGTCCAAATACTATTTTTTCTATTATCAACATTTAAATTGTTGGCTTTCATGATCTGTGATGACGTCACTGATGTCGAGTATTCACTGATCAGTTCATCATCTCATGGATTATGATTTTTGATTATGAGCATCGAATAATCGACTATCATGATTTGATTTCCTAATGTAGTCCAAGATTCGTTCTTATTTTAGTTGTTTCACATGTTTTATATATGATAAGTGTACAACTAATCAGTTATATTATTGAGATGATAACAATTTTAACCCGATTGTTATGAAACTAAGAGGATAATGGTTATAAACTGATTAGGATATAAAATACAGATGATAATGATAGTAAACTGATCGGTAATCTTACTGAGCTATAAGGATACTAAACTGATCAGCTATATTAATTAGATTATAACAGTGGCGTAGGAAGGTACTTTTGAGTGGGGGGGCTGAAGACTGATGGCCGGCCTTGGGGAGGGGTCTAAGGGGAGGGGGTTCCCCCTCCCCTTTGGAATTTTTTTTGCATTTCCAGGTCGCCTCAGATGCAATTTGGTGCAATATAGCACACTTCAACCCACCCACTCCATTTTGTATATAATTTTGCATTTTCACCTGGCCTTAGATGCAATTTGGTGCTCCAAATGAGATTTTTTTCTCATTTGGAAATGAAAAAGGGGTTTTCTGACTTGCGAAGCGGGGGGGCGGAATGATACTTCCGCCCCTCCACATTTTTCACTGGGGGGCTGGCGCCCCCCCCCCAGCCCCCCCGGTTCCTACGCCCTTGGATTATAATGATAGTAAACTGATCAGATCAAACTTAAGGAATCAACTAGATTGATTACTCAGCTGATATGAAGTTATTATCGAGAGTTAACATAAATTCGGTGAATATTATGTTTACTTTTTCATTCCAGACAAAGAAAGATTAAAGTTGCACGTATAATTTACATGAGTCTCTTTCATTTATTAATCAGTTTGGAACCGGCACCCGTGGGCGGGTAATCGCCGCCTGAATCTACAGACTGGTCAATGGCAGGTAAAAGATTATTTACATTTCCTTCAGCTATTGCTTGTAATGCAAGTCTGGTCAGTTCATTTCAGTAATGTTGCCCTATACCCTCCGTGTGTTCCATCCTAGCAAATTTCTATAGATAAATTTGGTTTCCGGAGTTACTTGATCTACGTCAGCGTTAGAAGATGTGATGTAAAGTAAATAATTAGTGGGGGGTTGGGGGGGGGGGTATTTATGACATCAACTTCCAGATCCCTTTCCCTTGCTACACGGTTTCCTTATTTTTGCTGAGTGTCATTCTGTCCCCCAAAGTAGCCTCTGTGTGTCCCTCATTATCCAAACAACGGCTACATAAATTAAAATCATCTCTCGAAATATAGAATCAATAGAAAATACTCAGTGATAAACAAAGGAATTGGAACAAAATCAGTCTTTCTTGCTTCAAGAGTCCTTGAATCTCAGTCAGCTCTCTACTCGTTTACATCTCTACTAACACATACATAATTTAAAATCTATACTTCTGTCAAACTGTTAAAATTACAATAAACAGTATACATAACATACTTTGCTCTAATAGATATTATTGTTATTAACAGGGGCGTATCCAGGATTTTCTAATCCGGGGTGGGGGGGGGGGCGCGAATTACTATTTAAGTGGAGCGCCACGATGGGTTGGCGCGCAGCGTACAAGAACATTTCTGGGTTTTATACCCCCCCCCCCCCCAGATCACCGGAAATGGCACTTCTCGGGCTTGAAAATGACTAACCGGATGAACACTTTTGCCTGAGAACCAAGTATTTCCCAATTTTTTTTTTTCATCCATAACCTTTTTGAAGATTTTCACCAGTTACACATCATGTTCGACCTGATCGCATGTCCTGTGGATCATTGCTTTTGTAGGTGATTCTACGTCGCGGCCCACAATAGCCGACAGCCCCACTTTTGAAGGTTTTCAGCCCATTATTTGTTCCGAATTTGAAAATTCACATTTCTCGTGAATAAACTCACCTCAAAGCATACCCATAATGTTGCAAAAAATGGCATCTATGGACAACCAATATAGAAAAACCTCCTTGAACCTCTAACAGACCGGTCAAAATTACACGAGTAGAGGGAAGTATGATGAAGAATGTTGGACTGAAATTTTCGAAAATTCAGACACAGTTAATGGATTTGTGTACAAATATTAAACCCTCTTATAACGGCTATTATAAAACTTGGTTGAAGGAAATGAAAAAATAGCAGACATTTCCGAAACCGAACACTACACACATAGGCGTAGGAGGCGGGGGGGGGGGGCTCCTACTGAAAGAAAAATAAATTGTAATGAGGTAGATAAAGGAAATGAATAGTTTAAAAAATATCTCCTTGATAATTAAAATAAAGCTTGGCCGGCTAATTCGCCATTACTAATGTAAAAGAGAATTAGACATAATTGGACCAAATAATGCTATTTCTCCATCTACATAGGACAATCCGTTGTTAACATTAGCATCCTGCGGTATACTGCGCAATTTCCACGGACCGTACGGTACACGATGTCAAGCGATGTAATAACCGATGCTTGCTTATATGATATTGATATGTTGAACGCGCGCTTCGCGCGCGAAAAATTTACGTTATATTTTTCGGGCAAGTCGTTACAGCCTCCCCCCCCCCCCCCCCGAAATCAAATTGGGTTCTTATGACTCCACACATCGACAGTTTTGAGGCTGTTCATCCTGGAACTGCCATTTTCATGCTCACTGATATCATGTGATATCTGCTCTTTGCTTTACAAATTCGAACAGGCGCGTAGCGAATAATTTGCCAAGGGAGGGGCGAAGCCTGTAGGCAAACTATCTAAGCGTAGCGCCACCACGAGTTGGCGCGTAGCGTACAAGAAAATTTTGGCCGAAAATGCCTCCCAGATCGCTGGAAATGACATTTCCCATTGCCTTTTAAGTTGCATCTACTCTAAGCATTTTCTATTTCGAAATTACTAGCGATATCATAAAAAAAAATATGTTCGGGGGAGGGGGGGCGGTCGCTTTCTTCCCGAAATGTGTCATGTTCCCCAACGACTCTGTCAAGTTCGAGACCAGCCACAGTTGGTTTCATAGCACAATTGTTTCAGGCGTCCATACACACACTCGCGTTATGATAGACCATATTTAGTATATATAGATACATTAGTGTGAGAGGAAAAATGGAAACGTCAAAAATGGAGTTGTCGGTGTAAGGGGTAGGGTGAGGCGCACGCCCCTTCCGAAATCCTCGTTCCGTCTCTGGCTACCCAGCCATGTGTATATAATAGGGATCAGCGCTGTAATGATGTCACTGTTTCTCCTACTCTTCCCGATGTCTTGGCGTTTTTTTTTTACACCCTCCTTTTCTCCTTTTTCTCTCCTTCTTTTTCTTTTCCCTTCCTCCTCATTTTCCCCCTCTTTTTTCCCTTTTTTCTTCTCTTTTTTTCTCTCCCCCTTTTCCGACCCGGGGGGGGGGCGCGCCCCAACGCCCCCCACCCTGGATACGCGCCTGTATTAACTTCATGTTACCAATTCCGCAGTTAAATCCTAATGACAGAGTCAAACAAAGACATAAGAATTTCATTTTTTAATGAATTAATTAAAGGAATAATTACAGTGGAGTTGCAGTTTTTGGATCGTGTTTTTTTTTTCTAGGCTACATATGATATTCCACCAGGCAAAGTAAGAAAGGTTAATTTGTGAATGAGATTAAAGCGGATAGCTACTATTGTAAACATTCAAGTTCTGTTTTTCATTAAATCTTTTCAGTAGGATTCCAAGTATAACTTCACCGTTTTTGTAATGCACAGCAATGATAAAGATGATCACCGATGAATTAAGCAAACACTATATTCGAAGAACACTTTGTGGAAATTTATGGTATTAAAGAGCGCGTGAATTCTAAGATTTGTATGCGTTCCTCGCATCGTTAGCAGTGGTGGGCAGATGTGGTTAGATTACCTCCAGTTTCTCAAGATGGGTGTGTTAAGTGTGGCTTGATGTCCCTCCCGACGCAAACACACATACACACAGAAAGATATTGATCTTTTATCTAGATATCTTGCTGCAGGTGTACTTCTAAACGGATCTGCTACATAGTTCAAAGGTTCTTGTTTCATTCTCTACTTTTGTGTAAAATGTTCGTCCCTTGAAGCAGTCGTCACGTACTAGAGGTAAGGGTGAAGGAAACAATACAGCCTGGAGAAAAATAACGTGACGTCACTGAATATTTACAAGAATAAATATACAATAAAAGAAGATTAGTCATTCTAACTAAAGTATTGTAAGAAGAAGTTGCTGACAAGTAATACATTTCCTTGCACACAAACTAGTAGTAAAGCTGGTTATATTAATGGTTTGGTGGAAGGGAGATGGGGAGGCGGCGGGTAGAGACAGTAAGATTTGTTTTGTACATTGTAGATGCTGCGAAGTACTGTACGCTAATATATAGCGCTGACTACAGTATATATGGCTAGCTGATAAAAGTATCTTTACTATCTTATTCACTTATTGCTATCTCTAGCATAGTAACATTTTAAAGCATGAACTGTGTCCTTTTTTGGTTACAAGAAAATGAGACAATGAGTCACACTTTGGTTACTTGTGGAAAGGTTCGGACAATGTGAGAACACTTCAAGGACTTAGTTATATCAGATACTTTACTCTTTTTATTATTCCGGAAAATTTGAATCTGGCGTATCCTTTAACCAAAGTACCGTACAGTAATATAAAAAGCTACAAATACACATTGATGTGGTATAGCTTGATATTTACACGCACAACATGATAATTTCCTTAAAGCTTTCCAAAATGTTACTACCCCTTGGTTTGTCAGCCTTCAATCTCACTTCACTATTATTAAGTTTGCCACCCTCTATTCCACTTTCATTATTTCGTATGTCATTTATTTTCTTGAATTGGTATTCTGTGATTTATTATGCTGTTATATGGTATGTTACTTTACTGTAGGCTACATTTTACCGAGGTGGAAAATAATAATCAAAGATTATTTTTTGAAAAAATGTCTTCAGTTGCTAATATAAAGTTTAGTCTTCTGGAATTATTGTGTGGACGATGCCACTGACTCCATAAACGGGAAAGATATGAAACAATGTCAGATCAGCCATAATGAAAATACCAGAAGCTCAGGTATTACCGTACTGATTGTAAGACATCAATATGAAGTCATAGAGGTGGTTACACGTTATGACGTAATACAGTCATTTCTACAGTACATTGTACTGGTAAACGTACATTTCTGGCCTCGTGTAGCATGGTTATAAGGTCTCTCCAGGAGAGTGGAGGGGGGGGGGGTTAGGACTCGTGCGATGGGGTGTATGAGGGGGCTTAAATTAATTAACATGGTAGTTGATTATTTCTTGCCGGGAAACAGAACGATACATGAAGGTAAAGACAACAGTACAAAGAATCATATTTAATCTGGTGACGTAATATTGTGTCACTGGAAATAACTAGTAATATACAGGTACAATTGTTATAAAAGCCGTATATACAAAAATTAGCTGTACCACACTAAACAGAAGCTTTATCATAATGTATCATTTCAAGAAGTTGTACATTTCATTTCCTTTCGATCTACTAGTGAGAAAGCTGCAATAGGAACGTTCCAAACAAGAACGACAGGTGTTACATACAGAGAAACAACAGTCACTGTACATAATATATCATCGTAGCAATATGTATTTGCGAGTTTGTTGGTCCTTTCATATTCAAGATGTGTGACGACAAGCATTTTAAATTCCCCTTGAAGCTGTGGGAGGGGGCGGGTGGGTGAAAGAGCTGGTAATACACTATAATGCGAGTACAAACCTATCCACATCCTTATGCAATAACTTCGATTTTAATGCAGTTTATTTACCTAATGCGGTAACGACTATAGGCTTGGTGTTTATCGTGACAAATATGAAGAATGTAAGTGAAGGAACTTTGTTTGGCTGAGTAGAATGTAATGAACTTTCGGAAAAGTAGTAAAAGATAAATTAAAATATAAGAATACATGTAATCAACCACTAAGACTACGGATTATATGCAGTTTGATCAGACCTTGATATGGATCATGTTTGTATACATGGCGTTGAAGGCGCTAAAACGTGTATATGACTATTATATTCAGATATCAGAAACTGTGTGTAGTTAGTGCATAGAGACATAGATTCAGTTTGATCAGACCTTGATATGGATCATGTTTGTATACATGGCGTTGAAGGCTTTAAAACGTGTATATGACCATAATATTCAGATATCAGTAACTGTGTGTAGTTAGTGCATAGAGACATGGATTCAGTTTGATCAGACCTTGATATGGATCATGTTTGTATACATGGCGTTGAAGGCCTTAAGACGTGTATATGACCATTATATTCATATATCAGTAACTGTGTGTGTGGTTAGTGCATAGAGACATGGATTCAGTTTGCCGTGGAATTTCTGGTAATGAATGAATTGATAAGTGTCACGGATTCTTTGCAAAGATGGACAAAAAGATTAAATGTGTTTTCAATGTGAAATATAATTATAACAACAACATTTCTTTATATTCTCGGTTACAGGTTACAGGTGTCGGTTACTGTATAAACTTAATCGCCACCAAATAATACTCAAAAGTTTTCATCACTTTGATTAATTATTATCACTTTGATAGATGCTTGAACTCATGAGAAACCTTGCTGCTTTAAACCACCATCGGAACTTAAATCAGACCTATCACATATTTCTAAACCTATGTACATACTAGCTTCACGTTCTTATACATGTAAGACTTGGGGCTGAAGTTGTTTATATTCTCACCATCGCCTCCTGATGCTAATTACAGGCGGTCGAATTCATAGTTCCTACTATAATATTGCTATTTGTTATATTGCTATTCGTTATATTGCTATTGTTGTATTCGTGTAAAATGGGAATAAATTAGAAAGTAGAAAGAAACTATGTGTAGCTCTACTAACCCGCTTCGTTGTTTTGTTGTACGGATACCATGGTAACCAAAACATATGTAATCACTTGAAAAAAGCTTACATTGCATAATTTTTGTATTTTGAGGTAATTTCCATCTTTTTTCCAATGTGATGCACTTTAACATTGTTAGGAAAAGTAACCATAACAATGACGTATAAAGTCAAAGGTCAACTTAAGGGTCACCTAAGGGTTTTCACTGAACTTTCAACTGTACTTACAACACTATGAATACAGGGCAGCATTATGAGAAATATTAAAAAAAGGCAAAATACTGAAGCTGTCAGAACTGAGAAAAAAGGTTTCAAAATATTCGTGTTACCTCCCGCGTGTTTTGCATATAGACACCGGGGCCCGGGTGGAGTGTGGAAGGGGCTTTCTAACTACGGTGGAAAGCTCAGGGCGCCAAGTAATACAGGAACAAAGACAAACGTAGAAACCATTTTTTGGATAGACAAAGTACCCTCTTCTGTGTTGCGGGAACAAGGAGTAATAGGACTTTACTCTATAAATATATTACATGTTATGGCCGTACCCCCAAGTTGCATGTCGGTTTATATATGACCTTCCAGCAGAAGTCGCAACCGAAAAATGCCTATAGGGTAACTAAAACATATATGTTAACGATATATATATATATATGAATAAATGTAAGTGAAGGGAATTTGTTTGGTTGAGTAGAATGTAATGAAGTTTCGGAAAGGTAGTAAAAGATAAGCAAGAAACTAAGTATTTTATCAACCACTGTGATAAGACTTGGGTGTGGGGGTATAACGGGTAATAGGAACAATTTTATGTCGGGTTGAAGTTGTTTGTGAACATCAGACTAACCGTTTTCCAGAGTGCAAATGCTGGACATGTTGACGATCGATATATATGAAGGAAGATGCGAAACTTGTATTGATAATATGAAAGAAAATTGAAGACTACTGTATTTCGAAATTCGTGAAATTATTATATTCGTTATTTGGAATATTGATGATCTTGCTTGAACTCATGAGAAACCTGGTTGCATTTAACCAGCACCGGAACTTAAATCAGACCTATTACATATTTCATAACTAGCTTCACCTTCTTATACATGTAAGAATTGGGGCTGAAGTTTTTTTTCTATTCGCATCGCCTGCTGAGTCAGATTCACAGTTCCTACTATAATATTGCTATACCGTTGTACAAATAACATGTACACTAAGAGCTTCCGTAGGAAATATCTAACTAGAATCTATGACAAAGCTGCATATATTGTTCGTTTCATTTACGTTATCACCCAGTGGCGTAGCCAGCGGGGGGGGGGGGGGGCAGGGGGTGTGGCTTGATAATAATTATATATTTTGTTAAATGCTCATTTGTCAACAACGAGGAGTTATTTGTCTAGGATGTTTGAATCGTCCAATACAACGAACGTCAGAAACCCTTGTGACTAGGTATAGTGCAAATAACATGAGGTATGGTACAAATAAAAGAGGTATGGTACAAATAACATGAGGTATGGTACAAATAACATGAGGTATGTTACAAATAAACCGAGATATGATACAGATAACATGAGGCATGGTACAGATAACATGAGGTATGTTACAAATAACATGAGGTATGTTACAAATAACATGAGGTATGATACAAATAACATGAGGTATGGTACAAATAACATGAGGTATGTTACAAATAAACCGAGATATGATACAGATAACATGAGGCATATTACAGATAACATGAGGTATGTTACAAATAAAATGAGATATGGTACAAATAACATGAGGTATGGTACAAATAACATGAGGTATGGTACAAATAACATGAGGTATGGTACAAATAACTTGATGTATGTTACAAATAACATGATGTATGTTACAAATAACATGAGGTATGTTACAAATAACATGAGGTATGTTACAAATAACATGAGGTATGTAACAAATAAAATGAGATATGGTACAAATAACATGAGGTATGTTACAAATAACATGAGGTATGGTACAAATAACATGAGGTATGGTACAAATAACATGAGGTATGTAACAAATAAAATGAGATATGGTACAAATAACATGAGGTATGTTACAAATAACATGAGGTATGGTACAAATAACATGAGGTATGATACAAATTACATGAGGTATGTTACAAATAGCATGAGGTATGTTACAAATAACATGCGGGATGGTACCAATAACATGAGGTATGGTACAAATAACATGAGGTATGTTACAAATAACATGAGGTATGGTACAAATAACATGAGGTATGTTACAAATAAACCGAGATATGATACAAATAACATGAGGCATGGTACAGATAACATGAGGTATGTAACAAATAAAATGAGATATGGTACAAATAACATGAGGTATGTTACAAATAACATGAGGTATGGAACAAATAACATGAGGTATGTTACAAATTACATGAGGTATGTAACAAATAAAATGAGATATGGTACAAATAACATGAGGTATGTTACAAATAACATGAGGTATGGTACAAATAACATGAGGTATGTTACAAATAACATGAGGTATGGTAAACATAACATGAGCAATGGTAAAAATAACATGAGGTATGGTACAAATAACATGAGGTATGGAACAAATAACATGCAACTAAATAAAGTCTCCCTTCCACGCTCGTACTCCAACTCTTTCGTCCTATTTCCTAATTATTCTTGTCCTTCTTTCTCCGCATGTAGACCCCTATGTGCTCTCCTTATAGATGTAATTGCCTTGTGAATCAATACAAATTCTCAATTTTAAAGTAGATAATATTCAGACAGATAATTCCTTATAAAACAAAATGAATCTATCGTGCTTGTCTCTCTTTCACACCGTCTCAGTCAAAAATGTTTTATTGGTGAAAATATTGATGCATACTTTTCATCTCTAGAATCTTTACGTTGTGACGTAACTGTACGCAGTACTACAACAGTCAGTAAATGTTACTCGTTTCTAATAGTTTCAGTTGTAATGGGATTTGAGGGATCCATATTGATTATATTTCATTATTTTTAGATTAATGTATATATACGTGGCTGATATGAATGCGTGGGTCCAAGCAGGCGTAGATATGAAACTGCAGATCTGTTTTTAACTTGAAACAAAGAAACAAGTGTAATTTTTAAGGTAGATTTCATCAACTAGATTTTTACTTATTTGGAAAATTAAAGTAGAGGTGACTACATTATAGGTCAACTTAAAAGGTGTTAAATTTAAGGTTTTTATTTCATTTTCAAGAAACGTCCTTTGTACCACCCTCTGTATGTACAGTACTATTAATAAGCAGAAGCATTATGATACGAAAATGGCAACGGTGAATCTGAACTAATAATGGTTTAAAATATTTGCATTATTTCTTTCGTCTTTTGAATAACTAATAATGTGAATATAAAATAGGTTCTTGAAGGAGCTTGGGCCAGATTGGGAGAAGAGGTGGCGTGTTCAAAGTAACTGGTAATGTGGTTGAGTTTTAAACAATTACCACCAGGCAAATTAATAATTATATTCAAGCGCTGAAAATATCACAATGCAACATCCTGGCCTTGTATCCTCACATGGTTCCTATTGTTATTAATACTCTTTCCACCAGAAGCATTCAATATGTTTGTATCTTATAGTATAAGAAACACTCTGATGTAGTTGAGTCCAATTATTCCTGATTCCGAGCCGAGTCCGATAACCACTTGGTTCGAGTATATGGTAGTCTCGAGTCCGAACAGAGTTCTAGAGAGATATGAGCAACCCAAACCAGGTCTGAGTCCAGCTAATACATAGAGACACAGGTGTGACAAGCTCACACGGTTTCTGCTTATACTAGTCTAATAGACGCACAGGGAGTATCGGTTGCATAAACCTCTCTAATCTTTTATAAATATACAGGCCGTCGTTTCCTGGTCTAAATTTTCCATGCCTAAGTTGGACAGAGTCAACTATTGCAAAACTGGATATTTACGCATGTTCAAACTCCCAATAAACATACACACACGGCAGGCCTCGACAAATACGGTCGCCAACTCGCCAATGGCGTCTAGAATATGCGACTGGCGTGCAAAAAATGCATTACGCTCGACATTTTGGCGAGTGGCTCATTCGCTCACTGCCTTTATACGATAGGCTTACTATTAACTTGTGAGCCAATCAACACAGGCCTATTGCCTAATGTTACACATCACAGTAGAATTATCAAGTGCACTGTTACAAGTAGGTCCTAAGGAACAGCTCTGTTCACCAGCTCGAAACTAATTTGATACTAATCTACTAAATGATGCACAATAGGTGTAACCACACTGGAAAACTACAAACTTAAATAAATGCGTAACAACAACTCAAACAGGGGTAACGCATGAAATATCATGTTTTAAACACTTTTGAGGAAGCACAATTTAAATAGATCGTTTTTGCTGTAAACAACTAACAGTAACACTAAACCGCGATATCCTAAGTTAGGCCATACTACCTAGGCTTATATCACACAAACACTTTGCGAGAAAAAAATGGCGAGTGAATTTAACGTTTTGGCGAGTAGAATTTTAGACTCGGTCGCCAGTTGGCGAGTAGTTTTAAAAAAAATTTGTCGAGTCCTGACACACGGACTAATTTAGAAAGAAGAAAATCTATGCAGGTTTATTATATTTAATGATTTTTACATGTTTGACATGTTTTTGATGTTTACAGATCTACACTATTATATTTAATTATCCCATTGTGTCTGTTATAGTATGTGTTATTCAGACAACTGCATTTCCCAAAATGTCATGGATATCTTTACACGACTAAAAGTACGATATGAACAGACCATCTAAGACTAACGGGAGGGGGGAGGGGGGGGGGAGGGGTGGGGGGACCAATATGCTGCTTTTGCTTTTTGCTTTTTCTGACATTAAATCGATCCAACTACGAGTTCTATCTTTAAATACTCCTCCCTTTCCCCTTCTCGTCATCTTCTCTGTCGTTCAGGGTAACCATCTGATTATCTCAGTGAGGAGTTGGTCATTATGACGTCACTCCGTTTTTGATGACGTCATTCGGTGGTTGATGACGGGTTTAATACTAACATTGCCTTCCCTATTGAGATGATGTTGGTGTTTATGTTATTAAGTCCGTACATCTTACAGTGACGAGTCTGTCTCCTATATTGACTTTAGTGTGCTCAAATCAGATGTGTGTTTACCTGCCAGGAATAATTTACTGTGATATTTGTGAAGATATATCATTCTAACGTATACATTTTTTGCTTCGTCGTATTATATTTTCCTGAAATTCAATTTTAAAATCTCATGGTTTTAACCTTTCTCTTCCTTTCAGGCTTGTGACAATGGTGGTAATCTACCAGGAGAAGAGGTAAGAGAGACATAGATTCATGTTCCTGTTAATTAGTAACAGTTATTTAGTAACAGGCAAGGATGTGTTAATTAATGTGGAACAAAGAAATAAGACAAAACATTATTATACTTTGATTCTCCCCAGGCAGGAAAGATTTATAACTGACGTGTATCGAACAGGGTATTTAGATAGGCCAGCTACAATTTTATATCTCGTAACGATAATAACACTGTTCTCAATGTCAACTTCCGCACACACAGTCAGAGAAATGATAAACAAAGAAACGAATAGACCTTTAAAAACCAGGTTATTCCGATGTTATGGTGTTTTAAAGTCTCACACAAACTTGGTATTTACCTTCTAAAAGTTTCAGCTTTCCAGGCAAGGTTGACTGTAAAAGGAAAGGAAAGGTGTGACCATTTTCTCCAAACACAAAAAAAAACCCACTAATTCTATAGAAGTCTCTACTCAAATCTCCCATAAATCTCTACTCTGGTATTCTTTGATAATATAAAATCATTAGAATCATTCTCTGGGACCGGGGAGGGGTTGGGGATGGTTAGGGGGGAGCTAAGCTTCTCACAGAAATTCGGAAAACGATGCGATAAGGTTTGCATGTAAGCATCATCACATAACCGTCAAACAGGAATAACAAAATTAAAAAAATATATTGAAATTGAAGAGATAAACTGATCGGCTCTGTTGGTATGCAAGCTGATTTACTGGTTTGTGAGGGTGTCCGCTGGGTTAATATAGCATCATTATTATTCATTGTGATACGAGAGGGTCCATTGTGACATAAACTGACTAACTCGGAGTAGAAACCATTCACTGTGGAATGTCAGCATACCAAGCTGTTGTTATACCAAATATAAGGAAACTAGAAACAATATATAAAGTAAATGTTTTAATATCTAAGGGATCACGTGCATCAGGTAAGTTACAATGAGGGTCTCTTTAGACTGAACTGACATGATAGCAACGGCGTAGGTATATCAGGCGCGTATCCAGGATTTTCTAACCCGGGGGCGCGAATTACTATCTAAGCGGAGCGCCACCATCGGTTGGCGCGGAGCGTACAAGAAAATTTCTGGTTTTGATGCCCCCAGATCACCGGAAATGACACTTCTCGGGCTTGAAAATGACCAAACAAATGTACACTTTTGCCTGAGAACCAAGTATTTCTCAATTTTGTTTTCCATCCATAACCTTTTTGAAGATTGTCACCAGTCACACATCATGTTCGACCTCATTGCATGTCCTATGGATCATTGCTTTTGTATGTGATTCTACGTCACGGCCCACAATATCCGAAAGCCCCACTTTTCAAGGTTTTAAGCCCATTATTTGTTGAGAATTTGAAAATTCACATTTCTCGTGAATAAAAATCATTTCAAAACATACCCATAATGTTGCACAAAATTCAATCTATGGACAACCAATAGGGAAAAACCTCCTTCAACCCCTAATAGACAGGTACAAATTGCACGAGTAGAGGAAAGTATGATGAAGAATGTTGGTCAGGAAATTTTCGAAAATTCAGACACAGTTAATTTATTGGTGTAGAAATATTAAAACCTCTTATTATGGCTATTATAAAACTTGGTTGCAGGAAATGAAAAATAGCAGATATTTCCGATATCAGGTATATCGAAACCGAACACTACACACATAGGCGTAGGTCCCGTAGGAGGCGGGGCTGCACCCCCCACCCCGCAACCAATTTTTTTTCGGGCACCTACTGAGAGAAAAATAAATAGCAATGAATAGGTTAAAAATTATCTCCTTGGTAATTAAAATAAAGTTCTAAGATTGGCCGACATTACTACTGTAAAAGAGAGTTTGACATAAATGGATCTGTATATGCCTTTTCTCCATCTACATAAGACATTTGGTTGTTTACATTAGCATCCGGCGGTATACTGTGCTACTTTCACGGACCGTAAGGTACACGATGCCATGCAATGTAATGACCGATGCTTGCTTATATGATATTGGCATCGATATGTTGAACGCGCGCAAAGCGCGCGAAAAATTTTGGCTTTTTTCGGGCAAGTCGTTACAGCCCCAAATCCAATTGGGCTACGCCTCCGACTACACACATAGACAGTTTTTGAGGCTGTTCATCGTGGAACAGGCATTTCAATGCTCACTGATATGATGTTATATCTGCTCTTTGCTTTACAAATTCGAACAGGCGTGTAGCGAGTAATTGCCAAGGGAGGGGCGAAGCCTGTAGTCAAACTATCTAAGCGAAGCGCCATGAGTTAGCGAAGCGAAGCGAAGCGTACAAGAAAATGTTTGGCCGAAAATGCCTCCCAGATCGCTGGAAATGACACTTCCCAGGCCTTGTAAGTTGCACCTAAGCATTGTCTATTTTGAAATTACTTGCGATGTCATAAAGAACATTTGCTCGGGGGGGGGGGGGGGCGGTCGCCCCCTTCCCGAAATGCGTCATGTTCCCGACGACCCCGTCGAGTTCAAGACCAGCCACAGTTGGTTCCATATAGCACAATTGTACAATTGTTTAAGGCGTCCATACACACACACGCGTTGTGATAGACCATATATAGTATTTATATAGATACATTAGTGAGAGAGGGAAAAAACTTCAAAAATGGAGTTGTTGGTGTAAGGGGTAGGGTGAGGCGCACACCCACTCCGTAATCCTTGATCTGTCACTGGCTACCATGTGTATATAATAGGGATCAGCGCTTTTACTATGACTGTTCCTCTTTCTCTTCCCGAAGTCTTGGCTATCTTCTACTCCTTCCCTTTCTCCTTTTCTCTCTTTTTTCTTCTTCTTTTCCCTTCCTTTCTCTCCTCCTTTTCTTTTTTCCCCCTCATTTTCCCTTTTTTCTTCTCTTTTTTTCTCTCCTCTTTTTCTTACCCGGGGGGCGCGCGCCCCCAACGCCCCCCCTGGATACGCACCTGTATATTTAACGAAGATGAACCTACGTGTATGTGAGGTGACTTCTCAATATTTCTAACAAAAAGTCAAAAGAATAAACACAGTAATTGGGCAATATGCTTAAATCAATTTCGATGTGTCAGTCTAGAGCCGCGAAAAATACAAGTAATTTAGAGAAGATTGTTGTCTCAAATCTGATTGATTTCCAGCACAACCTGATACTGTTAGTATTACATGTTATGTAATCGCCAAATGTGTGGTTTAAATATGTTACCAAACCAATATTATACTTGTCAAATTGAGATAAAAGGCATCATTCTACATTATTTTCCAAGTCATGAAATTAAATTTTCAAGTATCTAATGTGAACATTAATCTTATAAGTATGTTGCTTAAACACATTAACAAACAGATGGCGCTTGTAACACCAAATCAGAAGGTTATTTTCCTTTTTTTTTTAATTTAAATTTGTTTCATTATATGTAATGACACCTGGTTAGTCCAGCTAACAAACAGTGTTCTTATGGATATTTTTTTTGCATCGAATTATGTCTTCTTTTTCTAGAATTAAAACAAGAGCTGTTTTCACGGCATGTTATATCTACTTTACTGAGGTCCTGTTAATGTTAAGTTAGCTTACACGTACAGCTAGGATTGTTTGGGCGTAGTGGTAATAACGAATACTGGGTTTGTATAGTCACCATGCAGAAGATGGATGTGTTGGTGTGTTGAAGTATTTCTGTTGAAAGGCAGAAAAATAGCAGCTTGTAGTTCAAATGTTTGAAGGCCGAGGGAGGAAGGATTCATCCGACTAAAGTATTTAAATCTAAAATATGTTATCCAAAGTTGAATGAAGATGTATATCACCCTCACCCCCTCCCCTCCACCATCCCCATAGGCTCAGGAGACCAATTTGTTTTGGGGGGCTGTAACGGCTTGCCTGAAAATAAAACCAAAAAAAACATTGCAAATTAGATTTCTTTCAGTAGGTGGCCGAACATTTTTATTTGGTATGGGGGCTGCAGACCCCCCCCCCAGCCCCCCATTGCCTCCTACGCCTATGACCACCACCACCATGGACGCACATTAAACGTCATAAACCGCCAAAAATGTTACAATATGTTCATAAACAGCTGCCATATTTCCCTTTGAACGTCCGGATTGCCCTTCGTTTTTATCTGGCTCACAATTTCATATTTTGGATGTTACTATAGGCCTTGTAGCTGCAAAACTAACAGGTTCCCAGACATTGGTACTATGGTAACCACAGATGCCCGGATGCTGTGGGAATGGGATGGTAGTGTTTTATGATCGCGAATAATTTTTAGAGGAACAGTGATTTTCAGCCATAGTTGTGTATATTTTCGCATTTGGGGTCCCGGAACGCCATACAAAATACTTGATTTCAGGAGTTGTTTAGACTTCGCAGGCATTATGCCTCCGGATCCAACTACACCACTGACTATGGGTATTAAGCGGGCACTTGACCGTCGGAACATTAACAGGGCAACGCTTCAGACCCACAGAACATAGGCCTGAGTCCGCCTGCCCCCCCCCCCCCTCGTCTACTGTTCATCACTAACCTGTGTTATTGGGACTGTTACTTAGACTAGTTTATAAATCACCATAGACCCAAAATCTGAACGATTTATCCTTAATTAAATTATAGTTTTCGATAACAAGGTAGCACTCGCAAGCAAGACTCTGTCTTGCGCACTATAATATGCATTTATAATTAACCCCTAAACTGATCTTTTGCAATATAATATGCATTTATCATTAAAGCCTAAACGGTTAATATTCCTCCACTGAAAACAAATGCTGCTAACTATAACAACACAAGTTCCGCCATAACAAAACATAAGAGCAGAACCCGATCTAGAATGGTCAAGAGAACCAACTAAAATAACGATCCCGTTATATGTCACTAATGGTGACGTCATGGAATTTCCTTATTAAAGGAACAACAGTATAAACGTCAGATAGTGACACGGCCTACCCAACATTGTACTTAACCTTTAAACAAAGTTTAATCAAATTAGTTTCAAAGTTCTAGAGGAAGAAGGGAGAGGGATGGGTCCAGCTGGAAATATATAAACCACATTTATGGATCAAACTCAGTTTACCTTCAGAATGGAGTACACTGGTAATTTTAACACCCTAAGAATGCTGCACCCTTCACCAACTCTTGAACTCTCACCTTGTATTGCATAATCACATGAGTCAATGTCCAGTGTGATTTGTCTCCTACATTTGTGGATTCTTAAGAAAATCACAGAATGAGAGATGAGTGACCTGGATATGTTTCTATAGTAATTAAATTAATGTTTGAAGGAATTGTCGAACTTTAATAATGATGAGAATGTTAAAACCTGCAGCTAAATTGAAAATGGTTACTCAGGTTGACGGGATCAGCTTATAAACAGGACGGAACATTTCCCTGCATCGCACCAATGATAGTACATTGGGTTGCATGGATTGAGTCTTAGTGATATCAATGGGAAATTCCCTGGATAGGGTCATTTGATGGTTACCGGTAGGGAAGAGGATGAGTTGTGGAGATCAGTGAACTGGGTCTTGTACAGTAATCCTGTTTTACACAGAAATCTCTTTTATTGACTGGGAGAGGATTATATCCTTGTGCAATGAGTTAATCATTGTTGACATGTGTTATTCATTTGGTTATTTATGTAGTTATTTCAATATTTCAAGCAAACGGTATAACTTTTTATAGAATCCAACCTTCACAAATTAGTCCTTTCAAGCATGAAATCAAAGCGACCACATCATTAGAGACCTTGAATTCATGGATTTAGCCTCCATATGTATATCATGTTCAGTACTAAAATATTCGCAGGACGTACTCGTTAGAAATCACTAAAATAATAACTGAAATAATAATAATAATAAACAGGACAAAAATTGGCAAGACATTTGAAAAAAACATTCAAAGTTTAATGTAACATGAATCGATTTATTTGAACTAATACTTTTAACATGAATGCATATGATGAATATTTACAACATTTAACTATACTGCATTGTCTTTGTTTCTGTATTATCTTATACATATTCATTACTTATAATTTCCTCTTGTTTAGGACTTCGATGATGAGAGTTATCAGGAAAACCTGGCGAAATTCAACCGGGCAAGGCGCAAGTAACTGTAAGTCAATACAGCTGAATACTCTCTACCTTAGTATTTAACATAGTATTTGTTAACAGTGATTGTCTGATACTTTCAATTGTAAAATCTTAATATATTAAAAATAATCTCCATCAATAACCATAATTTGTATTCCTATATCTGTGATTATCTAATATTATCTGGTCACTTACATCATTTGCTTCAACTTATAATTGGTTTTATCATATTTTTCCTTCACAAAGCAAATCCTGATTAATGTAAGGAAATGAGTGATGAGTTCCTTCCATTAACAGAAACATCGTTCGCTTGTTTCCCGTGTCGCGGTGTTGTTTAGCTGATGTGTAAAATTACTGGTTGGCTCATGGTACTGCTGGCGCTTTTTCCGGGGGAGGGGGAGGAGGCGGGATGGGAGGGGGGTTGTCTAGGTATAACTTCCCCATTATTCCACGAATAAGTGTTTCCTTGACCCATTTATTATGATAACAATGTTACATAATATATCTCATTTTATCTCTATCTTACAGCTCAATGCAAGATGCATGTTCATCTGGTGTTGCCAATCATCAACAGGACTGTGACGTAATTCACTCAATCCTCAAATTGATGGCAGTAATTTTAGTGAGAAAGGATCTAATAAAGATTTAGGTTGTAAACTGTTAATACCTCCCAAATACTACAAACAGCTCCAGATAGAGCTTCAGTATAAAACACATGCAACTAGTCTAGTATTATTGTGACGTCATCAAATGCCCATATTCTCAAGACAATGGAATGGTGACTTGGTGAAGACTGTAACTTTTACATATATTGTGAATGGATCTTGTAGAGAGATTATGTTGCAAAATAATAATAATAACTCCATTTACAATAAAGAAGTAAAATTTGAAAGATAACTGTTCAATTAACATTTTGTTTTAAAGGATTACTTTAAGCGGAATTTCAGTCTTTAAATGTTATTGTCTAAAATGGAGTGTTGTTAATATTTCTTCAACTTTTCTGGTTTGGTACGATAAATGTTTGGAATACTCCTTTAATGCTAAATTGATGATGACGTCAGCCCCTTAGTGAAGGCCTAAATATTCATGTTAATAATGTGATTTAATTTGATTTGAATAAATCAACAACATCAAGTTTTGTAACTTCGTTCTTAAACCAGAGCATATATAGATGATTTTCAACTACATTTGTCCATGTGGAATTTTTACTTCAATGTTAACATGTTATTTGAGACTATAAACTCTTTTCATCACATTGTGTTTTGTGTTGTATTTGATGAACTGATATAACTGTCTCCGTATTATACTATATAGTCCAGTTACCTTTACTGATGAACTCAGCTGTTTAAAGTAACATGTCTCAAAATGTTATATTCAGACATCCTAGACTGAAAGCTAGTGGTCTAAAACATGACAACATTAATGTTGTGATTAAAGTCTTCTTTAATATGCTACATGTTCAACTACTTAGTTTTGTGCGCTAAAGTGTACAAATGTAATTGATAGGTTTTGTTAGTCACATCGCTGTCGACTAGAGGGGTAAGGTGATGGGGATATAAATGTTATCCAGTGATCATTTCTGAATGTGATGAATATGCTGCTAAAGTTTGTACTGACTGTACACTATCTCCTATTGAGAGAAAGCGACTTCATCTACACCACCAAATGATCTAGTATGGTGACGTCACTGATTACCAAGTTGAAGAAACAATTAACACATTTACTAGTTTTCTCTCTTGAATTCAGCTTTATGAAGTTTAAAACAAAACGATGACAGGAAAGTACATATTAGCAATCATTATGAACGGCTCGTCCACTAATAATTAAGATATATTACCCACCTATTAGGCGGGTCTAACCCCAGGAAGTATACATAATTTAAATTAATTGCAAGCGTTTTCTTTCTTTTTTCAAAGAAGGGGATGGGGTGTCTAGTACATTTTCTCCATCCTACCAAGAGATTTAGTGAACTTTGTAAACTGTAAATAACTCCAAATACTACAAAGAACTCCAAACAAAGATTCGATATCTTACATGATCATACAGGCTACTTATTATGTTATTGTAAAGTGTACAACAGGTACATCTTACGTTTTATTACCCACATTACTGTCCACATATACTTCTTTTTTAACTCATTTGCTCTTGAAGCCAAATTCAATTGACTAAGAGCCAAATAAACTAATAATGACGTCATCCATTACCCACTACTTCATCAGTAAAGGAGACTATTTATCTCTTGGATGTCAACTACTGAGAGAGGGAAGAAAAAGAGCACAATCCCTATCTTACTATGTGTGTGTATGTGAAGGGGGGGGTGGGGTGTAAGATGACGTACCCACCACATTGTTCACCTAGTATATGTTAAATTAGTTATTTGCACTACCAACAGAACGCTAATTTGTAGAATGAAAATTAAACGGTAAAGTGCAGTATTTTTTCTATTTTATTTTTTCCTAATATGTAACAAAGTCCCTGGTCATGTACTGCTGGTGATCTGCTCTCAGCCTCCATACACTGCTCGGTGCTAGGTATAACATCTTCATTGGTCCAATTCTTTATAATGATACGATTCATCCAAATTCCAGACCCATATCTCCACCTCCCAACAAACCCCGACCGCCCCCACCCCACACCGTTCCCCGACAAACACTTTACTACTCAGAACAATGCATAAACACCTAATTATGTTAACATTTCTAAACTATTTTTTAATCAGACATGTTTAGAATGCTTTGGTAATAATCTGTACATACTGTATCCACGTACACTCGGTAACTAGGAGTGCGTGCTTAAAGTTTTGGGTGGTTTATTCGTTCTTCCTTTTAATAAATTTTGATTTAAACTGTGATCGGTTCCGTAATGTCTTAAATCTAACACGAGTAGAGTCGCATTAATTGTTTCAATGTTAAGACTAAAATGACATTAATTGGTTATGTACAATACCATGGTGTTATTAAAATCGATCTGCAAGAACTTAGAGGTGATATTAATTAATATCTGCGACATTTTGTTCTTATTTTCTTCAGCATTTCTTTCTGTTTCTATGTATTATCGTTCTCACATGAAGACAATAAGATTACGTCATTGTTATGTCATTTTATATGATTCCAAATAACAAATGTATATTCAACATATTAAGTAACTGATACTTTAATAACTTCATTGATCAATACTTTTCATTTTATTCTTTATTATTATTTTAAGATTCGCTTTATAATTGTTTTCATTGATTTATGATCTGTGCATATCATATCATCATATAATAATTGAGTTTATTATTTTCAATTATACGGCATATCCTATTCTATGTATTAACTGATCCCATCAGCTCTCAAAGAATATAACATGAACGCTCAAAATAGTTCACCGACAAACAAACATAAAAAAGTTTCTTTTTAGTGTTAACACTAACATTTCACTAGTAACAGTCAAGTTAAGGACACTTTGATCATGCGCAATTAGTTCAATCTCTCCAGGTATGATGACATAACGTCGATGTAGGATTTTTAATATTACTAAAGAAATTAATGAGATTGACAGGTTACCCTTATTTTTAGGGCTTTTAATGGATATCATATTGTTATTTTGCAATTGCAAAATAACTTTAAATTGTTGCTACATTTTTGCTGGTTATATTTTTACTCAAAAGAGCCTGTAACGTCGATAATTCTAAATAGTGTAGAGGAAAATGTACATTTGACTTAATAAAGAGAATCATATACTAAGCATCCTGGTGAAATGTGTATCCAATTCCTACATTGCGTTTTGGAGATATCGATAGCTGAAATTGCTGAAATCGCTGAAATCGATAGCTGAAATTGATATCGATAGCTGAAGTTTGTACAAAAGTGAACTTGAAGCAAACAGGTGTGATTGATGTCTTAGTTGCACACTGACAGCAAAATGTTTAGTTTATTGCATACAAATGTTGATTCCTTATCGAAGGCAAAAGGAATATATGTGGGGTCGATGGCGTGTGCGTGTATGTGTGAGTCTGTGACACTTGCAACGGAGTTATGCATATTTGTCATACTTGTTATGTAGATTTTTAGTAGAAGTATAGTAAGAAGGTGTGCCCAATTTTTGTAGCGTTGACCTTATGAATATTAATAAGGTTATGGTGTCAACCGTAAAACGTTATACATTGCAATAACTCCGCAACCCGTAGTCGGATTGCAGTCGAACTTGGTATACAGTTGCTGGTTAATATCTGGGCCCCCAAAATACCGGACCCATTTTTGAGCTGGTGGGACCAAATTTTATTTCCAACTAAAATGCATTTTGGGGCAACTTCTTTGGGCCCGAATTTTTGGGTCCCAATATTTTGGGGCAATCTGAGCCCACATTTTCTCTCCATTGCAATAACACCGCTACCGTAAGTCGGGTTGTAGCCAAACTTGGTAAACAGTTGTTGGTTAATAGCTGCTACATGTAAGCCATCTGGACCCCAATAATTCCGGGCCCATTTTTGGCCGGCATGGCCCAACTTTTATTTTCAACTCAAATGCGTTTTGGGACAAGTTCATTGTTATTTTAAAGCGCCTTATAAATGATTCTTGTTAGGTTGCATTATACTTAAACCATTTATTAATTTTACTCTCTTTCAAGATTTAGTTGCTTTTCTTTCGTTCCTCCTATTTCTATATTATGAATTAATCTTTGATATTACTCACGCGTAATAAAGTGAATATTAATAGAATATTGTTAAATGTTATCATAATAACAACGACTGGCTGTCAATCGTTATACCATTGATTGTGTTACTCAAAATCATTCTAACACATTGTCTTAGACATTAATTAATAACAATGACATGTTTTGTTTTTCAATCCAGTTCTTTGTTCCATTGTTATGATCTCTAATGATGTTTCTTTGAAGACAATAGGAACATGTGACTTTGACGTATAATAGTAATATTTTAACATGATAGTAACGAAGATAATGTTCTGTACATTTAACATTAACCTTAAATGCGATGATCGGCTCACCATACATATCTTTCATTATCCTCGTTATTTTGCTACTTCTTATTAATGATGCTTGTTGATAATTAATGAATATTCATGATCTCTTCATTGTTATTCAGTTTTTGTCGTATTTGCTTTAACCCAATTGGATATGATGAAGCCATAAAGTTGACCAATATAACACAAGCCCCATCCCGAAAAACTGAATATAAGTACATTACTATACAAACACCGACTAACAGATAAATATGGATGAAATCACTGCATTGCGGTTTATGATATTAGGTATTTCCAAGGTAATAATTATTCCTTTATTTTGTAATTGTTCTTGGTATCTTCCATATTTCTGTATGCTTGTACAATATATAATTTTTGCAACCAAACACACTTGTTCCCTTTGAGGCGATCCTGGTCTCTCATTGTGATACAATCACAACATATCCATCCCGTTTATCTGTTCCTATATCATAAGTTCATATCGTAGAATCTTATAATGAAAATTATTGATATGTATGTTGTAATGTCAATGGAAGCAATAAAAGAAAACTAATCAGAGATATATTGTCAACAGTGTTATCTCTGTGTACATGGGCGGCGATCATGGGGGGAACGGGGGGCTTGCCCCCCAATATTTTAGGTGGGATATAGTATCTACTATCCCCCCCCCCCACGAATATTTGGTGGCATAGTTTTTTTGTGTTGCTATAAATAGAAAATAATGCGTGAGATTGTTTATCCAAATCATATTTGGCGGTGGCTAAAACTTCATCCAACACATGCTGCATGAGGTAAATGACTCTTCGTGATCGTTTCTGTGACCGTATAGCAAGTTGTAACTCATGATTATTATCATAATATCTGTACATCTCTTGTGTATGAGTGTAAGTACGTACAATCATAATGATCTACGTCGATATGGGTTCACTGGGTTTCCATTTGGCCTTCCTACAAGATTTATAACCGCCGGCGCGTAGCCAAGGGGTGGGACGAAAGTGGGCGACCGCCCCGCCCCTCGAGCATAGTTTTTGTATTTATTTATGATATCGCTAGTAATTTCAAAATAGAAAATGCTTAGATGCAACTTACAAGGCATGGAAAGTGCCATTTTCAGCGATCTGGGAGGCATTTACGGCCAAAATTTTCTTATAACAAGCTTCGCCCCTCCCTTGGCAAATTCCTCGCTACGCGCCTGTCTAACCGTGACACAATTTGTTACTCAATATCACCAAAAAATGTCACACATTTTCACCGAAAGTATAGTTTTTACCTTTTTTTTATATGTGTGTGTATATATATATATACACAAAATATCATAAAGCGCGAACAATTTTGGGGATGGAAGTTGCTAGGCGCCTGCACCCAAGCAAATGTCCCCCCCCCCCCTCCAATATTTGTAACAAATCTCCGCCCCTGTCTGTGTAACATGTAGTCGATGTACTTACTTGTAATTTCAAGCTATACTCTTTTCCTGTCATGCATCAAGGTCACACAGAAGGTCATGGCTATACAGTAACTCTCAAACAGGTGAGGCTGGTATAGTTGAGATTGAGATTAAGAGTTGATGGGAGTTTAAAGGCCAACTTGTTTTAATGTACATAATTTAAACAGGATGACCATCGAAATATTGCTCATTATGGACATTTGGCATATATGGATACAAACGATTAGTCCGGTTAATTAGTCCATAATCTAGCATAGTCGGTCGAAAAACCTTGATTAACAATGATCAACTCCGATTATTAACCAGACAATCGGTCTAAGTTTTAACCGATCATCAAATTTGATTGCCTATCAGCTTTGATTTTCAGTTGTAAAACTTGGAGTTCCGGTTCAAAACAAGACCGGCATTGAGCAAAAATCCAATTTTTCTGACAGAATAAAACTGGAATATATCATTAGTGGGTGTTTTGCTTTGCCATACACGTGATTTAGGAATAATTTCGACATGCGAGTAAACATCCGGTAAGATTAGCATAACAATACCAGTAAAATCCCATTCTGAATGAGAAGAAAACCGCAGGTGGCTTTAGCTTTGTGAAAAATCCAGTTCATACAGTATTGTATTAAGTTATAGCTTGAATAGGCTCGTTGCTCGTGCATACAATCCAGCAATAGCAATTGAACGTACGGGGACTGCTGGTGAAAGTGTAACCATTTAGTTAAATAATATTTACTTCGAAGGTATCAATAAGACACTGCAACCTTCTCATCGTGCTCTTCATCCATGGAAATGTTTGTGGAAGTTATTCTCATTGGATCAATATCCCAGGATTTTACCTTGTGAATATTTCGCGATGATTTCGTAATCCAAAGTGTCGTACCATGAATTCAGGACCACTAGTTTTCAGAGACCTGCATTTTTTTTTGTGGGCTGAGAAAATGATTCCTTATTGAGGAGGATTTAATTTTTCGAGAGGATTACTTAGTTTTTATACCGGGATACACTTTAAACTATAACATAACGATAATTCTTATCAGGTGGTAAAGTTTGTAGGTAATTTTACCTTCCTGTTTTCCCGAAAGGTTTGGAGATAAACAGATATTGGAAGACAAAGTATTGTCTCGTTGACCTCTCGTCATCTCATGTGAGTACAAATTCCAATCTAAATATTGTTTAATATTAATTAACTGGAATAAACGGGACTAGGTTAAACGCGAACAACAATTTACTTCTCAATGTCAAAGACCTAGGTTATCGTCACATCGACAACCAGAAACACAACCCAGAATTAAAACAAACTTAAACTAGGCAAGCTTGAATTTTCTTATAAAAAGAAGCAACTTATAATGACATTTGTTATAAGTAAGTTTAATAAATCAAATACAAAAAAACGTATCCCCTGTTGTAAACAATAACATGGCAGTAGCTCTTAATTTTAAAAAGGATAGAAGAATTCAGGATACATTTCAATCGCCTTTCCTGAATGTCGATCGGAGAGGAAACAAACATACCGCTGATACCGGTCAAAAAGTAAAATAGCGGCTTAACAATTAACAGCCTAAATTGTTTTGTGGTTAAAATAATGTTTTGAACATCCACCGATGGTCAATCACCACCCCAGTCTACCCCCTCCCATTAAAAAGTGCATTGTGTAAGACAATAGTCCTTCACTTTCAGCGGAATTACATAATGCAGTTATTGTCTATTATTTGTGCTGAAAACACAGGAACCAAAAAAGTACACATTCAACTGTGACTGATTCATTTGCGTAATCAAAGTAAATTAGTCATAATATCCATAACAATCCCTTTTTTGGAAAGTAAATCAGAGCCAAACCTACCTTGATATTACAAACGTTTAAAACCTTGTATAAAACGAACTATGTCACACTGATTATCGCCGTTCATTGTTTTACGTAATTCAAGGGTGTTAAAGGCGATATCGCTCGTAGACTTTTTTTTGAGGGCGCTGGCATTATCGAGGTTTCAGCGAGGTTTAATGGGACCCCTAAAACTCACGTGACCTCGGTGGCAAATTTAGATCAGTGAATAGCACAGGCAAGCGTATGCGTAACAAGCCCGTACCCATGCACACATAATGTTATAGCACAGCATTTCAGATTATTGTACTGTTTACCGCAAAGGATTTTCGTACGCGATAGTTTGTTGTTTGTGTGCCTTTTGAGTAAAGAATACTGTACGATTTTCGTACAAATACATTCGATTAGACTAGAGTATAGTGACAATCATGGAAAAGGGATCAGGGCAAGGAGAATCGGGCGAAAGAAAACGACCTTATCCTGGAACGAGCGTATAGGTTCAAGTGGAGGAAAGCCATTGTTGCATGGACCTGACAAAAACAGCAGTGCAAAGGAACAACAGCGACGAAGAGATGCCACGAAGATCTATCTTCTACGTTCCTACGTAAACTGGCAAGTGGAGAAAGAACTCTACAAACATGTCCACGATTTGACTTCTGTTAGCAACGCAGATTTCGCAGAACATTTGCTTCAGGATCACACAAAAAGGTAATGATTTGCTAAGCTAGGCTAAAACTGTATAGGGTGGTTTCAGTTGTTTTCCGCATACGTTACTTTCCGCTGATTACTTTCCGCTGAAAAAATTCTTCTGCGGAAAACACCGATTTTTCACTTGCCTGTACACTATATTTTTCCGCAATTTTGAGATACCAAATTCAGGCAGGATGATTAAAATAACATGAGAAAGTATCAAAGAACGTCGATCAAGGATGGTTAGACTGAGTTCATGTCAGAAAAGTTAAGCTGCTTATAATTTAGAGGAGGCTTGGGGTGTTCGTAATTACGAATTATTAAAGAAGCATATAATACTGGGCAAAGGGACGCCCGCGTTATGAAGGATTGAGTATCTAATTAAGTATTAAATATTCGGCCCGCGTAATGATGGTTTAAAAAAAAAGGTGTAAAAGGCGGTATCTTTGATTTTCGCTGGAAATAAAATGGCTGTATAAGTAAGCCTTACAGCCTAAGCTACAAGTACCTTAGCTACTGTATCCTAAATCTAGTCTCGAAGCTACATTTTATCCTGTTACAGTCAAATCCTATCTTATCCATCTTCCTAAATCCTTCCATGTGCCTAATAATTTCAGTAAGTCATTCTGTTCCTCCCAAAAAGAAACGGTACTTTCCGTTGAAAAAACGTTGTTTTCCGCTGACAAATTTGTTTGCGGAAAACACCGTTTTGTTTCAGCGGAAAGTAACGTGTGCGGAAAACAACGGTACCCGTATAGGGTAATGGTTTCAGTTGTTTTCCGCATACGTTACTTTCCGCTGATTACTTTCCGCTGAAAAAATTCTTCTGCGGAAAACACCTTTTTTTCACCTTCCTGTATACTATATTTTTCGCATATTTTAGGATACCAAATTCAGGCAGGATGATTAAAATAACATGAGAAAGTATCAAAGAACGTCGATAAAGGATGGTTAGACTGAGTTCATGTAAGAAAAGTTAAGCTGCTTATAATACAGAGGAGGCTTGGGGGTGTGTAATTAGGGATTATTAAAGAAGTATGTGGTGGTCGGCCGATAAAAGGGCAAAGGGACACCCGCGTTATGAAGGATTGACTATCTAATAAAGTATTAAAACTGCGGTCCGCGTAATGATAGTTTAAAAAAAAAAATTGTAAAGGCGGTATCTTTGATTTTCGCTGGAAATGGCTGTATAAGTAAAGGCTGTTTCAATAGTCGAACACGCATTTTGCACCACCTTTCTTACGAGTTACATCTAGGCTAAAATCATGGCCGATTTATCCTGTTACAGTTAAATCGTATCTTCTCCACCTTCCTAAATCATTCCATGTGCCTAATCAATTCAGTAAGTTATTCTGTCCCTCCAAAAAGAAAACGTTACTTTCCGCTGAAAAAAACGTTGTTTTCCGCTGACAAATTTGTTTGCGGAAAACACCGTTTTGTTTCAGCGGAAAGTAACGTGTGCGGAAAACAACGGTACCCTAGGGTAATACTAGTACATAGTAGTACTACAGGGTATTGTCCGGTTTCAGTTGTTTTCCGCATACGTTACTTTCCGCTGATTACTTTCCGCTGAAAAAATTCTTCTGCGGAAAACACCTTTTTTTCACCTTCCTGTATACTATATTTTTCGCATATTTTAGGATACCAAATTCAGGCAGGATGATTAAAATAACATGAGAAAGTATCAAAGAACGTCGATAAAGGATGGTTGGACTGAGTTCATGTCAGAAAAGTTAAGCTGCTTATAATACAGAGGAGGCTTGGGGGTGTGTAATTAGGGATTATTAAAGAAGTATGTGGTGGTCGGCCGATAAAAGGGCAAAGGGACACCCGCGTTATGAAGGATTGACTATCTAATAAAGTATTAAAACTGCGGTCCGCGTAATGATAGTTTAAAAAAAAAAGTTGTAAAAGGCGGTATCTTTGATTTTCGCTGGAAATGGCTGTATAAGTAAGGGCTGTTTTAATAGTCGAACACGCATTTTGCACCACCTTTCTTACGAGTTACATCTAAAATCATGGCCGATTTATCCTGTTACAGTTACCAATCTTCACCACCTTCCTAAATCATTCCATGTGCCTAATCAATTCAGCAAGTTATTCTGTCCCTTCAAAAAAAAAAACGTTACTTTCCGCTGAAAAAAACGTTTTCCGCTGACAAATTTGTTTGCGGAAAACACCGTTTTGTTTCAGCGGAAAGTAACGTGTGCGGAAAACAACGGTACCCGTATTGTCCTAGGTAACTGTTAGTATTGCGAAGTACAGAAAACTGCAAAGTTCGGACACCCCTAAGAAATACACGATTTCACCATGATAACCTACAAGCGAAAGCCAATATCACTAAAAACCAGGAAGCTACAGTTATTTCCTCTCCAAAATGACCCGTGCGCAAGTATGTACGTACATATCTGTCAATAAAATGAAGACAGTTTTTGGGGTATTTTAAGGCTTAGGTGTTCGAACTTCGCAGTGTCTATGCTATTGTATTTGTAACATACATGATTTGATGAGCCTAGGCTTTGTAACTAGGCCTATCATTCATTATTTTTCCAATGGACCTAGCGTATGCTAACCTTATCATACTTATCCTAGCACAAAATAGCAGTAAGTTGTATTACTGAGTCATCATCATCACTGTTTGTGAATGCTTGTCATGAGGATACTGTATAGGCCGTTTCTTACGACTAGTCGTAACAATTATAAACTATTCTTACGACAAAGGCAAATTCAAGTGCAGTAAATAAAGCAACTGCGCATGTAGTAGAGGTAACCCTAAACATAACCCTAAACCTCAATCCTAACCCTAACCGGAAGTTATTGTTACTCATCGTCGGAAAATTAGTACTCCTAATCACAAAAATAGCAACTGCCCATGCGTAGTCGGAAATTATTCTTACGACTAGTTGTAAGAATAGCCACTTTGTACTGTATACAGTTAAAAATTAAAATATCCTTCCTACAGAAGACTGACAGGGACTGGGGGTCTTTAGTTTCACTCCTCATATTTATGCCATGGAAAGCTGGGCCTTCTCATCACCAAAAAGTAAACTGTTTTTGCCTCAACAAATTGATGGAAATATATTTTCTAACCACTAGGCCTAGGTGATCTGTTCATCCCCACCCCTTCAGGTTCTAAATTGTTATCAGCTGTCCTTGTTTGAAGAATAATTCTTGTGAATGAGCATTTGAAAGAAAAGCCTCACCTATGCCCAGTCATAATTAACTGGGCATATAACATAGGACTAAGGCCTACAGTATTAGTAATAAGTATCTGAATTTAGTGTTCATAGTAACTGTATTCCCTAATTTTGTAATATACACCAGTGAGGAAGGCCTACTGTGCTGTACAAGTACAACCACATGGACCTGCAATTTTTCCTATAAAAATAATGCATCTACATAAATAATTTAGAATCACTCCTAACTGATTCACATGTTTTCACACCGCTGCGTATGCAACTAGACCTTAGGTTTTTCTAAGGTCAGCCTCAGCCAGCATATATGCAATCAAGTTTTAATGGTTCATTTGGGCAACAGGGTGTTATACTGTTATCTACTGACTGTCTGTCCAATATTCCAGCAATCATGTGTACATGTCTGTGTTTGGGATTTTTGAAGGAACCCAACTGCTATGCAAGAAATTAGGTAAATTAGCCTCACAAATTGAGGGACCATAGTACATATAGCTATACCTATATAAACCTTTATATAGCCATGCCTGGGGGTAAGAAAGTTTTTTTTTGTGTAGGCCTGATGCTCATACTTTATGATGTGCTAAGTTATCATATTTTTTATATATAGTCAGTATATACTATGCTTGTTTTTGTTCAGCTTCTTGTGAATGATCTGATGTTTAGTGTTCAAAAATTATAATATCTATTAAATTTGGTGGCCGAAACTATCTCTTGTGGAGAGTAATCTAGCGTTAAATTGGTAGTCTGAAATCAAGCTATTCATGTAAACAGGAATTTTTCACAATGGTAGGCTTATGTCATGGTGTAAGCTAGCATCTCAATTCTCACTCATGAAACCAACTGCTCACATAAACAGGAAGTTTACACAGTAGGTAAATAATGAGTGTACATCAAACTCTGATCAAAAGACTGGACATCTTTTAGCGATATGAAACCAATCAGTTCACTAAGACAGGAAGTTTACATAGTAAATTTTACATTGACATGTGAGCTCAAGTTGTTGGGCAAGCAGTTGGGCAACACAAAATTATCCTTACAATTCTTGAAAGGTACCGCGGTTTATGGATATGTTGAAGAAGAGTATGAAAGAATATCTCATCCTTATCTGGGTTTAAATCAATGTGGGTTAACAATATGTTATTATTGAAATATGCCTAAGTGTTTGTTTGTTACTTTTCTCTTTCATATTTTTTCTTGGGTAGGTATGATAAAAACATGTATGTTTGTAATGATTTGGTCATTACCAGATTCATTATGCATACAATTAAGCTTGGGGTGTACAGTAAAATTACTATTTCAGTTATATGATTTACGGACAATTTTTTTGGTTTCATTGTATAGGTTTCAAATGCATCTTTTCCGGAAAGATGCTGAATGTCAAACAGAGGCATTCTCAGCAGCTGTCACCACAGAAAGATCAGTTGACACTCAGAAAGGAGAAGGTAAATTTATATGTTTATCCTTGCATGAATTACAGACTGGAAGAGCAGTGCTAATCTTATCTGATCTGATGTGATCAGAAAAATAATACAATTTCATTCTCATTAAATTCCAAAAGAAAAGAAAAAAATGGTAGCATATTGCTCATCCACTAAAAAGCATACATGTGTATGAAAATTTATAAAAGTAAGTGGGCCTGATATTATCAGGATCTTCTTTAGAGGCAAACTGACTAGTAACAGTAAATTCAAGAGACACAATAGAGCCTGGAACAGAGAGGACATGGTGAACACAAAGAAAGAAGTTAATGGTGTATTGAACAAAAGGAGTCAGTGAAAGCAGAGGTATTTAGATAAACTGTGGAGTACAAAGCGAGGATTAAGTAAGGAGAGAGGGTGAATAAACTATAGCAGAATACAGAGATGGAGCAGGATAAAGTTAGTCATGTCCTTCCTGTATATTGAGCCCATTCAGTTGAATGGTGCTAGGGCATTCCGTCCGCTCTCTCTATCTCTGCTGTGGTGTACTATGTCTGAGATGGTTAGTCTACGAATTCAGTTACCTGTTGGGACATGTCTTTAATGGTATGATTGGGCAGCTGAAAGTGTTCCCCTACTGGAGTCTCCATTTTCATGGTATTGACTTGTGACTAGAACTGCTTCTTGAGGGTGGTCTTGGTTTCACCAACATACTTGTAACTTCAATGTCCTCTAAACTCAATGACACCATTTAAATTGAAATATCAGTTTCCAGTGCTGCATAAGTGTGATAAGTTCTAAACAAAAGGTATATTTTTAGTCACAGCCATAGAAGCTATAGCAGGATACTTGCAATCTAGTAACTCTTGTTTTATGTAATCTCTACAGATACTCCTGATCCAGTTACTTCAACACCTCTCAAGAAGCCATCTGCCAATGTTCTGTCCAATGTCACCAGTAGGATTAGATATGGAGCAGCATGGGAGAAAAACCTCAGACTATACGAATACACATTGCCACATTTACATGATCCTGAACAAAAGCGATCATACATATGGCAGGGGCAAGCACTTTTCCCAGACTTTTGTTGACAGGTTGTGCGACATTCACAAACGTTGGATTAGCAGCTAATGATACATCTGCATCACCAGATTGAGATAAATTGCTTTCGTCCATTTTGTTCGATAGTAGCTATGACTGTGAATCAGGAGCTTGGCCACCCTTTAAGTCAAGGTGGGCAAGGTTGGGGAAATTCAATCAAGGAGTAACAATCAGAGAATGGCCAGCTTTATATTATTGTATATAGGCCTACACGCACAGCGTGTATAAATATCTGTATCGGTTTATTTATACTAGTGTTCATTTCCGTTGCCAGGAGGGGATATGATTTGAACGTGGGGGAGGGTGTGGGGGGTGGGGAGGGGGTCCTATTTGAAGTGTCCAAACGATGCTAATCTTTACATCTATCTTCTTGAATCACATGTACCCCTATCGACACGATCAATCAGTCCTGTCTCTCAACTCCTCTCATGCACTGGTGTATTTATTTCCTGGCAAGATAACAGTTAGGCATAGTAAGGGTCAGAGGTCATCACAACTTAAAGAGTTGTGCGAGTCTAATAGATCAGAAACCATCTTCTGTTGTGTCTTATTTTCCAGCATCCTTGAAACCTTATATCCTTCCCCTTTGATTTGTTGATGTCATAAAGCTGTATTTATGTTGTGCATTATTTAATTCCAGTATTTAGATTGTATATTCTTCTTGTGTATTTGACAGTATCCCAGTGATCTCCATTTTTCTGCTCTTGGTTTTTTTCTCTCTGTACTCTCATATCATATCTATCTCTACCTCTAGCCTCCATCTCCACATTTTCTTTACTTTCTTCCTCCATCCGTTCATCTGTCTTTCACGCTTTCTTTCTTGACCTCTTTCCTCCCCTCTGTTTACCCTGTATGTTTTAGTTTGCCGATTCCCCCCCCCCCCCCCCGCATCTCACCCCCAAAAAAGTTCACAAGGTTGACAAGTCTCCCCGTGCTAGTCCCAAGCTATACACCCTTGTTGTGGTGACCGTTCAATATACTTGCGGATCAAATGGAAAGCCCCACCCCACCCCTTATTCCCAGTGTAATATATGAATCGGCAAATGGAAGATTATTCGGAGTCGTTCGTGATGGTTCAATGATCTTATAGTCAGGCATAGGCCTATATGGTTCTCTTTGTCCTTCATTGCCGTCGAAGTTTGAAATGAATTAATCGTGCTAGGAACTTCCGGGCAATGTTTAATTTTCTGTGGCAAGAAAAAAAGCTTCCCCCCAGTCTCTCCTGATTGACTATATAGAGCCCGTACGCCTATATGGTCACACAATAGTATAGATAAGTATGATCCATGCAGACATCTAGTATATATTTTTTTTAAATTCAATCCAATTTCAGTTAAAGTTTCGAGTAATTCGAGTCAGTCGTGATGAGGTGCCCCATGGTGGAGCTGGGTAACCCACCCCAACCCCGTTGCCGACTTTTTGGCATTTCGTTGGGAGCCGTTCGGAACAAGAAACAGGATAGTCAATTCTGGGAGTACAGTACGCTGGAAAGCAATACACTGACTTGATTTAGAAAAAAAAGTTTTTTGCTTTGACGGTCGATGCTCAGCGAGACACTTTTCAATGGAAATAACTATTAGTTTATTGTTCATGTACTTATTCCCTTTTTGCCAATCCTTTCTAAAGAGGGTGGAGCCGCCCCTTATGGCAACGTATTTTCCTTCCCTTTTCCGTTCAAGTTTCGTTATTTTTTAATTCGGGTCAAAGGGGTGCAAGGACAGGGTTTACGTGCACCGGTTAGGAGGACGGGGTGCAGCTAGGGCAAGTGCTCTGTGATCGCCTAAAGGGCCCGTTGCCAGGAGTCCAAAAATAATTAAATATACATATTTATCTGTATATGGTATATGACATAAAATGCTTTGTCTTTCCCTCCTGATATATAACTAAAATTTATATATAAAATACAATGTAAGCTGTGACTCAGTCTATGTATAATTAATACCTAAATTGGCTGAAATACCAATTGTTCACACATGACGGACTTGACTTTACGTTTGATACCCAATAGTTTGTAATCACTTCAGTCAATTTTTTCACTCATTCGCGTTTGTCTTTTTGTGACACCAGTCAGCGTGAATCAGACATAAAGTTCATAACTATTAGTTTCTTGAGCTGTTTCTTGACTTCGACTGCTCACCATGTAGGCCTAAAAGAGTAAAAGCAGGGAACTGCTAGAGTAGCAGCTCCCTGGTCAAACTATTACGCCTGATGCAAAGCTCGACCGTAACCTATACTGTACAGCCCATTAGTTGTGAAAAGTTCTGAACGTAAAACGAAGCACAGAGTTTTGTATCACACAACACACACGAAAACGCGGCGTAATACCGCATACTACTGACCAGGGAGTTGTTCCATAACAACTCCCTGTACTGCCACAGACAAGAAACTATGCAGGAATTTCGCCAAGGCCACCGTTCAAGTAACCGAACCCGTTTATTGCTTACTAGCCGTAAATACGGGATTGCTGAGAAATTACGAGACAACAGCGACGATCCGATAGAGGGTAGTATTGATATTATTTTTGAATCGGGTGGTGTGAAGGACAGAATTTACGAGGAAATTACGAGCGATCCCACCTTTAAGTACATATACCGCCAATAGTTTGGTCTAAATAATCTCTTCATTAAAGGAAATTAGAAACTTTCTGCATTAAGATATAATGTCCAGGCTAGCACAATTATGTTTCTAAAGTTGATTGTCATTTGATATGTTTAAAGCAACACTGTAGTTAATACCTACCTTTATTTTTTCCCTTTTCTCTTCGAAATTTCTTGACCAACCTTCATAATTCCTTTAATTATCAGAATTGATTATACCACTATTGAATATAAATTGCTGCCATGGTTACAATATAAATCCCCAGGTTTATATTTAATAGTACCGTTATAAAATAATTGATGATATTTTTAATCCCTTTTACATGGATTAAACAGCAACCATTAACGCATGCGCGAATTTAAGGACATTACCCCTTCTTTGCTCATATACTGCTTCTAAAGAATTTGATATATTATTGATGTTATATGATCGAACCATCGATAATATGACGTTGTTGAACTATCAAACTTATTTGAAAATCAATATCAGAGAGATCCTATATCAACAGTGTTCCATCAGCGTTATCTATAAACAGAACATACATATCTCTTAGCGTATCCCAATATATACTTACATAGGCTTGTAACCACTGGATTTAGTTGACAGTGGTAATTGTCGAACGTTTATTTCCAGTTTGATGATGACAGCAGTTATGATGATTAATTCCTGTTAAGTTACATTTATTTAATTTTCCTTTTTAATCATGACATTATTATTGTTAAAATTATGCTCGTGGTGCAAAGATATGTCGGCCGTATTTTCATGGCGTTGTAAATCTACGGAAAGTTCGTTCGAGGTCTTCTCGCTGGTACCTTCGGTTCTATTTCGTTTACGTAACTCAATATAATGACTGCAATTGTGAGCTCATCACTAAGACTAAAGGCGTTGCAGCACTTTAGGGTTCCTGGTGGAAGAGGATTGTATAGCTATCAATGATATCAGTTTGACGTCATATTATCAGCATACTTCATAGTCTTTGTTTACGAATTCTTCTTTCTTGGATAAAATTCGTACGTGTTTTGTTTATTTTTGGAAATTTCTTGATAAATTCGCTACACTATAGAAGGGTCGTCAAACCACTGTCCCGCTGACCTCCTCCTTATGTAAGTACACTCGTTTACTAAATAACTTTAAAAACAGTAAGTCATAAACTACAGGCTTCATACTTGAAAGAAATTGTTTCTCTTCAAAATTTTCATTCTCGTCCCAAATAGCGTAGGATTAATTGTGGACTGGTACACGGTATCGTCCAATGGACCTATATCAGTGGTAAGGTTTAACGATCATACTTTTACAACTAAAGATAAAACCTTTTCGTCGGGTGTTTATTACTGCCAACGCTGTGCAATAACGAAGTTCCTATATACTCTGTGGATGGAATAAGATGTGTTATTGTTGGTTTCATTATACACACTAATGGTATAACGTAGGCGCATTTGGGGATCCATTTGGATAAGGACATAAGGGACCAGACGACTATGTTTACACATAACACTAATACACACTGTACGTGTACACGCTGTACATGTATGTACTAGTTGACAATCATTTTAGAGTAAAGTCTTTTAATTTAATGAATTAAACCAGAAGCAGACAATTACATTGCAAATAGTACTTGTTTATATGACATTATATTGATATTATATGATATTATACTGCACAGTATTGAAGTGAATGACCTTGAAGTGCAATATACCTTGGCTCAAAACATGTGGAACATCAAAACAGGCAAAAACGTTATTTTGTTTAAATATCCCAAACTTTAAGGATTTTTCATTTCAAAATAAGGCAAGCACCCTCCTGTTTTTTTTGTACAAACAGGAAGGTACTATATCTATACCAGAAAAAAATAATCAGATTTTTTACAGCATGACGCGTTTGAGTTATTGGCTGTCAAAGACGACCTCTTTCGTACATCGGAGCAACTTAACAACTTCATAAATTAATATTGGGAAAAGCTAGAACCCTGATTTGTTTTAGGTGTAAGAACTTTATACTTATAATTAAAGTATAAAACTCTGACAGCTCTAACATGGTTACTTTGGTTTAAAAAATGGCATCAAAACCCCTTCCTCATGCTGAATCGCAGCATGAAATAGCAACTTTAGAGTTGCACAACTTGCATATATATTACAGGAAAGCATTGTAATCATTATTTTGTATTGTTTGTACTAGACACCATAACCTCTGAAAGAATCAAGTACCCTGAAGCAATGGTTTTGTAGCAATTGATCACTAAAAATAGCATATTTGTTAGTAGGGGAGGGGGGATGCTGTAATGCTATGCCCGAAAAAATGTAATAATATGGAATGGCATACTGGTGAGATCCCCCCCCCCCCCCCCCTTACCTATGAAATTCGAAATTGTGGGTAATAAATTGGGCTTTATTTTAAGAAGTCCTATTCAAGGTATAACTGATTTGTTGAAGACCCTCTAGATTTCAATCATTGTAAATAGTTTGATCCATCTGTTCTGTTAACCCTGTTGGATTAATAACTGGAAATCATATGATTAGCATTTCAACAAATCCCAATGTAAAGTATTTCTTTACAAGTATATATTAAAAGATCAACTGTATCAAAAGGCGTTCTTTAAATCCAGATATAATTCTAAAACATTATTACCCTTCTCAAGCTGAGAATGTTTACTGTTGATAATTGCTAATAAAGCAAGGCATGTGGAGTGACCCTCCCTATCAATTCAAACTGAAAATTATAACCAAAAAAAAATATCATTTTTGTGTTATAGAAAGTAGGTAACCTTTTCTTTTTGACATTCTCAAGAAGGTTTTTTTTTATGGAGGGAAGTAAACGTGTAGGTCTATACAGGGGCGTAGAGAGCGGGGGGGTGCTGTCGGCAAATTTTGGGTCTGTCGGCAAAAGGAGAAAAGGGGAAGAGAGCGGAAGGGGAAGAAAGAAGGAAAGCTGAATAGAGAAAAGGAGAACGGGAGCTTCTTCCGTGCCAAATTTGACTTAAAATATGCACCAGATCGCATCTAAGGACGTTTCAAAACTTAAAAATTTCCCCTTTTTCCCCCTCCCCTTAGACCCCTTCCCCATTTCAGTCACCACTTCCAGATCCGTCGGCAAATCAAATTTGACTTTAAAATATGCACCAGATTGCATCTAAGGACGTTTCAAAACTAAAAAATTTCCCCTTTTTCCCCCTCCCCTTAGACCCCTTCCCCATTTCAGTCACCACTTCCAGATCCGTCGGCAAATCAAATTTGACTTAAAATATGCACCAGATTACAGTACATCTAAGGACGTTTCAAAACTAAAAAAATTCCCCCTTTTTTCCCTTTCCCCTTAGACCCCTCCCCATTTCAGTCGCCACCTCCAGAATCAAATTTGACTTAAAATATGCACCAGATTGCATCTAAGGACGTTTCAAAACTAAAAATTTTCGAAAGGGGAGGGGGAGGCCCCCTTCCCTTAGACCCCTCACCAGTGGCGGCGGAACCGGGGGGCTTGGGTGGCTCAGCCCCCCAATGAAAAAGTTGAGGGGGCAAATGCATGATAAGCCCCCCCCCCCCCCAATATTTACCAAGGCTCCGAAACGTGCATCTGCCCATTTTTTAATGCATACTTGTCGATCTGTCCGATGCACACATATATAGGTGTATAATTAAATATGATAATTGATTGTCTGTATCATGCCTCATTGAATATTAGTGTTTTAAATAAGAGGGTAATAAGCTAAACGCTACACTCATCAACATTTGCGTTTACACTACAAATACACGCAAGGCGTGGAACATGGCTTTATATGTTTAAACGCAATCAATTATTGAACGAACAAAAACACAATATTAGCATTTCACCTGTACTGTATAGGGTACATTTATTCGTGACATGATGACAGTACTAGGTCATAGAAATTTGTTGGCAACTGCACATGGTTTTGGAATTACCCATTTGTTGACATTAAGAAATACTTTCTGTTTTTTCTTATGACATTTATTTAATTCAGGGGCGTCGGAGCCGGTACACGCCGGACCAATATTCAAGACGCAAAAAAAAAGAAAGTAGGACTAAAACATGGAAAAAAAAAATCTCGGAGGTATATGTTTCAATAATTTTCAATAATGATGTACGGCAAGTAGGCTAAATGTGACTACTCTGGCATGGCAGGGGTCTTGTTTTCAAGCTCGGAAAGTGCCATTTCCTGCAATCTGGGAGGCATATTTTCACAATTTTCTCCATTACGCTACGCGCCAACCATGGTGGCGCGTAGCGTAGTTTGACCTACCAAACGTCCCCCCGATAATTATGATAGTTTGGCCACACTCTGAACCGCCGTACCAATCAATAATAGCTTCCGACACCCTTAATTGTAATTATTGCATTTAATTGCAAGTAGTAATTTACTACACTCAAAAACGTCTTTGCGAGAACACGTCGAGTAATAGCTACTCTCTTAAAACACCATCGAATATACAAATTACAATGTTTTTACAGATTTTTACGTGCAATCTGAGAAATTGTTAGGCTTGAGACCCATGTTTTAGGGCTGGGTATTCGCAGCATAAAACACTCGGGAAGTGCCGTTTCCGGCCATCTGGGGGGTTTGAAAAACCCAACATTTTCTTGTACGCTCCGCGCCAACCGATGGTGGCGCTCCGCTTAGATAGTCTCCAGAGCCGTATATAGAGAGAGTTTGGCCAACCATGTAACCGATTTGGATTGGTCGAGAGGGAAAACGCCCACACAGGGTGGTAAAATAGGTCCACTTGAAAACTTTATAGCAGACGACACGCATACTCACAGTGTATAGACTATCGTTTGTGTACACGAAAAAAGTACGAAATTATGAAAGAAATGGTGCTGGGGATGCTGCAATCGGTCAGAACATGGATATTGTTGTTTGATTATCCGACTGACCATAAAAGAAGAGGAATTTTTTGGAAGTAGAAAGAACAAGATGGAGATCTGATGAAAAAAAGTCTGTGTAGCCTAGGCCCATACTAGCCATAGGCCCTAGTGTAATACGAGTAATGTACAAGCAATGCGAGAATTTTACGTTCAGACTGGTTTCTGTACTTACATGCATGGCTATTCTCTCTCGTTTTACGATCCACAAATTCGATTTCATTATGCCAGCTCTCCTAATCATAGGCATGGCAGTTTCAGTCGCACATATAGTTATCCTAATTCCTAGTTATTGTATGCCTAGCCTAAAAAAAGTATCACTTTTAGTTTTATGTAAAAGGGTGGGCTAGCCTCTAGGCATCACGTAAAGCCCTAATCCTTAGTTAAGCCCGAAGCATAAGTTAAGCGTGGGCTTAGTTAGACCTGGACCATTCCTTCTATTACTACAACTGTTATAGCACATTACATAATATGGCACAGTATAAGGCCCAATTAAACTAGGTCTAAGGAAAACAAAGTAGCCTAGGCCTAAACTAGTTAGGCTAGGTCTATACTCATTGGCAACTTGTGGGTTGTGTACACATACAGGCCTAATTATATAGACCCTTTTTAGTATGCCATAAACAAGTGCCCAAATGGTTAAATGATCTTGGTTTGTGTTAATTGTCAGCATTGGCCTAGCCTTTTTAGGCTAACATGAATTCAGCCTAATTTTTTCTTCTTCAAAAGTATAGCCTAGGCCTTGGTATAATTTGGATGCAGTCAACTATCATTTATCAAAGTTGCATCAGTACCTCCTTATTCCCTTAATTGACACCCACATTGATGATTGAAGTTCAAAAAAATCTTTTTAAATTATCTTTAGACAGTAAATTTTAACTCCCTGAATTTCAGGACTTTTTTTTACAAATCAAAGGTGACATGTGCTCTGAAGAAAAACTCCTAACATAAAAAGCCACAGTTAGCAGACTGTGATAATGACAAACCTGGTGAGTGACTACTAGACTGAAATCCAGTTCCTGCAACCACAGCAATAAAGTCTTTGTTTTAATCAATGCACTTGTGTGTTTGAAACTTTCAAATGGACACTCAATGGCAGTTGGTTAAGATATAAGATTTTACCTTCATCATGGAGAGTTGAAGGGAATCTGCCTCATCATCTGAATAATGGACTCAAGGATAGCAACAAATCATGATTGGATAATGATTTTGAGCAAGTAAATATCTGGCAATTTGAAAGTTTGTATTATTTTTTTACATATTATTTAAGCTGTTTAGCTCACACACAAGCAAATGATCAAGTGACAACAACCGATGCAGTATATTTAAAGGTATTGAAGACTTGCCCTAAACCGCATGCCGCGCTCTGAAAAAGTTTACTTTCCGTTGCTTGCAAGTGCAGTTTTTTTTGTGTCGCTACAAAATGCAGACAGTAATGAAACCTGATACCTTGTTATCTTTTATCTAGACCTGAGATGTCCACGCTGCTATGTGCACTGTGTTGTGGGTATTGACTGTGATGTTTGTATTGACTGTACACTAATGTCTATTTACAGATGGTAGCAAGCTGTATGTGTATTTTCTGGGATCAATGGTGGTGTCTAACACTTCTGTTACACCGCATTCGAAACTAGGTCAGATAACCGGCATGAGACGTTTCTTTGTGCGGTTGTCTCCACACCCTTTAAGGAGAAGTATTTATATCCCATTAATAGAGAAAGAATTATGTTTCAATTGGTAGCATGCAACTTTAAATTTTTCAAACATTAGATACAATCAAACAATAACAAGGTTCATTTACAAGGTAATCTACTGCCCTTTATTTCACATTAGTCTGTCACATCAGAAGGTCACAGCTTTCAATAATTATACAAACAAATTCCCTTGATGGGTGCTTTGTTAGATTCCTGCAATTTTCAAGTTTATCAATGTAATAAGTTCTGAATGTGGCAATGTGGAGAAGCTTTGGGATAATCTGTGGATAAGACTGCCAGACTATCAACAAGATTCCACATCCATGCAACTCCAACTGCTTCCTTCACCTCCTTGCAGATGTACCACATGTCCAAAAAAAAGTCAGCATTGGTTAATGTAATTAAAATCTGGCTTCCTCCTGAGCTGGCAAATACACATGAATTGTCAAGTACAGAGGTCAGTGTGAAACCACTGAAAGATCTTCTCAGCTTTCAAGAAAACAAAGACTTGAAGCCAAATTCACAGAGGCCACACTGATACCATTCCACTCTCATAAGATGAAGGTATCACACACACTTCATTTTGCTTCTGCGATGCAGTGCCTGGTAGACTGTGAGGGTCACCCAATGGATGTTTTAACAACTGCCTGGTTTATAGAGCTCTGCAACAGATAATTCATCCTAATGTCTAGTCGTCATCCTGTCATGGCCTTGAGCAAGTTGAACCCACTTCAACACAAAGCAGCTATTGAATTCTTGTCTAGGTACTGTCAAATCCACATCACCATCATTGCTGGTTCCAGCTACGCTGACCATGATAAAAGAGTACAATGAGGGTTTTTTAATTCACCCAACAGAGCTTGCATTCCAGTACCTTTGGGCAGCTGAAAAGATATTCAGAAATTGTTATATATGAGTGTGTTTGTATGCATGCATATGTGTGATTTTCTTGCTTTACAGAACAGCTCCATTTTGATAAGCTATGTAACGTGGAAACCTACCAATCATATGTTTGAAATAGGACAGGCTGAAACGATTCTTAAATGAAAAGCTTAACGACTTCTTGCATTTTTATACATCACTGTTCAGGTAAGGCCAGTAAGGGCAGTATGAAGAATAAGTAACAATTAATAATTATCATTATGGCCATTTGCTGTCTGCATAATAACAAACTGAATGATGTCATCAGCCCTGTGCTCAGTTGACAACACTGACAAGTAGGCACACTATGTCAGTGTGATCCATGAAACCTTATTAAGGACATGACCGTATAGTATATATGTTAATGGAAAATACATAAGCTACAACATACACCAGTATTCAGTTGTTGCAGGTTTTTTTTTTCTCGACAGACCCATTCAATCTGTTGGACCTACTATAGCCTAGTACTACATTCCTGAGAAATTAACACCACAATATCAGTCTTAGGTTTGCCCACAGACTCCCAACTATTGCTAACTCCTACACTCAAGTATATAGTTTAGTTTAGTAGAAAAAAAGACCAGGAGAGACATTCAAGTCCCCATTAAGGACCCTAAGGCTATATGAGAGGAATAAAACTGAGGACATCAAATGTCATACCCAATTACAATGCTTAATGTACTCATCCAAAGTATTCTTAAACCCGTTCACACTACTTGCAATTCAACCTTCTCAGGCAAACCATTCCATCCATTCACAACCCTTGTATAAGTTGTATTAGACTTAAGAGAAAAAGTTATGCCGAATATTAATCCTACTTAACTTCTAACTACACAACTATAGCATCAGGCCTACATTAATAGATCCTTCAATTAAATTAAGTAGGCCTACACATAAAATGACAATTTATGCTTCACTGATCTTTTCAGGTTTGCCAAAAAGTAGTTGTACCAGAGGTCATTGTATTAAACTCCAGAAGTTACATAGTAGGATTAATATTCGGCATAACTTTTTCTCTAAAGTCCAATACAACTTATACAAGGGTTGTGAATGGATGGAATGGTTTGCCTGAGAAGGTTGAATTGCAAGTAGTGTGAATGGGTTTAAGAATACTTTGGATGAGTACATTAAGCATTGTAATTGGGTATGACATTTGATGGCCTCAGTTTTATTCCTCTCATATAGCCTTAGGGTCCTTAATGGGGACTTGAATGTCTCTCCTGGTCTTTTTTTCTACTAAACTAAACTATATACTTGAGTGTAGGAGTTAGCAATAGTTGGGAGTCTGTGGGCAAACCTAAGACTGATATTGTGGTGTTAATTTCTCAGGAATGTAGTACTAGGCTATAGTAGGTGCAACAGATTGAATGGGTCTGTCGAGAAAAAAAAAACCTGCAACAACTGAAGACTGGTGTATGTTGCAGCTTATGTATTTTCCATTAACATATATACTATAAGGTCATGTCCTTAATAAGGTTTCATGGATCACACTGACATAGTGTGCCTACTTGTCAGTGTTGTCAACTGAGCACAGGGCTGATGACATCATTCAGTTTGTTATTATGCAGACAGCAAATGGCCATAATGATAATTAGTAATTGTTACTTATTCTTCATACTGCCCTTACTGGCCTTACCTGAACAGTGATGTATAAAAATGCAAGAAGTCGTTAAGCTTGGCATTTAAGAATCGTTTCAGCCTGTCCTATTTCAAACATATGATTGGCAGGTTTCCACATTACATAGCTTATCAAAATGGAGCTGTTCTGTAAAGCAAGAAAATCACACATATGCATGCATACAAACACACTCATATATAACAATTTCTGAATATCTTTTCAGCTGCTCAAAGGTACTGGAATGCAAGCTCTGTTGGGTGAATTAAAAAACCCTCATTGTACTCTTTTATCATGGTCAGCGTAGCTGGAACCAGCAATGATGGTGATGTGGATTTGACAGTACCTAGACAAGAATTCAATAGCTGCTTTGTGTTGAAGTGGGTTCAACTTGCTCAAGGCCATGACAGGATGACGACTAGACATTAGGATGAATTATCTGATGCAGAGCTCTATAAACCAGGCAGTTGTTAAAACATCCATTGGGTGACCCTCACAGTCTACCAGGCACTGCATCGCAGAAGCAAAATGAAGTGTGTGTGATACCTTCATCTTATGAGAGTGGAATGGTATCAGTGTGGCCTCTGTGAATTTGGCTTCAAGTCTTTGTTTTCTTGAAAGCTGAGATCTTTCAGTGGTTTCACACTGACCTCTGCACTTGACAATTCATGTGTATTTGGCAGCTCAGGAGGAAGCCAGATTTTAATTACATTAACCAATGCTGACTTTTTTTTGGACATGTGGTACATCTGCAAGGAGGTGAAGGAAGCAGTTGGAGTTGCATGGATGTGGAATCTTGTTGATAGTCTGGCAGTCTTATCCACAGATTATCCCAAAGCTTCTCCACATTGCCACATTCAGAACTTATTACATTGATAAACTTGAAAATTGCAGGAATCTAACCAAGCACCCATCAAGGGAGTTTGTTTGTATAATTATTGAAAGCTGTGACCTTCTGATGTGACAGATTAATGTGAAATATAGGGCAGTAGATTACCTTGTAAATGAACCTTGTCATTTGTTTGATTGTATCTAATGTTTGCAAAATTTAAAGTTGCATGCTACCAATTGAAACATAATTCTTTCTCTATTAATGGGATATAAATTCTTCTCCTTAAAGGGTGTGGAGACTCCCGCACAAAGAAACGTCTCATGCCGGTTATCTGACCTAGTTTCGAATGCGGTGTAACAGAAGTAGACACCACTATTGATCCCAGAAAGTACACACACAGCTTGCTACCATCTGTAAATGGACATTAGTGTACAGTCAATACAAACATCACAGTCAATACCCACAACACAGTGCACATAGCAGCGTGGACATCTCAGGTCTAGATAAAAGATAACAAGGTATCAGGTTTCATTACTGTCTGCATTTTGTAGCGACACAAAAAAAACTTCACTTGCAAGCAACGGAAAGTAAACTTTTTCAGAGCGCGGTTTAGGGCAAGTCTTCAATACCTTTAAATATACTGCATCGGTTGTTGTCACTTGATCATTTGCTTGTGTGTGAGCTAAACAGCTTAAATAATATGTAAAAAAATAATACAAACTTTCAAATTGCCAGATATTTACTTGCTCAAAATCATTATCCAATCATGATTTGTTGCTATCCTTGAGTCCATTATTCAGATGATGAGGCAGATTCCCTTCAACTCTCCATGATGAAGGTAAAACCTTATATCTTAACCAACTGCCATTGAGTGTCCATTTGAAAGTTTCAAACACACAAGTGCATTGATTAAAACAAAGACTTTATTGCTGTGGTTGCAGGAACTGGATTTCAGTCTAGTAGTCACTCACCAGGTTTGTCTTTATCACAGTCTGCTAACTGTGGCTTTTTATGTTAGGAGTTTTTCTTCAGAGCACATGTCACCTTTGATTTGTAAAAAAAGTCCTGAAATTCAGGGAGTTAAAATTTACTGTCTAAAGATAATTTAAAAAGATTTTTTTGAACTTCAATCGTCAATGTGGGTGTCAATTAAGGGAATAAGGAGGTACTGATGCAACTTTGATAAATGATAGTTGACTGCATCCAAATTAAACCAAGGCCTAGGCTATACTTTTGAAGAAGAAAAAATTAGGCTGAATTCATGTTAGCCTAAAAAGGCTAGGCCAATGCTGACAATTAACACAAACCAAGATCATTTAACCATTTGGGCACTTGTTTATGGCATACTAAAAGGGTCTATATAATTAGGCCTGTATGTGTACACAACCCACAAGTTGCCAATGAGTATAGACCTAGCCTAACTAGTTTAGGCCTAGGCTACTTTGTTTTCCATAGACCTAGTTTAATTGGGCCTTATACTGTGCCATATTATGTAATGTGCTATAACAGTTGTAGTAATAGCAAGAATGGTCCAGGTCTAACTAAGCCCAGGCTTAACTTATGCTTCGGGCTTAACTAAGGATTAGGGCTTTACGTGATGCCTAGAGGCTAACCCACCCTTTTACATTAAACTAAAAGTGATACTTTTTTAGGCTAGGCATAGCCTAGGCATACAATAACTAGGAATTAGGATAACTATATGTGCGACTGAAACTGCCATGCCTATGATTAGAAGAGCTGGCATAATGAAATCGAATTTGTGGATCGTAAAACGAGAGAGAATAGCCATGCATGTAATTACAGAAACCAGTCTGAACGTAAAATTCTCGCATTGCTTGTACATTACTCGTATTACACTAGGGCCTATGGCTAGTATGGGCCTAGGCTACACAGACTTTTTTTCATTAGATATCCATCTTGTTCTTTCTACTTCCAAAAAATTCCTCTTCTTTTATGGTCAGTCGGAAAATCAAACAACAATATCCATGTTCTGACCGATTGCAGCATCCCCAGCACCATTTCTTTCATAATTTCGTACTTTTTTCGTGTACACAAACGATAGTCTATACACTGTGAGTATGCGTGTCGCCTGCTAAAAAGTTTTCAAGTGGACCTATTTTACCACCCTGTGTGGGCGTTTTCCCTCTCGACCAATCCAAATCGGTTACATGGTTGGCCAAACTCTCTCTATATACGGCTCTGATAGTCTCCACAAATTAGCCCCCCTCCCCCCAATAATTTTTCCGTTCCGTTCCGCCGCGCCTGCCCCTCCCCCATTTCAGTCACCACTTCCAGATCCGTCGGCAAATCAAATTCGACTTAAAATATGCACCAGATTGCATCTAAGGACGTTTCAAAACTAAAAAAAGGGGGACACCCCTCCCCTTAGACCCCTCCCCCATTTCAGTCACCACTTCCAGATCCGTCGGCAAATCAAATTCTCCACACCCCCCCAACAAAAACCCCTTCGCTACGCCCCTGGGTCTATAAGTTTCTAGCAAAATTGTTTCACCTTCTTTGTATAATATAATAACTTTTGCCACTTAAAGAGAATTGGAATAAATCCCAGCTGAAAAGACATCGTTGGAGATATTGACTGATACAGGGGTTATAGCACGTATAGTGGGAAACGGATTTAATACAAATTTAAGCCTAATACCGTCAACATCTGGAAGCCTTTCCAATCTGTAATCCATCAATGAGCTTAGGGGTTCCACCCTCAGAGATAGGAGAAAGGAAAATTGATGGTTTGACAGGATGGGATGGGCAGAATGAAGGATTATTATTGACTGAGATAATACAGATGGTAATAAATCATTGAGATTAACAGAACTAGATACGATGAGTTATCGAGCTAACACTGCATTGGGACTTTGTTTACCTTTAATTAAAGAGTTGATTTCTGACCATGCATGCTTACAGAGGATAGTCTGTCTTAAAGCTAAAATATTGCGCTAATATGATTATTGAGCAGGTCGGATGATCATCTTTTAAAACATTTCTATATGACGTAAGATTAATCTTATGATTAGGATTATTAATGTAAACTTACCATATAATTTAGTCTTGTGAGAAATTGATTTTGTTTAATTCCAGGGGTAATCCAAGACTTATCATTAAAATTATTTCTAGACATTCTTGACAAAGACTAGTTTAAGTTGTGGTTATTATTTCATAATATCAAGTAACTGATGATAAGATGCATTACCGTCATGAATATGATTTAAAATCACCACTTCATTGTTTGTATTTACAGATAAGGGACACAGCAAGTGAACAACATTAATAAATAACTCCTGATAATGATACATTGTCTACATAGCAACTACTTTACAGGAATTGCGATATTCTGAATCAAAATGATTCATAGAAACAACTTGAATAAACATTTTGAAACATTTTCTTGAATGCATGATAACCTCAAAGTTCTTGTTTTTCTATGTCTTAGTTCTGGAAACGGATATTTTTAAGTACTTCTTACAAAAAGACAAAAACAGTTTTATTCTGATAAACAAAAACGCAGGAAAACCATGTAATGACCGTCTGTTGCAAAATTTGTCTTCAATGGACGACGGAGGATAAATCTGTCAGAACATAGTCGGCTTCAGATAACTACTGTATCTCTTGTTTACTAATTAACTTGTCGGGAATAGCACTTTACCTATCAATATTGGAAAGAGCTTTGTCGCCATGCATACCAATGCAGCCTCATGTGTACCACTGGCTCAGCCTCACAAAGATTTATAAACGCGGTTATTTTATTTCCTCGCTATTAACTTTTAACTTCTTGATTGTCTTCGACCAAATGGCTTTATTGGAAGATGTCCTCCGATTAGATTTCAAGTTCCGAACTGGAACAGAGCAGGGCTTCTCCTTACAATTGCCAGTGACTTTTCGCCATTTTGTTCTGTAATGAAAGATACCGATGAAGATCGTTAATGATGTCAATACAGGTTGACTCAAATCACGCAGACCCAGGCAAGGCATTATCTATAACAGGAACATATTCTGTTCTCCTGTCACAGAATTTGTGAACAAGAAATATGACATTATAGCTTGTTTCCAAACAGTCATGCAGTAATTTCTATATAATAAACACTATCCTTTCATTGGCAGGTGCGCTACCTCGTAAAGTTCCGAGGGGCTTTAGTTGTTTAGCCCTCCCCCCTCTCCCCCCCCCCCTCTCTCCACTGGCAAACAGATGATACAAAGAAATCCTAGTGTAAAAAATATAATAACAAAGTATGCAGTACAATCTAAAAAGTCGAATCATCTTCAACAATGTTTCAAAAGTTGCAAAACATTGCACCAGTTTCCCTCCTTTCACCAAAACTCCTCAAAGGGAAGAGGATTCTTATGAAATGGTTTCAGTTTATGTCATACTATGAGTCACCTTTCAAGGTTTGATGAAGTAACGTAGTATTTTATTTACAGCAACAGTACACTGGTTGTCTCGTTCTAAAAATTAGCCGCCTCAGCCCCATCCCACCCCACCCCACTCTCACTCTAACCTCGCACCTCTCTATGTAAGACATACCATAGGTGAAATACCCCGAACCCCCACCCCCCCCCTCCCAAAAAATATGGTCTTTTGTCTATTAAAAATTAGTGCAAATGTCGTTGGCAAACTCATTATCTCTACAGGGCGATGTCAAATTTGGTATACCAAATCGGACATAGCGTTGTATGTGTGTGCGTGTGTGTGTATGTTTGTGTAAAAGTGATGGCGCTAGATTGAAATACCTTTCCTTACATCCTTGCTTATGTACAAATGCTTTACGCATACGAACCTTGCAAATTGTTTTGGGGTAACTATATAGTACATACTGATCCCACCTGGATGTTTCTGGTTTCAAACTTATAGTCTTATTAATCAATCAATATATTTAGCCTTATCTTCCAAAGTAAAGGGGGGGGGGGGGGAAAGAGTAAGAAACAAAGACCAACCTTCTATTTTGAAACCATGTTTTGACTTGAGCCTCTTCAAGACCTAGTCTTGTTGCTAGCACACACCTCTCATGAAGACCCAGGTATTTCTTGGCACTGAAAATTCTTTCTAAACCTGACGAAAAGTGGCATCAAATATAATATTATGTAATGCTATGACATACTCCAATTTTTTTAGGATTATAGAGGTAATTTCCCATTAACATTGTCACTAAATATGTATATCTGTATATATATATATATATATATATATATATATATATATATATATATATATTATAAATATATATTATATATATATGTGTGTATGATCTTGGACAGTAGTTTAGTATTGATTTATATATATATATATACTGTATATATATTTATATATATATATATATATATATATATATATATATATAAAAATAAATATGTCACCAAAAACAGAACTAGTATTGTTCGATACAGGTGACAAACGCCTACAGTGGAATTACGACCTTCCTTACCGGTTTCGAACCTCTGTACATACAATCAGCCTCCATAGCCTAGTGGTTAGGGTGTCCGCGTACAGAGCGGAAGGCCCGTGGTTCGAATCCCGGTGGAAGCTGAAAGTTTTTTCACTGTTCTTGATTTTCCGACTCATTACGATTTTCATTTATATATATATATATATATATATATATATATATATATATATATATATATATATATATATATATATATATATATACATATCAATACTGAACTACTTTCCAAGATCATGTCATAAGGAACGCTCAAGCAAACTGAGCAGTGACGACTGTGTTTCATCAGGAGTATTATAGACATTGGGAATGGTTGCGAGCCACCTGCATGTTATCTACTGGGTACGTTACCGGCACATTGATATAGGCATTTGAAAATAATATCCTAGCTTGAAAAGGTATATGTGGAAGGACTAAACTCACTTGCCAATTGTTCCCCTTGAAATATGGTGCGTTTACGTCTTGGTAAGAGAGGACCAGTGGGAAGTGTCCCTGGTAAAGGAGTGGACCCACGAATCGAAGAGGACGGAAATGTAAGACAATTACACCATCTTGAAAGATGAACTGGATTACATACATATTCACGATCAGATAAAATACGTCTTGAATCAAATGAAGTAGTTTTTCGGTGATCTTCCTTTAAAGTCCAAGAGTTGTTTTGCCATCCTAATGAAGACACGAACGAAAGTAAAATCATTTATTTTACATATGATTCTACACGTGAAACAACCAAGAATATTAACTCGTATGTTCCAAGTGTTATTTTTCAAACCTGTTACGTTATATAACCTCCCTCTTGATTGATAGGTCATACAATACTTTATACATGAATCGTAGTTACAACCAATTTTCTAAGATATTTGTAATGATAAACTTTTGTTTTAATTATGTAATAGTTCACTCATATTTTTGGGATTATGGTTTGTATATTATCACCGATATAACTGATTTAAAACAACATGAATAAGTAAAATATAACTGCGAAAATACATGAATATTTGACGAAAAATGATATGTTATTGTTGTTCTATTTCCTGCTCAGTAATTACATAACAAACATTAAGCAACCTTTGTCTAGTCAAGTGAGCAATGTTCGCATGACTACGAGGTCTAATTTTAATGAAGTATCTGTTTTTAAATTTCCCCGAAAAATCACAACAGTCGTTTATGTTTAGGCATTTGACGTATAGCTATGCGGTAAAACCCGCCTTTTTCTTAAACAATATTCTTAGTCTATTTATATATAAAATTATATAGTCAAGTTACGTGAGCAATGTTCAAGATTTTGCTTTTAATTTCAGTGGTGCAACCCGCCTTTTCATGTACCAAGTAAATTGTTTTTATGTTCCAGCGTTCAAAACTTAAAGGAGAAGCATCTACTGGCAGCGGGGCGGTGCGGCGGCGCCATCTGGATCATAGGCATATGTATATAGCGTTAGCTTACATGTTTAACAACTCCCAACAATCCTTGCCCACTTGGAATGGACATGGCTTTGAAAGTGCCCAAATAGCTGTTAATTATCTACTTCTTTCGGTATCGTTTTTGTAGGCTTATTTCAAACTAATTGCACAAAGTGTTGACACTGGAACTAATATGGATATTAGGGCATGATAAAAACTTCAATATATCATCTCCAGTACTGGAAACGTTATAGATACACTAAAACTTGAAACATCAAGGGTATATTGTTGTTCTACACATGTATATGTAGATCAATCATTCTCCTAATATGTGTGAAGCACCATTACACTTGTGATCTTTTCCTACATTGGAACACAAATTTTGGAATGTTTCTTCATAACATAGACCACTGATGGTCGATATTTATTGCTTCTTCTCTTAGATACAACCGACAAGTAAGCGGTAAGCAGAAAACCTTTCTATTAATTCAAAATCCTTACCTGTGTTACTGTTTGAATAAAAATCTTCCGTGCATTTATTGTTCGAGTGGCCCATGTCGTGGGAACTGGTTTCCGATTCCAAAATATCACGAATAAAAAACGACTTTCCTCTCGTTGACATGTTTATACAACCTCTGTTTGTTTATATTTCAACCAGTCCAATAAATATAAAGTCACAATTTACGAGAATAGCAAGTAAAATTCAATAGCTTATAATATGTAAATCTATACAAATTATGTGTTGGTATACAGGAGAAGGTCCAAAAACTCAATGTTTAGTCAGAGAATAATACAGTGTCATTATTGATGAAAGAATTAAAATAATTCCTCGGCCAGAACAAAGTTTGAATCCTTCAACATGTCGTCGGCGGTAGAAGAATCTGATGATCGTTGAAGCTGTTACCGTCATTTAAGAGGAATTTAAGTAATTTCTGATTTAAGAACTGTTAAATGTAATCATTAACTGATCACTCACTTCAATATATATAAGAATCTGTAAATACGGATTGTGGAAATTTTAATGTTACTTTGTTTTATTCCAGTAGTTCTTGATTGCATTCTTAAGGCACGTACAAGTAAACACTCCAGGTTTTGGAGAGCGACACTAGGCGTGACTTTTACTGATACTAGTAGTTGATTCATCGGGATATAGGCACAAATGCGGTGTAATATAGAATGCATCTTAATATGAAGTTTATCCTGCTATATTATATGTTATATATTATATGTTTTATGTATATATACAGAGAGAGCTTTATTATAGGCTTCGTATCAACTGTTGTATGTTATATCAGTGTTGGATTTTCAGGAATTTGAGAAGGTTGTCCGAAGGACTACCAGTTTCAAGGATTTTCAAATATTTGGTAGTCCTGCAAAAAACTTGGTAGTCCTTCCAAATTTTCCACCAATATTGAAAATGAACACAAATAATACAAAACAAAACATTTTGGTGCTCAATCTGATTGTGTCAACCAAAGCTTTATTAGTTTAGCATATAACCATGTTAATGTGTACTGTTTTCAAAAAGTGTTTGCACGGGGTACCCGGGTACCTAGATACCCCCCCCCCCACCCTGACGCGATACTTCCGGGTTCCTTTTTTATTACCCTAATACTACGCAGTGTGATTTTTTTTTGGCAAACCTATGGATAGGCAAGATATTCCCATCGAGTTATGCTATCATGTGGTCTAAGATAACAGCAATAACGAAAGTATTCCACCATTGTTACGAGCACAGGATTCTGGGTACGGGACGCAATGTTTTGGCCAGGGACGCAAAATCTTCAAATTGCTTGCATCCCCAAGTACACACTCACAACTAGGTCAACGGAAAACATAACAAAACATATCTTTAATTGAACATCTTTCATTATTTCTTCTTCTGACAAGAATCAAAAGTTCTCCTACTCCTACAGATCATTGAATTTGTTTGAAAATAAACATATCATAACAATCAACCGCAAGGTACAGGGCTACCAAAACTTTATTACAGAGATTTTCATGCTAAAAATAGACAATGACGCTCTACCAAGATTCCCGTGATTTGATTGGCTAATAGTCCCTACCGATTGTCTGCAAACATTCTTGCATTTATAGTGCTCAATGAGCACGAAGTAACTTGTTTAACAACAATTACTTGCAACGTTTACTTTTCCCTGTGTGGAGATAACGAAGTTTGTGGTAAAGACTATCATATGTCTGCACTCAAATATCATAACGTTAGGCCTTGTCTCATATTTGTTACGTACATTTTGACAACAATCACTGGTGGTACGAAGATGCATTTGAATTGTATCTGAGGCTATCACGTAGGATTGGGCGATATATCGAAAATTTTTATTATCGCGATAATTTTTTTTTTCAAAACGATATTTTTTGAGGATTGAACAAATGACGATAATTTCAACTTCATTTACTGACTTTTGAACTTCGAAAAACCCGTCCTTTACAACATTGACTGTATAGAGAAAAAACTCTGCAAATCAGTAGAAAAATTACCAATTGTGTACGAACAGTAAGTTGGTACACCTTTCAAACTTTACGAAAGATCGAGCAAAATACTTTCGAAAAATTCACACGAAACTGGCATATCGTGCTAAATGCAACTAATGTCATGTAAATAAGGCTATAGTTCACCCATTTATGAACAAACCATCAGACCACATGTGGTGTTAAGAGCGGGGAAAAGAAAGTATTTTCTAGAATTTCCACAAAAAAAGGAAAAATTAATATCCTACCATAGTTAAGTGTATAGTATATAGCCTAACCACTTCGTCGGTTACGAATCTCACGTAACAACAAAAACACAAGTAGTTGTATTTTGCGAAGTTGACGTTTTCCACAAGGACATGGGAACAATATTTAGCATTTAGTTAATCATGCCAAGTGGCCTAAAACATGGGATTAAAAGGTTTACTTTCATAAATTAAGATGGCCATACTTTAGCCATTGGACCTATATGGATATCGTGCTATGTCTGTATGTTATAGACTGAGCCTCGTGTATCATGCATGGGGAATAGATTGTTTTGTTCATGCGGAGGAGTCGGTTGGCTTGAGGTGTGTTTTACCTACCTTAATGTTACGGGGAAATTTACGTACTTTTCTTGAACGTCTAAGATAATTTTTCGCATAACTTTATCGATCCTTTACTGACTGACCTTATTAATTCTAGAGTGGAGCCAAACTAGTTTACTACATGAAAAGTTTTTTTGGAAACGTGCCAAAAAATGTTATGGGTAAACACTGCAGTTGTAAACTGATGTACGTATAGTGCACGCTGTTCATTTTAAGGCAGTCTAGAAACGGGGCTTTGCCGTACGTAGTTTGTTTCATAATATCGACAGTTTTGTTGTAAACTTTTTAAAGATTGTAAAACAGATTTAATCTCTTTTCATTTTATTTCGTAATATAGCTACTCTAACTTGTCATTTTAAAATTTTCATGAGTTTCCGTTTCGTGACAATTTAAATTAAAAAAGTTGTCAGTATTTTTTTAATTTTTTTATTCCATGGATACCTTATAACTGCCTCACAAATTCAGCGGTATAGGCTAGATTTCCCCAATTGACTTAGTGTGCTGTTAGGCAACCATGTGGTCCAAGATAACAGCAATACTGAAAGTATTCCATGGATATCTTATAACTGCGTCACAAATTCAGCAGTATAGGCTAGATTTCCCCCATTGTCCAGCAATGCATTTTCACTCGGCCTACTGTATAGACTGTCAGTGTCTGATCGACTGTTGTTACAACACCGTACAAAATGCATTGCACTGGCATTTAGCCACAAGTCTCATTTGTTTTCTGGGTACATCATTAGAGACTAACGTTAGGCGACTTTATTAGTGAACAGATTTTTTCTAACGATGTTGTAAAGTTAATATTTCGCGCATGTTTTTAAATAATTCATGTTTGGTTTGGGTGTTATTCAGAAACTATTTAATTAAATTGACTTTCGTTCTTAATGAAATATAATTAGGCTCAATAATTCCTCAAAGCCTTCATTTTTTTTGGTCGTCCGAAGGACTACCAAGCACACAACATTTTGAAAGATTTGGTAGTCCAACGTAATTTCTAATCGTCACGGACGACCGTGAAAGTCCTACACTGTATATGCAGGGGCGGATCCAGGGGGGGCCCGGGGGGCCCGGGCCCCCCCCTTTTTGAAAATCCTGATTTTTTTTTTTTTACCGCGTTCGAGGGAAAGGGCCCCATGCGTGATCAGTGGCGTAGCTACGGGGGGCCTGGGGGGCCGAGGCCCCCCATAAAATAGGCTGGCCCCCCACTGGCCCCCCACTGGGAATGAGGTAAAAAAAAAAGGTTGTAAACAAATTAAAAATAAAAATAAGTGCGATTCACTTATATTTTTTGTTCAATAATTTGGGAAATAGAGTTACACAATTATTTCGTCTGCATCTGGCAGAATAAGAAAATACAATATCTGTAGTAATCATGAGAATGGTCACACAGCATGGCATGGCAATGGTCGATGCGACGATTGCGACCATATACCACGAACCTTGTTGTGCTGCGCGATATCGATATCTGCTGAAAATATGTTCAGTGCTCCCACCTAGCGCAACAATCTATCAAAAGATTGGCTCCGTTTGTACTGAGCCGAGGTATCAGGTATTCATATATTGCCTCGAGTCAAATGAATATATGCAGGCGCGGATCCAGCGGGGGGGTCCAGGGGGTCCGGACCCCCCTGCTCTTGGTTAAAAAAAAAAGAGAGAAAAAAAAGAGAGAGAAAAAAAAAGAGAGAGAAAAAATAATTAAATTAAACGCCAATTTTAAACATGTAGGACGTCAGAAAAGCGGTTTATCCTCACAAGTCATCCAGGTGTGTCTTTTCCGTCAAATGAACTATAGTGTGCACGCGTGCTAAACGTGCCAAAAATGCCTAACGATCTCAATTTTCAGACCGAAAAGTTTCAAAATTGAGGTGGTGTTCGAATTTTTTTCGGCGGTGAGGTTACAGAGCGGCAGGCTGCTAGGATGCGCTAAGGAATTTTTCATGAGCAAACCCCTCACCCTTCCAGAATCCTGGATCCGGCCCTGCATCAAACAGTGGTGACGGAACGGGAGGGGATTAGGGGCTAAAGGCGTTATGATTTTTGTATCATCTCAACTCATCTGATATGTAATACCATATTTCATAGATGGTTTTTTTCTCATCAATTGAGAAATTGCAGACATGAGATCCATATTTTCAGGCTAGGTACATGCTGCTTAGAATACTCGGGAAGTGCCATTTCCGGCCATCTGGGGGGTTTGTAAAGCCAAAAATTTTCTTGTACGCTCCGCGCCAACCGATGATGGCGCTCCGCTAGATAGTCTTACGTTCAGGCGCGGCTGGACCAGTCAGACCCCCCCCCCCTGTCACAAATCCTGCATGCGCCCCTGATATATCATTGAATATTCCACAAAACAACTTTTTTATGCCCACGAAACTGTCGAAACACTACTGGTAGAGATATAAAATATTGAGAATTCCGAAATTCCTGCAAACTGCGGCTGTGCCTGTTCAATACTCACTACTGTATCGCCTTAAAAAATGATGAGTGGAAATAGTTTCTCCAGGACCGTATCGTATCGTGGGTATCGAGTGCGTCTGATATACGAACGTACGTAGTACGTACGTACGTACGTCTATGATGATATGCACTGTACTGTACTGATAAAAACATAGGTGAATTTCACTCCATGGGAGTGATCACTGAGCACATTCCGGTTTAAGAGTGAATTTCCACTCCATTGGAGTAAATCTTAACTCGTAATAGAGTTATATTCACTCATATTAGGAGTGAGGGTTAACTCCAATAGAGTTAAATTTCACTCTTAATTTGAAGTGCGCCGAGTGATCACTCCAATGGAATGAAATCCACTCATTTGTTTTTAGAGTGTTGCTAGATATATGAAGAAGAAATTTACATACCAATACATGTTATCGGTCATCGATTGGCACAAAAACCCAGATTCTGATGACAGCTGCCTCAAGAAACCCAATAAATGGCCTAATTAGCACCGAGCCACCAATGTGGACCATTACCGAAACATCGATGCGAGTTAGTCTTCCATCCCCTTCCTCTAATGCTATTTAAGTCCACATGTGGGCATATCCTGCAAACCTACCGGTAGCCCACAGGGGTTTGAGTTGGGAGAAAGGCCTTGACAGCTTGAAACGACAAATGATGCCAACTTCCCTCAAGTTAAAAGTCTGGCTGAGTTGGCAAGGCCAGTCAGCATGAAAGAGAAAAAAACTTTGTTTGCATTTCTGTCCCCAAAGTTGCACATCTTTTTGGTAGCTATTTTGCCTCACAGGTGCAATCTCCTGCGATCTGGGGGGTGCTGAAATCTCAAATTTTCTTTGTACGCTCCGCGCCAACCAAGGTGGCGCTCCGCTTAGATAGTAACCTCCGGCCCCCGCCCCCACAAGAAAGAACAGCCCCCATGCCCCCCCCCCACTCAAAAAAACCTAGCTACGCCACTGTGCGTGTAATTTTTTGTAAAAAAAATTTGCAAAAAGAGTACACCATCATTCTGATAAAGTGAAGGTGAGAGGGGCACTCTGACTGCATCAATAGTCTCCATCTGGAAGGGGGCATCCAAGATGAAATGGCCTGGAGTAGCCTGGTAAAAAGTAGTTTACTGGGGGAGGGGGGCACCCACTCCCCTTAGACCCCTCCCCCAGGACGACGATTAGGCATTTCCAATCTGGGCCCCCCCCTTCGGCGAAATCCTGGATCCGCCACTGATATGTTATATGTTATATATTATATGTTCTATGTTATATATTATATATCATATGTTATCTATCATGTAATGTATGTTATATGTTATATATTATATATTATATGTACTATATTATATATTCTATGTTATATGTATATATACAGAGAGAGCTTTATTAGGCTTCGTATCAATTGTGAAACGATTGTCTCATTACCACTTCTTTAGAGGCGATGAACAGACTTACTTCCTGAATAATACAATAAAGCATTAATTAAGGCTTTTAATTTATATCAACATATCAAACTGAATAGCAACATGTGTAGTATGCCAACAATATACAGTACCTGCTCTGTGATGATTTTACAGCCACAGCTAAATTCTATAATATTCTGTCAAGGCTGAAATTTATGGTCTCTATCTTTGTGTATGTTAACTTTGATAGTGAAGAGGAAATGTCCTTAGCAGAAACGTCTGAAATCCATAAAAGTTTATACCTCTACCAAAATCATTTGGGGGTGATTTGAAATTTGGCCCAATTTAAAGGCATTCAGGAGGATGGGTAAAGAGAAGGGAAAGATGTTTATTAATTCACCGGTAAACATAATAATATGTACCTCACAATATAAGATAACTTCTTATTTTCATTCTCATTATTATTGACAATATTTTGTTGACACGAACGTCAATATTTTAGATTTAAAACATACAAAAGGGTCCCATCTTTAGTACGGAAAATAAATATTGGAATTAATAGAGACATCGAATAAAACCAACAATTGAGGCATATTTCAATGTTTGTATATTTAACCTTGCTTAATATTTCTGGCCAAATAATCTGTAAAGAAAATTACAACTGATTATAACTGATTTCAAAACTGGAATATGACAACTCTTCCGGCTTTTTTGTGTGGAGTTGTACACTGTATTTAATATATATATCCTTTTTAAGACAGTTCGACTTGCTTCTCTTTTAATGAAATCAATAAAGTTAACACGAAATTAAATCGGATATCTAACAATCATTAACTTATCAACTAACATATTGAAGGAGTCCTCGTAAATGTTAAAGTATATAAGGATTACAGCTCTCTTCAATATACAATGCCTAATAAAGGGTCAATGTCATCGGTGTTAGTGTCGAAATACAGTCATTAACCTTATAAAGCAGTATTTTGTTATTATGTTAAATGACTCTGTTATTAACGTTTCAATTCTTTACAACAAACGATATTTACCCAAATTTAATATAATTTTCAATATTTTCACTGACAATCCATTTATTGACCTCATTTCATCGTTCTCTTGTAACGCAGGAGCAATGTACCGTGACTGTACCACAAAAATATTCGGTTTAAATTCAGTTTTCATTGAGTTTAAGTTTTAGGAAATTCTTAGGGACTATAGTACACTTTGTCAGTTACAAGTTCTCAGCACAACTGTTTGTCCTTATAAAAGACATATATATGCAACACATCGTTATGAGCATTTGAAATGAACATAACAAATCATCCAGCTAATTTTCGTTTGTATAATTAAGATAATACACTGGACTTGTATATGAATCAATCCTTTATGTGCATTTGGAATGACCATATCAAATCATCCAGCTGATTTTCGTTTGTATAATTAAGATAATACACTGGACTTGTATATGCATCAATCCTTTACGTGCATTTGGAATGACCATAACAAATCATCCAGCTGATTTTCGTTTGTATAATTAAGATAATACACTCGACTTGTATATGAATCAATCCTTTGAGTGCGTTTCGAATGACCATAACAAATCATCCAGCTGATTTTCGTTTGTTTAACTAAGATAATACACTGGACTTGTATATGAATCAATCCTTTATGTGCATTTGAAATGAACGTAACAAATCATCCAGCTGATTTTCGTTTGTTTAACTAAGATAATACACTGGACTTGTATATGAATCAATCCTTTATGTGAATTTGGAATGACCATAACACATCATCCAGCTGATTTTCGTTTGTTTAACTAAGATAATACACTGGACTTGTATATGAATCAATCCTTTATGTGCATTTGGAATGACCATAACAAATCATCCAGCTGATTTTAGTTTGTTTAATTAAGATAATACACTGGACTTGTATATGAATCAATCCTTTATGTGCATTTGGAATGAACATAACAAATCATCCAGCTGATTTTCGTTTGTATAATTAAGATAATATACTCGACTTCTGTAGTCATTTTTATCTCGCCATAAAAATGACGTCATTGTCATTATTAACTTACGATATCCTAAGAAATTCTGACTTTAATGTCAGAGTTGAGGTTTGGAGAGACTCTTTCTAGAGTGATATCAACCAATATCAGCTTATTGTTTGTAAATAACTGTCGATTTTTTGGAGAGAAATTTTACTTATAGTGATTCATAAACTTACTAGGCCTATATACGTTACATTAATATCCAACAGTCACGTGCAACATAGGAAAAGCTGTGAAACGCGGGACAGAACAGCTTTTTTATACAATCCCACATTGCTCTGCCAAATCTATAGAAACAATTAGTTTTAATCAAAATCATCGATCAATTGATTCGATTCGGACATTCTTCTAAAGTTTTCACAGTATGAGTGTCAATGAGCGACTATCTGAACCATATACTAGTCCGATGAATTCTATGCTAACAAATTGTTATTAAATTACAGTATGGCGTACACGAATCCACAGCAGGAACTGTCTTTCCTTGAAATCTGGAGAGAAAAAGCTAAACCATCAGCGATTATTCAATTCTTTTAAATTGAGTTGAATAAATAGATAACGAAAAGGTGTTACTCGCTGAGGAGACTGCCATTCGGTAAGGAGTAGTTGGTACCCCAAACTTTCCGAAAAATCACGAAAAATCTGTAAAGAGATAAAAACAAAAATGTGAGACTGATTTATGAGGGTCAAACATCACTTGCAAGAACTTCTTTCTACCCGTATTCACACGGACAACTGGGAGAATTCCCCTCCCCCAGCTATTACGTAACAAATTACAGTATTTAATTTTAGGTCTACGTTTAGGGCTAAAGGTCATTTCTTCCAGGATGATTTGAAATTCAGTTGTAGTATGTGAATATCATGCCAAATTTTTGATTTTTGTGGAACAACACCCTGAATAAATACGGCAGCTCTTTAAACAACATAATTTTGAAACGTATACAGTTTGGAGTTTTGACGTGATCGTCCTTTTTCTCAAATTATAAGTAGTCTGTTGAAGAAGTGACTTCAGCTCGTTATGGAGTAGGCGTTTCTCATCTCTATGACTTTTTAATGAGAAAACCATTTAAACTCTCTCATGGCTGCCTGGTTAATTTGGTTAATAAGGGAGTTAAAATCTAAGCTAAAAGGTTTGGCACGTTAACTCAAGGAGGCTCTAATTCTTTTATAATCCTTTACAAGACAACAAAATGGTACCAGGCAGGAAAAGCGTATATAATATGAGGTAAAATATAAGTAATAAAAAACTTCCATTCTTACGTCTAACTTAAAATATGGCATAATCAAAGATAAAGTAGAAATAACTGCCAAACCATAATTTGACGGCCTCTTTTAGCATAATTTTCTCAATTAAATTAAACTGCGATTTAAGTATAAATCAATCTCACCTTTCCTCTGGCACTGACGTTTCTTTAGAAATAAACTGACTGATTTGTTTATGTAACTTCCTTGTGTACGCTTCGTCTTCTAACTTTTCGAATCCAAATACTTCTAAATAACCACACGGCGAAGAAGAACAGTCCCGGAACAAGCGGAGATCAGGTCGTATCCACACAGTAACCTTGAAGAGAAAAATAAACTTTTTTTTTTTATAAAAGATGTTCACAACCACCTCGACGACGTTAAAAATTCTAGCCACAGTGGCTATTTTAACATTCATCTTACCACAGGTTTACAAGACTTATGAGAAGAACTTTTCCTAACGTTAGTGCATATTATTTTAACTGTTAACTGAAACATTTAAAAATATGTTAGATATTTTATATGGGGGCAATCTGATATGAAAATAAATATAGGCACCACTATACACACTGCTGCCATACAGGATCTCGCTTAAAACAAATATTTCTCTTGGTGAAAAATATAAACTTATCCCTAAACACATTATGCATTACCTCATGATCAATGTTAAACCATTCCTGAATATTTCTCACGAATTTCTTGTGAAAGTTCTCGTTGAACACGTCTGAACCGGCGCTGGTATGGACAACGCACCTCATTTTGTGAAATATTCAACGTCTTCCCCTAATTTTCTAGTACAATACAATTTTATTTTAAGTGTATGTGATCCAGTTGTCTTTCTCTGGTAATTCTTCTCTAAGCAGTAGATAATATTCAATTTTTAGAATCAAGAGAATCGATTTTCCTTTATTTACCAAACTCCTCCATATGGTTCCCATTACTATACCCTCAACTGTGTATATATACGATGACGTTTATGATAACTGTCAGGAATTAGGAATTCTATATTACGAAAAGTGCACCATACGCTCAAGAGTAATAAATTATGCCATCAAAACTGATCTTTCTATTGTTTTCAAAGTTGAAACTTGTACCATTTGTTAATTACTAACTTATTATATTAAAGTCACATATGATATTCTACAATTACAATTTACGCATGGTTAAAATGATTACTTGATAAAGAGAAAACTGCTCCAATTCTTGTCTTCCTGATATTTTGATACTATGTTTCTTGTACTTTGGCATTACCTGTTATGAGGTTACAACCAAACTTGTATCACACAAGGTTTAATAAAGAGACATTAACGTCTTAATATGTTTTTCACTTTTGAGATTTTAAACTTGATAATCGATATTGTCCTGATGTTTTGTCATAAATGAACACAACCAATACGGAGGAGGGGGGGGGGGTCTTTCAAGGTCACGTGGACAACTAAACATCTTAATGACATTCAACAATATTTGTCCTTGATAAGTTTGCAATACTTTGTAATACCCAACTTTGTAAACTGATCTGTTTTAACTTCAAAAGTGAAAAATGGCATTAACAATATTTTGTATAATAGTCTAAAACCGTATCATTGTTTTTTAACCTTCAATCATCCATTAGCAATACAAACTTTACTCATATCGTTCACCGATAAACATACAGTTGAATAAAATTGATAAAAACAGGAGGAAAATGTATTTGTCTTTCTTCAATATAACTTTTCTATAGTTAACCCAAATAAATTTTGGTTCGAATATATCATTTTTGAGACAGGCCTATATTAGTCAGTTTGCTAAGTACCCTTTGATCAAACTCATGAAAGAAAAAGATGTTTAGCTAAACTACCTGCAAGTTTATCGACGCATCCTCGGAACTAAATACTGTTCAGAAGACGTGTAAGCATTATGTACTAAACACAGCTGTATTGTAAACACAGCTGTATTGGGATAATATGGAAAACACTTGACCCCCCCCCCCCGGAAGGAAAGGGAAACATAAAATAAAATTGCAGGTCTACCAGTTATTACGATATGAAGCTGTAATTTCTGCACCAGATATGAATATCGACGTTGAGATTAGATTGATAACACGCAAAACCTGACCATACTAATAGCTGTTTTTCACACGACAACGGTTCAGAGACTGACGGAATTTCAACTGATATTTTGAATTCAAAATGCCGCTCTGTGTTGTCCACACCAACAAAGCTTCCGAGACGATCTCAGATTCAACGATCAAAAAGTTATGTCAGTTGGTCGCAGAAGCTTTGGGAAGTAACGTCAGTGTAAGAGTAACAATCTGTTCAATTCTTTTTGTACGTGTTGAATGTAAGTTCGACTGGGCTGGTGGTGTGTATTCTAAGGCCATATACTGCAGTAGATTATGCGCTAGGTTAGACTAAACAGTAGGTTTGACTAGACTTACTTGGTCTATAGGCTTGACTAGGCTATACTTGACTAGCTTAGCCCAGCCTATACTTTGACCTATTTTTTTTTTAATTTTCTTGATTTTCAAACTCATTACCGTTTCAGCGTTACATTTTATATATAAATATATATATATATATATATATATATATATATATATATATATATATATCAATATATATATATATATATATATATAATAATATATATATATATTAATATATATATATATATAATAATATATATATATATATATATATATTAATATATATATATATCAATATATATATCAATATATATATCAATATATATCTATATATTTTATTAACAAAAGTCTGTTCAAATAACTCTTTCGAGATCTGGCATTAGGAATCACAAATGATTTTCGAGTTGATTAGCATCATGTTTGATCTCTAGAATAAGGCAAAATATGTCATCAAAAACAGAACTAGTATTGCTCGATACAGGTGTCAAACGCCTACAGTGAAATTACGACCTACCGAACATACAATCAGCGTCCATAGCCTAGTGGTTAGGGTGTACGCATATAAAGCGAGAGGCCTGGGTTCGAATCCCTGTGGAGGCTGGAAGTTTGTTTTTTACACTGATCTCTAATTTGCAACTCATTATAATTCCAATTCCTGTCGTCGCACTGAGCGTTACTATCGCTGCTGACAAGTTTAATCGTGTCAGCAGCGAAAGTTTGTTGATAATGTTAGGGCGCCCTCAGCTGGAAGACACACCAGTTTCTGAGTGAATCTATAGTTTGATTTTCAGTCGTAATACTGGTGATGGGTAACTTTACTATTCGATAACACTTTTGTAACTATAATTCGCGACACTGACACCAATGTTCTGGTACAACGTCCCTAATGATACAACTCATGCAGCCGATTGTGCCAATACGTATTGTATATCTTAATCAAAAGCGTGCTGTCAGAAATATTTGTAATGTTCATTTTCATTGAACATTCTTCTCCCATATTTAGGGAATTAAATGTGCTCCCATATCTAATCTCTTTAAAATTCAATTAGGCATGTTTGTTTATAACTTTACAATGGGCTTCTTTCGACTATTTATAGTTCATTCTTTAGTAGATATTCTAGTCTGCATAATTATAATTCTCGTATCAGTAGTAACTTACTTCATATCAAGTCATCTCGTACTAAGTTAAGGCAATCCCAAATACATTGTTCAGGTGCAGTCTTGTGGAACAGTCTCCCACATTCTATTCGGTCAAACGGTTCTTTGTACTCCTTTAAGTGTGCACTCCATTATTATCTTTTAAACTCTCAACCCAATTAATTATCTTCTTAATATACCATAAACTGTTGTTATATTGAACTTTTTTTCTTTTTTTTAATTTAATTATCTTCTTTGTTTAGTAATTGCTTATACATGATTAAACATGTCATTAATATTTATTGTATACGGGAGCCAAACCAGAAAAGCTATGCTTATTTCTGATTTCCTCTACCATTCATATACTGTATTGCTTTATTTCGATTTCTTTATTATTTGACTTTCACATCATGTGTAATTGTATTGTATGTATATTTTTGTTTTTGAATCGAACCAAATCAAATTAACAGTTGATTATAAACGTGACGAAAGTTGAACTATTTGCAGTGACATATTGATCTGTATGGTATATTGTTTGTTTCCTCCTCAGAGTGTTACCGTGGAGATGAGAAGTGGGAAGTTGATGTGTCGGGCGGGAGATCCAAGCAAATCTTGGGGGTTCTTCGAATTGCATGGCACCAACAACTTTCTTGATCCAAAGGACACCCTTGCTGTCGGTAACAAAATGTTTGAATTCGGTGTGAACGAGTTGGACATACCTAGAAATTGGTAAGGACTAGAAAGCAAAATGTATGAGCAGGAAACTGGTTTGTTGCCATTGAACAATACCAAATACCTTTATTATAAATTAAATTTAATAATCATAAACAAAAACCCTAAAAATCTAAAAATCTCGAGTCGCTTTCTCCCCCGTATCCCTATTCATACACCATCCCGACCCCACTCCTCTTCAAGGGAGGGAGTATGAAAGACGCCCGTCTCTCCCTATCCATCCCCCCTCCCCCCCCCCCGCCACCATTCCTCTTCAAGGGAGGGAGTACTATAGACGTCCGTCTCTCCCTAACCATTCACCCCCCCCCCCCTCCTCACTCCTTACAAGGGTGGGAGTAAATAGACGCGTACATGTGTGCCTAAATTATTGCCCCTTTATAAGGTACTGGAACACCCATATAGACTCCCCATGAAACTCGTTCTCTGTTAATATATTTGCCAGTTGTATAGTTACAATATAACAGTTTTCATTTTATACGCGCTCTCTTATTTTCTCTGTCAACAGCCTCTTCGTCTTGATGCACGAACACGACGCAAAGCATGTCGGGATACGTGGCAACCAGTTTCTCGTTGACCTACCACACTATTCAAACTATGTGAAACCAGATTATCACAAAGACTTACGAAAATAGGCAACTTCAGTCAAACCCACCCGCCTTAACAGCATTGTAGGCCCCATGGACAAGATTATGTACTGTGCCGGTCCTTATACAACCCCTACCCAGGTCGCTCGCTATGTAATAAATTCAAAATTAATCAAATTCAGAATAGCGCTGGTACAAGTCTGCTTATACATGTTGAGTCTTGTTATTTCACTGACAACAGTGTGCTTTCTTCACTTTATTCCTTCGATACTAATTATGTTATATATTAAATCAGTAAGTTGTGATACCCATTAATTATCCGCGTGGTTCATTAATCTTAGGCCTTGGGCAACTAACTATCCATAGTGTCTATTGTGTTAAGACGGGCCTAGTACAGCCCAAGTCTCTATGATGAATATTTTATCCAATTTCAATACCAAAATCGCTTCACATTTCTTAACTAATGGGCACTGAGCATGCAGCAAATTTACATTGGTTTTAGGTGCGTGTGTGTGTATCGGTGTGTTTGGTTTTGTTTGTTGATATTGATATTTTTCTCGCTTTTGATTATTTTATTTTTTCTTGAGTGTTTTGTTTTGTGTGTGTTCAAAACTTGTGTAACAAGTTGATTGTTTCTATATGCGTCATTATGAATAACTATAATTTGTGATTGTAATATTATTGCGTATAGGTTGGTCCTAATAACGCAAAAGCATATATAGTTAAAAACCAACGTATAATACATGCTTTGAACTCATACGCGCACACACACGCACAATCAATGAACTGCTAATAATTAGCGAGATTTTAACCGTTAAACCGTCAAGAAACTTTTCTCAAGTTGTGTTTATTACTATTAAAAGTTAAGTTTGTTTACTTTTAGTTTGAAGTCATAACAACTTTCGCCTAATCTCATTGTTCTTACTACAATCTGTTTTTTGGAATAAAGTAAACGATAAGATGCAAAAGCATTGTTTCTAAAGCTTTTCTAGTTTGAGATATTCACCTTTAAACAATGCTAATACCTCTGGAACGCTCCTTTAAGGTTACAGTGACGGCGACAACGTGCTCCTGAGTACATACCTTTATGTTACAGTTTGTTTACTGTTTTTATTATAAATTATAAAACTTGAACCAAAACATGTTCTTTAAAGTTGTTTTGAGCGAAAGCAGGGGCGGCGATCTGTTTCAAATTTGGGGGGGGGGGGGGGGCATTTGCTTGGATGCAGGCGAATTACTTTCAAAGCGGAGCGCCACCATTGGTTGGCGCGCAGCGTACAAGAAAATTTCTTGTTTTGAAACCCCCCAGATCACCGGAAGCGGCACTTCTCGGGCTTGAAATGACCAACCAGATGTACACTTTTTGCCTGAGAACCAAGTATTTCCTAATAGTTTTTTTTTTCCATCCATAACCTTTTTGAAGATTGTCAACCCGGCACACATCATATTCGACCTGATCGCATCTCCTGTGGGTCTTAGCTTTTGTAGGTGATTCTACGTCGCGGCCCACAATATCCGTCAGCCCCACTTTTCAAGGTTTTAAGCCCCATATCTGTTCAGAATTTGAAAATTCACATTTCTCGTCAATTAACTCACCATAATGTTGTACAAAATTTCATCTATGGACAACCACTATAGAAAAACTTGCTTCAACCCCTAACAGACCGGTCAAAATTGCACGAGTAGAGGGAAGTATGATGAAAAATGTTGGTCAAGGAATTTTCGAAAATTCAGACACAGTTAAATTATTGGTGTACAAATATTCAAACCTCTTATAACGGCTACTATAAAACTTCGGTATCATAGAAAATACCAAAAAAATATACTCAAGGGGGAGGGCGGTCTCCACTCTTCACCCCCCCCCCCTCCCTTGGCTACGCACCTGCGGTTAGATATATTGTAAGAAACAGGCCAAATGGAAACCCAGTGCACCCATATCGATGTGAATCATATGTATGATTGTACGTACTTACACTCATACACAAGATGCAAACCAAATTTTATTATGGATGCGTATCGTCTAGCTATTCATTTCGAGAGAAAAAAAAAAGTAAAAACTACGGTACTTTCGGTCATATATAGTAACAAATTGTGACACCTTTAGATAGTGGCCTTGCGAGGATTTGCCAAGGGGGGGGGGGGGAGGGCAAAGCTTGTACCCAGACTTTCTAAGCGTTGCGCCACCATAAGTTGGCGCGAAGCGCAAAAGAAAATTTTGGCCGAAAATGTCTCCCATATCGCTGGAAATAGCACTTCCCAGGCCTTGTTGCATCTTGTTGCATCTTGTTGCATCTTGTTGCATCTGCTAAGTTGCATCTAAGCATTTTCTATTTTATTACTAGCGATATCATAGAAACATACAAAACATATGCTTATAAAAAATTATGCCACCAAATATTGGGGGGATATTAGATACTATATCCCCCCACCTAAAATATTGGGGGGACATGTCCCCCCGCCCCCCCCCCCCTCAATGATCGCCGCCCATGAGCGAAAGATCCCATTTGGATGGCATTCAACACTATTTATCCTTGGTAAATGTGTAATGCATCGTAGAATATTATTTGAGGCCATCAAGAGTTTGTTGTCCAATATTGAGTTTTTTTTTGCATCTGAGTAACTGACATAATGCGCTATGTGTTAGACTAAGAAGTACCACCACTTTAATTGTAACAAAACTGTAACAACTAAGATGCTTTAGGTTTCGTTGAAAGGGGCAAGTCAAAGAAATCACATCATGGTCGAGGGGAGGGGGACGGGTCATTTAATAAACTATTTTTATTAAATTTTGAGTCTTTTAATGGCAGCACATTCTGACTGTAAATGCCTTTTAGTTACCTTCTATTTGCCTGTGAATACATCAACAAATTTCACCAAAAGTGAAAATCGCCCTCTAAAGTGAAAAAAAATCTTTTTGTTTTTTCAAAAGGAAAACAGTTTATTCATACGCTAAATCATAAAATATACAAAACCATTCGGATGGAAATGTGCTTGACTGTGCATGACTCTTTTCATCCACACTGATCGATCCACAAGAGGGCATAACCAGAGCACAGAAGCGTTTGCGTTTAGATGTACCCGTATATAAAGATTAACTCTACCTCGGTCCCACTTCATATCAACCTCGTTAAAAAATGAAATGCACACTGTAAACGTAGTAATAAATACAGTGGTTTACGGCATATGGCACTTAATGAGGTAGAGATTGGGCATAAATTGCTACCGGTAATCCAACCGTCGGTACTGGGGCTTTGAAACAAGAGGCCCTATTGGCGCACCGGACAAAACTACGGCCTTTCTCGACATGAGGATATTGGCGCTTTCGGCACCTTAAACCTGTAGCACATTCTACGCCACGCAGCCACGACGAGCCGGTTTCCAGACGGATAGGACCATCTTCCTTGACTAGGCCTATTCTAACCTAACGATAGCAGTACTAAGGGCGTTTACGCCTAGCTTTCTGGCCCCCTCTTCGCATTCTTATACAATTTGTCTTCTCTTCTAACAAACTGAAACAACACGGAAGAGCAGGGAAACGGAATCGTTCAAGATATTGTTCATTAGAGTAATTAGTCACCGATTTAACTCTCAACAAGAATTGTTCCCCTAATTACCACAGTGCTTCGAATCATGGATGTGTTATACCGTAGTCCGACCACGCACTCTGTCAGTCAATATGTGTACCTTCCTATATCTAACTGTTGATCAAAGGAACTGGTTTGTGGAGTTAGTACACAAGAGCTGCCGCGATGTCGTTGCCTCACGATGTTTGGTGTTTTGTAAGAATTAATTGTAAACATATATGCTTTGCACAGACATTAAAATACAAATTTGATGTCGCGTTGTGTCGAAGAAGTTCATCAAGTCTAAGTTCCCTTCTGTCCGTTTAGGTTACTTGAACAGCATTGATCACATGCCCTGTACAATGAGTGCTTGATAACCAAGGTGTAACCTGCAATGCGGGATACTTATAAGAAATATAAAAACAAGTGTCTATAGCAGGGTTTCCCTAACTAAATCTCAACAGTTCTACATTAAAATGGAAAAATTCACATATAAAAACCCAAGCCAATATATAGTGCCTGGCATGAATTATGAGACTATACACGGTTCACATAAATACGTTCATGACTAAAGCGTTACTTTATATGTGTTGATAGTCCATACGGTACACCCGTTTGTGCTAATGACGTTATTGTGACGAAATCCGAAAATTCTTCGTCTCCAGAGGAGAGAGATCAGAGGTAAACTAAAATAATTTGTTGTGTTCCGTGTAGGCTTATTCATCATTAATTTATCTGCAGTTTGTTGTCTGCTTCCCAAACATGACCTAATAGCCAGCAAAATGTCTCTGAAATCCTTTTCCCTGAAAGGAGAAAACAAAAACAAGGTTATGTACGGGAATTAATCTAGTCTATTTTAACCGCATCCGTAAGTTTCAATTTAACTTTCATTGAGTATTGACCGATCTCAATAGATTTAATAAATATATTTGATTGGTTCCCAATAAATTCGAAGTCAAAATATCTTACATTAAAAATGTCTGACGTCATCATACAGTCATTGTCGGACTTTAAGTAATATATTTCCATAACTCGCCGTCAGAGGCAAATCCAACTAAATAATTCTGATCAAAGGTATGTAAGATAAGACTAACATATTCAAATCTGAGCAAGATATTCAGAAGATATTACTTGATCGTTACGATAGGAGATGAATAAAGTGTGCCGGAATGTTCATAATGGTATGGGAAAGTTAGTTTGTTTACCGCTCACAATTAATTAGTGTAAAAACAACATAGCCAATATAAAGCTAAATCATTTTTATTTTTGGCCTCTTTTCCTTGGCGGCGAAACTTGGGTATTCGTTCTTTTTGCATGATGCTTTCATCCAAACTGTTGTAAGAGGGTTTACTCTTTGTGTTTCTGTTTTTCAGTGGTCGGATTAATCGCATCAAGGCTAGATCAGGCAGGGTAAGTATACCTTAATCCAGATAATCACGAATGTCGTTACCGGCTTATCGTTCATCAGCTATTCATCAAAACATGCAGGAATTCAACTGCCCTTTTGTTATTTAAATTAACATCTATACTCCCATACGGAAAAGATAAAGACTGGTTTATCATATCTATCGATGTACTGTATAGACCTACGCGTACAAGCCTGTCTGTGTACACTGTACGTGGGCTTTCAGTATATCGCCTTCATAAGCATACGTTAACTTAACCACTATACCTTCAATGGGACTGGGGTTTAGAGTGGAACCAGTTGTTTGTTACACAGGGTCTATTTTGGGTGACCTTTCTTAAATAGTAACTTCATTTGCATTCTTCGGAATGGACTATCTTCTCCACAGTACCAACAATATTTATGGACAAATGTTCTTTATCGCGGTTTCCAGTAGAGCAATATTATATATATTATCATTGGCAGATAATGCAACCGGAATAACTCGCGTTTATTTCACATGAGCAAGCTGCTGGAGAATTTAGTGTGGTATAAGTCAATGCGACTCATTCCAACTCTTGTAACAATATTATTCTAAAAATTCGACATACCCTAGCAATATATTATGGTCTCAAGTTTCGATGCCCGCATTACCGTAATTCGGAAGTAAATACAGGACTTGCTTACGTTCTCGGAGGCTAACTGGATCCGTAAAGAAATTAGAAACAGGATTTTCGGAACTAAATTCAGGATTTTCGGAACTAAATTCAGGAATTTCGGAACCAAATTCAAGAATTTCGGAACTAAATTCAGGAATTTCGGAACTAAATACAGGATATCGGAACAAAATTCAGGATTTTCGGAACCAAATGGAACTTAATACGTGATTTTCTTGCGTTCTCAGAGTGATTGAACTAATAACGAAACCTGTGTAGATCAATGAACTGCTTGTGGCAACCCTCTGCCCGGATCAGGAGACTCTCTGCCTATACGCTGTACGGAACACAAACAATCAAACAGCGCCATTTTGAATTTCCTTGCCCTGGATACTTTCAAGGGATATCTTGATTTCCAATCTAAGCTGTGTTAGAGTCTATTTTTCCATCGTGGTGATTGACTGATCTTTTACTTCGCCGGTCCGTGGTAAGTACCTAGGGACAGTAAGGGGACCAAGGGGAAGGAAGGGAACAGATGAAGAAGAAAAACCGTGAGTACACTTTTTCTATACTAAATGTTCCTGATCGTCTTACTAACACAGAAGAAGTCGCACTCAAACAATTTTATTGATGTACATTGAAACCCAATTTGAGACCCATTTAAACCATTTATTCAACAGACACGAAATAAAGCGTTATGAATTACAAATCCAAACGCAATTATTAATAATTATTTGTAATTCCAAACTAGCTACGCATAGTCAATTTATTCTATAGATAAAAAAAATGTGTACTTAAAACTCGTACTTATTTAAACAATTTTTAAGTATCTAATTACAATGGGAAATTAAACAAATTTAATCGCTACAAAAGTTGCCTAATTTCTTAATTCCATTCTCATCACAAATTCCCAAAACTTATGACGCGGATAAGTGGATCAACTCAAACCAGCAATTAACAGAAACATGACCTTTCATTCTCTTTAAAGAGAGAACAATATTTAGCGCATGCCTCTCGCGCACGTTCTCTCCACGTTCTTCAAATTTGAAGATCACGAAAGTATCCATTATTTCTTTTGCCTCGCAGCTCACTTGTATCTTGGCGAAAAGAACAAATGTAGGATTTTGCTGTACAACAATTTTCAATTTTGTTTTTACAGCAATCGCACGTTTGTAAAGATTGTTTTGGGGAAACATTATGATGTAGCTGAAAACGCTACTGTGACATTGCAATTGCATTTATAGTTCAGTAAACCTTCTTTTTTGTTAAATATCTCATTCATTAAAAGACCTATATTTCAGCGAAACAGTATATAATTTTGCTTTCATGAAAGTATGTCGCTGGAGTACAAGCGTTTCACCAAATTATCCACACCGTGCCTCTTAAGAAGGAAAAAATCTCAATGAAATGTTCTAGACATCAACTCGTTTGGTTTAACTTTTCCAACCACAAACATTACCTTGGCATTCCACCACACCTTATCTCCTATTCCCGAAAAAGTATGACTAGAATAAAACTTATCCACTTGTGCAAAATAATTGCGAACGGAAGACCACGAAAGGGGTAACACAACCATTGTATTTATTTGTACAAACGCACTATACCGAACGGCGGTTCCATACCTGCCGAGGTCGATTCCATTCTCGATGATGTTTTGACGGTATCGCCAAAGAAAGACCATACCGAAGCATTCTGGAACCGGTTACACCAGCTACAACCGATCCTGAAAATAAAACTGTGTCAAGGTCAATTTGCTATGTGCACTATTCGGTGATGTCAGTATACAGTATGCTATCTAATTATCACAACATTGTTTTACGCTTGTCACAAGTTGTTTGTATTTATGTTAAAAATAAATTAGGCTTATTAATGCTCTATTGTTGTAGTGCATATATTGATTGATACAACTGTTTTGTCAGTGTTGTAGGCTACATATATTCATAGACACAGCTGTTTGTTAGTGTTGTAGGCCACACATATTCATAGATACAGCTGTTTGTTAGTGTTGGAGGCCACAGATATTCATAGATACAGCTGTTTTGTTAGTGTTGGAGGCCACATATATTCATAGAAACAGCTGTTTTGTTAGTGTTGGAGGCCACATATATTCATAGATACAGCTGTTTTGTTAGTGTTGGAGGCCACATATATTCATAGATACAGCTGTTTTGTTAGTGTTGGAGGCCACATATATTCATAGATAGATCTATTATGTTAGTGTTGCAGGCCACATATATTCATAGATACAGCTGTCATGTTGGTGTTGTAGGCCACATATATTCATAGATACAGCTGTCATGTTGGTGTTGTAGGCTACCGACATTTATAGTTACAACTGTTATGTTAAATATATTCATAGATAGGGATCTACATCTATTATATGTTAGTATTGTATGCCACATATATCATATACACATCTAATTTATTGCTGATGTCGGCAACTTATTTTAATAATGTTAGGGTTGCATGCCACATATATTCATAGATACAGCTGTTATGTTAGTGTTGTAGGCCACATATATTCATAGATACATATATCATGTTAGTATTGAAGGCCAAAGATATTCATAGATACATCTATTATGTTTGTGTTGCAGGCCACATATATTCATAGATACAGCTGTTATGTTGGTGTTGTAGGCTACAGACATTCATAGATACAGCTGTTATGTTAAACATATTCATAGATAGGGATCTACATCTATTATATATTAGTATTGTAGGCCACATATATTCATAGATACATCTATTATATTAGTGCTATAGGCCACTTATTTTAATAGATATATCTATAATGTAAGGGTTGCATGCCACACATATTCATAGATACAGCTGTTATGTTAGTATTGTAGGCCACATATATTCATAGATACAGCTGTTATGTTGGTGTTGTAGGCTACATATCTTCATAGGAACATATGTTATGTTAGTGTTGGAGGCCACAGATATTCATAGATACATATATTATGTTAGTGTTGCAGGCCACATATATTCATAGATACAGCTGTTATGTTGGTGTTGTAGGCTACAGACATTCATAGATACAGCTGTTATGTTGGTGTTGTAGGCCACATATATTCATAGATACAGCTGATATGTTGGTGTTGTATGCTACATATATTCATAGGTACATATGTTATGTTAGTGTTGGAGGCCACAGATATTCATAGATACATATATTATGTTAGTGTTGCAGGCCACATATATTCATAGATACATCTATTATATTGGTGTTGTAGGCCACTTACTTTAATAGATATATCTATAATGTTAGGGTATTTGTAAGTATTCTAAGCGACAGATATTCATAGATTAATCTTATTCTTAAGTATTCTAAGCAACAGATATTCATAGTTTAATTCTATTCGTTAGTATTCAAAGCCAGAGTTATACATAGATTAATCCTATTCGTTCGTATTCTAAGCCATATATATTCATAGATTACGCCTTTTCATAAGTATCCTAAGCCACAGATAATCATAGTTCAATTCTATTCGTAAGTATCCAAAGCCATAGATATAAAAAGATTTATCCTATTCGTTAGTATTCTAAGCCACAGATATCCATAGTTTAAAACTATTTGTAAGTATTCTAAGACACAGATATTCCTAGGTTAATCCTAAGCCACAGATATCCATAGCTTAATCCTATTCGTAAGTATTTTCAGCCATAGACATTCAAAGTATAATCCAAATCGTAAAAAGCCTAAGCCACAATTATGCATAGATAAACCCTATTTGTTAGTATTCTAAGCCACAAATATTCATAGTTGAATTTGATTAGTAAGTATTCTAAGCCACAAATATGCATAGATAAACCCTATTTGTGAGTATTCTAAGCAACAAATATTCAAAGTTTAATCCTAAGCCACAGATATCCATAGCTTAATCCTATTCGTAAGTATTCTCAGCCACAGAAATTCATAGATCAATCCTAATCGTAAGTAACCTAAGCCACAAATATGCATAGATAAACCCTATTTGTTAGTATTCTAAGCCACAAATATTCATAGTTGAATTTGATTCGTAAGTATTTTAAGCCACAGATATTCATAGATTAATCCTAGTTTTTAGTATTCTAAGACACATATATTCCTATTTCAATCCTAAGCCACAGATATCCATAGCTTAATCCTTTTCGTAAGTATTTTCAGCAACAGATATTCATAGATTAATCCTAATCGTAAGTAACCTAAGCCACATTATGCATAGATAAACCCTATTTGTTAGTATTCTAAGCCACAAGTATTCATAGTTTAATTCGATTTGTATGTATTCTAAGCCACAGATATTCATAGACTACTCCTTTTCATAATTATTCTCAGCCACAGGTATTCATATTCTATTCGTAAGTATTCAAATTATCTTATTCATTAATATTCAAAGCCAGAGATGTACATAGATTAATCCTATTCGTTAGTATTCTAAGCCACAGATATTCATAGTTCCATACTATTTGTAAGTAATCTACGCCACAAATATTCATAGTTTAATCTTCTTAAGTTTTTTAAGTATTATTCTAAGGAATTCTTAAGTATTCTAAGCCACATATATTCATAGATTACTCCTTTTCATAAGTATTCTAAGCCACAGATATCTTTAGAAGTATCCTATTCATACATATTCAAAGCCAAAGATATCCATAGATTAATCCTATTCGTTAGTATTCTAAGCCACAGATATTCATAGTTTAGTCCAATCTAAGCCACAAATATTCATAGATTAACCCAATTCGTAAGTATTGTAAGCCACAAATATTTATAGTTTTATCCTATTAATAAGGATTCTAAGCCACAGATATTCATAGAATAATCCTATTATTAAGTATTCAAAGACAGAGATGTACATAGTTTAATCCTATTCAGAAGAATTCTAAGCCACAGATATTCAAAGTTAATCTTATTCTTAAGCACTCGAAGCCACACGTATCCATAGATTAATCCTATTCGTAAGTATTCTGAGCCACACATATTCATAGTTCAATACTATTTGTCATAAATATTCATATATCCATAGATTAATTCCACTCGTTAGTAGTCTGAGCCACAGATATCCAAAGTTTAATACTATTTGTAAGTAATCTAAGCCACAAATGTTCATAGTTTAATCTTATTCTCAAGTATCCTAAACCACATATATCCATAGATTAATTCCACTCGTTAGTAGTCTGAGCCACAGATATTCATAGTTTAATACTTTTTGTAAGTAATCTAAGCCACAAATGTTCATAGTTTAATCTTATTCTCAAGTATCCTAAACCACATATATCCATAGATTAATTCCACTCGTTAGTAGTCTGAGCCACAGATATTCATATTTTAATACTTTTTGTAAGTAATCTAAGCCACAAATGTTCATAGTTTAATGTTATTCTTTAGTATTCTAAGCCACATATATTCATAGATTACTCCTTTTCATAAGTATCTTAAGCCACAGATATTCTTAGAATTATCCTATTCATAAATATTCAAAGTCAAAGATATACATAGCTTGATCCCATTCGTTAGTATTCTAAGCCACAGATATTCATATATTAATCCTATTCGTAAGTATTCTAAGCAACATATATTCATATATTAAATCTATTCGTAGATATTCTAAGCCAAAGATATTCATAGCTAAATACTATTCATAAGTATTCCAATCCACATATAACCATAGATTAATCCTATTCATATGATTGTCTGTGTGTCTGGTTATCTACTAGCCTTGTTTTCTGTGTGTCTGGTTGTCTTCGTGTCTGGTTGTCTGCGGGTCTGATTGTCTGTTTTTCTGCGTGTCTGGTTGTCTGCGCGTCTGGTTGTCTGCGTGTCTGATTGTCTGGTTGTCTGCGTGTCTGGTTGTCTGCGTGTCTGATTGTCTGGTTGTCTGCGTGTCTGGTTGTCTGCGTATCTGGTTGTCTGCGTGTCTGGTTGTCTGTTTGTCTGCGTGTCTGGTTGTCTCTGTGTCTGTGTGTCTGGTTGTCTGCGTGTTTGATTGTCTGCGTGCCTGGTTGTCTTCGTGTCTGGTTGTCTGTGTGTCTGGTTGTCTGCGTGTCTGACAGTATTCGTGTCTAGTTGTCTGCGTGTCTGGTTGTCTGTGTGTCTGATTGTCTGCGTGTCTGATTGTCTGCGTGTATGCGTGTCTTGTTGTCTGCGTGTCTTGTTGTCTGCGTATCTGCTTGTCTGATTATATGCGTGTCTGATTGTCTGCGTGTCTGATTATCTGCTTGTCTGATTATCTGCGTGTTTGATTGTCTGCGGGTTTGATTGTCTGCTTGTCAGCTTGCGTGTCTCATTGTGTGATTGTCTGCGTGTCGTATTGTTTGCGTGTCTTGTTGTCTACGTGTCTGAATGTCTGCATTTCTGATTGTTGCCGTGTCTGATTTTCGGCATGTCTTTTTGTCTGCTTGTCTGATTGTTTACGTGTTTGAATGTTTGCGTGTATGCGTGTCTTGTTGTCTGCGTGTCTGCTTGTCTGATTATATGCGTGTCTGATTGTCTGCGTGTCTGATTATCTGCGTGTCTGATTATCTGCGTGTTTGATTGTCTGCGGGTTTGATTGTCTGCTTGTCAGCTGGCGTGTCTCATTGTGTGATTGTCTGCGTCTCTGATTGTCTGCGTTTCTGGTTGTCTGCGTGTTTGGGTGTCTGTGTGTACCATTGTCTGCGTGTCGTATTGTTTGCGTATCTTGTTGTCTATGTGTCTGAATGTCTACGTGTCTGAATGTCTGCATTTCTGATTGTTGCCGTGTCTGATTTTCGGCGTGTCTTTTTTCTGCCTGTCTGATTGTCTACGTGTTTGAATGTTTGCGTGTCTGATTGTCTTCGTGTCTTATTTTCTGATTGTCTGCGTGTCATATTGTCTGTTTGTCTGCGTCTCTGGTTGTCTGCGTTTCAGGTTGTCTGCGTGTCTGGTTGTCTACATGTTAGGTTGTCTGTGTGTCTTATTGATTACGTGTCTTGTTGTATGTGTGTCTGATTGTCTGCGTGTCTTGTTGTCTGCTTGTCTGATTGTGTGCGTGTTTGATTATCTGCGTGTCTGATTCTCTGCGTGTCTGATTCTCTGCGTGTCTGATTTTTGATTGTCTGCTTATCAGCTTGTCTAATTGTCTTATTGTCTGCTTGTCTGATTCTCTGATTGTCAGCGTGTTCGATTGTCTGGTTGTCTGCGTGTCTGCTTGTCTGATTGTGTGCGAATCTGATTTTCTGCGTGTCTGATAATCTGCGTGTTTGATTGTGTGCGTGTCTGATATTTTATTGTCTGCTTATCAGCTTGACTGATTGTCTTATTCTCTGCTTGTCAGAGTATTTGATTGTCTGGTTGTCTGGCCGTCTGGTTGTTTGCGTGTCTGGTTGTCTGTTGTCTAGTTATGGAGGGCGTTGTGGTCAAGTGGTTAAGGCAGTGGACTTGTGATCTAAGGATTACAGGTTCGAGCCCTGGCCAGATCATTGCGTTGTGTCCTTGGGCAAGGCACTTTATCTCCATTGCCTCTCTTCACCCAGGTGTATAAATGGGGACCTGCGAGGTAACTTGTAAATATAGTTACGTGCGCCGGTTTGTGGCTGCACCCTATGGGAAGTCCCCCGGGGGACACGTGGTTGTGGTGCACTGTGGTGCCCCAGGAGAGATTGATTGAATTGTGCACACTTTGGTGTGGGTGTGACAAGTTACCAATGACCAGGGGTTAAGTTGTAAAGTCATGTGAGGAGGCATTAGCCTCATACAAGACTGTAAACCTTCAACTTTTTATCTGGTTTCTGTAGCCTGCTTTTCTGCGGGTCGGTTGTCTGCGTGTCTGATTGTCTGCGTGTCTGATTGTCTGCGTGTCTGATTGTCTGCCTGTCTGATTGTATTCGAATCAGGTTGTCTGCGTGTCTGTTTGTCTGCTTGTCTGATTCTCTGGTTGTGTGATTGTTCGATTGTCTGCATGTTTGGTTGTCTGTGTGTCTTATTGTCTGCGCGTTTTATTGTGTGTCTGATTGTATGCTTGTCTGATGGTCTACGTGTCTGAATGTCTGCGTGTCTGTGTGTCTGATTGTCTGCGTGTCTTGGTGTTTGCGTGTTTTGTTGTCTGTGTGTCTGCTTGTCTGATTGTGTGCGTGTCTGATTATCTGCGTATCTGGTTATCTGCGTGTTGATTGTCTGCGTGTCTGATTTATGATTGTCTGCTTATTAGCTTGTCTGATTGTCTTATTGTCATCTTGTCTGATTCTCTGATTGTTGGCGTGTTTGATCGTCTGGTTGTCTGTTAGTCTTGTTATCTGATTGTCTGGTTTCTGTAGCCTGCTTTTCTGAGGGCCGGTTGTCTGCATGTCTAATTGTCTGCGTGTCTGATTGTGTGCGTGTCTGATGGTCTGTGTGTCTGATTGTCTGCGTTTCTGATTATCTGTGTGTCTGTCTGCGTGTCTGGTTGTCTGCGTGTCTGGTTGTCTGATTGTCTGGCTGTCTGATTGCCTACATATATGATTGTCTGATTGTCTGCGTGTCTCATTGTCTTCGTGTCTGATTGTGTTCGTGTCTGATTGTCTGCGTCTCGAATGGTCTGCGTGTCTGCTTGTCTGCATATATGATTGTATGCCTGTCTGATTGTCCTCGTGTCTGGTTGTTTGATTGTGTGCGTTTCTGATTGTGTGCGTGCCTCATTGTCTGTGTCTGATTGTCTGCGTGTCTGGTTGTCTGATTGTCTGCGTCTCTCATTGTCTGAGTGTGTCCGTGTCTGATTGTGTGTGTGTCTGATTGTCTGCGTGTCTGATTGTCTGCGTGTGTCAGATTGTATGCATGTCTGGTTGTCTGGTTGTCTGATTGTCTGCGAGTCTCGTTGTCTGCGTGTCTGATTGTGTTCGTGCATGATTGTCTGCGTCTCGGATGGTCTGCGTGTCTGCTTGTCTGCATGTCTGCTTGTCAGCTTGTCAGCCTGAGTGCGTGTCTGATTGTCTGGGTGTCTGGTTGTCTGCGTGTCTGATTGTTTGATTGACTGCATGTCTGATTGTCTGCGTGTCTGATTGTCTGCGTGTCTGATTATGTGATTATTTGCGTGTCTGATTGTCTGCGTGTCTGGTTGTCTGCGTGTCTGGTTGTTTGCGTGTTTGTTTGTCACCGTTTTTGGTTGTCTACGTGTTTGGTTGTCTGCGTTTCTAATTGTCTGCATGTCTGGTTGTCTGATTGTCAGCGCTTCTGGATGTCTGCGTGTTTCATTGTCTGCATATATGATTGTATGCCTGTCTGATTGTATGCGTGTCTGGTTGTTTGATTGTGTTCGTGCATGATTGTCTGCGTCTCGGATGGTCTGCGTGTCTGCTTGTCTGCATGTCTGCTTGTCAGCTTGTCAGCCTGAGTGCGTGTCTGATTGTCTGGGTGCCTGGTTGTCTGCGTGTCTGATTGTTTGCGTGTCTGATTATGTGATTACTTGCGTGTCTGATTGTCTGCATGTCTGGTTGTCTGCGTGTCTGGTTGTTTGCGTGTTTGTTTGTCACCGTTTTTGGTTGTCTACGTGTTTGGTTGTCTGCGTTTCTAATTGCCTGGTTGTCTGATTGTCAGCGCTTCTGGATGTCTGCGTGTTTCATTGTCTGCATATATGATTTTATGCCTGTCTGATTGTATGCGTGTCTGGTTGTTTGATTGTGTGCTTTTCTGATTGTGTGCGTGCCTCATTGTCTGTGTGTCTGTGTGTATGATTGTCTGTTTGTCTGTTTTTCTACTTGTCTGGTTGTCTGATTCTCTGGTTGTGTGATTGTCTGATTATATGCGTGTCTGATTATATGCGTGTCTGATTGTCTGCGTGTCTGATTGTCAGCGTGTCTGATTATCTGCGCTTCTGGATGTCTGCGTGTTTGATTGTCTGCATATATGATTGTATGCCTGTCTGATTGTATGCGTGTCTGGTTGTTTGATTGTGTGCGTTTCTGATCGTGTGCGTGCCTCATTGTCTGTGTGTCTGATTGTCTGCGTGTCTGGTTGTCTGATTATCTGGCTTTCTGCGTGTCTGATTGTCTGCGTGTCTGGTTGTCTGATTGTCTTGTTGTCTGCGTGTCTGATTGTCTGCGTGTCTGGTTGTATGTTTGTCTGCGTGTCTGGTTGTCTCTGTGTCTGCGTGTCTGATTACCTGCATATATGATTGTATGCCTGTCTGGTTGTCTGCGTGTCTGGTTTTTTGATTGTGTGCGTTTCTCATTGTGTGCGTGCCTCATTGTCTGCGTGTCTGATTGTGTGCGTGTCTGGTTGTCTGATTGTCTGACTGTCTGCGTGTCTGATTGTTTGCGTGTCTGATTGTCTGGTTGTCCGATTGTCTGTGTGTCTGCGTGTCTGATTGTCTGCATATACGATTGTCTGCCTGTCTGATTGTCTGCGTGTGTCATTGTCTGATTGTCTGGTTGTCTGCATGTCTGGTTGTATGTTTGTCTGTGTGTCTGTTTTTCTGCTTGTCTGATTCTCTGGTTGTGTGATTGTTTGATTGTCTGCATGTTTGGTTTTCTGCATGTCTGATTGTCTGCGTGTCTGATTGTCTGATTATATGCGTGTCTGATTGTCTGCTTGTCTCGTTGTCTGCTTGTCTGATTGTGTTCGTGTCTGATTGTCTGCGTGTCGGATGGTCTGCGTGTCTGATTGTCTGTTGTCTGATTGTCTGTGTTTCTGATTGTCTGCGTTTCTGATTGTCTGCTTGTCCGATTGTCTGTGTGTCTGCGTGTCTGATTGTCTGCATATACGATTTTCTGCCTGTCTGATTGTCTGCATGTGTCATTGTCTGATTGTCTGGTTGTCTGCATGTCTGGTTGTATTCTTGTCTGGTTGTCTGCATGTCTGGTTGTCTGTTTGTCTGTGTGTCTGTTTTTCTGCTTGTCTGATTGTTTGATTCTCTGGTTGTGTGATTGTCTGATTGTCTGCGTGTTTGGTTTTCTGCGTGTCTGATTGTCTGCGTGTCTGATTGTCTGCGTGTCTGATTGTCTGCGTGTCTGATTATATGCGTGTCTGATTGTCTGCTTGTCTCTTTGTCTGCGTGTCTGATTGTGTTCGTGTCTGATTGTCTGCGTGTTGGATGGTCTGCGTGTCTGATTGTCTGTTTGTCTGATTGTCTGTGTTTCTGATTGTCTTCGTTTCTGATTGTCTGGTTGTCCGATTGTCTGTGTGTCTGCGTGTCTGATTGTCTGCAAATACGATTGTCTGCCTGTCTGATTGTCTGCGTGTGTCATTGTCTGATTGTCTCGTTGTCTGCATGTCTGGTTGTCTGCATGTCTGGTTGTCTGTTTGTCTGCGTGTCCCTGTGTCTGTTTTTCTGCTTGTCTGGTTGTCTGATTCTCTGGTTGTGTGATTGTTTGATTGTCTGCGTGTTTGGTTTTCTGCGTGCCTGATTGCCTGAGTGTCTGATTGTCTGCGTGTCTGATTGTCTGATTATATGCGTGTCTGATTGTCTGCGTGTCTCGTTGTCGGCGTATCTGATTGTGTTCGTGTCTGCGTGTCGGATGGTCTGTGTGTCTGATTGTCTGTTTGTCTGATTGTCTGTGTTTCTGATTGTCTGCGTTTCTGATTGTCTGGTTGTCTGATTGTCTGTGTGTCTGATTGTCTGCATATACGATTGTCTGCCTGTCTGATTGTCTGCGTGTGTCATTGTCTGATTGTCTGGTTGTCTGCGTGTCTGGTTGTCTGCGTGTCTGGTTGTATTCTTGTCTGGTTGTCTGCATGTCTGGTTGTCTGTTTGTCTGCGTGTCTCTGTGTCTGTTTTTCTGCTTGTCTGGTTGTCTGATTCTCTGGTTGTGTGATTGTTTGATTGTCTGCGTGTTTGGTTTTCTGCGTGTCTGATTGTCTGCGTGTCTGATTGTCTGCGTGTCTGATTGTCTGCGTGTCTGCGTGTCTAATTATTTGCGTGTCTGATTGTCTGCGTGTCTCGTTGTCTGCGTGTCTGATTGTGTACGTGTATGATTGTCTGCGTGTCGGATGGTCTGCGTGTCTGATTGTGTGTTTGTCTGATTGTCTGCGTGTTTCTGAGTGTCTGCGTTTCTGATTGTCTGTGAGTCTTATTGTCTGCGTTACTGGTTGTCTGCATGTCTGCTTGACTGCATGTCTGCTTGTCAGCTTGACTGCGTTACTGATTGTCGGCGTGTCTGATTGTCTGATTGTCTGCGTGTCTGATTGTCTGATTATCTGTGTGTCTGGTTGTCTGCGTGTCTGCTTGTCTGCATATATGATTGTCTGTCTGTCTGGTTGTCTGCGTGTCTGGTTTTTTGATTGTGTGCGTTTCTGATTGTGTGCGTGCCTCATTGTCTGCGTGTCTGATTGTCTTTGTGTCTGGTTGTCTGATTGTCTGGTTGTCTGTCTGTCTGATTGTCTGCGTGTCTGATTGTCTGGTTGTCCGATTGTCTGTGTGTCTGCGTGTCTGATTGTCTGCATATACGATTGTCTGTCTGTCTGATTGTCTGCGTGTGTCATTGTCTGGTTGTCTACATGTCTGGTTGTATTCTTGTCTGGTTGTCTGTGTGTCTGGTTGTCTGCGTTCTGGTTGTCTGTTTGTCAGTTTGTCTGTGTGTCTGTTTTTCTGCTTGTCTGGTTGTGTCATTCTCTGGTTGTGTGATTGTTTGATTGTCTGCGTGTTTGGTTTTCTGCGTGTCTGATTGTCTGCGTGTCTGATTGTTTGCAAATATGATTGTCTGACTGTCTGATTGTCTGCGTGTCTCATTGTCTGATTGTCTGGTTGTCTGCGTGTCTGGTTGTATTCGTGTCTGGTTGTCTGATTCCCTGGTTTTGTGATTGTTTGATTGTCTGCGTGTCTGGTTTACTGCGTGTCTGATTATCTGCGTGTCTGATTGTCTGCGTGTCTGGTTGTCTGCGTGTCTGGTTGTGTGCGTATCTGGTTGAGTGATTGTCTGTTTGTCTGCGTGTCTGCGTGTCTGGTTGATTCGTGTCTGGTTGATTCGTGTCTGGTTGTCTGCGTGTCTGGTTGTCAGTGTCTGTTTGTCTGCGTGTCTGTTTGTCTGCGTGTCTGGTTGAGTGATTGTGTGCTTGTCTGCGTGTCTGGTTTTCTGCGTGTCTGCTTGTCTGATTGTCTGCGAGTCTTATTGTCTGCATGTCTGATTGTCTGGTTGTGTACGTGTGTGATTGTCTGCGTGTCTGATTGTATGCATGTCTGATTGTCTGCGTGTCTGCGTGTGTGATTGTCTGCGTGTCTGATTGTCAGTATGTCTTGATTGTCTTCCTGTCTGGTTGTCCGGAACGAGACTAAACGGACAGACTGCATAGGGCTGTTTTCAAATCGCTTGGAACACCCAACCTGTGTAACCTATTTAGAAGGTTTCAATGGAACTAACTCCTCGCCAGGTCCTACGGGACGAAAAGAGGGCATGGGCAGGGCCTCGGGGGGCAGTTCCCCAGGCGCTCAACTATGAATTCTCTTTCTTTTTTCTTCTGTCATTCAAAATCAAACATGTGAGAATCGAACTAAATGCACACGTGTACAATTTGGCGGTAACATGACACAAAGTGTACAATATATATATATATATGTGGGAAAGTAAGGATGGCGGAATAACACGGACCCTCAGGCTGGAACAGTACGGTTGAAATATTACACATTTATCTATATAAGATCTATATATGGTTTTCGAGGGTTTTTCGCTATATGTTCATGATGCATGCATGTTCTCCTAAGCCTTTACTATCCTTTGTTAACCTGAGGCTCAAATTGTGACAAGCTCCAAAACTTTTAAAATATTCATGATGGTTTCACTATATACTCTTCAAAACTTCCGTAAAATCTTAATGTTATTTTCCACTCTGAATACATGGTTTGTACGTTATAAACTAGTTCAAACAAGTACGTTTTGATCTCTATTGCTATAACGATTTTACTCACTCTGATATTTTCCGACAAATATTTCGTAATAGCGCCATAAATTTGTAACGGTATCCCATGTCTCCGCTGTAATGATGTGCTGTTCAATTGTACGTCCAACAGAACATTTTGCAGGAAATTCCACGAGAAAGCCGTTTGTTGCTCGTAATATATAGTTTATATTCTGTAACCCGCTTTCTCATTATTGTAGTGCGCGTGCACGCTACAATATTGACTTTACTAGCCAAGTGAACGATACCTACATGACTGGACGTTGAAACTTAAAGTTTCAAATAGTCAATGGATATTTGCAGTTTCAGAGGCTAGCTGCGTAGCCAACTTATTCTGAGCCTGTCACGGCACTCACTAGCGCCCTCACTTGAATTTGAATTGAATTGGAATTGGAATTTATTGTCCACAATCGGAAATTCGGCTTACACAGGTCGTAAACGCAAAAATAGCAATAGTATAAGTATCAATAGACTGCGATACACATACAGTAATACAAACATATATACAGCAAGTCCTACAATTATGAAACTTATCTTCTCACTGGTGAATTAAATATATGGATAGAATTAGGCACAAATGAGTATCTGTAGCGGGCCCTAAGTGTACGTGGTGGGCATAAACGCAGTCCAGATCGGTTGTAATTGTAGTGCTCAAACAAAGAGTGTTTTGGGTCTTGCATGATTTGTTTCACTTTATTGCAGACCCTCTCATGATACAAGCACTCAAACAATTAAAGGTACCGTAAGTGAACACCGATTACCCACTGAGCAACTTCCCTAGATTGCTCAAGCATCTTCACATCGATTCTTGTACCATTGGCAAAGTAACAAATTATGTTGTACATCAAAACACTTTGAATGAGGGATTTATAGAACTAGGTCATGATTGTTTTATCCACTCTGAGGTTATTTAGTTTTCTCAAGAAATACGGTACAGCCTTTGATTTGCTTTCTTATGGACAATTGTGGCATTACCAGACCAGTCAGGTTTGTTACTCAGCATGATTTCTAAGTACTCATGTTTACCTACTTGTTCTACTTCAACATAGATGGGAGAGTGAGTTACTGGCTTGCGACGGAAATCTATAATCAGCTCCTTAGGTTTGGTCACATTAAGTTGTAACAAATGATCATCGCACCACTGTGGTGGCGTATGAGTCAATGTCATCTGACAGGTAACCAGTAATGACAGTATCATCCGCATATTTGATGACGCTACAATCACTGGTCATACTCTGACAGTGGCTGGTATACAGGGGGAAAGCCAGGGGGGAGGACACAGCCCTGAGGCGCACCTACACTTAAAATCAATACCCCTGAGTAGACATCGCCTACCTTCACCCTCTGAGGTCTATTTCTAAGGAAATCATTAATCCATAGGGTAATTGGGGGGGGGGGGCACAGTATGCGATTAAGTTAGCTGTGAGAAACTGTGGGACAATTGTGTTGAATGCACTAGAAAAGTCTATAAAAGTAGATCTCGCATACTGCCTATCTTTATCTAAATGAGAGTAAATCAAGTTGTGCAGATATGTCAACACCGCATCATCATCATCATCTTTGTAGGTACTTACATGAATACTCCATCATGTGTTGTCCGATCAAAAAATAACACCATGAATAACCGGAAAGGTCTTCCTATAATACTGCAAGCACTACATGCGCACTACAATACTGCGTATTTGCAAAGTTCTTCCTGTAATACTGCAAGCACTCCATGCGCACTACAATACTGCGTATTTGCAAAGTACTTCCTATAATACTGCAAGCACTCCATGCGCACCACAATACTGCGTATTTGTAAAGTTCTTCATATAATACTGCAATCACTCCATACGCACTACAATACTGCGTATTTGCAATTTCTTACTACAATACTGCAAGCACTCCATGCGCACTACAATACTGCGTATTTGTAAAGTTCTTCATATAATACTGCAATCACTTCATACGCACTAAAATACTGCGTATTTGCAAAGTACTTCCTATAATACTGCAAGCACTCCACGTGCACTACAATACTGCGTATTTGTAAAGTTCTTCATATAATACTGCAATCACTTCATACGCACTAAAATATTGCGTATTTGCAAAGTTCTTCCAGAGCAAGGAAACTATCGCCTAGGACCTCGGGAAAGTTAGTATGTGCCACAATGTTGAATTTCTCTTGAAATACAAGGAAACACACAACTTCATTTCATTGATTTATATTTTCGCAGCCAGATGAACAATTTCACATAATTGTCTATATTAATATATCACATAGTTGAGAAACCAAGGAAGTGTTCTAGGAAGCATCGCCGCTTACCTAATTCCTACCGGTATTCCTTCCCCCTCCACACCCCCCCCCCCCACCCCCAGCCTTCTCAGCAGGCACTGTTTCACCAATAAATATTTTGCAAAATGTATATAATTTTTACTCGTAATAGTTTAATATATTCGCATCATGAAACCGCTCCCCTGACGGGTACGACGGAACTCAGTACCTTGTAAATAAAATCATTTCAGATATGGGGTGGTTAGGGCAGTTGTACTTTCAAACATGTTCGATTAACGCAAATTTACCCCTCAATTTACATCTTATTCTCAGATATTTCAAATTCTTATTCAGAGTATCCAACACTATTTTTTTTTTACATCGGTCATCCACGTACATTCTTTTTCAAGTATCCAGATTTGGTTTTCGGTGATCGCATATTAAAGATTTGGCTTATATAAATTTCAGTTCAGTTCTGAGTCGGCAGTTTCAGTGTATTATCTTTTCAAATGATCATTTTAAATCGACTTGACACAAGTCTATTATTTATACCCCTACTGGGCGAAAATAACAAAAGGGTCAGTACGCCACCACTCTGAAACAGGCAGTTATTACGTGCTCGACCTACGTGCTGTAGACTACACATAACTCAAGGCAACACTTTACATTACTTATGCTATATGATTCACACTTCGCTTGGCAACGATACACAGTTATATTTCACATTTGCTTTTGATGAGTTTCTTACCCTTTCTGATACCTGTCAAATCAGAGCGATAAATGGTCAGCAAATGGATACCTTAAATCTATAGATCGTTCGTTGCTTGTATTTTCATGGATCCGCCTTTTCAACTGTAAGTTACTTCGAACTGCCTTTGACTATTATTGTCATGTCGTTGTTACGAAGAGATCACTGGTAACCTGAGACATTCCTTGCATTGTAGTCTGTAGGGTAACTTAATTGTGCTAGCCTAACTCCCAGAGATATGTGCGTAGCCTACACATACTGACATAGTGTTCCTGCAATGATTATGTACAGCAAGACAGTATAAGGTAGGACAGTGTTATACTTGTTATAGACTAGGCCTAAGCTACCTATGGCCTAAGCTAAATCATTTTTATTCTACAGTCAGCATGAACCAAAGGTTGATAATAGGCCATGCCAAGCAGGTATAGCCTCAGTTACTTACTGTAAGTACTGAATTACTGTCATGCCACTGCCAGTGGTGATGAAAAAATATGCATTTCCGCCAATGTTATTTTAAGTAGGCCCACTGACTATGGTGCTTTAGCAATGTTAAGGCTTAGTGTTATATTATTTTGTTCATACTGAAGGGTAAGGCCATCCTTTGAAAGTTTGATGGTAGTGATCAAAACTGCCCCAAACCTTGCTCCAGGGTACCTGTTCATTATACATTTGAGTGCAGAGTGACTCAGTTTTACTAGGCTCATGGCCTTTATACAGTAGGCCTTTAAGCTTCTTTATGTCCAGTCATCTGTTTAGTAAGACTGAACAAAGTCTTTTTGTTTTCGTCAGTTATTCTTAACTTATTTCTTGAGTAAATCTGCATGTACAGGGTTATATCAACTTAGACAGCTTTGTAGTCATGCACTTATAACTTAAGTGTAGCAGCTGCCTGTTACAATGAGCCTATACATGTCTCATCTTACTCATATCATACAAACAAGTATGGCAGACTTTGATGGGCTCACACAACACCTAAAACTTCAGCAAGTACAGTACCGCTTTTAAGTAAATGAGAAAACCGCGCTCTTAATCGCGCTCTGTGCGTTTAAACCGCGCTCTATCTTTTGTTAAAACCCGCATTTAAATGCAGTTAATTGCGGGGAACTGTTTATCAGAGCGCAGATTCCGTCGGAAGGCTTCCCTAATTCTATTCATGCCAGCTAAAAGTGTGAAGTTCATTGTTACCGTCAGACGGTCAATGGCTGTAATCCTACTTAATTCCTTCCAATCCGGTAACAAAAGAATATCGATCTTCGCCGGTAGAAAGAAGACCGAGGGTTTATACTCGGCCAAGGGAAGGGATAGTGTATAAGCACGTATCTTATACTGTTTAAATTCAACGTACAATACAAATGTTCAAGTGGGAGCAAAACAGTTGGTTTGATGAGTGAAACGTTAGCAAACAGAATTCCCGCGATTGCTGCGAACAATAAAAATTGCAGATTAAGTGAAAGCCGAATTGATCATTTCTCGTGGCTAGAACAGTACAGTATAATGTTCTTGCAAGTAATACGGGCGATTCGCGCACATGTTACATTACGGAACTGAGTTGGTACTCAGTTGTATACCGCACTGTGACATTGCACGTTGTCACTGCCCTTGGAATTCTCAAAGTATACAGCTTCACGGGTACTGTTCAAAACAACACTTCAAACGTTTTTGCACGTTCTCATTTAGTTTGCATCGGCCGATCCTACCTCTAAGCCTACATCAAAAGTTACGCCGTATACACCTGGCAAGAAAACCACGATAACCTTAAATGAAAAAACAATATATTGCACTTGAAGATCTGACTTCCCTCAAAATGCAATGATAAGGTCTACCCCCAGTACTTCTTGATACATTGAGTTTCCAATTACTAGTCAAAAATATTTTCTGAAAAAAAGTACGATATTTTTCACAAAAATTGATGATTAGATAAGTGCTTCCTGACAATCAACGAGCCGCCCCGAATTCGCTCCGCTTACGTATAACTTCTATATATATTGCACGTGGAAAACCTGAGTTTTTACACACAGAATTCCCATTGACATTGGTCACGGAACATAAGTAGGTCATCGACATTCGAACTTGGCAACTTGCCCAAGTTCATTGCACCATGGGAACAACACAACAAATTGTACATGATTGTACATTTTCTAAAAAACGTACGATATTTTTCAAAAAAATTGATGATTAGATAAGTGCTTCCTCACAATCAACGAGCCGCCCCGAATTCGTTCCGCTTACGTAAAACTTCTATATATATTGCACGTGGAAAACCCGAGTTTTTACACACAGAATTCTCATTGACATTGGTCACGGAACATAAGTAGGTCATCGACATTCGAACTTGGCAACTTGCCCAAGTTCATTGCACCATGGCAACGACACAACAAATTGTACATGATTGTACATTTTCCCGCCATCTGGACGCCAAGTTATAACTTTTGGTGTAATATGCAAATTATGAATGGTAGTGTACTGCGCGGTTAAAACTTAAACTATTGCGACACACAAAAATTATGTGTGTTGTAGAAGTAACTTTTGTTTCAAATGTAAAGTACTGTATGGTAGGCCTACTATAATTTATAAAAGACGGTTTTCCTCAGGCCATAGGGAAAAGGGATGTTTCGGTGAACTCGATCTCTTTAGTACTTGGATACTTAAAATGACCATGTACATGCAGTTTCTATTTCTCTTTAGTAAGCTCTAATCATCATTTTTATCCTTTGCGGATCTTTATTGGAATAAATTCGAAATGTATTGCTTGACGCCAGTATTTAACGGTAAGCATTTCTTAAATTGTCGACTGAGCTGCAAAATCCATTTTCAAACAAGTCTGTTAATTTTCATGAAGGTTTTATAAAAAATCGACATACAGCTAGGGAACAAAAGCTGTTCTATAGTATCCATATAAAATACATGTTTCTCGTACTGAGATCTGAAAAAACGGGCGGCCATTTTTCTTCTTTTCATGCGCTGCTACTAGTTTGGAATATGTTCCAACCTTTACAAAATAATTTTTAAGGATAGTTTAGATTTCTTGTAATCCGAAAAGAAACTCGGGAATCAGGAAAAAAGGAGGCCCATCAATTGCGCGGACGAGAAACATGTTTTGAATTTAACCGGCCCTGCTTCAAATTTGTTGGGTGGAAGTTCTTTTTTCTTTTCATTCTGCTGGAACCAATGGTAATTTATATAAAAAATTCACACAAGAAACGCTTAGTAACACTTTATTATTTCTTCAAAATGTTGCCAACTATTTAAAGTAAACTTATCCTCCGTCATAACAGAAATAAGACCTGAAGTTGTGCTGTCGTCTCTTTCTGAACAGGGAGATCCATGTGGTCTTGCCAGATATTTAATGCGTAAAATATTCACACCGTATGAGCTTTTAAATTGTAATGTTAATGGGATTAAGAAAAATGCACTTAATAAGGATAGGGTATTTGCAATTAGGAAGTGTATTATGGAGCAGTTTCATGTACCACTTCACATTCAGAAAAGAGTTTGGGGACAGTTCGTTAAAAAGATGGACACAGCCAACAGAAATGCTAAGAGATACTTAGCAATGGCAGTCAAATCTTGAAGTACAGTATTTTTGGGTATATTCCATTTTCCTTTTTTTTTTGTCATCATATATTTAAGTTATTCTTGATGTGAAACCTTTGAAGGCTGTAGTCAAAAAGAACTACATGTTAATTTTGATCCCTTGCATGGTAATTTTAATATTTTACTTATTGTATTTTTCAATGTTGTTGCCTTTGTAAGTGCAATGTTTCCTAGTCTAATAGACAGTGTGTTGCTTTTAGTTTGCTTCTCTAAGTGTGACACTGTTGTACTGTTTTCTTTTATAGTATTAATTTATTTGCTTTGTGAGTGCAAAGCTTCCTAGCCTAATGTGTGCCTAAATTTTCTTTTAGAATTTTTAAAAGATTTACAGAAAATACAGACTGTTTGTTTCTTTTTAGTTTGCATTTCTAAGCTTTAACAATGTTGCATGATTATTCTTATTTTATAATAATTTGCTTTTTTTTAAAACAAGCATTTGTGCTTAGAATTCTTTTTCATTTTGGTTTCCAGGATATAACTACAATTATTCTCTTTACAACTCCTTTCAGTTAGTGACAACCTTCGCATTCGTAAGCCTATGAACAGAACTCTATAAAAAATAAAATAAAATCAGTGCAACGTTTCCTGGCCTAATGTGCCTAAAGTTCACACAAAACGCGGGGCCTAATGTTACTACTTAAAATGATATGTTACCCCGAAAGGATAAGGCACGAAGTTTCCTTCTTGCTTTTTATTACTTCTGGTAACCATAACATATTGGGGAATAAAATAAAAACGTATAAAAAAGGTTTTGCCCTTCAACACGAAACTATTCTCGTTTAAAACTTTCAGTCGAAGTCGTGAACTTCGTACTCGTACACAGGCCTAATGTGCCTAAACTCAACACAAAACGCGAGGCCTAATGTTACTACAAAAAATGGTCCGTTAATATTACGGCGAAAGGGTAAGACACGAAGTTTCCTTCTTGCTTTTTATTACTTCTGGTTACCAGAACATATCGGGGAATAAAATAAACACGTATTAAAAGGTTTTGCCCTTCAACACGAAACTATTCTCGATTAAAACTTTCTTTCCGTCAAAGTTGGTAAACTTCGTTTAAAATTGTGATGTTTATAACGGGTGTTGGTTACAAGCGATAGGTTTACACTACCTCCACGCTATGAATAGCGTTGTATCGATCGGTTCACTCCCATTGTGTCGGTGGTGAATAGCGAGCGAGGGGAATTCGCGTTCCTTTGTTTGGAACGCGGGGAAATCGCGTTCCTTTATATGGAGCGCGGTTAAGTACAGTTAAGCTGCGTTTTGCGCTGAATCGCGCTAATCTCTTCCAATTTACTTAAAAGCGGTACTGTATGAAGTATTGTATCAGCGATTTTGTTATGTTAGGATAAAATTTGGTTTTGAAACGAAAAACAAGTCCGAAATCAATATTGCAATGATAATGTCAAACAAAGATTTGGAAGAAATATATGCTGTCGCAACACTTATACAGTACATACGAGGCACAGCTCAGATGTTCATTGAGGTTACTTTCCCAAGCTTATAAAGCTTTTGCCCAGAAGACAAGCTAACTTTCTATCCAAAGTAACGTCATTACTAAAGCTGCTGTATGGGAATTGTTTGGGACAACATGGGTACAGCCAGCATTTCAATGAATCTGCGACATGTTTTAGGTTGCTCAACTCAGTCTTTTAGGAGATAAAGTTTGCTTTGCACAGAAATATTATTTTTCCAGCACTTGTGTGTTTCGTAGCAGAATGTAAATGTGTAGCAGAAGTTGGAAAGTTGTCATGTTACATGTTGTACTACAGTATCTAACTACAATTTCAGCTCTAGACTATAATATAGCATCATTAGTGACAAGTGAATAAATGGTTTTGGCAAATAGAAACATATTCCTCTCTGATAATTAAGAAAGGACTCGTAATGCAGAAACCTTTGTGGTTTAGTCGTTATTAATTTTATTTGTCGTCCAGATTATCTCGGGCTGTCTTAGTAACATTTTTCAACAAGCTCGGATGTTTAACATACAGAGTATGATTCACATATATATTACTGTAAACATGTTGTGGAAAGTTCATAATAATGACTCTTCAAACATTGAATTTATCTATAATTTTAGTATGAATTTTTAATTGTACTTTAGTTTTTCCTCACTTTGTTTTTATCCCTGCAGATTTCCGCACACTTTATAATCTGTTAGTTTACTGCTCCCAGGCCTTAATATTGTGCCAAGTCATATTTTGGTGTTGCTATCAGCAAAGATCGAGAACCTACTTGAGTCAAAGAGTAGTAATAGAGACAGTGATATCAACAGGAATTCTTGTAAGCCGGGAGAATCTTCCAGACTGTGAGAATGTAAGGCTGAGCCCAGCCCAGCCTTGAACTATATTCTGAACTAAATCATGGGTAAAAACTCCAGTAAACTGTCAGCGTCGGACGTGAAAGACCTCCAAGACTGTACTTATTGTAAGTAATTGATAATTTGGTGTCACTCTTTGATTAAGAGATGAATGTGGGTGGGGCTGGAGGAGGGTAGGGCTGGAGGGGGATGTGTTTGATCTGGTTGCCATCAGCAGGTAAATTATGATACATTGCTTTGCATTGAGACTTTAGAGGACGACATTGAATCGCATACCTGACATGTTACATCAAAATGGCATGTTGAATTTTGGTGAAGGCTGTGATTTGTGGCACTTTTTTAAAACAAAAGTACAGTTGATTTGGGAAATTTGGTTTGGTACTACTGCTCTGTAACTACCATACAGTATATGTGTGTGTAAGTATGTTATGTGGCATGGTAAATTGACTGATATACAAAGTGTTAGTAAAATTAAAGGGAATTTTAAGTTTAGTTAATGAAGTTGAAAATGCCTGTTTGGTGTATCAGTGGAATCTCACTACAGTACTGTACCTACTGTAAGTATTGCTGTATGTGATAATTACAGTATGTGATGTGACTGTTACTGTTTCTGATTTAAGCAGCCACATGGCTATTAACTGTACAGTATGTGGTGTAAACAGCCACATGGCTGTTAACTGTATGTGGTGTAAACAGCCACATGGCTGTTAACTGTGGTGTAAACAGCCACATGGCTGTTAACTGTATGTGATGTAAACATCCACATGCTGTTAACTGTGGTGTAAACAGCCACATGGCTGTTTACTGTATGTGATGTAAACATCCACATGGCTGTTAACTGTATGTGGTGTAAACAGCCACATGGCTGTTAACTGTGGTGTAAACAGCCACATGGCCACTTGGCTGTTTACTGTATGTAATGTGAACATCCACATGGCTGTTAACTGTGGTGTAAACAGCCACATGGCTGTTAACTGTATGTGGTGTAAACAGCCACATGGCTGTTAACTGTGGTGTAAACAGCCACTTGGCTGTTTACTGTATGTGGTGTAAACAGCCACATGGCTGTTGACTGTACAGTACAGTATGTGATGTAAACATCCACATTGCTGTTAACTGTATGTGATGTTAATAACCACATGGCTATTTGCTGTACATATAGGCACATGACTGTTTACTGTATGTGATGTGGCAGTTTACTGTACTTGATATGGCAGTTTACTGTGATGTGGCAGTTTACTATACATGGATTGTAAACTGTATACTTACATACATGTCTAATGTACAGTTTTATTAATACTGTTATTATAATGTTTCCTTTCTTTCTTTTGCAGTTGATAAAAAGGAATTGCAGCAATGGTAAGTGGAGCTCATGCCTTAAACTACTTGATTCTGTTTGCTTTGGAAGGTTTTCTTGCCATACACAAGAACAGAATATTATTGTTTTCTAAATTTATTGTTGTGGAGTTTGTATTCATATTTTTATCTTAGACAATTTTGTGGAGAGTACAGTACAGTTTATGACTGTATGCTTGAACACTTGTGTTATTTACAAGTATATATATTACCAAATATTTACAGTACAGTAGTTGCCTGAATTTGTCTCAGACCGTCAGTGCACTTACACTCTTGCATTTTATACCTCAGGTTCTGTACACAGTAATGTCCTGTAGTACAGTAGGTACAGTAGAGTACCATATACAGTAATGTTCTCTTTAGTATGGGCAGTTCCACACCAAAGTGGACATGTACAGTAGCACCATAACAGTTAAATACAAGCAACTAAACCAGTTTCTATCAAATGAACACTTTTGTGACTTGAAAGTCTACACTTTTAAAACTTAATTTCTGACTTAATTTTTTTAATCATTTGGTTCCATAATTAGGATTATAAGTAATTAACAAATTAACATCACAGAAATGTGATTTATTGTGAAAGGAGAGTAATCAAGTAAATCTTTTATTAAAACATATATAACAAATATGTTTACAAATGGCCTCAGTTCCTGTTAGGTGAGAGTTTAGGTCGTGAAATACTGATTGCAAATTTTTTTTTTATTTTCCTTGATTTGTATCACTTCAGAATATATAAATAAATCAGCCCTTGAAAATGTCCTTCCGTTACCCAAATTTATTTTATTTTGGAGGGGGGGGGGGGGCAGGCGGGAGGAAGGGGGTTTATAACTGAAACATGTTAAAATGTTATGAAAGTTTTTTTTTAAAGCATATCACAAGTAGATGTACAATGTGGACTTATTAAGACAGTTCCTCTTTGCTTATTTAAAAATTTATTAAACTAACGGAAGGATTATTTTTATATTCATCAAATTTAGCAACAATTGTGTTCAAGCTTGAAAGAACAACTTACAAAGTTCTGCATGTATACAGAGTGATTAAATATAGTTTCAACATTGCTAAACTGTGCATTGCTTGGTGTTTGGTTGGGGCTTTTTTTTAGTGTGATTATTGTAATATGTATCTAACATATTTTTAAGACTCTTAGTGTACTTGTTCAAATATTGCACAAAATTTAAACGGTTGAGTTTGGGCTGGTGGGTACTTCTACTGTATGTCTACTTTTTGCATGGAATTTTGTGGGTGTCTCTTTTTGAAAATATCATTTACAGTAGCATCGAGTAGCTGTTACTTATCTTCAAGTAAAACATTTTCTTGAATATAATGAGTTATGCTAGCTCTATATTCTTTTTTTCTTATTGCATTGATCAAGTTTCAAATAAAATAACCTTATTTTACTTCACAAGAGTTAATAGAAAAACACCATTAAGGTGAAACTGCTTGTCCGTTTTACCGTCCGTGTGTTACCAAGCTCATAAATTTTCATAATTAAAAACCTGAAAAGGTAATATAGATCTACAAAGATGTGGCAATTTGAAGCTGTTATTCAAAGTAAATTACAATGATGACTTTTGTTTGATGGAATTAATGAAAATGTGGTGAAATTTGGTATTATTAGTCAAAACATCCTTTCCAAAATACTGTGGCATTGCCCATATGTAGCTAAATATTTTACAAAACTGTACATGGACTCCTCCATTGTGGACAAAGGATGTGTATTGAGAGTGTTGAGTACTAAGCGCTCACCATTCTCTCCCCCCCCCCCTTCTCCGAAACCCCAATAGTTATCGTACACTTTCTATCATCTTGCTGGTATCCAGTATCTTGAATAGTTGCACAGTTTACAATAATCACAAATCCTTTGTACTATCTACTGTACACTGTCTGGTGCATGTGCACACCACTGGCTGTTGTTGCATACCCACAGTATTGTATGGACATATAGTGTGCACATAAACACAGGCCTAGAATTTTAAAATGTTAGTCACTTGTTAAATCTTGCTAGTGCTTAAACAATCCACTGTCTAAATCAAGTTTCATTGGCATTTAATACATAAAAATTAACAACATATATCAGTTTCTGTACAAGCTCAATGGAAATAGACCAATAAATATTTGCTGATTAATAATATAATAAACTGTATCAATGCAAACCTTACTGTACAGTATGTCAGATACGCAAATCTTTGACTGACGATTGGTAATTGACTTATCATGTGTTGATGTTCTTAATGTATACTGGCAGACAAATGCAAGTGCCTTTCTTTTCCACTGGCAGACAGCAAACTCCAGTTGCATGTAGCCAGCAGATAGCCAGCAGATAGCCAGCAGATAGCCCCAATTGTAGCCCAAAGGTAGTCTGAATTGTAGCCAGCAGACAGCCCTAATTGTAGCCAGCATACAGTATAGCCCAAATTGTAGCCCACAGATAGCCTGAATTGTGGCCAGCAGACAGCCCCAATTGTAGCCAGCATATAGCCCAAATTGTAGCCCACAGATAGCCTGAATTGTGGCCAGCAGACAGCCCCAATTGTAGCCAGCATATAGCCCAAATTGTAGCCCACAGATAGCCTGAATTGTGGCCAGCAGACAGCCCCAATTGTAGCCAGCATATAGCCCAAATTGTAGCCCAAAGATAGCCTGAATTGTGGCCAGCAGACAGCCCCAATTGTAGCCAGCATATAGCCCATATTGTAGCCCAAAGATAGCCTGAATTGTGGCCAGCAGACAGCCCCAATTGTAGCCAGCATATAGCCCAAATTGTTGCCCAAAGATAGCCTGAATTGTGGCCAGCAGACAGCCCGAATTGAAGCCAGCAGATATCCCAAATTGTAGCCAGCATGTAGCCTACTGATAGCCTGAATTGTAGCCAGCGAATAGTCTGAATTGTAGCCAGCAGATAATCTGAGTTGTAGCCAGCATGTAGCCAGTAGATACAGTAGCCTGAATTGTAGCCATCAGATAGCCCGAATTGTAGCCTATAGATAGCCTGAATTGTGGCCAGCAGACAGCCCCAATTGAAGCCAGCAGATATCCCAAATTGTAGCCATCATGTAGCCCACTGATAGCCTGAATTGTAGCCAGCAAATAGTCTGAATTGTAGCCAGCAGATAACCTGAGTTGTAGCCAGCATGTTGCCCCTATTGTATTCTACAGATAGCCTGAATTGTAGCCAGCAGATAGCCCCAACTGTAGCCTGCAGATACTGTAGACCAAATTGTAGCCAAATGTAGCCCACAGATAGCCTGAATTGTAGCCAGCAGGTAGCCTGAATTGTAGTCAGAAGATTTCTGCATACAGAATCTACAGTAGGCTAGTGGATTTGTTTTTCCAGTATTCTGAATGCCCACCAGTGCCCACAGATAGATCTATGTGAAATATGTTAGCGGCATTATTTTCCGTGCAGCACAGTGCTTTATTGTTCCTAAATTCAAATTGTTTATTATAATTAGTTTCTCCATGATTCTCTTTGACTTATTCAGCTTCAACAATATGTTCTGGGCTTGAATGGTAGAAATGTTGAATCACTAATTATGCAAAATCCAATAAACTTCCTTTCAGACACATTTCAGTATGTTATGTTTCTAGTAAGTTTCTCTTTGAGCAAACAAAAACTCAGGCATTCCTTTCTTAAATTTTCTGTGGAAAATGAAAGTTATCTTTTCAAGTGACTGTTGCTGTAGGTCTAAAGTTAAAAATAGATGGCTACTGTATGATGCAGAGCTACATATGACAGTACTGAGACCGCAACAAAGGTTTCATAATTACAACAGCTCCGGTGTGTAAACGATTTTTGTGTGTCTTCTTTATAATGGGATTACTGTAGTTTGAAATGAGATGAGTTGAGAATTGGCAAGATCAATGCAGACATCTGTTCTTCAATATAAACCTTGGAAGACTGCTTTGTAAATTGCAAGTTTTTCTTCTTTTTATTAATGCCAGTGTCAGTGCTGGGCCTGTATTACCCATGTAATCTATCTTACCAAAGTCACCTTCTCGTTTCAAAAGTGTTTATCTCTTTCATAAAGTCGAAAATGACTTTGGACAATTCTTACCTAACCCTTTAGGTTACTCTCACTACTATTAGATAATCGCACACAATCAGAAAGTAGTACATGTTCTGCGTAGACCTCACAGCTGTAAGCGATTTCATTGAATTGAAGTGTATTTACATTGATATATATACGCCTAGCAAAATTTAGTCAAAGTTAAAATAGGAGTAATTTGAACTCCACTTAGAGTTAATAAACAATGCTTGATACCAGTAAAAATGTGTAAACTCCAAGGTGCCTTATGGTTGCCAGCTGTCCCAGTATGGTAATAAAGTCTTCTATACAATATTGGTTCTTATTGGTCGTTTTCGATTTTCTGTAGAATTACTGTGTACTGTACAGAAGATGGAACTGTGCTGGTTTTATTTCTCAATGTCTGTTGCTCCAATTCTCATGTTGCTGTTCTGTCTCTTAGCTATGTACAAATATAGTCAGTTAGTCTGTTTTAAATTAATGTACGTGTCGACATTTACCTTGCTGATATGTACAGTTTGTAGAACAAAAAGTCTGTAAGCTGGTTCTAAAGTCAACTCAATTTTACAAACATAAGCACATACAGTTAAATTGTACATTGGAAAATAAACCAAAGGAACCGAAAGGAATCACAAGTGTTCCTTCTGCTCGTAACACATGTTGTGAGCAGCGTACAGTATAACACTGCATGGTATCTATGTTTCAGTTTGCTCATAGCACATGTTGTGAGCAGCGTACAGTATAACACTACCTAGTATCTATGTTTCAGTTTGCTCGTACCACATGTTGTGAGCAGCGTACAGTATAACACTACCTAGTATCTATGTTTCAGTTTGTCTTGTGTTGTGAACAGTGTACAATATAACACTACCTGGTAGAGCTATGTTTCAGTATACTCATACCCCATGTGAGCAGCGTACAGTATAACACTACCTGGTAACTATGTTTCAGTTGCGCGTACCACATGTTGTGAGCAGCGTACAGTATAACACTACCTAGTATCTATGAGCAGCTTACAGTATATTACTACCTGGTATCTATGTTTCAGTATGCTCGTAGCACATGTTGTGAGCAGTGTACAATATAACACTACCTGGTATCTATGTTTCAGTTTGCTCGTACCACATGTTGTGAGCAGCGAACAGTATAACCCCACCTGGTATCTATGTTTCAGTTTGTCTTGTGTTGTGAGCAGCATAGAGTATAACACTACCTGCTACTGTATCTACAGTATGTTTCAGTTTGTCTGGTCACGATGGAAATCTACTGGTAGCGGTATTTATTTCTGCCTGTCCATAGTTTGTCAGTTCTTACCCTATGTGAATGTTTTAAATGATGTATCTTTCATGAAACTTTGTAAAACATGATCCTTAGATTATGCAAATTTAAAGTCAAACCGGAACACAATGGTCAATAGATTTAGTGGTCACAGAGACCAATGTATGTAGTGAACAGCCAGTTTGGAGTGTTAAATGGTCTGTAAATCACCTTAAGAGGTGATCTCAAATCAAGTCTCCCAAAATGGCTAGCTATATCGTAGAGAGATCTAACTGTGTTAGCAGAGAGTAACTACTGTAGGAATCCTTCCATTTTAGCATATATATGTTGTATAAATTCTTTTTCCTCAGTACTTGCATACTTAACGTTCCCTCATTCCATTGATCTGGCCTCTGTGAAAGTGTTTGGTGTGATTGTGTTTCAGATGTTGTCTGAGTTGTATAATATTACGACATTGTAACACAGTTAGCAATATACAGTACTGTATATACTACTGTACATGCTGTAGCCTGCATGCAGGCAATATTTAACATCACTCAAGGTATATAGTAAACCATTTAAGTATGATTGTACCTCCAGTCTTGTACAGTTGTACTTAATTCTGACTACTGTACTTCTGAATAAAGTCATCAATTCCAAGAAGATCTTTCCAGAAAAATTGCTACTGACCCTTTCAGAGTATTCATTCGTTAATTTTATTTTACCTATTTTTTACCTAATTCCAAGCACAGAAATTTCATGAAAGATTGTCCAAGTGGTGCCCTAAATCTTTTCTACTCCCCCTTTCAGATTATTCTTTCATTGCGTGTTTGTAAATTGATCATTTATAGTTTTTTTGTTGTTGTCTCATTTTCTTTTTTTTTAATTTCCAGGCACAGAGATTTCATGAAAGATTGTCCAAGTGGTGCCCTAAAGAAAGAGGTAAGAAGACGCGGTTAAAATGATTTAATAAATCGATCTGTAAGCTACAGTAGGTACGGTAGGGAATAACTTATATAATGTAGCAAAATTTAATGTGTAAAAAGTAAGTTGGCCTGACGTTACGTCAGGCCAACTTACTTTTACACATTCTCTTACACAGGCTCTCTAGTGGATAAGCAAGTTTGCTAACAGTTTTAGTTTATTTTGTAGCAAAATTTAACGTAAAATTTGCTTTTATCATACAACTGTGCTGTATGGTTAAGTATTACAAGATATCCGGTCCAAGGTTTTCAATGAGTACAGTTTTTTGCATTATTCGTGATTATAATGTGGCCATTGTGGGTACCATCTAGCATTTTGGTACGGATATCAGAATATTTGTGATTAACAATGTGGCCATTGTGGGTACCATCTAGCATTTTTGTACGGATATCAGAATATTCGTGATTAACAATGTGGCCATCGTGGGTACTACCTAGCATTTTGGTACGGATATCAGAATATTTGCGTTTTACAATGTGGCCATTGTGGGTACAGTACTATCTAGCATTTGGTACAGGTATCAGAATATTTGTGATTAACAATGTGGCCATTGTGGGAACCATCTAGCATTTTGGTAATATCAGCATATTCGTGATTAACAATGTGGCCATTGTGGGTACCATCTAGCATTTTAGTACGGATATCAGAATATTCGTGTTTTACATTTTTGGTACCCTCTAGCATTTTGGTTCGGATATCAGAATATTTGTGATTAACATTGTGGCCATTGTGGGTACCATCTAGCATTTTAGTACGGATATCAGAATATTCGTGTTTTACATTGTGGGTACCATCTAGCATTTTGGTTCGGATATCAGAATATTTGTGATTAACATTGTGGCCATTGTGGGTACCATCTACCATTTTGGTACGGTTATTAGATTCATGGTATACTTGGGTTGTGAAAATGATGTGAAAATTAGTGAGAAATAAAAAATGTTTTGGAAATCCAAAAGGATACTTTTAGAGTCCTTAAGATATGTAAAGAGACCATAAATCAAGATACTTGAGCTGTATTTAGGTTACTTCACCAGGAAATTGGTTTGTTATATATCAGAAGGGGAGATTCTCAAGGGGAAAAGACCGGTGCGCTCTCCAAACGCAAACGAAATCAACCGAGGAACCTGTCATATGGTTCTTATCGACTTATTATTATTATTTATTATTATTATTTATTGAATTTCATATAGCGCAACCCCAACAAAGTTCCAAACTTCCATGCAATTGCATAAGTTGTTGTTCTGCACTGCAGTGATGTCGAATGGGGTGCCTTTGCCTACCTCAGTATTTGAGAAAGTGGCCAGATGCTGGGGCATATACTCTTGTCGGTCGGATGGGGACTTTAAATGGTGGTCCCAGGAGCAGGAATAGGAGCGCATTGACACCCCTGCCTCGTTATCCTCTGAACACTTAAATCGTTCGTCCAAGATCTAACACTGGTAGGGCCTCAAATGAGCTAAGTGTAAGGCTTCCCTTGATCCTTGGGTCTCTAAACTAACTGCCATGTAATAACCAGCAGCACTGGAGTGAGTAATATCGGGAAACCACGAATTAATCACCCTTTTAAGTTTATTCATAATTAATGAAGACAAGATTATTTTCACAACATTTGTCTGAATTTCCTGTATGCACCTTACTTTGCACCTTGTTTTCGTATTTTTTAATTGGAACTGTTGCGTCAATGATCTAGCGTGTCGGCATAAATAAACCTGACTTGTTTGCATTCATGTGAGCACTTGGCTGTCACATGATCATGTTGTTGTGATTCTGATATCTGTTAACAGCACATTAGCACCGATATGGTAGACCCCTCTGTTGTTAGGATGGAGAGCCCCATTAGCACACATTTGCTAAAATATTAGAAATTTTATACAAGTTTTACAGTATTTGTTGATATGTATTTTCATGCGTATATCCAAACCAGTTAGTTTTTAGTGATTCCCCTGAAGATCAGATGTAAATACTGTACGTGCATATATATTTTTGATATTAATATTTAAGCTGTGTCAATTTTATTCTTCATAATCATATTTTAAGGGTTTTGTCATTTTGTGTTGTCATTGCAAAGCGCTCTTGAACATGCTTAAGCATGAAAAGAGCGCTAAATTTGGTAAAATAATAATAATAATAATAAACTGGTATGAGCTAAATGTAGCCTGTTGACCTATATGGTACTACCACACTTCCATGTAGTAGATGTACCGAATACAGTAGCCTAGCCTAGATAGGAATGTCTCTGAAGATGTTGAATGACTGGTTGAAGCTCAACTACCAACGTCTGATTTTCAGAGTTTGTAGAGTTTTACTTGAAGTGGAATTTCCTTAATTGAAATACGGTCCACTTTCATTAAAACTACAGTAGGTACTAATATTGAAGCTAAATTACCAATGTCTGATTTTCAGAGTTTGTAGAGTATTACTTGAAGTGGAATTTCCTTACTTGAAATAGAGTACGGTCCACTTTCATGGAAACTAGGTACTAATATTGAAGCTAAATTACCAACATCTGATTTTCAGAGTTTGTAGAGTTTTATTTGAAGTGGAATTTCCTTAATTGAATTACGGTCCACTTTCATTGAAACTAAGGACTAATATTGCAATGGAAACTGTATTTTCTTTGTTATCCATGTGTGTGAGCAACAAGTATCGCATATACAGTACACAGTATTTTAATTGTGTGCAACATTTGCTGGTATCGCTTCGAAGTGTTCTTTTATTCATTTAATATTTGATTACAATGTCAGTTTAACATACGAACTGTTCGCAGGTACGGTAATGTAAATGGATCAACACCTGTGCATACTGTAGCTTGGCCAGCAATTTTCTATCAAGGCTGTACTGTAACTCTACGAAAGCAATTGATTTTTTTCACAAGAGAGATGTGTCCTGCTTTCCATCAAATTGATCAAAGCAAGCCAGTTTTTTTGCCCCTGCTTTTGTTAAGTAGTCAATTTCCATGAGATAGACTATTCTCATCTCGTACTGACATCCTCCACGGAGCCGTGCGTCCCGTTTCTCGACAGATTCGACAGCTCTCCTATGCTCGGTAGCATCTTCGGGTTTTAACGATGCAATTAAGAAGTTGAAAGAATAACCCACCACACTCTCCAAGGGCTTTGAAAGACGACATTAAACTGTCAGCAGAAATCCTCTCTCGTTCCTTTGATCCAGAAATCAAAGAACTACGAATACATCTCGCAAATCTAGAGAAATTACAGTTGCCACTTTACTCTATGTGTGTCTATTTGTTTAAGGTATGAAGTGTTTGCAAACACCATTTAGGTTATCAAGGAGCTTCGTTGATATTAGCGGTAAAAAACTCTGGATTTTATGAAGCGTCGAATTTGAGCATTTTAAGCCTTACCTGGAATATCCAGATAAAGGAGATAAAACTGTAAGTGGAGCGTACAGTAGATCCTTAAATTACTAAGTACTATTATTCAACTTAAAAACAATATGTTTAATATTCCATCCCATAATTTTAAATCGCAGAGGGTTTAATTTTTTTTCTTTTTATATTGAATAGTAAAAGCCCTAAAACGAACAAAAAACCCGTAAATTTGTAATATTTTGATTTTGATTGTTTATTGATACAGTACAGTATATGTTTAAATTTTATTGTTTTATGCCAATTGACATTTGAAATACAGTGGATACGCGGGCATCAGTAGGTTTAATGGGGCGTATTTTAAGGTCTTGCACCCACAAGATGGATCTAAAGTACCATCAAATCTTGAGATGTTTGTGTGATGAAATTTTATCGTACATTGTGTAGAGTAGACTTGTATTCCACAGTAATTAAATACAAGAAAACTAATATCCTGTCCATACAGCTACTAAAGTATTTACAGTTACTGTAGCGGCTACACAAAATAACCAAATTGTCACACCAATGATGAGATGTACTGTACATGTATAGCAATTTGCACAGTAGAAAACCCCAAGTACTGTAGTATACATATCTACTATAAACTGTATGTTCATTTATACTTAGTAAAGATTCCTAAATCCTATTGGTCCATTCAGGTCAGCTGACCGTGGTTAATCCTGTGAGTAACACACGGTAAAATTACGGGGCATCACTTTAATAAATCTTTGGTTATGTGTAACCAAAAATGTTTTATGATTTTTCCGCCACACAAATGGTAACTGTGTATGAATGAACAGGGTTAATCAACAGTCTAGCGTGCGTTACTCACATGATTAATGCACTCCGGGTGTTAATGCTATCGCTGGATGCACTCGGGCTCCGCCCTCGTGCATCGCTTGCATTATCCCCCGATCGTGCATTAATCCTGTGAGTAAAGCACGCTAGACCGTTGATTAACCTTTATTGTTAAAAAGATAAACTTCACAAATCTCTCAGTCGATATAATATTCGAAGCAAAAAATGTTTACAAAGTAAAACTTTTCTCCGTACCGGCCTTTACGATATCAAATATATATGAAACTTGTCCATTCCTCAGTTTAGCAGCTGGTATCTTCCCATGGGACCGCTCTGCAAGATTCACAGGATTCTAAGGCTGAGATGCACATTGTCAGCAAAAATTCAGTCAATTTGCGTCCTACATTGTAGATTGTACAGTAGAATTTTTGAGGCCAAAAAAATGCTCCACTAAGTTTAACTGTATTCATGGCTGTGAGCTGTATTATTGGCTAGAGTTGAGATCACGGCTCGACAACTGTAAAATAAATTGATCGGTGACCTAGTATCCGCCAATTAATTGATTAATTGATTTTAGTAAAGCTATATTGCACATCTCCTGACCTTAGGGAATAGTCATACCCAAACCAAAAGTGAATAATGATCGACTGAACGATATGTACAGGTAAACTGTCTTTCTGGGAAACAAGTGTGATTCGAGGTGTTTCAGACATAATAAGTACTTATATGGTACTGTACCAGTGTACACTGGATTGTAAGAACTTGCTTGTAAGGGGTTAAGTGAGGAATTTATATTGGCACTGTAAGCTGAGGGTGAATCCTGGCTCAATTTAAGCAGTGTTTACTGTATCAGACTTTTGAACTTTGAAGTTGAGTTTCAATATCAGTACATTATGTACATATGAAATTTAAATGAATTACTTTAAGGAAGTGGGAATTGTTGATGAACCAGTGAAGGTTAGAACTGATTGTAATCCTGCTGTTGTACAGTATGGTAGAAAGTCTGTCATGTAATTAGCATATCAGTCTTGAATTACAAATTCATTCAGTGTCAACTAATTTGACATGAACGCTTTTGCAACATTTGTGTTCTCACTAAACTTGTTCTGTTCATCTGTGTTTTTACAAAGTTTGATGTTAATTTCATGAAATTCTGGACAGTTTCTGATGAAGTACAGTATCTTCTGCTGTTATTTGGTACCTTACTTAATGTTTGGCATAGACTCAGATTTTGAATGATTGGAATACATCTGAAATTCATGTTTTTGATCTCTTACGAGTTACAAACATACTGTCCTATTAGAATGGTATACAGATATCTCAACAACAACAACAACAGAAACAGTATTAAAGGATTTGTAAGAATTTATTGAGGGAAATGTCTTTTCATGACTTAATATTTGATACAAATAAAATATGATTGAGCTGATTTATGGTGCCTTAATCAATACATAGTTAATAAATCATTAATGAATGGTGAAGATTAAGGTCTGGTAATTTACAACAGATGACTTCACTTGTGGGCAAAAAAAAAATACATGGAGAGAGTTGCTAGTACATTTCAAGCAGGGCTTACTGTACTTTACATTGTGATGAAAAATCAGTCAATTTCACAGAGCTCTAGTCTCTAATAATATATATCAGGGCTGTGTTGCAGTAGGTTGTTGACAACAACATTGTAGCCATGCAGTGTGCCTACAGGTACAAACTGGTTCCCCTAAAGTGACTGCATTTTACTATTGTAGTAACCACTACTTACAGCTAACTAAAGTAAATGTTTCTCTTCAGCCAGTATAAATATTTAAAAAGCTGTTGTACCTTACAGTACAGTAGCTGGTTACTTAGAAGACTCTACAATGGCAGAGGCACTCACAAAGCAAGTTTAAATTGACGGTTTGGATTATTTTGGCCTCTCTTTGCTTGCTCCTGACATCATATGCAAAACTTGATAAACTACAGTGACCTGGTCAGCTGAAAGGCACTCAACATGAGAACGAATAATGAACCTTTCAAGATAAAAATAATGAAATTATAATAATATAATTATATAATTATAATCAGTCTACTCAACTAATTGTTCATGGGCATCTAACAGGTGCCATCCATTAATTAACTGACCGGGGATGGGGGAGGGGTGGGGGTAGGAGTGGGGGGTAGGAGTGGGAAGTAGGAGTGGGGGAGGGGGTAGGAGTGGGGGAGGGGGTAGGAGTGGGGGAGGGGGGACATCCTTGCTAGTATTTTGGAGGTATCATTCAGGGTTGTCTTGTGAAGAATCAAATGTGTTTTACTTTATTTTTACATGTGTGTGTTTTGTATTAATTATTGCTGTTTATGGTTGCTGAATATAAATAGCTTACATGTCATCTCTAAGAACAGAGAAACTCCTCTGTATGCTGCTTGAGTTGTTATGTATCCCATGTCCAATTAATCCACAAAGTTAAAGGAGTCCTGTTTATTAAAGCTTGTCAATTCAACACAGAGATTGATTGGTTAATGTTTAGCTGTAAGATAATTTGTAATAATGATCTACAATTGAACAAGTTTCAATGTTTGAGATGTAATTGAACGACATTGATCAATTGGTTACAAGTTGATTGATTGCCGTTGCAATTTTTTTTATGAATGGTCTGTTAAAAGTTCAGCAGGCAATGTGTGCATATTTTTTGGCCTACTATGGGCCTACTTTACTGCAGGTTTTGTGCAAATCTGATTGGGGTCTAAGTCCTTAAGTTAAGTTTGATACTGGTCAGTACCAATGTGTAACTTTTGTTATGTAAACATTCCCTATGTCAACATTCACTATGTCAACATTTGCTATGTCAACATTCACTATGTCAACATATCACAAAATAAACATGGAATAATGGAATTGTTAGATAAGGATGCCATTGATTGGTAGTGATCTATTAGTTGATTGATCGACCGATCGATTGATTGATTGATTACTAGAGGCTGATGTATATGTAACATGAAAGCAGTTAGCTGTGAGCCAATGCCCACTCAGGGTGGGTTTTTCTTTAGCATTTATTATTTGTATTATTATCATTTGTTTTTTTGGCAGGAATTTCAAACCATCTACCAGCAGTTCTTTCCAAATGGTGACCCAACGAAGTTTGCGGGCTTTGTGTTTAATGTTTTTGACTCTAATAAGGTAATGTACCATTTTGTTATATTTGATATATTTTTATTAGGGATGTGGGGTTGTGGTGCTGAATGCTAACTGTGAAGTAATATGGAAAACAGAAATGATCATTGAAACAATTAGATCTAATGAATAATGCAAACAAGAGCAGTAATGCTGCAACAGCTCAGCTACGTAAAGCTTCTATCCGAGAAATTTGTTTTGATGATTGGTAGTATTTCTGAGGAGTTTATCCATTTGTCTGTGCGAAAAAAAGAAGACATAAGCATTGAAAAATAGAGGATTTACTTTGCTCCTCTCTTACCTGTCTCCCACTTCACATCGCACTTTCCTATCTACCTAACTACACATTTGGAAACATTTTAGCACTGCGCCCTCGCTCCCTGGGCCACGCCCACTAATTCCTCCTTCTGTATCTACCACCCGGAAGTAGACTACAGCGTAATTTTTTTGTGAATCTTTCGTCTGTGATTTTATGACGGTGTCATTTCCTTTCTTCCCATCTCTCCTCTTTCGTTGCCTTATGCTCCTCCTTGGCAGATGTTGGAAGTTGTAAACATTTGTTTTGACAAAAAAGACATTTTAAGATAAAATGTGTATATAATTCTTGAATTTGATTGAAATAAGCAATGATGAAATAAATTTGAAAAGTAAACCTTTATGTTCTTGAATAATGAAAAATGCAGAGCTGACTTTGTAGTATCTTTAAACCAGAATGTAAAACTGTATTGAGGTTTGATGGATGATTTCATTGTAACAGGGTATGAGCCAATGTTATCCTTGAAAGATCTCATGAATGAATAAGTTTGTTTATATGAGTTCTGCAGATACTGTTGACCCTTGCTAAATTTTGACCTTCACAAAACTTAATACAATTATTATCAAAATGGCACTTTCTTATGGAGGTAGGAAACTTGTCAATGTTACATATGAGCAGCTATCTATGGTGGTAACAATGTTTTCACATTTGAGCCAGTTGACGTCAAATGATTTTTAGAAATGAATTTCCCTAAATCGTGCCGCTACATATCCTGAAATGTTTTCAGTGATTTGTCGGTGCATATTACTTATACAGCTAACTCTTGCGCTGTTAGATTTCAGCAATTGTTAGTCCTAATTACTGAAGGGATGTATGAACCACCCCTCGTTAATATCCGAAAAAATTTCCAATATTGATATATTCTGGGAAATTTCCTTCCAAAGTGGAACACTGTCTCTTACTTATTTTATGCAATGCAGTAGATCGTGGTACTTCTTATGGATAGACTATTCCCTATAGATTGCAGATACAAAAAACCTACAGGATATGCACTATGTATTATTATTATTATTATGTAGTTTTCATTCACGCAATATAAATAATAGAACGAAAATGCCCAAAAAATATTCCTCTGCTGAATCTGCTAAAATGTTGAATTTGAATTGTGCCGACCCAAAATTGGTGAATGAAATTGCACCCATACAATAATTGAACAACCTGCAACTTAACAATTGAACCACACGTACAACAGAGAAATGTTAAAGTGCCAATTTTTTAAGTTTTTTCAGAAATGACCTCTCATGACCTGAAATATATAACCTTCAAATTTATACAATATGATTGCATGTATCATAACATACCGCATACAAATCACTGACGAAATTTCAGACAAATCGAATGGAAAATATAGAAATGGCAGTCGTTCAAACACTGGCAAAAAATTGACAGAATTTTTTGCAGAATCGCACGATCACTATAATATAAGCTCAGTTTCAGCGAAGCTAAAAACTGTCTCATCAGAAACCAAAGCCTGTCATTAAGACAAGTTTATGTTTTGGGGTTCTAAGAATGGTATTTCAAGAACAGCTTTAGGGAAGGATTTTAAGGACTGTTATAATCTGTTATGGTACAGTATTTAGTGTTATTTCAGACAGCAATGAGTTCAACAGCCTCCTGTATTTAAGTGTGTACATTATCTCCTGTATTGTAGTGTCTGCCTTTTCTTTGCTATTTAAATACCTTATAAAGTTGCCAGGCCTCAAAAATGTGGGCTTTATGACATTTCTGGCCTGTTTGCCAGTAGAAAAAAAATCAAAAAATACACTGTCATCTTTCTGCCAGTAGACATTAAGAACGTGAACACATGATAAGTCAATTAACAATGGTTAATTAAACCATCGCCATGACTATCTGTATCTTACCTTAGTCCTGTATTTAATGGTTTAATATTCAGGTAATATATGCCGACTGCTCCTATAAACCTGTACGTACAGTAATTTATGTATATGTACAGTATGTTGCAATTCAGGAAAATGCCATTGAGAACATAATGTTAGCCAATAGAATTCTAAGGACTAAGTATTAATCAAAATAAAATTAAAGTGTTAGCAAACTGCTTACCTGTATCCACTACAGAGCCTGTGTAAGAGAATGTGTAAAAGTAAGTTGGCCTGATGTTTCGATCCTAGCAGGATCTTCTTCAGAGGCTAAATGTATTATTTTGTATTTATATAAATAGTTTTAAAAGGTTCTGGCTAAAATTGTGGCTTGCTAAGCCTGGTTTCAGCCAGTTGGGACAGTTAACTAAGTTTTTGTATTTGTTAATACCACTCTTAACTCTTCTGCCATATTTTGCTTGATTCTGGGATTTTGGACTCTGTTCTCTTTTTCATAGTGTCTATCCTCTCCCTTCCATTTGCAAAGGCATTTGTTTTTGCGTATGTAGGTTTTGCAATTTGACTATGTACTCCCCTTTCCGCTAGAAGCAATACTCCTTGCATAACAGACCAAGCTCTTCTCCACCTCAATCAGAGCGTAAAAGTTTAAATTTTGCCTTCAGCTATCGTGAAGAGTCGTCGCTTTCTGAGTTTTTTTTCTGATGTCTTTTCAAGCCCGAACCAGGGGGTTCCCGCAAGGGGATTGCAAATATCTACAGTCTTGTCGGACATAATTTGGACGCAATTTCATTCAGAGGGTCATTTTTGCTCTCATCCTTGAGATGGAGATGAAAAAGAATAAAGTGACAAAATGTTTGGAGCGAAATACTGATGTTTTGTATCGTACAGTTTTATTCAATCAATAAACTATCAAGAAGAGCATTGGTAAAGCAATGATTATATGTACATGTCAACCCAGCATGCATGACATTTAAAAATTGATAAGGCACTAGCATAGCCACAGGGGTCCTATGGGGCCGCCACAGCTCAGCCCTCCATCTAAACCACACAGAAAACTAATGTAACGTTAGACATGTGTGAGAGAACTGTCAGGGTTTGTGAACCTTCCCTCCGTTCACCGGTTATCTAGAGAGAGATGATCATGCCTAAATTTGAACAACTCTTTAACTTTTTGCAAAGAAAATCGAGCAATCATTGTCAATATGATTCAATATCCTAATCAAAGATTTGAAATGAATTTCTTTTTTAATGATTCCCTTGTTTTTTTTGTTTTGTTTTTTTTCACAGGATGGTTACATTTCATTCAAAGAATTTATCTGTGCTCTGTCAGTGACTTCTAGAGGTTCACTGGATGAGAAACTGGACTGTAAGTTTTTTTTTCATTCTTTTGTGGAATATTTTTACGTTATTTATTTATGTTTGGTACTTTCTACTAGCAGGGTTTTCCCCCGGTAGTCACTTCTGGGAGGTGGCATGCCTCTCCATTTTTACTTTGAGACCACCTCACCAAAAAATTGTCGCCTCACTGTTTCAGAGAAGGAATAAAAATGAGAAGAATTGCAATGCAACTTCTTTTACCCATGCCATCATCTGACATTGAAAACTTGGCTGGAAAAACTAAATTATAGCAACAATTAAAATCTCTTCTGCCTATTTAACATAGCATTTTTATCTAAATTATTGTTACGATAAATGACATTAGGATGTCTAACAAATTTTCCTGGCGACAATGCCCCCAGACACCCCTGCCCCAAGGTATGCTCACACCCTCCAGTGTCACAAACAAGTTGCTTTCTCTCACACAAGAAATCCCAGGGGAAATCCTGCGTTGGCTATCTTGTTTTAACTCTATAGCGCTGTTATAGTGCTTTGTCGGTAGACATACACCTACAGTAACTGTTGCGTTGTTACAGTGCTTTGTCGGTTGATACTTATACACCTAACTCTTGCGCTGTTAGAGTGATTTGTCGGTAGGTACTTATACACCTAACTCTTGCACTGTTAGAGTGATTTGTCGGTAGATACTTATACACCTAACTCTTGCACTGTTAGAGTGATTTGTCAGTAGATACTTATACACCTAACTCTTGCGCTGTTAGAGTGATTTGTCGGTAGATACTTATACACCTAACTCTTGCACTGTTAGAGTGATTTGTCAGTAGATACTTATACACCTAACTCTTGCGCTGTTAGAGTGATTTGTCGGTAGATACTTATTCACCTAACTCTTGCCCTGTTACAGTGACTTATCAGTAGATACTTATACACCTAACTCTTGCACTGTTAGAGTGATTTGTCAGTAGATACTTATACACCTAACTCTTGCACTGTTAGAGTGATTTGTCGGTAGATACTTATACACCTAACTCTTGCACTGTTAGAGTGATTTGTCAGTAGATACTTATACACCTAACTCTTGCACTGTTAGAGTGATTTGTCAGTAGATACTTATACACCTAACTCTTGCACTGTTAGAGTGATTTGTCAGTAGATACTTATACACCTAACTCTTGCGCTGTTAGAGTGATTTGTCAGTAGATACTTATACACCTAACTCTTGCACTGTTAGAGTGATTTGTCAGTAGATACTTATACACCTAACTCTTGCGCTGTTACAGTGATTTGTCAGTAGATACTTACACCTAACTCTTGCGCTGTTACAGTGATTTGTCAGTAGATACTTATACACCTAATTCTCGCACTGTTAGAGTGATTTGTCAGTAGATACTTATACACCTAACTCTTGCGCTGTTAGAGTGATTTGTCGGTACAGTAGATACTTATACACCTAATTCTCACACTGTTAGAGTGATTTGTCAGTAGATACTTATACACCTAACTCTTGCGCTGTTACAGTGATTTGTCAGTAGATACTTATACACCTAACTCTTGCGCTGTTATAATGATTTGTCAGTAGATACTTTTACACCTAACTCTTGTGCTGTTAACAGTGACTTATCAGTAGACACTTATACACCTAACTCTTGCGCTGTTACAGTGATTTGTCAGTAGATACTTATACACCTAACTCTTGCGCTGTTACAGTGATTTGTCAGTAGATACTTATACACCTAACTCTTGCGCTGTTATAATGATTTGTCAGTAGATACTTTTACACCTAACTCTTGTGCTGTTAACAGTGACTTATCAGTAGACACTTATACACCTAACTCTTGTGCTGTTACTGTGATTTGTATCATCCACAATGCCTTCACAATGTACCAGCTATTGAGTGTATTTCTAGTCAAGACTAATTACAGTTTTGTGTTTACCTACACAGGGGCCTTCAATCTCTATGACTTGGACCAGGATGGTTTCATCACTAAGCAAGAGATGTTGGATATCGTGGACGCTATTTATAAAATGGTGGTAAGGGCCTGGACAGGAGGGGATGGCAGAGTTTGAATTCTTTCAATCAAGGATAATTAAATGTCCAAAACTAACAGATGTCTTTTGTTGGAATGTGTGGACTTGATAGCCTGAGATCATTATCCTAAGCCAAATCTCTGCTGCAAAGTGTTTGACTACAAAGTTTTCATAAATTTGGATAGTACTTAGAGAGGTCATGATTTATTTCCTGTGCTACCCAAAGCTGCAGGAATCACTCCTATTTTGCTCTGATCAATCAACTAAATTTGTATTGAGTCTAGGCAGTTGGAAATGTCTCTGTGTCAAGCTAAAGCTTAGTTGTGGGGAGGGGGGGATTGTTATCATTGATTAGTTCTTCAAATCAGAATCAAGCATTCTTGTATGTCGTCAATGACTCTTTGTTGCCAGTAACCAAGGACAGGTACCCGGAAGGGTGTCTGGTCTACTCTGTAACACCAGTCATTATTCAGAGTGCACCCAATCTGAGGCAGGAAATTAAGAGCTGACATTTGGCAAAATAAATGTCATTATTAACGAGACGCTGAGAAGATGGGCAGTTAGGACATTCACACTTCACAAGTTATATTTTTATTTCTATTAGCTAATTGCCTTAGCTTGTTTTTCAGTTTGTTTACCGAGGCAACCACCCCCCTCCCCCTCCCCCCCACACACACAGAAACCCATCAAGAGAGAGCAGCTAAAGAGAAGTATGCAAAAATAGTAATATCCAAACTGTAAACCTGGGTTATCCACATGAGTTGGGACTGCAGGTTGTTGATGGGAGAAAAGAAAACATCGATTTATCCTGTGTCCTGCACTGGACACAGTGGACAGTGCATGGTAAAATGTATCTGCAGGCTTTTACTGTACAACTAATGTCAAGAAAATATTTTTCCCGGTTCTGGTCTCCACTTATCCTTGTTGTGTTGTTTTGTTTTTTCTTCATCAGGGAAATATGATTGATCTTCCTAAAGATGAAGACACTCCAGAGAAGAGGGTGGACAAAATCTTTTCTCAGATGGACACGGTAAGAAAGACTTTAGTTTACACAGTTTTCAAACTTTCCAGTCAGCTATTAACATCAACACAAAAAGATTCAAGTTTGGTTCCAAATTTCCAGTTGCCAGCGTTAATCAGAAGTTTCAATAGGAAACAACCCTGGTACCTTTCAGTTGTTTATTTTTGCCGAGATCTTTTTGGCGGGAAAGGTAAAGAAAGGACACCCCCCCCACCACCTTGGAGTCTGTGGTTGTTCAACAATAGTTAACAGCATAGTAACAATAGTTAACAGCATAGTTAACAATAGTTAACAGCATAGTTAACATTCTATCATGTTCTCCAACCTGCCATTTAGTTTCAACGTTTCAGACATGGACGTATGGAACGTGTGTCTATGTGATGTCGTTGTCTTGTATGTTTCTTTACATCATTCTTGAAGCCGATTCAAATCCTGCAGCCTGCTTTTGTATCAAACTTTTTGAAGAGAGTTAACAAACCGTTCTGCTAGTTTTTTAAAATGTTAACAAAGTTAGTAGAGATAGTTAAACAAGGGGAATAAAGAAGTTTAATAAATTAGACAAATGAATCACCTCTTTGTTTGTCCGTAAATCATACATAAGTACGAGATTAATTGATTTATATAATTAATTAACAACAAACGGGTGTGATTAAAATAATACCAGTCTGTAATCCTACTCCTTGCCCAGATTCTTGCAGTATACAGTAGCAAGTACTATATTTACTAGTACTTAACATGTGGTTGTGTGCATTCATGTATAATTTACTACATCTTTAGTATAAATGCTGTGGATTACATTATCTCCTTCACAGTGCTGCACTTTACTGTGACCTAGCTTTCAAATGACTATGCTAATGTCAAGGGTAAATAATAAGCTTAGGCTATATATATCAGGTATTGAAAGTGTTGTCAGCCTATTTTATAGATGTACAAGTTCATTTGGAAGAGCCACTACTGAGACTTTGTTGTGTCATGCAGGATATATAATATTAATAAATAATATTATAAATCTGTTCATAACTACATCCGTGAGAGGAGAAACATACGTTACCTGGCAACCACGACCAGCTGTCATTTGTCCCTCAGTCAACAAGTATTTAATAACATTTCCAATGTGTATAAACATGAATGTTCTAACTTATCAATGTTCTGGGGTGCTGGTGAAGGATGCCAATACCGAGATTAAGGATAAATTGTGATTGATATCCAAGGGCTCTAACAAATAATGACATATGAGTTATATACTTGCAAAAGTTGGGTAATTAAAGTTGCAAGTGGGCTTGTAGTTAGGTATCTTAATTGTTGAAGTGTTTTGTGAGCAAAGTAAACATGAACAAGGCTAGTGGCAATAGTATACATCATATTACCTATAGGGTGGGTTTCAGAAAAGTTTGTTATTTCACTAGGTCAACTAAAACTAGCTATTAAAAGTTGATAATAATGGTTTTATCATTTGGGAAGTTGCTCTATTATCTCCCCCTTGGCAAAGCAGATGGCGAGGTCAGTAGAAGTCATACATGGCCACAGAAAAAAAATACATTACCCGCGTAAACAACCTTTGAAGAGTTTGTTTAGTGAAATGTTTGGCATGATGTGTAAGTGCCACCCAAGTGCCACGTGCCAACCAAGTGCCACCAAAGTACAGACGTAACTGAAACATAAAATTGACCTCTAACGAGGAGAGGTCAAAGTGAATCAAGAATGGAGAGTAAAAAAAGGAACAATACAACAAATTATTAAACCCATCTATTTGTTTTAAAAGTAATAATTTTCTATTGATTTTGGAAACAGTGTTGTTCTAACAAATTGCATGTGTCATGTTTTTTTAATTCAGGACAAGTTCAGATGTCTATGAGACATGGACTTTATAATTCATACACTCTTGGTCAGTGGTAATGCTCATTATAAACGTTTCCTTTCGGTATGTCTCGAGAAAAGAACGTTACTTCCCGAATAATTCTAGTAAAAATACTCATCTTTTGTAGCTCCCCAGGTACACAATTTACGGCTCCTCCCTAGAATTTTTTTTTTTTCTTGTAGAGAGTGGCTGAATATATATGATATAAATTGTTGAATTTGGTGTTTTACAGATTTTTATGTGTTTTTTCTTTTGTTTAGAATCGAGACGGACATCTAAGCAAGGAGGAGTTCCGAGACGGATCGAAGCATGACCCGTGGATAGTGCAGGCACTATCCTTAGAGATACCTCAGTGATGATGATGACGATGTGCAGGCATCTCAAGAAGATGTACTCTTCATGTTGTGGATGAACTTTGACCCCAACAGAAGAAGAAGAAGAATTGTGATATTTAAGCAAACTCTCACCTTGAACTGTTCGCACTGCCCGTTGGCATCCTCACAAAATGCTACAGACCTCACACAGAGTCCTAGAGTTCATGGTGCCGTTCGGTGTAGGTTTTCCTCTTGTCAGCCATCTCGCTTTGCTACGAAATCCATCCAGCCTCCGTAGAAGTCACAGACAGACAGACAGACAGTATAGTGTGTGTGTGTGTGTGTGTGGGAGGATGAGTAACCAGTGTGATAAAGGAAACTGGAGGAAAAACATGGAATGATTTGTATTTAAACATCAATGCAATGAAACACACAGCAGTAATGAAGACAGCCATATTCTTCTTTACTGAGCGCTTTGTTACAATTTTTTTTAATTTTTTTAATTTTTTTCTTAAGATCGGCAAATGATGGCCGATTAAGATTCCTCAATTTTAGAGGACTTACAAGGTCACAAGTCTATTTTGGCAACAGTTTAATTGGAATAAATATACAAAAGTGTATGGAAAAAAACCTATATAATTATGAGTAAATGCTAATGTTGGAATAACCTTAAAGAAATGTGTTGTTGCCTAGGGGCAAACAGAAAAGTGTTTTAATTTAGCTATGATTTGAAAATGAAACCATGAATTTCTCACTATTGAATGCAACCCCCTATTAAGGGATTGTCATATAATAATTTTTTTCTTTGGAGGGGGAGGGGGGCGGCTTTGCTTTGCTGCCCTCTTGAGTCGTTGGATTAATCAGTTCAGTGAAGTCTGGTGCTTTTAATAATAGTTTAGACATCCATCTTGATGTTACCAAAGCCCTAAAGTAAGGGGAAGTTAAACCTCTCAAATTATTAACTCTTTCATCTGGTGTTTTAATTTGATTTTTTTTTTTAATTGCTTGGCTTTCAGGAAAAGTATAGCTTTACATAATAGTATTTGTGACCTAAATGTGCCAAGTTTTAACTGCTCCGTATGAGACTTACCTACTAACTTACACAACTCCAAGTTGATCCCAATATTGGGAGCTATAGAGATAACTCCAAGATTTAAGGGATTGTTAACAACTTTTTTAACCAGAAACACATTTCCGTGGGAATGACGTTTTTCTGCTTTATTTAGTGTGGAGGGGGTGGGGAAAGGGGGGGATATGTTATATTATAATAAATTGTGTTGAGTATAAGTGTTAAGTATCACGTTTGTTTCTGATAGGTGGGGGTGGGGGTAAGGGTAATCGGCCGGAAGGTCACCAAATACCAGACTTGCCGTTGGAATTACTTCTGTCTTTTTCACAATGCGTAAAGGTAATATCAGCAATCACTTTAGCACGTTAATAGGGTTTAGATTATATATTTAATGCATACAAAACGGCTGATATTACATATCTTGAATCCGAAATGGCTGATATTACATATCTTGAATCCATAAGCACAACTCTTGATGAATTTTCGTATTTTTGTTAAATTTGTATTTTTGTTACCATGATGAATATTTTTGCATTGGATTGTAACATGTTGTCAGTGTTTGTCATTTAAATTGTATTGTGTTTTGTTTTTGTTGTCATTGTGTATTGTCAGAGAGTCACATGACTTGTCATGTGATCAGCAGTGTCAAGCACCTTTCAATTGGCATCGAGAGGCACGTTACCTCACCTCAAAGACACTTTTATTTTATTTATATTTTTGGAAATTGAACTCCTTTCTGGTCCATGTTTATAAATTCTTTATTCCTGGTCTCAGTAACCACACAATGTACCCTCAGTCAGTCCTGGGCTATTAGAGGAAACTGAGTAAACCTTGTCTGTATAGCAGGTTGCTACTGCCTCATTTTAAATGATCAGTATATTTGTCATTTCACTTGGTTCTTAATGAAACTTGTTTTGTTTTAATTTGTGCATTGGCTTGCTACAAACTTCATGTGTCTGTTTTTGTGTGGTGTGTGCTATCATGTCAGTAACATGTTATGGTCACATGATCACTCTCTACTGTAACATGTGATGGTCACATGATCACTCTCTACTGTAACATGTGATGGTCACATGATCTCTCTTTTTGAAGATGTGATGGTCACATGATCACTTTCTACTGTAACATGTGATGGTCACATGATTACTCTCTACTGTAAAATGTGATGGTCACATGATCACTCCTACTTTAACATGTGATGGTCACATGATCACTCTCTACTGTAACATGTGATGGTCACATGATCACTCTCTACTGTAACATGTGATGGTCACATGATGACTCTTACTGTAACATGTTATGGTCACATGATCACTCTCTACTGTAACATGTGATGGTCACATGATGACTCTTACTGTAACATGTTATGGTCACATGATGACTTACTGTAACATGTGATGGTCACATGATGACTCTTACTGTAACATGTGACGATCACATGATCACCTCTACTCTAACATGTGTCGGTCACATGATCACTCTCTACTGTAAAATGTGATGGTCACATGATCACTCTTTAGGATGGCTTGTTTTACATTAATCCGCAATATCCAATGTGAAGAAGCCAGCCGTCTTTGAGTATAATATTGTAAATATATATGTGATATAGATTTAAGTACTAACACACAGTTATGTCTCTTGAAGAAGGATCTGCCATGTACTGGTTGCTTCCGATTTTAATGGCAGACTTACTGCCTCAGGTTTATTCTGATGTATTGATCTTAACAGAAGTCTTGTTGTGTATTATGTATCTGGTGCTTGTTACTGAAGGATATATGTCAGGCCAGTATTTTATCCAAACTATAGTCTATGATCTACGGGGATACAATTATGTATATTAGTCGGAAAATGTAACTCAAAGGTAGACACAGGCTGGAAGATATATATAGAGATTACTGGGAATTGCTATAAGCATCAGACTACCCAACCCTTTGGGAATAGCTAATGTTGTAGCACTGCTGTCTATGGTATCTATGGCGATAAGCAATGTTGAATTATGTTCTTTAAGAAATGTTTCATGTTATGGTAATTTGCAGCTGCACCGCGGGCAGTGGAAGGGAAAGTGATTTGGGTTGTCAGACCTTCTTTAACCTCCGGTTCTTTGCGTAGTGATGGCGGAATTATATAGAAGAGTGTAGGTGTTAATGTGAGCTACTTAAACCCTTCTGGTGTAAACACATCCAAGCTAATGCTAAATGGAATCAACCAGAGTCATGCTCTGTATTCCAATGATCAGAGAACATTCAGATTTGTGACATTACAAGTAAAGAGACATGATAACTAATGTAAATGACACAAATGTTGTATAATGACATTAGTTCTTACAAGTAATGCACAGATTGCTGCTACGTCATTGGAAAATTGGATACCAATGTCAACATTAATGTTCATTGGATGTAGTAATTCCTATGAACATTTCTCGACACACTTCACACGACAACATACGATGGGTATTACTGCATTATTTATTATTTATATACATTTATTAAAGACAACTGTATTGTAAGATCTAAGTTACCCACTGGTCAGTAAATTATTTTTAGTTGATCAATGCATATATGCATAGGTTCTAGATACAGATTTCTCCCATTATTCGTGTACATTTAAAGAAGGAAAGTGTTACTGCTCCAAATATCAGGTGCTGAATTGTAGACATGTTGTATGACCACTTTTGTACATGAGTCATATGCTATCTAATTATGCTAGATTATCATGTCATATTTGTTGTCCATGTACAGACTTAAGCTTACTGAACTAGAACAGTATGGATTAGCCTTACATGAAGTAAGCTCCTGTTTTTCTCTCTCTCGGTTGAATTTTATCTTCATTTTTCTTCATTTTTTCGGGCCTATTTCCATCAATATGTCAACGCAAGGGTCAATCTGTCTTGATTTTCATCATGTGTTCTAACATCGTAAGCTTCATTTGGCACTTCAGGATGGCTTTTCAGTCAAAAAACCTGAGATCTTTCGTCAAATTTTTCCTTCTTTTCAGCATTTTGTCTTTTCAATTCCGTCCATCTTGTGTGGTTGGAGGTTTCACTTTGGTTTTTATCATTATTGTTATTATTATTATTATACTATTTACAGGTATTGTTTTTATGATTATTATTAGTAAACTATTTTTACAAGTACTGTTATTATTATAATTTGCAGGCCCAAAAGTTCTGCATTGATTTCTTTCACACAATGGCTGCTCTAATCCTAAAATCGGGTTTTTCTTTAAGCTCAGTATTTTAAAAACCTGAATTACAATGAAGAATTTATGTTATTGTGAATTTATTTTATACAGGCACTGCCCCCATCTGATCTGATAAGGTTACAAATAATTTGCAACACAACCTACTGAAACATTGCTGGGACACATTGGGACTGGAAATTGTCAGACTATCAGAAAATTCCTGACAATGGAGTTACCTAAAGTGCAGTTATAATGATTTTTTTTTTTTTTTTTTGAGTTGGAATATAGTTTGTACTCTGGCAGCCCCAGAATTGTTCGTATACATAGATAGGAACATTTCATAGTTTTTTTGCTTGAAATACATGAACTGCCTTCTTCTGTGCTTTGGGATTGTCTGGTGTTAGTAAAATATGATTCTACTACATACTCACATCATCCCCACACCTAGTCCATTCTGTAATGTGCGCACTCAGCTTTAAGAACCATTCAGTGTATTTTCTACATAGTAGAACATCGTTCACAGACGAGCCATGCATATGGTGATTTCATCATGTGAGAGGTTAGCTTAATGCTGATTGGTACATGATATCATACATTATGCATATTCATATCAACCAATGGAGACTAAATGCTGATTGGTACATGTATATTATACATCATTCATATTCATATAAACCAATGGAGACTATACAGGGTTAATTATCAATTAGAGTATGTTTCCTGGTATTAGTTTTAGAATTTTTTTTTTTGTTTTTAATATTTAAATTTGTGTCTCCGTCACTTGCTTAAAATTGATTGTTGCATTTGTCATGACTACACAGTGCTCTACAGTGCTTAAAAAAGAAATCTTTCATAGATTTGTCTCCAATTTCACCTTGTCCACCATTTTGTTTTATATGTAAATTTTAAGGCTAATGAATATGCAATGAATTGTAAACCCTGGCCGAATTGCAACCTCTCCGTCCTTCGTCTGTCGTTGCTATACTCCTGTACTGTGATTATTACCATAACGTTATCTCACTAAAGGCATCCGATCCAAGTCCTGTATGACTTATGATATGTCCCTGACACCAGAGCTATTGATATGTTTTAACCTTTTGTTTTAATCTCATTGTTTGCACACACACACAAAAAAAAAAAACATTGATAGACCAGAATGCCTTTTAACTGTATTGTTCCACCAAGCTAGCAGCTACAGAAAAACACATTGCATATCCACAAGGGAGGGAGAAGTATATCTGTGTTTACAATGGAAATGCATATTAATTAGACTTTGAACAACTCGTTAGGAATCACAACTATTTGTTCATTAATTTCCTCATTATTTTTGTTGTTGTTGTTGTTATTGTTATTGTCTGTTGACAGTCTGCATTTGTGTCCATTCACGTTACATTGCCGAGATGCACTTGGAATTATTCACGAACAACATGTAGGCTTGGCAAGTCTCTGAAGAGAAAGGACGGGTTTGTAGATGGGTGAAGAGACTACATTAATACACAAGACAATAGAGGTTATTATTCCACTCTGCACTATTGTGATTTCTTCTCCCAGTAAGCTCTCCCTGGACTACACATAGTTGTTAGAGAGCAACAGGGAAGATGGTAAAGTTTAGTGGATAGAGAAATGGCTTTGATCAGAGGGTCATTGTCCATATTTGATACAACTCCCAGCCGCCGTTACATGTATGTATATTAAAAACTTAAAAAAGAGCTGGTTGCGTTTAACGTTTTGTTTCTTTCACCATCAGACGAAAGTTTGAATAGAAAATCTGTTAATTTTTCACACGTTTCACGATGATAAAATTCTTGAGATAGTCTGTTGGTTTTCAAAACATAACATTAAGCCTCAACCTGCTACACATGCATAGCATATGAACCTAATGTAGTTAATTAGGGCTGAAGCCATTATTGACATCAATTGATCAGGTCAACTTGTGGCGACTTGTGCCCTTTTTGGAAGAAAAGAAACTGTAAAATAACCCTTATTGTAGTAGCAAACTTTTCTCAGGTAAGTCGAGTGGTATCAGTTTAAGAGGTGGAATAAGACTAACATGCAACCAGCTACTGTAATGTGTGTAGCGGGTACAGAGAGGGAAGGTCATGAATATGTATTAGAGATACGAATGATCTATTAGTGTGTAGGCAACCAGCTTCTGTAATGTGTGTAATGGGTACAGTGAGGGAAGGTCATGAATATGTATTAGAGATACGAATGATCTATTAGTGTGTAGGCAACCAGCTAACTGTAATGTGTGTAATGGTACAGTGAGGGAAGGTCATGAATATGTATTAGAGATACGAATGATCTATTAGTGTGTAGGCAACCAGCTAACTGTAATGTGTGTAATGGGTACAGTGAAGGAAGGTCATGAATATGTATTAGAGATACGAATAATCTATTGTGTGTAGGCAACCAGCTAACTGTAATGTGTGTAATGGGTACAGTGAGGGAAGGTCATGAATATGTATTAGAGACACGAATGATCTATTATTGTGTCCTTATGCTACGAATGTCAAAGGTCAATCAGTATTGGCCCCAAAATATGCTAGAATAATGTCAGATAATGGTCAACCCGTACTGACACTTTAACAGGAATTCTACTGCCCACTGATGTGAAGGTAGTTTATCCGCACTTGAGATAAATAATTGCCATTTTTAACTCTTCTCAATGTCTGGGAACAAATACTAACAATCAGAACCGACAAAAAAGTACTTTTGACAAATGATTTGATGGCATATTTCAGCTAATTGGGGTCAATATCTATGACCTTTAACCTTATGACATGCTTTAAGTTTGTCATTTGGGCCTTACTCATGGTTATACATTGAACAAAAACTGAAATTGTAAACTTAAGTTTTTCTTTTCTAACCCCATTAATACTTTCTTTGTCTGATCAAGAGGTTTGTATATATATATATATACGTATAGGAAATGGATAAGAGTACAATTCCAAATACCATGGAAAAGGGTTTTTTGCTCACTGTTGCTGTAAAATTGAAAACATGAAATTAATGTTTGAAGTTTTTTTAACATGAATTCAGTATGTCACATACATGATTTTTATTCATTTTCTTTTGTTTCTTGTGTTTATGTCTGATGTCTGTCCATTTCCAATATTTCTGTAAAATTGAGACATTTTTATATTAAGTTAGACACTGGTGCAAGTTTAGCACTGATTGTGTTAGAACCACCTTAACTCTGACTACACTTGCAGTAGGTCTGTTGAGCTGAAAGCCAGTAAACCCAATGTCCTTGGTGTTTGAAAATAATATTTGTTGATTATTTTATATCGTGAATATAATCTTGAACAAATGAATAACAAAACACAAGAACATCGAGGGGGTAATTTGTCACATCAATTATATTATGAGTCAAAGCAATCCAAATGTGCATCAATTTGTAGCAATTATAATTATATGCTCTGGAATAAAACATCTTAAGAAATCAAACTTTGCAAGAAACTTATATCAAAAGAATAAAAATGCCAAAAATTTAGAGAGAAAAGGAAGCCATTAGACAAAGCAATGAAAAACAAAGAGAATTAATTCTTTGTTATAATGTCAAAAGGAGTTAAATATGAAACATGTGGACGGATTACATGTTGGAATGACTATAGTCTGGATGGAGTTGATAGCAATAAAAGCAAAATTCTTAAAATGAAAAATCTTGTGAAACAAAACAATTTCAAGTGATTGCCAAGTCATCTATAGAGTTAGTTTCAATTGTAACATTTGGATTGACAAAAAAATACCTCCAAAATATCAAAATAACTTCAATATTTGTACATGGAATGTTCTCCATTTCAGCCAGGAAGACATGTTTTAATTTACTATGAGGTTAGGTGGAACACAATAGCACCAAATGACAGGTAAAATCACAGATATATTTATGTCCAATAATACAGATCTTCAGTAAGGGTTGGAGGTAATGCAGACATATCTAATCTCAAAGATGATTATAGTGCTGATTATAGTCAGTAAATCATAGTACTAGGCAGGGGTGTAGGAAGGTACTTTTGAGTGGGGGGGGCTGAAGACTGATGGCCGGCCTGGGGGAGGGGTCTAAGGGGAGGGGGATTTTTTTTGCATTTCCAGGTGGCCTCAGATGCAATTTGGTGCAATATAGCACACTTCAACCCACCCACTCCATTTTGTATATATAATTTTGCATTTTCACCTGGCCTTAAATGCAATTTGGTGCTCCAAATGAGATTTTTTTTCTCATTTGGAAATGAAAAAGGGGTTTTCTGACTGCGAAGCGGGGGGCGGAATGATACTTCCGCCCCTCCATATTTTTCACTGGGGGGGCTGGTGCCCCCCCAGCCCCCCTGGTTCCTACGCCCTTGGTACTAGGGGAATATTAGGGGAAATACAGTGTAGTGCTAAAGGAAGGAATAGGCTACTAGGAGAAATAGTACTAAGGGAGGAGTACTAGGAGATATACTACTAAGGGAGGATTACTAGGAGATATATATTACTAAGGGAGGATTAATAGGAGAAATATACTAGTAAGGGTGGATTACTAGGAGAAATATACTAAGGGAGGATTACTAGGAGAAATATACTACTAAGGGAGGAGTACTAGGAGAAATATAGTACTAATTAGGCTACTAGGAGAAATAGTACTAAGTGAGGATTACTAGGAGAAATATTACTAAGGGAGGATTACTAGTCCTGAGAACTATACTACTAAGGTACTAGGAAATATAATACTAAGATAGAAGTACTAGGAGAAATATACTACTAAGGGAGGAGTAGGCTACTAGGAGAAATAAAGTACTAAGTATGCTACTAGGAGAAATATAGTATTAAGTGCTAGGAGAAATGTATTAATAAGGGAGGAGTACTACGAGAAATATAGTACTAAGTGGGTAGCACTAGGAGAAATAGTCAAATATCAGATGATGTCAAAGGTTTAATAATACAGTAAATAGTAAGCATGTCCACTAAACCTATTCAAATATGCAACCACTCTTTTTCTCAAATACCAGGTTTGTCGCAACAATATTTTAGATATGAATCACAACTCTCTGTCATCCATTTTGAATAGACATTCTTCAGCACTAATCAATATATTATTTCCTTTGGGTTTTCCTGTTTGCTCCTACAGTCCTATTAATTAACACTGGCTTGAAATTCCTACCTTTGATACTAAACTTGTATATTACTTTATATCACTGACAATAATATTCTTACATTCTTCACACAACAACTCCACTCATCCGGGGAAAAGAAAAAAAATTGTCAAAAAGGAATAAATAGTTATGGTACATTGAATTGATAGAATAATATTTTTTCTCCAGAAATAAAGCTTAAAAAGTGATTTTATAGGATTACACAAATTTTGCACATTGAAATTGAATTATTGCAGTTAAAAGAACACAGTCAATAGTCATAAATAAGCACATTCTAGTTTTGCTCTTTTATTATATTTGGTCGTATTTATATCATAAGTAGTTTCATTTAACAGAGCTATATGAATATTCAGTTACTGTGTATGTGAAACACAAAGCAGGTGCAGCTAAAGCCAGTTTTATACCTAACTTTCCCTTTATAATTAGTTCAGTGCCTAACTGCAAATCTCTATCACATCCCATAAAATGATAAATTTTAGTTAGAAGAATGTATATTTGCATATCGTTATAATAATAATTGAAACAAACTTTAGCATGGCACTCTTGAAAAAATATTTAACATCACTTTGGTACCCACTAGAGGCCTACACACTACATCACTTGAATACACTCAAAATAATAGTCATTCATTTAAAATATTTAATTCAAATTATTTACACAGACTAGCATACATTTAAAAACAAAATCCTTCATCACCTATACAAATAGATATAGGATAGTAAGACTGAATTAGCACACATAAATAATTAACCTCATTCATTTCACCAACTTACTAATGAATGTTACCATTTCATGGTATCTCAATTATGCTATGTCTCATGTAACTGCACTGGATGCATTGTTTGCTCAATGTAGCCTCCTATGCAAGAAACTACCAACTGTTATTACTTGTTGTCTATGTTGGCTCGGCTATTTACTATTTTGGGACACTGTATGAGCTAGACCAATTGTAGATCATTGCTGGATAGTTTAATCGAGACTAACTGTAACTGCGTAATAGTAAATGGAGTTTAATTGTTATGTGCCAGCTACAGAAATCCAATCCTAATTCAAATTATGAAGCACTGTGTGATCTGTCTGTTCTAGTTGATATGTTCATCTGCACAGTGAACATATTCAATCAGTTAATACCTCCATTTGTCACACCAAGGTTCAGCTACGTACAGCAGGCACACATGAGGGACATCACGCCAAGGTTCAGCTACGTACAGCAGGTACACATGGGAGACATCATGCCAAGGTTCAGCTACGTACAGCAGGTACACATGAGAGACTGTAAGTGGTCTTGGTATAATGGAGACAACAGGTCAGCTCCAACTAAACATTGCTGTAGGTTGTAACTGTTACACAATGGCTCTGTAAAACAATCAATGGAGAATACAAAGTAATAGGGACCCTCAACACTACCATAGGTTGTAACTGTTACACAATGGCTCTGTAAAACAATCAATGGAGAATACAAAGTAATAGGGACCCTTAACACTACCATAGGTTGTAACTGTTACACAATGGCTCTGTAAAACAATCAATGGAGAATACAAAGTAATAGGGACCCTTAACACTTCCATAGGTTGTAACTGTTACACAATGGCTCTGTAAAACAATCAATGGAGAATACAAAGTAATAGGGACCCTTAACACTACCATAGGTTGTAACTGTTACACAATGGCTCTGTAAAACAATCAATGGAGAATACAAAGTAATAGGGACCCTCAACACTACCATAGGTTGTAACTGTTACACAATGACTGTAAAACAATCAATGGAGAATACAAAGTAATAGGGACCTTTAACACTACCATAGGTTGTAACTGTTACACAATGGCTCTGTAAAACAATCAATGGAGAATACAAAGTAATAGGGACCCTCAACACTACCATAGGTTGTAACTGTTACACAATGACTGTAAAAGAATCAATGGAGAATACAAAGTAATAGGGACCCTTAACACTACCATAGGTTGTAACTGTTACACAATGGCTCTGTAAAACAATCAATGGAGAATACAAAGTAATAGGGACCCTCAACACTACCATAGGTTGTAACTGTTACACAATGACTGTAAAAGAATCAATGGAGAATACAAAGTAATAGGGACCCTTAACACTACCATAGGTTGTAACTGTTACACAATGACTGTAAAAGAATCAATGGAGAATACAAAGTAATAGGGACCCTCAACACTACCATAGGTTGTAACTGTTACACAATGACTGTAAAAGAATCAATGGAGAATACAAAGTAATAGGGACCCTTAACACTACCATAGGTCGTAACTGTTACACAATGGCTCTGTAAAACAATCAATGGAGAATACAAAGTAATAGGGACCCTCAACACTACCATAGGTTGTAACTGTTACACAATGACTGTAAAAGAATCAATGGAGAATACAAAGTAATATGGCCCCTTAACACTACCATAGGTTGTAACTGTTACACAATGACTGTAAAAGAATCAAAGGAGAATACAAAGTAATAGGGACCCTCAACACTACCATAGGTTGTAACTGTTACACAATGACTGTAAAAGAATCAATGGAGAATACAAAGTAATATGGCCCCTTAACACTACCATAGGTTGTAACTGTTACACAATGACTGTAAAAGAATCAAAGGAGAATACAAAGTAATAGGGACCCTCAACACTACCATAGGTTGTAACTGTTACACAATGACTGTAAAAGAATCAAAGGAGAATACAAAGTAATAGGGACCCTTAACACTACCATAGGTTGTAACTGTTACACAATGACTGTAAAAGAATCAATGGAGAATACAAAGTAATATGGCCCCTTAACACTACCATAGGTTGTAACTGTTACACAATGACTGTAAAAGAATCAAAGGAGAATACAAAGTAATAGGGACCCTCAACACTACCATAGGTTGTAACTGTTACACAATGGCTCTGTAAAACAATCAATGGAGAATACAAAGTAATATGGCCCCTTAACACTACCATAGGTTGTAACTGTTACACAATGACTGTAAAAGAATCAAAGGAGAATACAAAGTAATAGGGACCCTCAACACTACCATAGGTTGTAACTGTTACACAATGACTGTAAAAGAATCAATGGAGAATACAAAGTAATATGGCCCCTTAACACTACCATAGGTTGTAACTGTTACACAATGACTGTAAAAGAATCAAAGGAGAATACAAAGTAATAGGGACCCTCAACACTACCATAGGTTGTAACTGTTACACAATGACTGTAAAAGAATCAATGGAGAATACAAAGTAATATGGCCCCTCAACACTACCATAGGTTGTAACTGTTACACAATGACTGTAAAAGAATCAATGGAGAATACAAAGTAATAGGGACCCTCAACACTACCATAGGTTGTAACTGTTACACAATGACTGTAAAAGAATCAATGTAGAATACAAAGTAATAGGGACCCTTAACACTACCATAGGTTGTAACTGTTACACAATGACTGTAAAAGAATCAATGTAGAATACAAAGTAATAGGGACCCTTAACACTACCATAGGTTGTAACTGTTACACAATGACTGTAAAAGAATCAAAGGAGAATACAAAGTAATAGGGACCCTTAACACTACCATAGGTTGTAACTGTTACACAATGACTGTAAAAGAATCAATGGAGAATACAAAGTAATAGGGACCCTTAACACTACCATACGTTGTAACTGTTACACAATGGCTCTGTAAAACAATGGAGAATACAAAGTAATAGGGACCCTCAACACTACCATAGGTTGTAACTGTTACACAATGGCTCTGTAAAACAATCAAAGGAGAATACAAAGTAATAGGGACCCTCAACACTACCATAGGTTGTAACTGTTACACAATGACTGTAAAAGAGTCAAAGGAGAATACAAAGTAATATGGCCCCTTAACACTACCATAGGTTGTATTTGTCACACAATGACTGTAAAAGAATCAATGGAGAATACAAAGTAATAGGGACCCTCAACACTACCATAGGTTGTAACTGTTACACAATGACTGTAAAAGAATCAATGGAGAATACAAAGTAATAGGGACCCTTAACACTACCATAGGTTGTAACTGTTACACAATGACTGTAAAACAATCAATGGAGAATACAAAGTAATATGGCCCCTTAACACTACCATAGGTTGTAACTGTTATACAATGACTGTAAAAGAATCAATGGAGAATACAAAGTAATAGGGACCCTCAACACTACCATAGGTTGTAACTGTTACACAATGACTGTAAAAGAATCAATGTAGAATACAAAGTAATAGGGACCCTTAACACTACCATAGGTTGTAACTGTTACACAATGACTGTAAAAGAATCAATGGAGAATACAAAGTAATAGGGACCCTTAACACTACCATAGGTTGTAACTGTTACACAATGACTGTAAAAGAATCAAAGGAGAATACAAAGTAATAGGGACCCTTAACACTACCATAGGTTGTAACTGTTACACAATGACTGTAAAAGAATCAATGGAGAATACAAAGTAATAGGGACCCTTAACACTACCATACGTTGTAACTGTTACACAATGGCTCTGTAAAACAATGGAGAATACAAAGTAATAGGGACCCTTAACACTACCATAGGTTGTAACTGTTACACAATGGCTCTGTAAAACAATCAAAGGAGAATACAAAGTAATAGGGACCCTCAACACTACCATAGGTTGTAACTGTTACACAATGACTGTAAAAGAATCAAAGGAGAATACAAAGTAATATGGCCCCTTAACACTACCATAGGTTGTATTTGTCACACAATGACTGTAAAAGAATCAATGGAGAATACAAAGTAATAGGGACCCTCAACACTACCATAGGTTGTAACTGTTACACAATGACTGTAAAAGAATCAAAGGAGAATACAAAGTAATATGGCCCCTTAACACTACCATAGGTTGTATTTGTCACACAATGACTGTAAAAGAATCAATGGAGAATACAAAGTAATAGGGACCCTCAACACTACCATAGGTTGTAACTGTTACACAATGACTGTAAAAGAATCAAAGGAGAATACAAAGTAATAGGGACCCTTAACACTACCATAGGTTGTAACTGTTACACAATGACTGTAAAAGAATCAAAGGAGAATACAAAGTAATATGGCCCCTTAACACTACCATAGGTTGTATTTGTCACACAATGACTGTAAAAGAATCAATGGAGAATACAAAGTAATAGGGACCCTCAACACTACCATAGGTTGTAACTGTTACACAATGACTGTAAAAGAATCAATGGAGAATACAAAGTAATAGGTTACCTAGCTGATCAGGTTCCATACAGTTGGCAGTTCTGATATATAGTTTATTAATGCTGTAATTTTGACTTACCACTGTGCACCCAAGTATCCCTGGCTATATACAAGACTGCAGGTACACAATACTGAGCTACACCTAGCTTATCAGGTTCCATACAGTTGGCAGTTCTGAAATATAGTTTATTAATGCTGTAAGTTTGACTTACCACTGTGCACCCAAGTATCCCTGGCTATATACAAGACTGCAGGTACACAATACTGAGCTACACCTAGCTGATCAGGTTCCATACAGTTGGCAGTTCTAAAATAAAGTTTTATTAATGCTGTAAGTTTGACTTACCACTGTGCACCCAAGTATCCCTGGCTATATACAAGACTGCAGGTACACAATACTGAGCTACACCTAGCTTATCAGGTTCCATACAGTTGGCAGTTCTGATATATAGTTTATTAATGCTGTAATTTTGACTTACCACTGTGCACCCAAGTATCCCTGGCTATATACAAGACTGCAGGTACACAATACTGAGCTACACCTAGCTTATCAGGTTCCATACAGTTGGCAGTTCTGATATATAGTTTATTAATGCTGTAAGTTTGACTTACCACTGTGCACCCAAGTATCCCTGGCTATATACAACACTGCAGGTACACAATACTGAGCTACACCTAGCTCATCAGGTTAAATACAGTTGGCAGTTCTGATATATAGTTTATTAATGCTTTAAGTTTGACTTACCACTGTGCACCCAAGTATCCCTGGCTATATACAAGACTGCAGGTACACAATACTGAGCTACACCTAGCTTATCAGGTTCTATACAGTTGGCAGTTCTGATATATAGTTTATTAATGCTGTAAGTTTGACTTACCACTGTGCACCCAAGTATCCCTGGCTATATACAACACTGCAGGTACACAATACTGAGCTACACCTAGCTTATCAGGTTCCATACAGTTGATCATCCACACAGGCAAGACAACTTTGATGCAAAACTGAAAAAGAGGCAAAAGTAAACAGATGAAAGAAGCAAACAGACATAATTAAACACAGGTCTTCAGTACAGGCTGTGTTCACAACATCCTTCCAGTATTGCTGGTAGCCTTTCATAATCATGTACCACTCGAATTTTACCACTAAATTTCCTGAAGCAATTTCTTGTCCCAAAGAAAAGATAAAAATCATAATTTCACAAATTTCAGTTCTGTTAAATTGATACAAGTAAAATCCAGAATGACTATAAACTTAGAAGTAGTCACAGGCTTCATAAGGCTTGATATCTCATTTTCAAGCTAGCATTACAAGCCATTTACAATTTCAATGTATTTACACCACTTTTAATCCAGCCATCATTCATTCACAGTAGTCTCAAGACACATTCATGAGAAATATTACTATCCTTATCATTTAACAATTTCAACACATATTGATGGCTTTGACAGTACAATTTACATGTTATGTAATGTTAAGTACGTTATTGACATCTAAACGGTTGTCTTTCATCTTGAGTTTTCCATTTCATCAAATTATACAATTCAGTTACTTCAGTAATCTTCTACATGAGGTGTGCAAAGTTTGTTTGTTTTTTTTCATTCAAAACAGGTACATTTAGGCCTGAACAGTTAATAACAATTAAAGGCAACAAGGTATGTCTGCCATTACAGTGTGGTAGGGTAAGGCTAGGCATACTGGTGTTAGTTTTGAAAACCACAAACATTATTGTACGAGTGAGTTTGATGGTGAGAAAACTTGAGCTGCTGATTTTAGCCCAGCCGTTTTAAATACAGGGTCTATTTTTGTAGAAATATGAGAAAAGCAAGTGTGAGCTAAACTACCTGGTGGGATGTATACCTTCCTCCCCCCGCCCCTCTTCCCCACCCTCATCATAAAATTCAATCCAAGATGAGACAAAGTGTAATCCACACTTACTTTAGGACAACCGACTGCATTGTCCAAGAGAGCCATTTGTTCCAGTGATAAGCAGTAAATACAGCCTTCCACAGAATTCTCTGGACTGTGAACAATGTTAGGAAATCCACCAGCAGATAACTCCATTCCTATTTATAAAGACCAGAAACGGATGCACAAAATTAATTCATTCAGCACAAAAAAACACCTCACCATCGGATCACGTGAGGTATCTGGCCTCATCTGAGAGGTGAAGCAGATGACCTCATCATTTCATGGATGAAGGGTGAAGGGGGAGTAGCATGGTCTGTGATGGGTGATAAAGTACGACAGTCAAATAGCACTAGAAGTTTATAATGCAGAGTGTAAATTCACATGGTAGACCCAGAACAATACAACCTCATCCCCCACCCCATCCCCCCGTCCATCCACCAATCATTCATTAACAACTTGAAATATAATTCATGTACTTGCACTTATTGAACAAAAATGTACTCGCATCATAGTCATTTGGCGGCAGAATTATTCCCAACGTTTTGATAAAGATATATTTCAGGCCAAGATTGTTTACTCACCTCTTCTATTGAATTGCATCTGAAACCCATACAGGATACCCCACATCCTATGGTTCTGCAATTGGCCTGTGTATGCTTGTAACCTAGCAGCGTTCATCTCCATACCGTAGGCGAAGAAATACACCGTACCATCGGGGGGTCTCGCATTAACTTTAAACCCCATTGGTGGGATCATAAGACCTTGTTCAGCTCCAGATCGATCATGTCTGTAACAATGATACCCAAAACAATGGTTCTTTGTACTTACAAAATATACAAATGAAGATTCAAAAAATATATATAAAAAAGGTTTATGTTAACACTTTCCCCCATGAAAAAACATGCTGTCATGTTTAAGAGCATATTTTAAATTACTTTCGTTGATTATTACTTTCGTTGATTTAAATTACTTTCGTTGATTATTTCTTATTTGTAAAGATAATTTTTGGTTAAAGAAAAAAGTGTTGGTCCTATCAGCTGGGACAGTTAGCTCACTCTTTCATAGAGTGTGAACCAGCTAGCCAGTAAGAATGACCATGTGCTTTATGGAGATATTTGTAGCCCACCTTTTGTTTGCTATGAATGGTGGAGAATAATCTCGCACAGACTTTATATTACAATAATATTTCATGATATTACAATGATCACATACTGAGCATCTTGGATCCGTATTAAACTATTTTGCCTTGTTGGTCTCGAGAGCGTTTCTCCGTGCGTTCATCTCTTTACTGACGTTAGTCGTGAAATTGACTTCACAGTTTTATATTTGGGACAAAAGATTATGGTCTCCCAAGTGTAATATTCTCTATTTAATGTAGCTTGAGAATGTCCAAACGTGCTCTGCAATTGGTTTAAGACTCAGTGACAAAAAGTTATGAAACAGGCCACAGAATTGACAAAAGCCAAGCCTTCAACAGACTAACTTGACTGATTAACCTCATTACCATGTCAAATATATGCAAAAAAGGCAGCATGGAATAGCTGTGTTCTGTGTTTCAATGTGAGAGCCAATTTAGAAATTAATCCTTAAAATTTGGAATATTGCTGGGTAAAGTGAACTTACCTTGGCTTCGTGGAAGCCACAATGGTCATGTTGTCCACATCTCTGTAGAGATATAAACAAATAAAAACTGTTTTACAATCTGAGAATTGATGAAGCAAAATCGTTTTATATCTCACAGAGAGAGGAGAACACACAGTGGAGGTTAGGGAAGAAAATTATATTCGGTACTGAAATAGAATCAATAAATAAATATGTACATTCCTGCAGTTAGCATAGAGAATAGCCATGCTGCTCCAAATAGTCAGTATTGGAAAAAACATTGAGTACAGAATAGGCCCTCCAATGTTGAAATAAGCATAGAGATTTCAAATTCAGATTTCCAACTTTCCAACTTTCATTTTCTCAGACACTTTCTTGGAATAGTTTTAATTATCATCAGATGCACAAAGTGCATGCGAGGTTTATTTAAATTATTTAGGGAATGAAACCTGACTATTACAGCTAATGAGTGTCAATGTTATGAATGCTTAATATCCTGAAGTACAAAACATAAGATGAATCTACCAAAAATCAGACGGGATAAGCTGATTGAAGATGGTGTAGGTATTTTGTTGCTAGTCTCACATGGATGGTAGTGGTAAACAAAAACATGGGTGTTTGTGGTAAACAAAAAACATGGGTGTTTGTGGTAAACAAAAACATGGATGGTTGTGGTAAACAAAAACATGGGTGTTTGTGGTAAACAAAAACATGGATGGTAGTGGTAAACAAAAACATTGATGGTAGTGGTAAACAAAAACATGGATGGTAGTGGTAAACAAAAACATTGATGGTAGTGGTAAAAAAAAATAGCTTCACCTCAATCATCAGAAGTTAAATCCTTCTCAACAAACTAAGTCCAAGTACAGTCAAATAAACCTGATTTTTTTCACACCTTTTTTATTATTTTTGAGACCTTTCGACTTTCCAAGAACCCATCTTAGACATGCCAAAACAAGAGTTTATACAAATGTCATATTTTAATGATTATAAACCTAGGAAACCACTAATAATTACCTCGCAGGTGAGTTCAGGGCAGATTTCATCTTTGCCTTATCCTTGACGATTTCAACCCTACTTTGGTTGTCATTCGGAGATATGTCTTTATTCTGGAGTCCGGTCCCTCTCATCACCATCATCGTCCCTGTCATACCACATGGCGCAGACTCCGGTCTGGGACGCGTCTTTCTCCCAGATCCAGGAAGCCGTGACCTTCCCTCGCCTACTTCACTGGGGGTAGCCTCCCCACCGGCGGCTGAAAGAATCCTCTCATACCTTGAAACCAGAGCCAATTCTTTAAAGGACATCTCCTGTTGTGAGTTCCTCTCTTGACTGTAAACACACTCACACTCATCGATATCCTGTCCGCAGTAACTGCAGAACAAGACGGCTTCATCAAGATCGGGGACATCCTCCAAATCAGATTGGTTTACAGCCTGTTTACCTTGGCCGGAGTTGTTATAATTCTGCTGTTGGTTACCATCATTACCTCCACCCTGACTGCCTGGCCCTGTCCCTTCCACCCCACCGTGCACCCCTGTTTCATGTCGGCGTCCATCTCCATCTCCTCCATCCTTATCATCATCATCCCTACTCTTGCTCTTCAAACTTTCCTCATCTTTACAAGATTCTTTCTTGCTCTTTGCAGAGTTCTCCATTGTCTTTTCTTGTTTGCTTTCTTCGTCGTTTCGTGATAACTCTTGGCTCCCAATTTTGGACGAGTTCCTGGCTTCTCCTTCCTCGTATTCCTTGACATTCCCGGAAGGAGAATCGCCGATGTGAATCTCTCTTACAGCAGGACTGCGACCCCTGACACTATCGCGATCAATATCAGAAGTTTCAGAAATGAAGAATTTTGATCCTGTCTTGTGGCCAACTTCTTGATTCGATTTCTCCAAATCTGCCAATGGCAATTCCTCGCCTCCATTCTTGCTCGTCTCCCCTTCCTCTTGTGCAGAATTCTCATTGTTACCTTGGGAAACTTGAAGACTCAGGGATTCAGTTACTTGTTTATCATTGATACTGGTTCTGCTATGTCTGACCGCATCACTACCTCCCGTAGAAATATCGAACATCTCCGAAGCAGGAAATTCTTCATTTATTCCATTTTCAACCGTTTGCTCATCGAATGAAGACCCCGGCTGGTCGTGTCCTCGAAAGACATGACTCGCTAGAGTCATTCTTCCGACGGATAATACCGGTTCGCTCTTTGCTCTCTTTAACTTTTCTCTCATTTTCCTATGATCTGCATCATTGTCCTTTCGATCCGTTCCATCATTCGATCCCGAATTGGTTTGATCCGTCGGCATGACTCCGGGATCGCTGGTAGCTGAATTGACTTTGACTCTGTTGATCATCCTACAGAGGATTTGCGATGCTCCTCCTGCAGCTAGCATCAAATCTGACATACTCTGAGAGGTAAGACCGTTGTCCCCGCCAACAGAAGATGAGTCCAGCCTCGGGGAGGTAGCAGGGGCCTTGATCTCGCCCTCGCCCTCGTCCGTCTTCTCTGGAATGGTGGGGTTAATCTTCTCTCCTGCAGTTATCTGATCTGATGGATTACTGGGTAGTTGAACCTCATCATGCTTAGATAAACGACTTGGTTGGCCAAACTGTTGGGAATCAATATCTGCTTTGCTGTAAGATGTAAAAAAAAATGGAAAGGAAAAGAAAAAAAACAAACTTTATGACTTCAAACTCCATTGACTAAAGTTCCAAACATATCACTACAGGCTAGGCCTTATGATTGGCTGTTTGATAGATCTACTAGTATGTGTCCATTCTTGGTAATTGCCAATTAAACCTACTGTAGTCTCTGTTTACATACAGATATGGAAATTACCTGTGGCAGCATGCTCTTGTATGAAACACACCATTTCAACAAGGTAATACTTACTTTGGCTTCAAATACTTTGTAAAATGTCAACTGGGAATAAGAGGTTAGATTCATGCGGCTGATATATCTATCTGTTAAGTCCTTGGTTTTGTCAGGTACATGGTCATTGAGCAATACTCTCTGTTATAACAATTAAACTGTACAGGTATGTAAATGCTATTTTCATATCCAAACTGAATCAAATTTTGACATATATTCATAATGGGGAATTTTGTCAGAGAAGTAATTTAGTTTACATGAATTCATTGCTTTTGTTATTAGTTTAATGTTTTGTATTAGCTGGGAGGGAATTTCAAAGCATTAATAACTATTTGATAGAGTTTGTCATATATGTATGGAGGGTAACATAGATCATAGGAACTATGTGTACAGCTGGACCTCACTACCTGTACTGTAAAATAAAATCGAATGATCAACAATGTATGTTACTGTTACAATACTAGAAATTAACACATGCTGTCCAATCTATATCAGTACTATGTGATATGCCCTCAGGTTGTCCTAGAGATGAAACAATATTAGTGACAAATTAGTCTATGCACCCTTCTTATCTACACTAGGCTAATTTCTGCTAGCCGAGAAGCAGGCACCTGTCAATTTAAAGGGTGTGAAGACTTGCGCACAAAGAAACGTCTCATGCCGGTAATCTGACCTAGTTTCAAGTGAGGTGTAACAGAAGTGTTAGACACCACCGTCGATCCCAGAAAATACACACACAGCTTGCTACCTTCGGTAATTAGACACTAGTGTACAGTCAATACACATAGCTACGGTCAATACCCACAGCACAGTGTACAAACAATACAGCGATGGACATCTCAGGTCTGGATAAAAGATAACAAGGTATCACGTCTCACGAGAAGAAAACTTCACTTGCAAGCAACGGAAAGTTAACTTTCTCAGAACGCGCCACACGGTTTGGGGCGAGTCTTCAATGCCATTAAGTTGTTTATTTTTGTTGGGAACTTGCTAAATATGGTAAAGAGAGAAGTTTAACATTACACACCTTTTCTATCTCTACCTTGCTTAGAATGCAGAGAGCAATATTGACTATTTTTGTTTCACCTTGTTATTTAACCTTTGAAAATAGATGGATATGACACCTACCCCAGATCACTCTCTAAATCATTGTATCTTGTTTCATCCCAATTTGATGCCACAGAGGTTCGATGAATTGACTCCTGGGTCTGCGGTCTGGTTTGAAAGATATCTGGAGGTAACATATTCAACAATTCCCTCTTGCGCTGCAATAGTCTCGACTGGCTAGGGGTGTAACTTCTGGTTGTCCCTTCTACAGAATTAAAGATATAATAATCATAATAATTGAGACTTATATAGTGCCAACTCAGTAGACAAAAGTCAGTCATAGTTATATCATGTTCATCACAACTTTAATCAGATATTAGTCACATTGTGCAAGTTTAAAATAATCAAAATAATTTGCAGATTATTCTTAACAAAAGTTGTGAGTCTTAATTGATATGAGCATTTATAATTTTACGCACTAATGCTACCCTCTCAGTAGTTGATTCAATATGACAACAAATTATTAAACATAAGTTAACTGCTACAATAACCTAGAGTTCTAGTGTTAACCTTTCCTAATGATTAAAAAGAGCCAAAAAATATTTATTGATGTAAAGCAGAGGCAGTAAAACTGAGACCACAAATTAAAACTATTGAAATATCAAGTCTAGGTTGGTACGATATAAATTGCCCTTTCACATTTTACTGTGGCATTATAAATGCTATCCCAGGTCATTGGAGCAGGTCATTAGATGCCTGCAATGGTGTCGAGTAAACTCCTTTGAAGACAATTCATAACAATGCATCACAATCTCGTTTCAATTATAAGCAACTTATTCAGGGACACGTAACTATTCCAATGTGTATTGTTAAGTGGAATGCAAACTTCGATTATAGCTCTCTACAATGGCGTGTTATCTTTCAAATTCCTTTCAAGTCGTTAAGGGAGACAAAATTACAATACTTTCAATTTCGTTTTCTTCATCGTATACTTGGGACAAACCATCTTCTGAGTTTGATAGGTTTAATTGACAATTCACTTTTTTTTTCTGTGGCCTAAGGGAGGAGACTATTGAACTTTTGTTTTGGGAGTGTAAAATTATTTCTGATTTTGTTTTAGATGTTGAGCAACACATTTTTAATAGACAATTTATTTTTTCCAAGTAGGATATTTTTTTCTGCTATCAACTATTATTGAAGCATCCGTTGAATTTTTTAATTTTTCATATCAAATACTATATATTACAGAAGAAAGTAAATTTGGGCATTCCCAACATTAACAAATTTTTGTATAAATTAACATTTCTGTTACAAGTTGAGAAACATTTATATCATGGTAAACATCGAGGACCTCTATCATACAATCTCCGAAGACACTTTTAGTAATTGTGCTATGCTCTTTGAATATTGAATATTTGTAATAAAACAGTTATTTAATGTCATATATATGTTTTTATATAAGTTTGTTATTATGGCAAAAGATTTGACAATAAATGATGGCTAAAAAAATTTTTTAAAAAAGTCTAGGTTGGATGAAATATTTCTAAGAAAGTGATTGAAATAATAATAATAATTATAATAGATATAATAATAATGATTATTATTATTATAATACTAACAATTATTATAATAATTATAATAATAAACATTACAATACTAATTATAATAATAATAATTATAATAATTCTAATAATAATTATAATAATAATAATAATTAAATAATAATCATAACAATAAATGATTTCTGACCTGGTTGAATTCCTTGACATTTCTCAATAGCAGGACCATCCATCTTAAAGGTATGCAATGGTTGCAATCTTGTTTTGTGTGGAAAAAACAAACACAAAAAAGAAAAAACATTGTACAATTGAAAGATAAGGAAAATTATCATTTGAATGTGACAAGTAGGTGCTCTTAATGTCTGAAGTACCACAGAAATATTTGTGTAGAATGAACATTGTGCAGAATTAACATAAGACCTGCCACAAGCTAGAAGATTCCCATGAAAAATGCCTCGCACATCTGAATAATAATGCAATCATATAATTTCTTCCAAAATGATTGTGGTTTGCAACAGGGTTGTTTGCAAACCTTGACAACTGGGTTTTTACTTTCTACCAATACCAGGTTACTTAGTCATAAATAGAACAATGGAATATTAAACATTTGCTCAGCTGTGGCCGGGCATTGCTGCTTTCAGACTCATTATTATTGATGATCTTGTTATACTATTGAAACAATACAATCTTTTGTTCCTAGCCTGCAAAACTTCACATTCATTTTATAGTTACTTACTTTCCTTTAAGAAGCCTGCCACTGGGTTTAACAGAAGTTGTAGAAGATTGTTTTGATATCTGTCTGGTAACATCGTGAATTGCTTTGACTGTCTGAGCTTTCATTTCAAAGCTGGGTGACGAGGCCCTTTCCTGAGAAGAAAGACCGAACTTGTTTAATTTTGTTGTGTTTTTTGGTTCAGAGGAGAAACAGGAAGGGATCGGGTGTTCCTTGTCAAAAGTAAACAGGAAGGGATCGGGTGATCCTTGTCATATGTAAACAGGAAGGGATCCGGTGATCCTTGTCAAAGGTAAACAGGAAGGGATCTGGTGATCCTTGTCATATGTAAACAGGAAGGGATCTGGTGATCCTTGTCATATGTAAACAGGAAGGGATCTGGTGATCCTTGTCAAAGGTAAACAGGAAGGGATCGGGTGATCCTTGTCAAAGGTAAACAGGAAGGGATCGGGTGATCCTTGTCAAAGGTAAACAGGAAGGGATCGGATGATCCTTGTCAAAGGTAAACGGGAAGGGATCCGGTGATCCTTGTCAAAGGTAAACAGGAAGGGATCCGGTGATCCTTGTCAAAGGTAGATGTTACTAGCCATGTAGGATGGAGATACCAATCACGACATGTACTCTGAACTTTCAGACAAACTGGATAATCTAGTTTTCCATTAGTTAAATAAGATTAGATCATAATCTCCACATAATACAATCATTATAGCACTGTAGCAATTACAGTGCTGTAAGATACACTCATGTCTGAGTTATATTCCTTAAACTAAAATTGGATGTTATCAAAAATTTGACGCTGGGTAAAATACAGTGTTTTGGAAACAGATGTTTCTGTTTTTTTGTCTTCTTTCCTTTGTTGATGTTGCTTTAACCCAAGTGAATGAGAAAAGGACATGTACAGTTATATTTTTAGACTAAAATTTGAGGTCATCAAAAACACAAATTGATATTGTGAAATACATTGATCTGAGCCTTTAGTCTTCTATGTGTATGCCTCCATTATTTTGTTGTTAATGTTGTTTATATAATGTACAAGAATCAATAAGAATTGCTAAACCAAAAATCAGGTGTAATTAAACATTTGATGTCATAAAAAATACAGTGTTTTAAACTCGTGCTCTTCTCTGTAATTCTCTGTGTGGAATCTGAGGCACTGTACTATCAATATTATACATTTATGAATAAGTTAATATCAGATTTGTAAATATGTAATATAGATCTGGAAAATGAGTATTTCTCCTACAAGTAAAAACTCCAATAAATTTTGGGACAAGTTTTTGATTCATATTCTGAAAATTTTGGATAAGAACTCTGAAACAAACAAAAATATGATTAATACACTTACATTGACCTTATGGAGGACAGGTTCTCTGCCATGTTTAAATGGCTGAATAACCTGTGAATTTTGTCTCAGTGTTGCAGCTTCCAGGCTAAGTGCTGATGGCAGTGGTGGCAAGTTAGACTTGTCTAGTGGCGGCGTGGCATGTGGCCAGAAACGGTTGTTCAAACTCCATAAGTTTGGTGGACCAGCAAGAAATGCAGGATTTCTGGGTGAGAATTGTAAAAGTTATGCAATAAATAGATTTATTTTAGAAATTGTTTTGACTTGTATTATTAAACTGGGCAGATATTGGCCACTAATCATCAACCAAGGTGTGTATGCTGATAGGTACAGAGTGTGCTTATACAGTAACAATATGTAAATCTAATTACTACAACAAAAGTTTTTCTAAAACATTACAGAATGCATTTTGCAAATGGTTTGTCTGAAGGAGGTGGCGGTGGTGACCAACGAAGGAATATTTTCCTCTGATCGACCGTAGAAGTATTTTCAGATGTTGTAGACAGTTAACAACCATTACTAGCAGTCCAGGTTGAATTTCTATACCACTTTTTCTTTCTTTTTTGAGAAAATGAGCCGTCAGAAACTGGATGCAAAATATTTGGATACTACAAAGTCATCAGTGTTGGTACCAGATATATACTAGAAAGGCTGATAATGGTCACCAGGTTTTAAAACTTCAACAATCATTTCATTGCCAGTGCTGTAAAACTAGTTAATATCCACACTGGAAAATTTCATCATCTATTTATAACAAATCCATAATATTTTCTGGAGATTAATTCGGAAAACCAAAGTCTTCAGGAAAGTACTTTTCACATCTAGCATAAACTAGTGGCCAATACTGATGATCAGTTTTAAGACATGGCAAATAACTGTTTCCACTTCCAGGTGGTTTTGTCTCCAGCAAACCTACATACTAATTTAAGGAGAGCATGTTTGCAATGTCAGCTGTCTGAAATCAATATCACCAGCATTACACTTTTTCCATTGAGTGGAATCAAGGAGTGTTAGCTCAGTGGTTAACGCCGGTGCCTTTCAATCATAAGGTCCTGAGTTTGAGTCACTCCAAGATTAATGTATGTCGTCCAGTTACAGAGTTGTTGACAATTAACAATTCATAATCATGGACGTTAAATATGAATCTAAGAGACTGACTTCGGTCAGCTTGCGGCTTTGATAAGCCAATGATGGCTTCTTCGCGAGTTCCTGCTTGCAGGAGGATCTAAAATACATACACACATACTGCACATACACAATTTGGGATATTGCATCATTTATGCAAAGCGTACTTACTTATGTGTAAAGAAAGAGTTATAATTGTAAAATCCGGCTGAGGGAGTGTTTCTTGGGGTGGACTTTGGGGTTGCTCTCGGTGGACAAGGAGATTGGATGGCTGCGGACCCTTTCCTGGTGGTGGATGTTGACGATGTTGGTGGAGCTGCTTCAAAGTCCTGATACTTCCGTGATGATGGCGGTGGAGGCTTTCTCACAGCTGGTGAAGCAGAAGTTTTTCCATCTATGGTAAATGAAAACCATTACAAGTGATGAGATTTCTAACATTTCATATTAATAGAAAGTTGTTGAAGTATAGCGTTACAACTCCGTTGGCTAGGAATAAAAACCGGAGTTACTGTCAGCATAGTGTGTACGGTAGAATAGCATGTCTATAAGGAACATATTATAAACATTTCATATATGTACAGTACTCTGGTCCAGGGTGAGAACCATGGTATCTGAAATAGAACAGCATGTCTATGAGGTCAATATTATAAACATTTCATATACAGTACTCTGGTCCAGGGTGAGAACCACGGTATCTGAACTACAACACCATGTCTATGAGGAACATATTATAAACATTTCATATATGTACAGTACTCTGGTCCAGGCTGAGAACCATGGTATCTGAACTAGAACAGCATGTCTATGAGGTTAATATTATATACCTTTCATATAGAGTTCTCTTGTCCAGCATTATGAATCTTTATCTTTTAGGACTCACCTACAATCACCTTGTCCATAGGAAGGTTGTCAACGCATAAGAATGGTGCTGGCTGAGATGAGAAAATAGATAGACCAATTATAATGAAGAAGAATATGTACAATTTAGTATTGCACAGGGCATACTACATACAGTACATACATGCACTTTCAAAGGCATGTTTGCTTTTTAAATAGCATACAATAGTGCTATGTTATGAGCTCATCTCATACTATTACAGGTTGCAATGAGGTTATACTCCCAAGCACTAGGTCATCTGAAAACTTGAAATTATCAAGCTGCAGAAATATCTTACTAGGTAGTAAACTGCATATTTTACTGATTTTCACTTGTCTAATTCTATGTAGGCTAATCAATGTGTAGAAATTAATTTAGAGGATATACACAGGAAAGTATTGCAATGAAACTTACAATTTTTAAAAATTTATAGTGTGCTAAACATTTGTGCCAACATTGATGACCACACTAATTACTTAACATAATCACACTTAACTAGTTACATATACTTTACCTCATCACTCCTCCTTGCCCTTGCCCTGGACTGAATGGTAGCTCTGTTGGCATTACTGTCTAAGTCTGTCTGAGAAAGACCCACATCATTTTGAGGCACCACCACAACTGAAGAAGGAACACCATTTGCTAAAGTTGAGCTGTCATTTTCCCTCATCGTTGTCTGGGTTAGTTGACTACCATTCAGCTTGCTATCGGTGTCTTCAAAGCTTTGTGCAGGAAATCCAACCACTGGCTCCCTCCATTTTACTGCAGTGGCAACTCCTTGAATTTGCTTGACATTAAGCCCCGGTGCAATTGTTACTGGTTCCATCATGAAACTACTGTCAAGGTGGCGAAACTATCCTAACTTGGATTTCATTGTTACTTAGGTTCTGGCACCCACAATCTTGTCTTCAGGTACTATATTGTACTATGATTAAGGTCTGTGCATTAAGCCTCAAGCATGACACTATGAGTTTGACAGCTCACGTGCAAGTTAGACTAGGCTGTACAGTAGGTGTGACTGTGAAAACCACCAATTAGATTTGGCATAGGACTCTAGGCTAGGCCCTAGTCTGATGAAACTGAGTGAATAGTTACCGGGACCGTTTAAGACCGACAGTTAGTCCTGCTAGTGTTAGACTTGTTCGTTGTTCGACTCAATCTTACTTCTTGTTCTTAGCTAGGCCTACAGTTGGCTTACCACTGGTCCTGGGCTTTGCCTTGTACCACTTACTCCGTCAACCGTTACTGCAGGCTAACATGGCCACTAGGGAGTAACGTTAGTCCATGCTAACGTTGTACAAATAATATTAATACTAGAACCTATCCATGGCATTACTGTCTATTGGCATTCTTGGGATGATTTCAATGCTCGAAACTTAACAACTAACGTCCGATTCTGCATGTGTATATCTTCCGTTGCATCTACCATATGATTCCGCAGTCGTTAATGTAAATATGTGGTTACATTTCCTACTAAGGAGTAGGCTACTACGGCTTGATCCCTTTCATTTTGCCCGTCATCTGTACCGTAGCAATGTATAGTACTTAGTAGTAGGTTGAAGATCGTCGTACAAGTACATGCATTAGTGATGTGAGAAGTAATACACACGTTAGATTGTTCGTGGATAGTGGGAAAAGTATAGAGCAAGTATTCGGTAACCGGCGGAATAATTCGAACGAGTCCAAAATGTTAACGTAATATTGTAAAGTTACACTGGAAAAGGGTTTAAAATAGAATTAATTATGTTACAAAATTTCGAGAAAAGTAATCACCTAAGCGTTATCATTTGGATGACAGAAAGCTTTTGACCTAACATTTGGACATAATTTAGTAAGTGGAGTAACACCTTAGCAACGGTTACTATAAGACGCTGCGAAAAAGTTTCATATTACTATAGTGCACCACCTGCTTCTGGGACGTCCGTCTGGAAAGGGGTCCCAGACACTGTTAAAGGTATTATATATCATTGAACGCGGATCAATAAGGACGCTTTGTTTGTTTTCCTTTTGTAATGTAATTGTATTTTCCACTCCAATGCAGTTGATAAACACGGTTATTTGCTTGCAACATGACCAGACGATTAACATCATACAGATCAATAGTGCAGAAATATATACATGAAGTCTCGAGAAGGCCAGACAATTGGGACGTTCTTGATTAATCCTTGAAACCTGATAATTTTTTGAATGCTTCTTTGGCCGTCAACATGTGTTTAAAATTTCATGAAAACTGTTTCGTACAAGTGTTATTATCCTCTGTGAAAAAGATTAATTATTAAGAACAAACACATTTTCAGCTGAATTGCCGTGACGGTATTATTCACACTACATTTACAAACTTACCACCAAAGTTGGAAAATTTTCCCAGCATTTTTGTAAAGCAATCATGAACTTCAGCACGGGGCTTTTCCTTAAATTAAGCAAAACACAAGAATTAACTTTCTCCCATCATGATACTTATAGGGAAAGAGAATTATTCAAAACTGAAGTTTCTTTTATCAGGACAATACAGGTAAAAGCCTGCGTTCACATTTTTACACTCATTTTGGTCCACTCAATTGGTCCAACGGGGTCCAAAATGCTAGAGAATAGGCGTATTAAGGAATTTAGGAACCATAGGAAAAGTGAAGTAACAAAATTTCGATGCGGAGGTTAAAGAGGGCTCCCTATGAGAATTTTAATTTTGTAGATACTACAAGGGGCCTAAATTTGATTTTGAAAGTTCACGTCGTACCTTCCAATTTGTAATTATTTTTCCGTCATATATTATGTTATATTGAAATTTTACTCTTTTTATCTCCACATTCTTTTCGTATTTTGGATTTTAATATCGAAATTTCGAAACACCTGCTTTTATTATTTTCATTTCGAATTGCCATCTTGAGATCGCAACTATATTCGATTAAAAACCGATTTGTTGTTTTAGTAAATTTCTACCATATTCATATCATATTACAACTTAAAATTCAAAATTCTGATTTTTCGATTTAAAACTGGACTTAGGAGGAACGTTCTGATATCGAAGTTTGGAATGGTCTTTGTGAAATAACAATGTCAAATGCAAGTGATGAATGTTTCGTCTGAAATTGTCCACTTTATTTGCGAATTAGATCGCCGCAGCGATTTATATAGAAACCGATTCGCGAGATATAAAACTGTAACAGCGCCATCGATATTGAAATTGCACGGAAAGTTACCGATTGTGTAAAAAGAGCGCATTAATTAAAAGCGCCTACTAAATGATCGTTTCCACTTAGTGAATTTCATATTCTGCACACATTATTTGATTGCAACATTCTTCAAAATTATTAACATAATTATCAGGAAATTAAAAAGTGAATGACATCATAGCGTTTGAGTAAAAAATGTCAACGTTTTATTTTACTTCAAATGATGTTATCCACGGAAGCAGTGGGAAGTGGAAGATATTGGTAATCTGAATCAACTTAATTCTATATTGAAGGAACAATACTTAAAGATACAATAATTGCTACAAAATTGCCTCAAAGCTAAATTTTTTCCCAAAAATGTTAGTGCGATGACTTAAACTATTGAAGACGAATTTTAATATCAATCTGCGATGCTTCCTTCTGATTCACATCATATAGACCTTATAAAATTTGAAGTAAATTTCATCAAATTTAGTTTTGCACAGCATGTTAAGGTCACAGGATAATTAATCAATCTCTTCACAACACTGCGTTGATCTCAACGTCTTTGTCAAATACTTAAATAGTCAGAAGGGAAATATATTGAGGTGACTTGGGTGTTTCCTTCAACCACTCAGTTGCGCCGAAGTGGATTAAGCTTGATGTTTTACCCAGCAAACACAAAAACGTTTTTAACACGTTAATAAAACGTTTCGTATTTTGTTTTGATAGCGTTATTTGTGGTGTAATAAATATGTCACGAAAACGTTTTCAGGTTATTATTTCAAAACATTTTTCGTTAAAACATTAATATAACATTAATATAACGTAAATATCTCATAAAAACGTTATGCCGATGTTTTTATTACACCACATTTAACGTTATAAAAACATATTTTAGAGGCTCTTTTAAAAAATGTTATGATAACGTTTTTTGTTTGCTGGGTAGCTGCACTGATTGAGCCCTAGTGGGTCTAATTGAAGAAGGTTTAATGGAAGTCGCGGCATGTCGCTCGATGTAGGCTACGTCTCAGCGGACCTTTCTTGCCGTTAGCTTTGCGAGCGCAAATTTACTTGCCCTACCCGGTGACCAAATAAAAAATCACTCTGCTACTATCCCTTTTCGTTTAGGCCAGTATAAATAGTTCAGGATGGTAACAGAAAAGAAAGCTTCTATTGGTCGCTTTCAAACGCACAATTGAACAATGTTTTCCAACAATACTAAACCCCGGCCATGAACCTTATCAGCCACTTGTTTTCGCAAACTTATTGCATTTATGATTGAAGAGCACACGTCCGGAACATTCGATATATTTTCCTTACCTTATCCATGAGGTTTCTCATTCGTATGCAACTCATGACATCCGTCCGAACATGCAACTTAACACTTATTCAGTACGAAACATGCTGACGAGAGCAGCGCCCTTTGCAGTAATCAATTACATTCTTCCAAACTTTGCGTTCGACATACTAGATGATCCCAAGACTATCACTGGGAGGATGAAATAATACCGTTGTGCTGCCTCGTTAAACTTGAAAGAAAAAATTCCGCGAACCAGTGAAGTAAATGTATTAATTCTCATTTCAGTGTGGAATTGTGGTGTTTTGTAAATATAGTTTGCCAGTTTGGTACTTTTCGAAGCATTGAGAGGGATCATATAGCTCTTAGGGGCTTATTTTTTGCATTCGTTTTTACAAGGAAGTTTTTCTACGAAGAACTTTCGGAAACCGGTGTAAGTGCCTGACCTGGGAATTGCGGTTGTACGCTAGCTTATTATTGTAGACCTAGGCCTAGGTCTAGGCTACGCATAGGTCAAAGTTAGGCTAGAACCTAACCCTCAGTCACATTAACACATTGTGCGCACCTGAGAATTTCAACTTGGAAAACTCATTGTAATGTAATATAATATTTTGTCAATAGCATATACCATAACGCACGCCTACATTTAGGAAGTCTTCATTAAAGTGAGCATGTATGGCTACAGATAATATTAATAAATTAAAATTTAGTGTAGCATATATAGGCCTAACTACTCACTACTCAGTACTACTGTAGTACCAGCCCAAATTACAAGACATATTAGACATAGAGACATTAGACATATGCAAACAATACCTACATAAAAAATATCACATTTCAAATTCAGCCTTTTGTGCTTAGGAAGTTAAATGGTTAAGTATGTGTAGTTGGTTTAGTATGCAGCCACACCGTGGCTATACAGTAGTTGTATGCATTTTCAACCAAATAAACTGGATACATATCTCGGGGAAATTGTGCACCTCGGAGTAGCTGCAGAATACCCCGTGGTTTTTCTGATATCCTTTTTGGTGAAAACAAGATACACGGTACGCAGTCGTAAGTTATATAGAGGGCGTGAGAGTTATTTTGTTTTTTTTGAAATGTTCCAGTACAGTCCATAGCGCTGGACTTAATCATTTCTCTTCACGTTATAATTGTACGGAATTTAAGTCCTTTGCTTTAATTGAGGCCGTTTTAGAAATATCGGATTTCAAATGATTCCTGATGTAGTTTATTTTAATATGTCTTTGATTTGGCTACGTGGTACTTGGACAGAGTATTTTCCGGTGGGGTAATTTAAAAGTATTTACCTATGTGGTCCGATTAGATTTAAAGTTGCTTTTGATTTGGCTACGTGGTTCCTGGTACGTGGAGCGTATTAATTTTTTGGATAGCTACGTGGTACGTGGTGACCACTGATCTACACAGTGGTCGTTACTGTTATTATCGCACACAAGGGAATATGACATGTTTTATAAATGGCTACGTGGTACGCGGTTGGAATGTAAATTTTTTATTGATGGCTACGCGGTACGTAGTGAAATCAGAGTTAATGTAAATCATGTGGTACGCGGTACGTCGTGACTGTTTTTAATTGTACACAATGGAAGTATAATATGTTTAATAAATGGCTACGTGGTACGTGGTTGATCTAAAAAAAAATTAATTGATGGCTACGCGGTACGTAGTAAAGTTACGATCACTGTGGACCAATTGTTGGGAAAACTGATCAACATGCGAATGAAATTTGAGCAAAAAACATTATTTTTTCGAAGTATAAAGAACAAAACATATCCCAGTGAACTATTGGGTTTACGCTTTAAGGAAAGGTTTTAATTGAAGTTTATAAATTTTCTATGAAGGTCTGTGTACCGCGTAGGCTATCTATAAATATTTTTCCACTGCGTACCTCGTAGCCTATCTATAAAAATATTTTAAAGTAGCGGGGTATTCTGCAGTTTAGCCTACACCTCTCTGATTTCTGTTTCAAGAAACTATATTATATTTGTACCCAAATTCCCAAACAAGAACACAGATACATGTGGATCCCATTGAGTTTAAGTCTCTCTTCAATGTTTTGAAGATGGCGATTTCCGCTTAAGCAGATGCACCCAGCTGCTGTAACCTAACTTTGTCATAGTGTAAAGCTGGCCTAAAAACTACTTCCCACATACCTTATAAGGCATAGTACAGTATATAAGGCTATTAATTGGCCTATGTTGCCAGTGATAGCTTGCATGGTATATAGTGTACAGTAGTATCATTTATGAGTAGTGAAACCTCAAGTCTCAGAAAGACTCAGATTACAAACCAGACCAGCAACTTCCACAAATGTCAATCCATGTAGGCATTAATTACATCGTTATATAGTCATATGATTGATGAATTTTGTATACATGCCTCTACTGTAGCACTTCATAGCTGCACATGAACAACTAAACAGATATCTGTGTCTCATGCTCGGACTGTGTGGCAGTGATGATAACCTTAGACTTTACTTTGCATACAAACTGCATTTAACAAAGTATAGTGTGCCACATTTTGTGCACTAGGTTTTATATGCTCAACCATGTATACAAATTGGAAGTACTAGACATTAGTCACATGACCCTTCTTTCTTTTTCTTTTCCTAAACTCAATTTACTTTTGCTTCTTCCACACAGAAATGGGTAAAAGACAGAGTCGCCTAAAGTCAAATAACAGGGGGATACATCAACAGTATGGGTAAGTTGCCAACATATTTGGTAATCTAAACCTAACCATATTTAGTATGTGTTTTAGTCACCTTAAGTGTATTGGTATTCTGACACAAAATATGTTTTCTTCATATTTGTGCTAACAAGCCTAATATTATCCTACCATTGTTAGTGTATGGCACAGTGAAGCCTAACCAACTCGACAGATCCGTGCTTTTGTCTGCAAAAATGTGACAGATTTAATCGTGTATTGTGGATTTGATTTTCTGCATATCAACTCTAGAGGAGTGTTATGAATTTTAATATCGCAAAACTCAGAATGAAGTGTTTACAACTTATTAAGTTTTGTTTATTGTAGTTTTAGCTCTTGTATTCTAATTTCAGATTGGGATCTCGACGTATTTATTGTTAGTCTACTTGGGCTGCTAGTACTGTACTCTACTGTGTAGGGGTTGCCTGCCCATAACCAAGCATTCATGATATCGATGTTCAATCAACTTTTTTCATTGGTTGAGAAATTAATATATGAACACAACATATTTATGAATGCCTTTAGAACACATTACGTGTTTTGTAAGCTTTAACCTTTCCCCTATAATCTTGACATTATATTTTTAAATGATGTTTTTGCTGTATGTTGATAAATGCTCTGTCAACAACCTCCGCACATGAAAAAAAATCTCGTACTTAATGCACTCGCAGATATGGAACCATTTTACACAGTTTAATACCTGGATTCAGACTGGTCATTGATAATACTCAGTTAACAACTTAAACTTGTGAATTGTTTCCAATGATAGCCTTGCTCATATTAAGGTTTGACTAACCCACAAGTCACTTGCCAAAATGTCGAACATAGTGCATAAATTTCCTATTCGCCAAAACTAATATTCTACTTGCCAATGAAGAGTTTGCAACAGTATTTATCATGGCCTGATATGTAGTCTTATACTTAGGATTAAGTCGAATTAAGCTACTGTGGATCTCTGCATTGATATTAGATTTTGTAAGGTACAGTAAAAACAAGGAGGTATGCGTGGCACTGATCCTTTCTAATTAAAAAACATTACGCAAACAAATAATAATTAAAAAAAATCATATTGGTTGCATACATGTGCTACATATGAATTGGAATATATATAATTGTGATGTTTCTACCACGAATTTGATGTCTGCCATGTATATATCTTTCACGATGATAGATTGAGGAGAAAGTGGAGGAAGGCATTGATCAGGCAGAGGGGTCAGTGGGGGTGGCAGAGGGTCAGTGGGGGTGACAGGGTGGCACATTGCTGAGGTGTCACCAATTTGGGAAATGTTCATATATAATTGTAGTGTGGCAGGATTCGAGACAGCTCAAAGGAGCAGAGATCTAACTACATAACTATGTTATGGATGTCGTTGCATTTGCCCTATTTACTGTATACTGTATATTGTAATTAATATGTCACAAAGAACCCAGATGGACTTTGTGTACTGTATTCAACAGTTAAAAGATGTCAGGGAGGGGAAGTGGCATTCGACATCCTCCTCACGACATCTTGAGCAATGGAGATGATAAATAACTGTAGCGAAACAGCTAAAACAATTAAACAAATCATTGCTAATTTGGCAGATATTTTGACCTTTCACCCTCGCCCGATGAATGTTTTGGTTTAGAAGAGTTTTGTTGATTTCTTCTTCTATCCAGGGAGGGTAACGTGTCCAGCCAAGGGAAGCAGCTATTGGTCCATAAAGATGCTATCAAGTATGTCTGTCCTGCGGGTCCAGGATTAGCACTCTCGGGTGGAAGTGATCAGGTAAGTGCATTACAAACTATATAGTTACTGTATGGAGATTAGCACTCTCATGAGAAAGTGTGTTTTTTTAGTGATTCCAACATTATCTCTCATGTGAGGTAGTGATAATATAAGTGTGTTGTATCCCTTTAATGATTCCAATGTTATCTCTCATGTGAGGTGGTTACCATATTAGTGTGTTATATCCCTTCAATGATTCCAGTGTTATTTCTCATATGAGGTAGTTATAATAATAATAATATTTGCTATATAGCGCTTTATACCAGCGATAGGTCTCAAAGCGCTTTACAGACATTATAGTACCCCTGGTCAATGATAACCTGTCCCAGAGACAATCCCTCCAGTCGTCAGCAGTTATATACTGCGCTCAATGACAAGTTACCTTGCAGGTAACTGATCAGATTATTGTGTTATACCTCTTTAATAATTCCAGTGTTATCTCTCATGTGGGGTGGTTACCATATTAGTGTGTTATATCCCTTCAATGATTCCAGTGTTATCTCTCATGTGAGGTAGGGATCATGTAAGTGTGCTATATCCCCTTAATGATTCCAATGTTATCTCTTTATGAGGTGGTTAACATATTAGTGTGTTATATCCCTTCAATGATTCCAGTGTTATCTCTCATGTGAGGTGGTTACCATATTAGTGTGTTATATCCCTTCAATGATTCCAGTGGTATTTCTTATGTGAGGTAGGGAAGTGTGTTATATCCCCTTAATGATTTCAATGTTATCTTTCATGTGAGGTAGTTATCATATTAGTGTGTTATATCCCTTCAATGATTCCAGTGGTATTTCTTATGTGAGGTAGGGATCATGTAAGTGTGCTATATCCCTTTAATGATTCCAGTGTTATCTCTCATGTGAGGAAGTGGTCATATTAGTGTGCTATAGCTCTTTCTATTAATACTAGTGTCATCCCTCATATGAGTAAGTGAGTGTGCTATATCCCTTTAATGATTTCAATGTTATCTCTCATGTGAGGTGGTTACCATATTAGTGTGTTATATCCATCCCTTCAATGATTCCAGTGTTATCTCTCATGTGAGGAAGTGGTCATATTAGTTTGCTATATAGCTCTTTAATATTTATAGTGTTATCTCCATACATGAAGAAGTGATCATGTAAGTGTGTTACACCTAGCTTGAATGATTCCAGTGTTATCTCTTATGTGGGAGTTATCATATTAGTTTGCTATAGCTCTTTAATACTTTAAGTGTTATCTCTCATTTGAGTAAGTGAGTGTGCTACATCCATTTAATAATTCCAGTGTTGTCTCTCATGTGGGGTAGTGATCATTGTAAGTGTGCTGTAACCTTTTCACATTCCCAAGCTGTAAATAATCTGACAGAATGTACATGTACAGTAGTTAGTTGAGAGTCTGTATTCCCTGACAGACATAGTCTATGTCATGTTTGTGGCCATGGTGACTTGTTACAGTCATACATACATACATACATACGTAAAGTCTCCCAATACATACAATAGCATAGACTTCTAGCCATTGTGTGGCTTCAGTGGCCTACAGTACTGTAGGACATGTAATCTCACATCCGTAGTAAAGAAGCTATTAACAATACCTGCTGTCACCTTAAATCTAAGACATCTAACTCAGTGTCATAGCTTTTGCTACATTTTCCGAGATCTTTCATGGTTTAATTTAAGCATAAATCGCAAAATTTCTTTGTATTTATAGAGCATTGCAAACTCACTCTGTGCTAAATTAACTTCCCAGTATAGTAGTGATATATTCTCAGTACACGTACAGTATACCTGTATGCAGTGTTCGATTTTTCCGGTATCGCATCGCAAAATGCGATCCAAAACGACAAACTTGCGAGACGTTTCCAAATCAGCATCGCACAATGTGCCGATTTGTGCGATACAAATTCCTAGTCAGATTTGGGAGCAAACACTCAAACCTTAACTTACGAACTGTCGATCACAATGTAGAAGTTATAATTTATTGAGTTTATACTCAATGTACAACTTATTCACTTGACCGTATAGCGAAAAAAAAAAAAAAAGCCTGAAAAAAAATAATATCCTACCATAGTTAAGTGTAAAGCAAATAGCCTAACCACCTCGGCGGTTACGGATCTCACGTAACTAAAAGGTTCCCTGGCAACGTGCCAAAAAATGTTAACAAACAGGTGTTACACAGGGGATGAGCTCACAGTTGTTGGGAAGGTACCTGGGCAAATTCGCAGCACATGTACCCTGGTACAGTAGTTGGGTATAGGGTTAAACACTGCAGTTGTAAAAATGTACGCATAGTGCACGCTATTCATTGTTAGGCTTGAGGGATTGTCTAGAAACGGGGCTTTGCTGAACGTTGTTTGTTTCATAATATCGGGAGTTTTGTAAGTTGCACTTTTTAAAGATTGAAAGACAGATTAAATCTCTTTTCATTTTATAACATATATAATATAGCTACTTTAACTTGTCATTTTAAAATTTTCATCAGTTTCGTGACAATTTAAATAAAAAGAGTTAGTATTTTGCATCCTCAACTGCGAATTTTTTCATCGCCAGACATCGCAAAAAATGACAACAATTTTCGGGGGCTTTCGCCCCCAGGTTCCCACGAGGGGTTCTACCCCATGACCCCACCATAGCCCTAAGACGGGCCCCTGGACACCACGCCTTTATGCTCGCACGTTACGCGTGCTAGGCAGGCGAACACCGGCGGGAAATCGGCAGTGGGTTCGCGGGAAATTGAACAAGGTTTTCCAACACTGCTGAACTGTGCAGTTACTGTATGCATCATGTTCAAGGTTTTCACGGAGGCTTTTGAGGAAATGAATGGTTAGTACAGTGTATATATGCTGCACTAATGCTGTGTGTAGGCCAAGGTTCACGAAGGTCATTGGTTATATTCGCGCGCCGTAGACGTGTTTTTAGATGTTACGGAGAGTCAGGTTTCCATGGATATTAATTGAAAATGAATCTGAGTTTAACTGACGCTAAAGAAATGGATCGTCTTGGGCAGATTAACAAATCACTGCAAGTATAAATAAGTACAAGTAGCTCTGCTGTTAAAAAGAAAAGTTCAATATCGGCTTGCTGTTATCGGCAATTAGGCAAAATTTTACCGATACCGATATGCTGCCGATATTGCAAATATCGGCCGATACCGATATTGAAAACGATTATCGTAGCAACACTAGTATAAATAATAATAATAAACAAACATTTTCTAGTTAATACATTGATCGCCAACATTTGGTCCGTTTTGTGGTAATTTCAAAACTGCTATTCAATATTGGGGAACTGCTATGCAACCAAAAAATTGTATAGCAATTGTCGAAATTTGTTGCTATGCAATTTTTTGGCCATAAGTCGAACCCTGCCTGTATGTATGATAGATATAGGAAATCTCAGTTTAATTACACACATGCTTTGATACCCTCAAGGTTGCGTCTAATTGATTCTAGATTACGACCCTATTAAATTTCACTGTAACTTTAGAAGTAATCAATAATCAAACAATTATTGTATCTTGCACTGTAATTTCTTTTTGGACTAATTTTTCTCTGCTGATATTTGACATTGGTTGTCGTGTTAAGTATTAACTAAATTTTCAGGTTTAAGAATTACCTTACAATATTGAGGATGGATGGAGGATGGATGGAGGGTTGCAGGCTGTGTTCTCATATTTCCTTGTTGGAATAAGAATAATGGTTGTGACCACAGTCAGGTTTTTTAGCTAGGAAAAGAAAGTACTGGCAGTCTGGTTTGTTACTGTACCAAGGTGTTGAATTTGCGACCTTTGTTAAATGGGTAAAAGAGGAAGGTTTCTCAAAAGATGAATTACTGGACTTTCCCTTTCAAAATGTTGCCTTAGACGTCCCAATTAAAGCAGTGTTTGGTCTACATCACTGACTACCATGATGTTGTTTGTGGAAGCATTTGTTTGTAAGGTAGTTTTGATTGGAGTGGAAACAATCAGTACATCAGTAATTGGCCTTAACCTACCACACTGCCACTACTGAAGTACATGGCCTAGCCTACAGGATCGATCTGGCCTGTCTGTAACCTGGGCTACTTATCAGTTATACTACGTTTTGAACATTTCTTGCCATGAATTGCAGTGCTTTATGGTTAGTGTTAAGTCTGGCTGCAATGATAATTATCATTATCAGACATACTTAGCTCTTTTTAATAAGCCCTTTGTCTCAATGGGTATAATTACTTTCTGATACCCATGGCATGGCATATTAATTTATTACAGTATTATTGGATATGTTATTTGGTAATTTCATATGAATTCATTAAGAATTGAATTTTTTTTCTTCATATGGAAATGACCTTCAATTCAATCGTGAAAGTGCAGAATATGGTAGTGGAAGGTTTAAGCATCAAACATTAGTACACCTTGAAATGTTTAAATGCTGGTTGTACCGACATCTTTGTATCTTATTTGTTAGGGTGGTAATGAATTAAGAAGAATGCTGACATTCGCTAATCCCAGACCGTTTCATTTTTGTCTGTGTCAAACCTTTTTGCAGTTCTTAGATACCATACTGCAAGGGTAGGGTCATATTTGGTTGCTGTGGTAACAGATTTTCATTGTATGGCTGTATCTTGACTGCATTCGTCTCCAGCTGAAATGATGCCATGGTAACAAAAATTGAAGCAGTCACATGCAGCTGCACTTTTACATAGATCATTTTAAGGAACTATATATGATAGGGAACTTGTTATGGGATAAATCTTTCTCTTCTTTTCACTTTAACAATTTCAGGTAAACATCAAACTTGTATAATGAGATAAATCACATTAATTATATTTGACAATTAAATTTGTGGTTGTGTTTGTGATTATCTGAATTTTGGTTTTAGATGAAGATGTCATGAATATTCGGGGAGGGAATAGATTGATTGGAATATATCACAGTACTGTACATCAAAACCACACCACTTACACAGATTTATTGTTGTAATGATGATGTGTGTGGTATGTATGTATGTGAATGTGGATGCTGATTGTGGGGGGGGGGGGGCCGGGGGTGGAAGGTGGGAGGGAGGGAAGGTAGTGGATGCAGTGGGAGTAGCTACTGTAGTACTGGGTCTTACAATTTAAGGGTAATCACCACTTCATTGTTGCCCTGTGTTACCAGTTTATAGTCTACTGAAGGTATTACTGTAGATATACTTTGTATGTTCTCTAAAGGTCATCTACTGTAGCTGTATTGCCCACAAACATGCTAAAAAGTCACAAAGTGATAATTTAATCGGATGCAAAAAGGAACAAGCGATTTGCGGTCACCCTCAAAATATTTCACTTTTATAATGTAACTCACTGCCAGTGAATTCACATAAACTCTATTTATGCTAGTTGCAAACATATTGATTAGCATCATTGCACCAAACAATGCTAGGAAGTCACAAAGTGATCATTCAATCAAGCTTGAAATTGAACGAGCATTTTGGGGTCACCATTAAAACATTTCATGTATATAATGTTACTCACTGCCAGTGAATTCCCATAAAGTCTTTTTATGTTAGTTGCAAACATATATTACAGTATTATATACTGAAAATAAAAGATGATCAGTTATTTCAAACTACCCCAAAATGATTTTTTTTTACTGCCCTTCTCAGCAATTCCCCCCCCCCCCTTTTACATCGGGTTGTATCATTTCAAACTCCTCAATGTCTGGACATTATATGGATGGTCAGAACCGATACTGTAGCTATGAAAGTACGTCCGGTTAATATGTTAGCGACGTTTAGTACATTTGCTCTATTGATGTCCCTAACATTGTACTTCCCTGTTCAGTCTAGCATAATTTACCATTAACCTACTTAGAGGCTAGATAAAATGTACCAATATTGAGGGCAAAGATTAGTTGGGTATTGCGGGCATAAACGTGATTGGCTGGCTTCATGCTACTTTAATTCGTTGTTGAATACTGCAAAAAATTTCTGTAAGAGTCATAGATGCAACATTCAAACATTTATAGTGTAGTTTCTATTAGAACGTACCCTTACTATGCATTTGTTTTTCAGGTCTATGATATTTTTACTTTCTGAAACAAGAACAGTTTTGTTGGGAACTACCGACTATCGGCGAGGTTTTGCGCCGCTTCGTGACTACACGCTGGTTGAATTAGCAATTTACAGTTAATTGCTTGCGTCACTAGCTGATAGCAGTATTACCCAAAATTGATCAAAACAGGATATATAATTTCAAACACGTCTTCGCTTTGTTCATTCAACCATTGCTTATTATAAATTGAGCATATATGATTCCCTTTAAATTTCATTTCTATGGAAGAAGCGTTGATTCTTATCAAACAAATTACCTTGATAGATATATTGAAATGGGAAGTAGAATATATATATATAGTTATTGCTATTCAGCTGCAATATTTTCACACGTAACTGGATATTAGTAACCTTATTGAGAGATTCACAATACATGCTTGCAATCAATTTAATCAATCAGCCTCTCCTAAGTAGTGAAATTAAAATGAAAAGGGCATGAAATGGAATCGCTCATTTTTGGTTCCTTGCTTTTTGCAAAGCAAGGAACCTATGCATTCAACTTGGCGTGTGTGTGTGTGTGTGTGTGTATGGGTGTATGTGTGTGTGTGTGTATGTGACGCTTGGCTTGTGTACACGATATCTCAATAAGGAAATGATGTATCATGATCAAACTTGTTGGGTGGATAGCCAATAGTGAGAGGAAGATCCCTATTGTTTTTGGTGCTCGCAAAGGTCACCAAAGGTCAGTTAGATGCCAAAAACCAATATATTAAAAACAGCAATAACTCCCATTGACAGGGTCCGACATGGTTGATATTTTGGGAGTAGTTGTGAATGGGGTAAGGGATCATTTCCAAACATAACGGTAATGTGATCGAAGGTCAACAAAGGTCAATTAATGATAAAAAACTAGTATTTATGCGATAACTTGAGAACGAAATGTCCGTTAGGGTTGGGAGTTGCTTTAATGTTATCCAATTGTCGACCCGCATCTGGGTGACCCTTGACCTCAATTTGACCTCTGGTGACCTTTACGTGTTTTTGGGGATTTTTACAGTTTTGATGCTATTTTCAGATGTCAAAGGTACCTTCTGGTCATAAATGTCAATAGGTTGACCCCGTGTGACCTTTATGTGCGAAGTTATATCGGGTCAAAGTTTTTCGGTCGGAGTTAGGATGGTTGTACAGACTTGTCGTTTTGTTTTTTGGAATCAGGAGATTAAACTACATCTGAAACCAAGGTCAAAAGGTCAAAGGTCACATTAGAAAAAATGTGCTTATTTTGGGAGGAAACGAGCAAAAAAGAAAATGTTTGGTTTTGATGCTAGATTTGGATATCAAAGGTACCTTCCGATCAAAAATGTCAATTGGTTGACACCCGTGTGACCTTCGTGTGCGAAGTTATATGAGGTCAAAGTTAATTTTCAGACATTTAATGCAACAACTCCCAGTTCCAAGGTGTGACATGGTTGATATTTTTGGACAAGTTGCAAATGGTATAGGGGAATATTTTCAAACTTAACGGTCATGTGATCCGAGGTCACCAAAGGTCAATTAATGTTAAAAAACTAGTATTTTGGGGGTAGAAAATGGGCAAAGAAAAAAATGTTTCAATTTGTATAGTGTGATGCTCTATTTAGGTCTTATCAATCAAAAATGTCAATAAGTTGACCCAAGGTGACCTTTGTATGTTAAGTTATATGAGGTCAAAGTTAATTTTCAGACATTTAGTGTAATAACTCCCAGTGCCAAGGTGTTGCACAGTTGATATTTTGAGACAAGTTGCAAATGGTATAGGGGAATATTTTCAAACTTAACGGTCATGTGATGCGTGGTCACCAAAGGTCAATTAATGATAAAAAACTAGTATTTTTGCGATAACTTGAGAACAAATTGTCCTTTAGGGTTGGGAGTTGCTTCAATGTAATCCAATTGTCGACCCGCATCTGGGTGACCCTTGACCTCAATTTGACCTCTGGTGACCTTTTCGTGTTTTGTGGATTTTTACAGTTTCGATGCTATTTTCAGATGTTAAAGGTACCTTCTGATCATAAATGTCAATGGGTTGACCCCCGTGTGACCTTCGTGTGCGAAGTTATATGAGGTCAAAGTTAATTTTCACACATTTAATGCAATAACTCCCAGTTCCAAGGTGTGACAAAGTTGATTTTTTTGTAGTAGTTGCAAATGGTATAGGGGAATATTTTCAAACTTAACGGTCATGTGATGCAAGGTCACCAAAGGTCAATTAATGATAAAAAACTAGTATTTTTGCGATAACTTGAGAACAAATTGTCCGTTAGGGTTGGGAGTTGCTTCAATGTAATCCAATTGTCGACTCGCATCTGGGTGACCCTTGACCTCAATTTGACCTCTGGTGACCTTTTCGTGTTTTGTGGATTTTTACAGTTTTGATGCTATTTTCAGATGTTAAAGGTACCTTCTGATCATAAATGTCAATGGGTTGACCCCCGTGTGACCTTCGTGTGCGAAGTATGAGGTCAAAGTTAATTTTCACACATTTAATGCAATAACTTCCAGTTCCAAGGTGTGACAAGGTTGATATTTTTGGACAAGTTGCAAATGGTATATGGTCATGCTCTATTTAGGTCTCACCGATCAAAAATGTCAATTGGTTGACCTCCGTGTGACCTTTGTGTGTGAAGTTATGTATACAAGTTCAAAGTTAATTTTTAGACATTTAATGCAATTAAATCTCAATGCCAAGGTGTGACATGGTTGATATTTTGGGACAAGTTGTGAATGGGGTGGTGGAACTTTTTGAAACTTAAAGGTCATGTCATCTGAGGTCACCAATGTTATCATATCTGTTGACACGCTTGTAGGTCTCATATATTTCTTACATTTTCGATGCCATATTTAGATCTCAAAAGTGCCTTTTGAACAAAAATCCGATCACATTTTGTGATCACAAAAGTGTTGGCTATAGTGTTGGTTACTTTATGGGAACATGTAGGACCACAATTACTAGGACTATTTGAGCCCAATCTTGCTTGATAATATTATGTGTATTGTCATATACCCCAAGCAAGGAACCACAGTGCCCTTGGGCTCTTGTTTTGATGTCAATTAGTGTGATGGTTTGCATCATTACACACTACAGTACAGTACCGCAAGCGTTCCATCTTCTTAACTGTTATAGAGCTTAGGATATATGCAAAGATTACCGCCATTTTGTCTAGTCTCCCTAGGTAACCAGCTTTCACTGTGTGATATTTTTTTGGGGTTTTTTTTGACATGAATATTCATTTGATGGCACTAGGGAATACCTTGGTAAACAGTTTCACCTTCAGCAGTTGCAATTGCTATTTGCTCCTGAAGGGGAAGATGAAGATAGAGCTCACATTTGGAATGGTAAAGGTAAAGACACAGATAGGTGAAAATTCTCAAGGTTGTAAAAACATTGACAAACTTTGAGTTTGTGGAATAGAACTGTACATAACATGTAACTATAAGTGCATGGTGATTTTGAAAGCTGTGTTTAGTTTTCAGCATATTTTTTGCATCGAGGCGACTGAGTTATATATTGAACGATGTGTCTGCATTGTAAACATCTTTCAACATTTTTAGTGCTGTACTGTACGTGGTAGTTACACATCTATTGTGGCTGTTCAAAAGGAGTACAATGTATTGCTTAAGGGGTGTGAAGACTCGCGCACAAAGAAACGTCTCATGCCTGTTTCGAATGAGGTGTAACAGAAGTGTTAGACACCACCATCGATCCCAGATAATACACACACAGCTTGCTACCGTCGTTAATAAGACAGTAGTGTACAATCAAGTACATACAGTTACGGCGAATACCCACAACACAGTGTACATTAGCAGCGATGGACATCTCAGGTCTAAAAGATAACACGGTATCACGTTTCATTACTGTCTGCATTTTGTAGCAACAAGAAGAAAACTTCACATGCAAGCAACGGAAAGTTAACGTTTTTTCAGAGGGTGACACACGGTTTGGGGCGAGCCTTCAATGCCTTTTAAATGTCATCAGTAACGCCCTCAAATATGCTAGGAAGTCAGATAATGGTCACCCATACTAAAATTGCAAAAAACATTGATCTGCATAGACTATCCAAGTAATACTGTAGATTATGCAATACCAGAATCTCGATCTATCATATATTGGTCTAGAATATGGTCACCAGATTATGCGAAACTTCAACACAATAAAAATGCCCCCAAAAAAATGTTTTTACTCTCAAAAAAGGAGAAAGGAAAGTATGCAGCTTGTTACCGAAAGTTGTAAAGTATTCAATTTGATGATTTATAATAAGGAAGGAGATATATAACGTAGATACTGTAGCTAATATTTCATACTTTTAACTGGATTATTCATGAAGTCTGGTTATATGTTGCAGTGACATACAAAACCATAATTTGTAAATTTACATTACAAGTTTATTCTCAGTAAATAGTTTCTGGGTTCATTTTTTCAGTTGGGCAAGTTAAAACAGTCTTTGAAAAATGTCATTAAAATTCATCATATAGACTTGTGTGTGAAAAGTGCAGAACTTTGTCAGTACAAGTTGAATTAATCTGCATACAGTATGTACATGTGCAACTGATGCTAGCTTCTGCTTCTTAGCTCTGTGAAGCAAGGATTTATTGAGCCTCACAGGCATCTAGAACCGTGATGCTACAAAAAGGTCAGTGCTTGGTGAGACTCCATAGCTGTCCGGATTTCAAATGTCAACCCAAACCAGAGTTTTGGTTGCATGGTTACTAAACAAAATGGCACTGTAATTACACAGTAGTTTTTAAGCATGATGGGGAGGGGAGGGGGCATTCACAAGATGTAAATTTGCTAGGGACACAGTGGAGGGTTTTAGCCCTGTTTGGGGATCTTTGCAAAGCTTGTTTAGTTTGTTGAAAACTATTGTTCATTGTTCGTTTATTGTTCGCTACAGATCCTCAGCTATGTGTGGATATGCAGTGGATTGGTGTTGTTTGGAAAGTGTTTGTGATGGTCGTGATTGAATTTTCCCAGTTTCTGTGAAAGACTGTTCTTCGTTAATGCAGTTATCGCAGCTTCTATGTAAAGAGATTGCAGTGAGTACTTTTACAGGTCCAGCCTGCCATGCACTGAGGATTAATACTCTATTATTCAAGACCAAGAGTTCCTATGTAAAGTCATTGCAGTGAGTAGTTTTACAGGTCCAGCCTGCCATGCACTGAGGATTAATACTCTATTATTCAAGACCAAGAGTTCCTATGTAAAGTCATTGCAGTGAGTAGTTTACAGGTCCAGCCTGTCATGCACTGAGGAATAATACTCTATTATTCAAGACCAAGAGTTCCTATGTAAAGTCATTGAGTAGTTTTACAGTTCCAGCCTGCCATGCACTGAGGATCAATACTTTATACATCAAGACCAAGAGTTCCTATGTAAAGTTATTGCACTGAGTAGTTTTACAGGTTCAGCCTGTAATGCACTACTGAGGATCAATACTTTATACATCAAGACCAAGAGTTCCTGTTCGATCGAAATGAGAGAAATTTTGTCACATCTGTGCAACTAGTAGATTTATGGAAGATTCTAATGTTGATAAGGACTTCTGATTGGTCAATGCTGACATTGAGAAGAAGAAGAAGTTGCACTGCGTATGAAAGTATCGATTAGGTTTTTTCTGTGTTTAAGTTGTAAATTATATACAAGATTGAGTGTTGGACATGACAAATGGATGTAACGATCCACTGCTTGGTAGGTGTTTACCTGCTGGGCTTCTCTGGAGTGAGGCATCGCAAAAGGTTTCATTAACACCGTTGGTGTTTTCGCTGTCATGTTAGAGTACTGTACAATATGTGCTCTTGGAGCAGTGACTGATACATTGTTGGAGGTTCTGTGAAGGATGTGGCTAAATGGCTTACTCAGAACAGAATCACCCACTTAAATCATAAAAATTTCAACCTTAAAATGGATAACCAATTGCCAGACATTTTTGCCAACCCTTACAAGTATAATTCAAACTCAGGGTTGGAAAACCTTGGGAACCATCCCTAACTAGACTCAAGGGATAAATCCTGGAAAAATGAAAATAAAATAATAATATTTACATAAAGAATAAAAAAGAAAGCAATTTAAGATCTATAGACGTATCATTATGTAGACAAACAATGGAGCAAACTTTACAGAGCATTTGATTTTGTGAATTTTTCATGAAGTCTCACATTTTTGCACTCTTAAAATTATTCACTGTGGAGAATATATTACATAGCTCTAGTCCTCTATTTGGATGTATTTTTTTTTTTAGAGAATATATTACATAAATTTCAATCCTCTACATTTGATATATATGTGTTTGGAGAATACAATACATAAACTTCAGTCCTCTACATTGGATGTATATGTTTGGAGAATACAATACATAAAATTCAGTCCTCTACATTGGATGTATATGTTTGGAGAATACAATACATAAGATTCAGTCCTCTACATTGGATGTATATGTTTGGAGAATACAATACATAAAATTCAGTCCTCTACATCGGATGTATATGTTTGGAGAATACAATACATAAAATTCAGTCCTCTACATCGGATGTATATGTTTGGAGAATACAATACATAAAATTCAGTCCTCTACATCCGATGTACAGTATATGTTTGAAGAATACAATACATAAATTCAGTCCTCTACATTGTACTGTATACTTTACAGTATGTTTGGAGAATACAGTACAATACATAAAATTCAGTCCTCTACATTGGATGTATATATGTTTGAAGAATACAATACATAAATTTCAATCCTCTACATTGGATGTATGTTTGAAGAATACAATACATAAATTTCAGTCCTCTACATTGGATGTATATGTTTGGAGAATACAACATAAATTTCAGTCCTCTACATTGGATTTATATATGTTCACTGTATCTCAGAAATCGTGTAAAGGGTGTACCTGTTGAAGGTCTTTATATTGTTTCAACTTATTTCTCTTTTAATTATATAACTAAATATTTTTTCACCAGTGTTATAGCTGACTCAGATTGTTATTCAACAAATTTACTTAAATTGTGCTTTTACAACTTGATACAGAATTACAGCACTTTCGTGGACAAATTTCATGTCTGAGCTTTGGCGATCAAGTCGATAGTCTTCACTGTTCTTGTTTCTTTTCTTTATGTAGACGATTCTGTCTTTAGTTTTCATTTAAAAGTCATGATTGAGAACCAAGAGCTGTTTCAGTAGACAGACTTAATGCATGTCCAACTTGTGAAGTCAGACAATTAACGATACAAACATTAGGTTAGCAGAAGGCTGTATATATGCAGGCTTCTGTTTGAAATTAACTGAATAAATTTAACAGTGCAGTCTTCAGTGTTGTACTACAGACTTATAGTCGTTGGGAACCTGAAGAGAACCTACTACATGTGCATAACATGGCCTCCCTTGGTTACCATCTGGAAGCTTGAAGCTAAGCTGCATTGTGTATCATGGCAAAATGTTGCCTGTCGATTATTTCATCCTTTGACTCAAGTTTTTACAACTTAGGCGTTTGTAGCTCAGGGTCAGAATTCTGGTGATGTTACCAAATCTCATGTCCGCAAGGAGAGATATGGACAGAGAGAGAGAGAAAGAGAGTGTGCGAGAGAGATATATCTGACTCTGTAAACAAAGTTAATAATCAGAAAAGTTTAATACCTCGCGGTGGCTAAAGCGTCACGGCAACACGGATGTAATTAATTTGAATCCAGGGTGCTAGCAAGGAGTTTGTTTGTCTTAGTCAGTGACAGAACCTTGTGGCGGCGTTTCGAGCCAGGCCGCCGAGAGGGCAAAGCGTTTGATTGAAATAAAATGTGTCTCGACTCTCGAGTTAGAATTCTCATCCACTACTGACTGAAGGGCCGGATTGTTTTAAGACTGGGGTTGTTGTCTTGGCAGAACGGAGATGAGAGATAACTGGAAAGCCTGACGACGGAACAACATTACAAGTTTGTGCTGATCAGATAGAATGAAATTTTTCCAGGTAATTTGAGTAGGCTTGCCTATAGATACTGTTAGTATTAACATTACTCTACACGTCTTGACTCCATGTCAAAAAGGAAAAAAACTGCACCAGCTGTAAAATGACCTGCAGCAAGGTGGAATCAGCATCAAAACTTGAGAGATTACCTCAGCAGACCTATATACCAGACCTATACTCAGGGATGTGCCCACGCTGGGCGGCATTGGGCGGCCCCGCCCAGCCCCAAAAAATTACCGCCCAGCACTGTCTTAAAATTCATGAATCACGCCCAGCACTATTTTCATCTAAAATCCCGACATTCCTAACAATATATTCAACACAGGGTTCGCAGGTTTCTTCCGGGGGTGGAAAAAACCGCGGAATAAACCGCGGTTTATTCCACTCGGAAGAAATAGGTTTCTTCCAGTTTCTTCCGGACAAAATGGAAGAAACTCATTTTTGGGGCAAAAACTGTTGATAAAGTTTCATAACAACCTGCAATGATTTCTAACTATACATGTAATAAATGGACAAGAAGCACTACAGTGTCATCTAGGTAGTCTATATCTAGGTTTGGAGTACATGACCGGCTTACAGCATATACTGTACACAATATAGTACTAGGCTACTAGCATCGGACAATTCAGGGAACAACTATGGGCAAGCAATATTTTGCAGACCAGAATGGTCCTGATTATAGCCTGTAGACTTCTTAGTTGAAAACTAGTTTCTGAGTGGAGGGGCAAGTGTTCCCTGGAAACTAGTGTAGGCCTTCTACAATGCACACTCATTACTATGATTACATTGACCACTATGACCATATTTTGTGGAGATTGTACTCAAGACATGAGGGTTACAGATTCGACTGGAAGTTGTAGTGTGAAATGAGGGCTGGCTCGTGGCCAGCTGTGTTTAATTGTGGATGTTTGATCTTTTTGCTGTTGGGATGACTCCTCCTGTTAACTACAAGTTGTACTGTAAGTTAGGGAGTTGCAGAAATTAAACTGTTGCCTAAATCTAACAGTTCGGCTATTTTCTTGGTGTTCATTGTATTAAATCCTCAGTGCATGGGCCAATCCAGGTTAATCATTCATACAGTATGGCCAGTTATGCAATTCTGGTTGATGGGGGGATCGCGAGATGATAAGTAGTCCTTCAATATTGTGATTTATAAGCAAACATCTTTTGGTGTACAAAAACAACCCAAAATTATAATCAAAACAAAAATATCATATTTTGATGGTTTCAATGGTATGCATTTCAGTCAGATGGTGGTAAACTATTTGTCTCTTTATCATGTATGTGGGCTGTGCTGCTTATAAGCCAATTTTGACAGTTTCTTCCAGTTTCTTCCGGTTTCTTCCAGTTTCTTCCGGAAGAAACTGGAAGAAACCTGGAAGAAACAGGTTTCTTCCAGTTTCTTCCACGTCCCCGGAAGAAATAGGTTTCTTCCGGAAGAAACCGAACCCTGATTCAACATAAATTGGGCCTACTGTAGCCTATGCCAAAATCATACAGACTGATAATGCATCAGTTACGCATGCGAGAAACATTACTTATGGCTCTCATACGGTCCCTTGTAAAACAAAAACAAAAACCTTTGAAACAAAATAATAACTTTTACCAGGTACGAAATATATTTCACTAAAAAAATTTAAAAAATGTAAATTGTTAGCAAAACTAGTACTTGTGTATGTGCTTAAAAAGCTACACAAGTGCCAGCATTTGGCATCTGAGCACCTTCAAAAATCACACACCCCCTCCTCCTTAGACCCCTTCCCCAGGACGGCGATCAGTATACCCGGCACTCAGGAAATCCTGGGCACATCCCTGTATACTGTACTGTACTAGACCAACAGTGCCTGTTTGTGTGAATTAACTTCACAGTACTACAAAAGATTGTGTCCAATGCAACCTGGGCGCAGGCCATGAGCAACCTACTACTGTATACTTTTGACAATTAACCTTACCTGTCCCCGCAAAATTAAAACATTTGTACAACCTGTCTAGAGTGACTAATTATCACACCTAATTTAATACTAGTTGCTTAACTGTACAAGATCAATACCAAAATGCAATTTCTAGAGTGAACACAGCGCTGTACAAGAAAAATAAAATTAAAAAAAAAACAGTGCAAAAAACAAGAACATAAATAGACTATGACATGGAGAAAGAAAACACACATAAAATGAACACCAAATACAAATGATCAACCAAAAAGGTGAGTTTTTAAGATAGGACTTCAAGATTGGAATGGATTTGGCTTCCCTGATGTTTGGTGGGAGATCATTCATAAGCGTGGTGCAGCTATCTGGAAGCTCGATTACTGTTCGTGTCTTTGGAATATAGAGAAAGAGTTTGTCATACAAGGATTGATGTCGATGTTATCGAAATAATAATGACTTCTGAGAGATAATCTGGAGCCAGAGAGTGTAAGCACTTGTACACATAGACGATGATATTGAAATTAATACAAGTCCTGATTGGAAGCCAATGGAGACGTTGCAATGACACTATTGGGATGGTCACGTCCAACTATTAAAGAAGATTAGTCGAACAGTTCTGTTTGGCAGCGTTTAAAGCCGTGTAAGATCGTGTGGATCAGTGGCTCCCAACAACAATATATTATCATAGTCTACTCTGGAGAATATAAGAGACTGGACTGCCACGGTTGCAGCTTGATTCTTCCATAGAACGGCGTATGCGCAGATAATAACTAACGCATGACAATGTTTGAAGATATCTGATCAGCCATAGTCAAACCAGGGTCAAACATTATTCCAAGATTCCTGAGTGATGTTGTTGGTGTCATTTGAACACCACCCAGTTTAAGCGTAATACTGTTGAGACAAGAAATAGATCCCGATGAGCCGGCTAATAGAAAATCAGTTTTTTTTATTGATGGATATGCAATTTATTGGGTAAACTTCCAGTCTTTAATTTGTTTAATACAAGTTTTCAGTTTGCAAAGAGCATCATCACATGCAAAAGGAATTCTAGGATCAAACATCACATACGTTTGCATATCATCTGCATAGATATGGTAGCAGATGTTATTGATGAGCAGTATCTTGCAGACAGGATGCGTATAAATGCTATACCCATGTGGTCCCATCATGGATCCTGCTTGGAAGCCATAGTCCATCGTATGGGGGCACGATGTGATGCAGGAGATGCACACCCTGTCTCTCCGATGATTAAGGTACTGTAGCTGTTAAACCAAGGCAGTGCTGTGTCTGTGACATGAAAATCTTGCTGTAGGCGGTTAACAAATATTGATTGGTCTATATAGCTTAAGTCAAGCATAACTAGAAGAACAGCCTGTTGTTTGAATTGCAGATATGAATTTACCAATTACACATCAGGGATGTGCTCACACTGGGCACTGGGCAGCTGCACCCAGCAGCTCTGAATGCCGCCCAGCACAAGCAGTATTTTAAACATTTCCGCCCGGCACTTTTTTTATGATAATTTTAACAAATTTTACCATAACCAAGTCTGGGAGAATACATGGCACAGAATAGGAAAATAGCACCATCTAAGCATACTTCATGTGCAATATTTGTCCAGTGGGGAGGGGGTACCCCACCCATGAGATCCCTCTCCCAGGGTGTGGATTCTGCCCGGCACTCAAATATTCCTGAGCACATCCCTGCACATAGAAGAGCTGATTTGGTAGAGTGGAAAGGCTTAAAAGCAGACTGGTCTGTTGTAGTCAAGTTATTCTTATACAGGTGCTCATTTAAGTGATCTGCAGCAGCCATTTCAATAATCTTGGCAAGAACCTTAAACTTCACGACGGCCTGTAGTGTTTTAGAGTGCTTTTATCCGGCATCTGTATTTTGAGATATGTTGAGATGATCCCTTTCCTTGAGGGAGGGAGGGAGGGAGGGAGGGAATACACCAGATGAAAAGGAAACATTGATCAACCAAGTCAGAAATGGAGCAAAGCAAGACGAGTGTTCCTTCAACGGCCAGGTCAGGACTGGATCAAGCAAAAGAAGACTTTGTTTTACAATTTCTTTTCACAGAGTAATGACTGCATCATCCTTAACTGGCCTAAAATCAGTCAGCCTACTGTACTAACTTCTGACCAGGGATGACTCTCATGGCTGACCTACTACACTAACATGACTCAGTCACAAGTACATTTCTTTCACTTGCATGATGAATACTAACTAACTCATTTACATCATGATAACGACCATGAGTGCTCGAGTCCAAGCTGTCTCTTGTCTTCTTAACTTTCTCGGTGAAGAAAGACGCAAACCTATTTGTCCGAATTGATATCGAGTCAACTGTAGGGAAAACTTTCGCACCCATAAATTGAGCAACGTGTTGAGAACCATTAAATTGCTTTCTTAATTGGTAGCAAAGAGTTGGACTTTATAGTAGTCCCACTTTACCTCAGGGTTAATCATTTGATCCTCTTCAGCTTTCTGTTCAAGGAAGATCTGTTTATCGACTTCCAGGGCAGATTTTTTCAGCTATTAGTTTTCACAGCACCGCTGGACACAACAATCTTCGTCAATGGATCGTTTCATTATTCCCACGGTAACCGTGGTAAAACAGTCCATATTCTCTCTGACTCAGGACAATATTTGTCCGGAATTTCCGTAACAGACATTCCATAATAACAAACAAAGATCATTGCAGCTCGCATGAATCGACACAGTGTCAACAGTTTATTTTGAAGATCCTGGACAACAACATAAACAGCCATCTTCTGATAGTTTCTGGATGAGCGTTCAATTTCCACAGGCTGTGGTTTCCTGCATTGGAGATCACAGAGAAACAAGGAAATGATCTGACATTTAATTTGTTGCAACACTTTCCAGTCAGTAATTAGATTGTCTTCTGCTCTAGAAAGGAGAAGGCCAATGATATGACCGTTTCCATGTTACAGTAGTTCCGCGATAATCTTCGATGAGTCCAACTTCAGGGATTACTTTCAGGAATTGTTTGACATCAGTTTTTCTTGGGGGGTTGATCAGTTCGTGTGTACATTGAAATCACCAGTTAGCAGTAGTTTACAATTTAATATTGCAATTTCATTGCCAAAAATGCGTCCAACTTTAATAATAAGGAATATTTTGTTTGTAAATTCCATTCTCTATAGAGGGAGGTGGTCTAGATATTGCAATGGGCATAGATATTTTGTTTTCCCCCATAACACATGTATGTTCAAAAGTGTCTGGTTGAAATTCAATGGAGGTATACACATTTAAAAACCTGAGTTACAGAGAATTCCTATTCCTTCACCTTGAGTTCCGGTATCCCTGTTAATAATGATGACAGAGTAGCTGTTGGGGGTTAATGCAAAGACTATAAGAACGTGATCAATCATCTTCTTTTAGCCAGGCTACAGTTGAAATAGTAAATCGAAAATAGTGCTTTCAAGAACATAATCGTGAGTATAGTTTTGTTGCACAGTACGGATCTAGCAGTCCACGAATTAACTGATTGTTGGTTTGGATCAAAAGGTCTCCATTGGCCGAAGGTTAAATAGATTCACACACCGATTTACTGCTCTAGTTGAAAGCAGGAGATGCTCAGAGATATGAACAGGGATTTTAAGAATACTCTGTCTATATCCACCACAAGTTCCCCGCTTTCTAATACGTTTTCTTCAATGCTTTGCTCTTTGGTCCACGCTGGGTTATTATGACTTGGGCAAAGGTCTATTATTTGAGCAAGTTCAATTTAGGTAGGTTGCGGCAAGTTTCCAAATTCAGCTGACAGATTTGATGGTTCTGATCCAATTGTTGACTTGTTTCTAGGTTACGTAAGCAATCACTTGAGAATTAAAGTTCTTCTAGCTTGATATTGATGACCAGTCATCAGGCGTTTGATCTTGTATATATTAGAAGTTGTAATTAGTATTATTGCCAGTAGTAGTTGTATTATTAGTGCCAGTATTAGTAGTAGTAGTATTAGTGCCAGTATTAGTAGTAGTAGTATTAGTGCCAGTATTAGTAGTACAGTAGTAGTATTAGTGCCAGTATTTGTAGTAGTAGTATTAGTGCCAGTAGTAGTATTAGTGCCAGTATTAGTAGTATTTATAGTAGTATTAGTGCCAGCATTAGTAGTAGTATTAGTGCCAGTATTAGTAGTAGTAGTATTAGTTCCAGTATTAGTAGTACAGTAGTAGTAGTATTAGTGCCAGTATTTGTAGTAGTAGTAGTAGTATTAGTGCCAGTATTAGTAGTAGTAGTAGTATTAGTTCCAGTAGTAGTATTAGTGCCAGCATTAGTAGTAGTACTTAGTAGTATTAGTGCCAGTATTAGTAGTAGTAGTACTGTAGTAGTAGTAGTATTAGTGCAAGTATTAGTAGTAGTAGTATTAGTACCAACTTTGACATCCTTGTCAACATAAAAAATATCAACCAAGTAATGTGTAAATGCCTCTGAAGTTGGTGATCTGAGAAGCCCAATCTGATCAGCACAATAATCCAATCATACAGTTAATTATGTTGAATTGGTTAAACAACCTTACACTAAACTACACAACACTGACATGCGGTCTGTGAGGGCGACCTGTATAGTCGCCATGGATACTCATTACATACAGTTTATCAAGCTGTGTGGTGGTTTACTTATATTGCCAGGGTTTTAACAGAGCAGCACACAACCCTAAATTTCTTGGTTTTGTGTGGCCCTGTTTACATTTAGACCTCGAGCACTGTTTCCAACCTCTCGCTCAGTCATGTTACAGTGTTACACTGTGGTGTTATGCCGTGTTACACTGTTGTATTAAGTCGTGTTACAGTGTTACAACCAAAGTCAGACTAGGATTGATGGAGGATCAGGTCTGCACCCTCTGTTATACATGTAATGTAAATGCAACTCAGGGATTGAGCCAGTAACCGTGGTGATCTTTAACTTTTGATTCTTGTTTGTTATGTGCATAATTAATGACACCTTTAATACTAGTAGGCATAAGTAGCAGCAATGCCTATTGTTTCACGTTTTTACTTCTGATAAAGAAACCCCAACTCCCTGTCTGTTGATCAAGAGGGCAGGGTGTGATACCTAGCACAGGGTCTTATGTAAATGAGCAGTGGTTTGAAATCAATTTAATGGTTATAACAGCAAGCATTTGTTGTTGTAAATGAACCATTTAGTGATTGACATTTGACCAGATTTTTATATTGCTGGGAACTGTAGTGATGCTCATATATATGGTATGAATCACTCAGTTTGGTCACATGGTGTGAATCTATCACCATGGTCACATGGTGTGAATCTTTGCTTTATTATTGGTTACTTTTATGATTTGGTTAAAAGTTAGTTATGTGTCTTCATGAAAAATGTATGTAGAAAAACCAGAGTGATTTGAGCACATATTTGTTAACATAAATTGTTAACATCCAAACAGTAAAACTAATAGAACATATTCTTGCAATATGCCACAGTGATTGGATGTGTTCACATTCCATTCCATACAGAACCATCTACGCAGTGATTGCATCAGTGTGTGTTTACGTATATTATAGTATGTATGACACCTTTTTGGAATTCATCAGGTGTAGATTGCCATTATTACATTTTGGGCTAATGAATTGGAACAAAGATTTCTACATAAAACAAAATCCTATTTTTATTTCATAGAGATGCTTCGTTGATGCAGTCGTAGCATGCAACTTGGATGCAATTTTGTAAAATGGACCCAGCCTAGCCTACTGTAGATTTATCATAAGGTGCAGTGGACAGACCTCTTGTGCATAGATATTGTAGTGTGCCTAGCAAGCCTAAATGTATCACTCAGTGTACATATAGCAAACATATTTGTTGCTTAGCCTATCTGATTTATCATTAGCACACGGTGAAGAATGATAAGAATGATTTAAACAACATCTTTTTGAAAGTTCTTGCTTATGAGCAGTAAATTTTGCTGTGTTTTTTACTCGTTGTAAGTGTCTTTTGCACAGTCTTGTGTCATAGCACCTTAGTGCAAATTTACTTTTGGATTTTGGTGCTTTATCAATTTCAGGATTGAAAGAATTTAATATAGTTCTAGTACACAGTAGATGAGTAGTTTGTGCATTGAACCTATATTGTGCTAGATAGCATATATAACATAGAGTTATCATGAGTGCAGCGAAAATAGAATTGTGCTCAGCAGAGATTTATAATTTGCCGACCGTGTGTACATTACTATGCTTTAATACAGCCAACCGTAGATGTACATAGCTTGTCCCAGTGTTTTACTACTCTGCCAACATATATCTCTCATCAATGTCTTACAATTTATATAGAGTTGAAGCATGTTCAGTGTCTAAGTTATGCTCAACATTGACTATCGGATTTGTAAACGCAATCAACGCTCTATATGGCTCGATGCGTACAGGCTTTTAGTGATGTCGGCTTCCTACAGGCTCAGTGTACCCATGAGAGTAAACGATGCCAGCGTCTCGGCTGATTGTGATAGCAGCTAATCTTTCTTCAAACAGACCATGCGAGAAGGCAACATGATTAATTTTTATCTGAGATGTCACCTAAAGACAGTTATGTGATTGGTAATACAGTCCCTGTCAAACTTTCTTTTCTCTTTGTAGTTAGGTTAAGACTTAAAGCATATATTTGTCAGCGATTGCCATCAGCGATTCTGATATTTTTTTATGTTCAGTCTGTCTGAGCACTACTTTGTGAGGGCTTTATAAATGATAGAAGAAGTACTTTAAAATGTCTCAGTAAAAAGTTAAGGTGGCAGGGGGAGGGTGCGGGGGGTCAAAATATGCGGCCAATGCTGACGAATTTTGAAAGCAGCCGGGGCAAGCACTGTAGGGTTCATGGCTGTTACAATATATATGGGTAGGATTTTAACTTAACTGTTAAGTCCTGTGAGTCTGTGTATGTAGAACATGCAGTATTAACATGCTTAATGTCTCACACGTTACTTATCTAATCTGTCAGACAGAGTAGAAATTAAGCAAATTTGTCAATGAGATCCCCACATTTTAACGATACCATTGCCTTTCTACAGTATGGTGTTTAACTGAGAAATACTCTGCTCCTTGCTTACCTGTCTCTTTACAACCTCAGCACTCTCAACTGGTCTCTTTAAAGTTTGGTTTGTCCTTGAGATTCTGTCTAAATGTTAAAGTTGTCTAGGGAAGAAAATTTCAAAAGAAAATAAAACCTGCAAGCAATATGTAAAAGAGTCTACTGGGTCACCAAGATATGAACTTCATCAATAAATAATAATAATAATAATAATCAGCAGTTATTTTTACAACGCTTAAGCGACCACAAATGTGGGAGAAACCCCAGAAAGTGCTTATGGATTACAACTTACACATTGTGAAAATGGTTTAACCCATTTTTTTTTTGGCCACCAAACACAGGTTTTTCTGGTTTTAATATATGAATGTCACAAGAGATGTTTAAACTTTTGGTGAAGTCCGAACACTATTTTTCCAAAAAAACCCATCAACATTGAGAACTCTAGCTACAGTTAGCCTAACCATTTTAACTTGTTGTTTGCAAAATCCAGGGAGTTGTTGGTCAAATAAAGGCTGACCCCCTGTTGTTACCATCGTCACTCGAGTGACTTCATTGTCTGTGCAGTCTAGTAAAATCTGAAAAATATCTTAATCTGAGTAAATAGCTGTACTTACTATACCTGTGGAGCATTCCACTACTACAGTAGGTTGAACCTGATGAAAAGTAAATTATCTAGTGTGCTTTCACACAAACCTGTCTCCTCACTACAAATGCACCATGATATCCCAAAATGTTACAACGGTTGTGAGTGGACGGGTAAGCTTGTTGCTATGGTAAGTATGCAATGCAGGGGTGCATTGTGAAATTAATGGTTATTAAATTAGAAATGAATTCATCTTTTGTAAAGTGTGATATAGAGTTATTTATAGAGCTGGAAAATATCTATGAAATTTGATGCCAAAAAAAACGTTACTTCAATGAAGCCCAAGGCATTCTCTGTGCAGGTATTTATAATCTGGCAATTGTCTGTGGTAAAATGGAAAGGAAGATGACAAGCACTTGCATTTACCTTTAACTACGATGGAATCTCGACTTGGTCGTTTCACATTTCAAATCTACAATATTCCTTGATTAAAAATGCATGCATAAGCAATACCCAGATATATATCTCCTGGCCATCGAGAAGGTTGTGTTTCCATCGATAACTTTTGTACTGTAACAGTGAGCTTTACGCTCAGTTTATACACTTTATTCATCGCTTTTATTTGATTTACCAATTTCCAACGCTGCCTCTGTGAGTGTTTTCTTACCAGCAAAACGTCTAGAATTTCCGGATCTTCGTTGAATACTAGAGCGTTGATCCTGCCGAGGACAGGATAGCAAGAAATCGCAGATCGAAGGACGACCAAGAGACCCAATGGCGGTATGGCTAAACAGACAAAACAAATCAAATAGAAGAAGTGGAATCAAACAAAAATGTTCGGCTGCACACATTCAATCATGGAAATTCTATCTAAATTCTCCTGGACATGAAATCTTAGAATTATTACAATGCTTGCCGGGATCGCAAATGGGTTTTTTATTGTCACCTCAAGGTACATGTCAACATTTCTAACTTTATCATTGATGGGGTCTTTTGCAGCATAATTTGTAGTTGGCTCAAAGGAAGACAAGATGTGAAAAGTTTAAAAAAAGGGGGGGGGGGGGAAGAAATGGGGTAGAAGCTTGTGTGCTTTCTAAGCCTTAAGGTTCCAAGCTTAAATTTCATGGAGCTTAGTTGACTTAAAGAAATATATCTGGTGTGCAAAGTTACATGCAGTCAAATCTATTGATATCATTTGGTTTGAATCTCATTATTTGACCATTTAATTTTGAAGGGTCAAAGATGAGACAAAAACTGTTTTGCAGTTTGTTAGAGAGAAAAAACTGCAGTAGCTGCAGCACATTCTGCAGCAAGGCTGAAACAATATCAAACAATAGAGATAACTGTACATCTGCTGATCAGCAGCACTGCCTATTGTGTGATACAGCAATACCTATTGTGTGAAATGACAGTGCCTATTATGTGAAAAGACAGTGCCTAGTGCTTATTGTGTGAATTGACAGTGCCTATTGTGTGAATAGACAATGCCTATTGTGTGAAACGACAGTGCCAATTGTGTGAAATGACAGTTCCTATTGTGCGAAACATCAGTGCCTATTGTGTGAATTGACAGTGCCTATTGTGTGAATTGACAGTGCCCATTGTGTGAAATGACAGTGCCTATTGTGTGAAACGACAGTGCCTATTGTGTGAATTGACAGTGCCTATTGTGTGAATTGACAGTGCCCATTGTATGAAATGACAGTGCATATTGTGTGAATTGACAGTGCCCATTGTGTGAATTGACAGTGCCTATTGTGTGAATTGACAGTGCCCATTGTGTGAAATGACAGTGCCTATTGTGTGAAACGACAGTGCCTATTGTGTGAATTGACAGTGCCTATTGTGTGAATTGACAGTGCCCATTGTATGAAATGACAGTGCATATTGTGTGAATTGACAGTGCCTATTGTGTGAATTGACAGTGCCCATTGTGTGAAACGACAGTGCCTATTGTGAGAAACAACAGTGCCTATTGTGTGAAACAACAGTGCCTATTTTGTGAATTGACAGTGCCTATTGTGTGAAACAACAGTGTTTATTGTGTGAATTGACTATGCCTATTGTGTGAAACAACAGTGCCTATTGTGTGAAGCCTATTTTGTGAAGCCTATTGTGTGGTACTGCAGCACAATAGATTATGTCCTCAGCAGCCTGTCTGCCACAGCATGCTGTAGTCTCCTCAGTGTCTTATTTTTTTGACCGAGCACCTTTACAGACTGATTATCTATTGCAGATGCCTGAACATGTCAATGTGTAAAAGTTAGAGGTGCTGACATTTCAATCTTAGAGGGAACCTCTTCAGAGGGGAACTGACAATATGCTTTCTGTCTGTTTCTTGTCAGTTTGACCCCGTGAGAAGTTCTTGCTCGGATTGAAACAAAGACTTGAACAAACTTCATACTGTTTACCCATAACTTGGCTACAGAGAGAAAGGGCACTTAAAGTTTACTTTTCAGAAAATTTCGCGACGCCTTTACTTCTCTTTCGGAACATCTTACTTCACTGAGAGATGCCTTCTCTTAGTCAAATACTGTATGTTATTGAAATTAATTTATGGACAATATTTTAGTAGAACGTGCATATATATTGCATACATGAATATTTAATTTGGTTTAATGGATGCAAAAGTGAGAATGTCAAAATACAGTGCCTAGGTAATTAATTGATTAATTAAGTTAGGTGTCACCATCGAATGACTACTGTAAGTGCGGGAAGCAGGTGGAGATACATGGATGGCTGATTAAATATAAATTCATTTATCCAGGGCCTGCAGTCTTACCTCATAGGGTAGTTGGTTGATGTTGACAATACCACTGTGACAGAATAACTGTTTGTGCATACGAATATATATGGTGAATTCAATGTGAGATTACAGGTTGCAGTAAATTAGGTTGGGGTGAGGGGGATGGGTGAGTTTCCCCTCTTACCACATCTATGTATGTATTCACACCAGACTGTGATTAATACAGTATTTAAAAATAGTCAAACCTTGATTATTTGGACTGGGGGTTGTCAAAAAATGGGAAGTCGTAAAAATCAAGTTTACATAACAAGACCTATATTTTGCATATATATGGGCGCTTTGACACTAGATCCAGATCAGATCTCGACGTAGGGATCTGATGCTGACGTCGAGGTCACGGCTGTAGTGTAAATGCAGTTCAGATCTGGATCTGATCCTCCTTTCTTGATGAGCATGGGCATTGACCAGGATCTGATCCGGACGTCGAGATCAGCAACATTATATACACTCCCATATCAACAGTGGCCCGAGATATCTGGTGACCTCATTACGTCACACGAATGCATTCTGGCTACAATTGCAGTAGTTATATACTTGTTTTATGGTCACCCCTCAATGATGAAATTTGTAATTATCCTTTCTGACACTCTGCTACTCAAATGCTGGATCTCGTGATCTGGAAGGGTCGACATGTTAACATTTTGTGGGGTTCTCGCCAGGAGCTACGCACAGACGCTCTTTTGTGTGTAAATGTTGATAAACCATGTCAGTGCTTCTGTTAATTTGCTCTCCACTTACTTGTCTCCTCACCACCTCAGCACTCTAGTTCTGCGGTGTGTATAGTGACTGGGTAACCTTATAACACTGTGCACCCTCTATGATACTAAAGTAAATATCATGTGTACATGTCGCGACAAAATTGATGAACATTGCATGTTGAATCTTGTTTTGTAACAGGACCAATCTGGGGCATGTTTTGACACATGTACAGTAAATAATAAAAATTGCTAAATTTAGTGGACGGAAAGTTTGAAGTACCCTCATAAAACTCATTTTTAATCATGGGTTTGAAAGTTTACATGGAATAAGTTTACATGGTATTCATAATGTCATGTCGGTATTTGTATTAGTGTGTTCACACTTAATTATTCTTTACATTTATTCATATTCTGTTGCAGTGTGTTTTTCAAATTTTTTTGGTGAAAATTCGGGCAATATGCTGAGAATTTTTCGGGCAGGTACTGAAAGCAGAATAATTGCAATGTGTTTTTCAATGGTTAAACTGATATTATTACTACCGTTATTATTGTAACGACTTCCCCAATAATTATAACCAATATGGAAGGGTAATAACAGGGAAAATATAACCAAAATTTTTCACGCGCTCCGCACACGTTCAACATATTCATGTGTATATCATATAGGCATTTATTGGTTATTTGCATGTGATGTAATAAACGATGAACGCCTATATGATATGCACATTAAGATGTTGAATGCGCGCGGGGCAAGCGAAAAATTTTGGTTATATTTTTCGGGCAAGTCGTTACAGCCCCCCCCCCCAATCAAATTAGGCTCCTACGCCTATGAATGGATGAAGTGAGGAATACATATGATATATATGTACATCAATTTGGGAACCTTGTAACTTACAGATTAAAACAGTGACTGTGCACTTAGAACAAGAACAAGAAATAGCAATTGAAATACATGAACAGTCATATAAAAGAAATATTCTTATTTTACACGATAGAATGATAGTGGTAAGGTTGTGAGGAGACAGGTTAGCTTGTCACTCGTAAATAATCAACCCTGTAAGTTTTGGATTTTTCTACTCTTCCTATACAAGTCTACAACATACTGTATGTACTTTACCCATCAACCTAATGAAACCCTTAACCCCCCGCCCCCACATCCCTCCTCCACCTAACAAATGTTACTCGTTCCTGCCACTGGTTCCTGGATAATCCTGGTCTACGCAGGCCTAGTCTATCGGCCTGAGGCTTAAGTCTTACCTTTAGTGACTAGTCTTATGCTGGCGTCACACTGTCCCGAAGTTGACATCAGATGGACACACGATAAAGAAAATGTTCAAATTCGGCTCTGATCGTAAAAACATCGGGCCATTCGTGAGGGCATCTTAAGCCATCGTATGACCTCCGGTGGAGTTTTTCAGGCTCCGGCAGCAACTTCGTGAGTGGTGGCAAAATCTTTGGCATGCCAAAAAATTGCCCGAAGACCTTGCGAAGGTTCATTTTCGTGTTGAATTCGTGTGTCCATTTTGCCCTTCGTTCGGCCATCGTGAGGGCATCTTATCAAATCGTGTCATCTTCTTTTTTACTTCGTGTGATCATCGGTGCTATCGGGCATTTTCGCCTCACGAAGACAATACGAAGGAAACAAGAAGCTGCCCGATTGTCTTATGAAGGTAACACGAATACGTGAAGCCCTCGCAATGCCGTCGAGTAACCATCGTATTATAGTACGATGACATCGAGATGGGACCACGGTGTCGGCGAAGACAGCCGAATTTGTGAACCTCAAGCATTTCCCAGGTGTCATGGTAACGTGGACATATAAAGGCCAGCCTCAAAGAATCTTCCTCAGTCAGTCCTAAGCAACTCTACAGAGTAGAGGCATGTGTAACTCCCAAAGCTACAATCACAATCCCAACTAACCACAATTCAGTTCCTGCAGAATGGCATACTTTGGTGATGAGACAACCAGGAAAAAGAAAGCAGCAGCATTGCTTGTTTTGATGTACCTCAGAGAACATGATGAGCACTTCTTACAGGCCCAGCACCTCCTCTTACAATAACAAAGCATTATTTGATTTCACTTTGTCATTTCTTGCTATTTGCCTTTCTAGCATTCGACAATGTACTTATCAATACGTAGTCGTGTAGCCATCGTGTGGCCTTCGTGTGGCATTCGTGTGTCCTGCGGGTAAACTACTTAATTAGAAATGCACATCTTCGTGTTGCCTTCGTGTGTGGTTCGGGTGCCATCGTGTGACATTCTGTAGGCATCGTACTTGCTTCGGCTGTTGATTGGCTGTTGACCAAGTTCGGGGCTATCTTCGTGCGAAATTCAAAATTCCATATTCGTATGGCCATCTGGTGTCAATTTCGCGACAGTGTGACGCCTGCATTACGGAGATCGGCAAATGTTGGACAAAACTGTAGTGTAGAGTTATAGCCATGTTATGTGACTATAACACTGTTCATGATATTAATGTTGGGTTGTGGGAATTCTCTGGTAGTGAACAATGATGTCCAAATTCGTTTCCGATCATTCCCAGAGACAGAGGGTAAGCCCAGGGTATACTCACATACATTGCAGCAACATAAATGAACATGCGGTATTCCCACATGCACAGTATACGTACAGTAGCACCACTGCATAGACATTGTACTCCAGCTAGCTTGTCATACGTTCGTGAGCATGGTCGCTGCCACCAGGGTCTGTACTCTGTACTATATCAAGTACACAGTACTGTACATACCCTATTAGTGCATGCATAGCAGCTGAAGTGTAGGATTCTCCCCTCATTACGGAAAAAAAAAAAAAAAAATGTGATTTGTGTCTTACGTTGTTTCTAATATGAAGTGATGGCGATACCATCAAGCTACTGTAATTGTGTTCTGGGCTGATTTTTATTTTAAAGAATAGGGATTTTCCAAGTTTTGTTCGAAGTGTTGAACACATACGGCAAATAAGCTAGTCGTCAGTCGGACAACCTAAGCAGGGATTTAGGTTTCCCGAAGTGATTTTTGGTAGTCTCCGACGATCGGACGACCATTAAATTTGAGCCTGTAAATGTAAATATATTATAACAAATAAAATTATTAAAATGTGCCTGAAAACTTGTGCTTCCATTACACACAGTTACTGTACATTATAGAAGCTATATTCACAACGATCTCTTTTCCAATCTTGTCCAAGTTTTCTACCTGAATGTGAATGTACAAATTTTGAGAAAAGTTCCCTCAAGAAATTAGTAATAAATTTCTTGGTCGTAAAAGCCGATAAAAGATCTCTTGATCGATCAAAGTAATTGGTTTTGCTGTGCGGGATGTATTTTATTTACCAGGAATGTCACATGTACTTATCAGCTAATTTTCCACAAAAAAAGGGGAAAAAAAGAGATAAAAGAGACAAATATTTTACTACTGTATATTAGATAGTATATACAGCTGCCATTTGAATGTAACGGCTTTGTACTGGAATATGGTCTACTTCCGTGGTACCATATTTGTGGTTCAATATGTCTGATTCATTTCTGATAATTAATAATCTTTAAGGAACAGTTATGTTCATTCCTGTTACTGCATGCATGTGAGTATACCATTTTTTGGGGGTGCTAAATCCTAGTAGTAAGGTTTAAAGTATATATTTCTTATTAGAGGTTGGTGATACTTTGTATTGAGACAGACAGTGACTGTGTAAAAGTAAGAGGGCCTGAGGTTTCGATCCTAGCAGGATCTTCTTCAGAGGCTGAATGACGAGTGACAGTATACAGAAGGGACAAAAACATACAGACAGACAGAAGGGACAAATACAGACAGACAGAAGGGACAAATACAAACAGACAGAAGGGACAAATCCAAACAGACAGACAGAAGGGACAAATCCAAACAGACAGACAGAAGGGACAAATACAGACAGACAGAAGGGACAAATACAGACAGACAGAAGGGACAAATCCAAACAGACAGACAGAAGGAACAAATACAAACAGACAGACAGAAGGAACAAATACAAACAAACACAGAAGGAACAAATACAAACAGACAGACAGAAGGGACAAATCCAAACAGACAGACAGAAGGGACAAATACAAACAGACAGACAGGAGGGACAAATACAAACAGACAGACAGGAGGGACAAATACAATCAGACAGAAGGGACAAATACAAACAGACAGACAGGAGGGACAAATACAATCAGACAGAAGGGACAAATACAAACAGACAGACAGAAGGGACAAATACAAGCAGACAGACAGAAGGAACAAATGCAAACAGACAGAAGGGACAAATCCAAACAGACAGAAGGGACAAATACAAATAGACAGACAGGAGGGACAAATACAATCAGACAAGGGACAAATACAAACAGACAGACACAAGGGACAAATACAGACAGACAGAAGGGACAAATACAAACAGACAGAGACACACTGCCGGAATTACATTACAAACAATAAATTACAGCTCTGTACAATACCTGTGCATCAGCATGCGCATACAATGTATCCCTTGACTTGCTCGTTACCTTTTGGTACAGCTAGATGACAGTGCAAAAACTCGGTTGCTATGGATCAATTTAAATGATGCTTAGCAATCATCTGTCTTCCTTTTCTCTTTTTTGCCATTAACAGCAAACAGCCAGAAGCTGCTGCTGTCAAATGCAAATTATGTACAACTTAAATGTGCTTTACAGAAGTTGTGGTGAATTTTACTTAGACTTTTTGAGAGTACAGTAAGGTATCTTGCAGGGACAGTGCTCCACATATTGTAGAGGCGTTGTTTACTTGTTATAAGCTGCACATAATTACAAAATCTGTGTGTAGGAAAAATTGCGTCCACTTTCTGACGTTCTTTAACCTGTCTGTTTCTAGGCAACACATATTGCATCAAATAGGTGATCACTAAATTGTACAGTAATTAAGCAATATGATTTAATGAACTATTGTAAATTATCTAAATGTAAATGTTTACCTATAGATAGGCGTAGTAACCATTGTTTAGTACGTATTTTATATTTACCTTATGGTGTCTGTGTAGTCGTTCATAAGACCAAACTATGTATTAATTTGAGACCACCTTTTTCTCTTAAATCTAGAATTAAAATTAGTAGTGCCAGAAAAAGTGCAGGAAAGTTAGCAGTTCTAAGACTTCATTGTGTTGATTGGAGTGTATAAATATATGGACAGGGTATTCAGCAGGTACAGTATACAGTATATCAATAAAATGTACATAAATATCCTGATTCATTGATTTACATGATTGTTTGATTGAGTTCTGTACCGTTCTTTAACCACACAAGTTAGTTTGTGGATTGACCCATGCAAGCTTCAAAACATATTGATTGTTACCAATCACAAATGACCACAATTATTGATTGATTGAAAAGTATAATTTATACAAATTCTGCAAAAGGTTAATATTTACTGCGCTTGTCACGACTCTACTACTGCACCTGCCAGTCTACCTAGTAGCCTAATAACTGGTAATATGGTAGCATTGCACCCTCCTTGACCTCCTCCGGGTCAACCCATCAGAGAAGGTATAAAACTCAAAAGTAGAATTTTTTGAAAGCTAATGTACCTGTCGTTTGTTAAGAAAGTGTAACATCTTAACTGGAAGTGTTCTAATGATGTTTCCGACTCATTGCTATGATGCATTTCTAATTAATTTTAGCGGTTTTGAGATTTATGTGGAGGTGTGATGAGTGAGGTAAGAGTGATTGTTTCCAGCCAATCAAAGCTAGTCAAGCTATACAAAGGCATCTGTGCAATGACACCTCTACATGTAAACAATCGGAATCTGCTTTGAATGACAAAGATTAAAAGTGTTTATATAGATCTACTAGAAAAAAAAAGATTAATGGGCCTATTATTAACAAGTTGTGTTTGCTAGAGCAGTTTAAATGCCAGATACTATAAATAAATATCGTAGTTTATGCTAAACTGTCCTAATTAATTACCAGGATGGATACTAAGAAAACAATTCATCTGTAATTATCAAGTAATATATACGTACAATATCCGCTACAGTAAGTCTAAATACCTTGTATGATTGTATCTGGAGGATAGTACAGAATAGTATCTGGAAGAAGCCTCAGGCTATGGCCGACTATGATAAGTAAACTTGGACAAGCTTGATTTTCTGCCAGGCTGAACTGATAGACTGAGGGCGCCAAACTTGAATACAATGCAAATGCCATAGTACATATCTTGAATTTAGTTTCTATTGTCTAGAAAACTAAAATGTGCCAAAAATAGAATCATTGCTTGAAACAACATAATGTGAGACTACTTGATATTTTCAATTCCTTGCTGAAGGCCAAATGAATCTTAATGGGATAGTAACAATAACACAGTGTTAGACACAATACAATGAGAGTGATGCAGTAGTGAGGAGATAGGTAAGCTCGTCACTTGTATCCTTGCTGAAGGCCAAATGAATCTAAATGGGATAGTAACAATAACACAGTGTTAGACACAATACAATGAGAGTGATGCAGTAGTGAGGAGATAGGTACAGTAAGCTTGTCACTGGTAAATATCCAAACCCAATAAGTTTTGGAATAAGTTCAGCTCTTGACACATTAACTAGACAAGTCTGCTATGGATAGGGTTCTGCTGTAGCAAACATGCATACATATATATAAATTGCAGTTCACCCAATTTCCAAGAGCTTTAATCACTCAATTACAAAGCAAATAAATGTTTCCCAATCTATTACATGTATTCTTGGAGCACACATTCAAATGTCATAGTAAGTTATACATGTACTATTTATAGTTGGACTTTTTAATTTCCATATCATTCGGTTACCATGGCATTCAGTCAAATTTTGATTGATCAAAAATGATTGGGATTTCTTTGTCCTTGGTAAAGTTTTTATTTACTTTGTAGTTCAAGTTTTGTGTACGGTGACTACAGGGTGTAGATGAAAGTTTCTTAATGTTTTTTGTTTTCCCTTCCATTTTTCAACATTCTGCGGAGAAATTATTTCCAACAGTTATATATTGGCTGTCACCATGGCAACAGGCCATTAAATATAAATACTTGTGGCAATAGTCTCGTATTAAACTGATTGTAATTTTTTACATTTCCTCGTTTTTCTTTTCGTAGACTCTGGTGTTATATGACTGGAAGAATACAAAGCTGTTACAGAGATGGACTGGGCACGAGAGGGAAATTACAAAGGTGAATGTTGTCCATTGTTTAACCTAAATGACTTGAAGTAAACAATTAACCCTGAGAAATTTCACAGCAATATATATATATATATAGCATTGCATCTAATTGATATGAACTTGAAAAATGTTGAATATTCAGTAGATGTTGCCAAAGTATGAACCAACATATTGCCAGTCATATTAACTTCATCATATTTGACTGCTGTTCTCTATCGGGGTTTTATTTCCATTTTCATTAATTCATTTCAATATCCATGTTCAGGGATGTGCTCAGGAACATTTTGAGTGCAGAGCGGATTTGCATGGTTGTGTAGTCCACGTCCTGGGGGAGGGGTCTGAGGGATGGGGTGTCCCCTCACATTGGAAAAAATGTAAATGAAATTTGCTATTCTGGAGCTAATGTCTATGCCAATTATTCACCCATAATAGTATGGTAATATTAAAAAAAAAAAAATATTAAAAAAAAAAAAATCTTCAAAAATAGCTCTGAGTGGGAATGTCTCAAATACTGTTTGTGCTGGTCGGAATCCAGAACTGCTGAGTGCTGCTGCCACCTAGCGTGAGCAAATCCCTGTATCTTTACGAGCAACTGCAGTATACAGTAGGTGTATGAACCTCACCTTGAAAGCTACTGTGTACAGCTACTGTACAGCTACTGTAAGCTATGTATTTACCTTAAATTGACTTAACCAATATATGACAAAACAAATCTTTGCATATTTATAGTCATCTTGCTCAGATGATTGTCATTGAGATATAGACATGCCGTTACATTGTAGGTGGAGATTTGCACTTTGGTTCAAACACACTGAGGAAGTGGATAATTTACTTCATTTGCGCACATTGGAAAAATTCATATCACACAAAGTGTATGTAATTTAGCAACATTCTGAGTATTTGTACCCTAGTTCCTTGTAGCAACGGCCAGTAGTTTATGGGTCTATTAAAGTAACCTCAAAAGTCAACAGACAGTATGTTCCTGTACCTTCCACCCTCCCTCCCTCCCTCCCTACCCTCCCCCCCACCACCCAGCTCTGTTCATTTCACATTCAGTAGTAGAACTGTAAATTTGTCAAAGATGAGAATTTGAAAATACTTGAAAGTTGTTTTTAAAATGTTGATACTGTAACAAGTGTCAGGTCAATCAGTGTGTTGAAGCTCAGTTGAGTTATTGGTTAAAACTTGGACCTCTTTTAACTCTCATTTTGTGAGAAAAAAGAACATTGTTTGAGCAAAATTGAAATCTATGAGAGGAGTCTTAGTGTGTTTACTGTCATCTTTTAAGTAATGCTCAGAGAAGGTTTGGAAAATTTGGATCAAACTCTTGAACAAACTTTTCTAAACCTAGACCTAAACCAACACAGGCAAAAACAGAGAAAGAAAAAAGACAATCATTTTTAAGGTATTTCTACCTGACATAATCATCAGTAGGGAATACACATCTCAGAAATTTACCTGTAGCAACCTCACCGTTTAATCTCCATCCGTTTGTCATCTCGTGAAAGTGTAAACCTACAAACAGAAGTTGTTTCTGCATCTGCCATATAATCAAATTCCTTTTGGGAATGTGATTGCACAGAGGAAGCTAAACTAGAAGAATGGGTGTCCTCTTTCAAGTGGTAAAAAAAAGGGAGAGGAAAAAAAAGGGGGGAAAACTTCCCTGACTAAAACCCAAGATGATTAGGGAAAAGGAGCTCTCAGAAATTTAATCCGCAAGTTTTTCATCGCCTGCCTTTTCCTCTGTCGATTTCGTAAAGAAAATTGTTACCTTACTTGAGATAACAAGATATCTCTCTCCCAAAATACTACTTCAGTGGAAAACATTTCATTCTTCTGAAGGGGTTGGAAATGTCAGTTTCTTTTTTCAACATGAATGTCTTGGGAGGTACTGCAATCAGCAGTCAGAATCTTTGTCAAGATATTTATAGAGTTTACATATTTTTTGTAATTTTTACACATTTTTGGTATAGTTGGAGACCTTGGTGTTGATTCTCATGATAAAACCCGACTCCAGGAACACCAGATTCAGCCCCATCCACCCCCCCCCCCCAATGAATGCACATTCGAAGACTGTGTCACAAAGTAGTATAAGTGAGGCAAGACAAGCGCAGAAGTATAAATATCGCATTTGTGAAAACAGTACTTGCCAAGTTTCTTGGCGAATATTAATGGAGCATATTTATTTAAAGTGCTGTTAAGTACTTTTTTTAATCAGTTGGGTTTATTGCTAACAAAATAAAATAAAACTGTTAGCAAACTGCTTATCCACTAGAGAGCCTGTGTAGGAGAATGTGTAAAAGTAAGTTGGCCTGACGTTTCTATCCTAGCAGGATCTTCTTCAAAGGCTAAATGACAAGGTTTGGAACTTACTTTTACACGGGTTTATTGTTAGACTGCTTAATATCAGATTTCATATAGTTAGGAATGTTAGCGACTATAATTTCATTTCTCGCTTACCTGTCTCCTCACAACCTTTGCACATTCACTTTTAAGGTGTGCCCAGAGTGAATGGGTCACTGTTTCAACACTGTATTCCCTCTATGACCGGCTACTACTTCCGGTCAAAGCCCCTCCTTCTCATTCTCCCAGGCCAAAGTGCCCAGACCGGTTTTCTCGAAGGACTTGGTTTTATCCGTGTGTGTTTGGTACCTTCCAGACTTGAAGTAGTGCTCATTAAGTGGTTCAAGATTGTTATCAGATTTTATCTGAACATTGGTTGATTGCTCAACTGCATAAATCTGGTGTCATATCGTAAGGGCTGTTAGCCACTTACGATGCTAAATGAATAACCAGAAACAGTCGATATCATATCACTGGAATTTGTCAAATTTGTGGTCAGTCTGGTCACCAGTGAATCTTTCACTTCCAAGGTACAGTATGATGTAAATTTGAGGGCATTGGGGTAGGGGAGAAGGGGCATGGTTTACGGGCATGGTATAAAATGTTACAGGTACAGTAAGATGGCGCAATTTTCAATTGGCAAATTAAGGCGAAACGTCCTCCATTTTCGTGACAGTGTGTCAATTGGAAAGCAATGAAAGCATAAATCCTGAATAAAATCTTTGAGGCATTCGAGCTGTTCTCACGATAATTTAGGGGACAGTTTTCTGAAAACCTTGTAGACTTGTGCTAATAATACTTTGTTGATATTGAACAAAGCTAACTCTTGAAATGTTGAAGTCTAAGCAACTTTGGGAATTTCAAGGGCAAAGGTGGTTGTGTCATTGATAAGGTTACTTTCCAAATAAAATAAAACTACAGTATTAGCAAACTGCTTATCCACTAGAGAGCCTGTGTAGGAGAATGTGTAAAAGTAAGTTGGCCTGACATTTCGATCCTAGCAGGATCTTCTTCAAAGGCTAAATGACAAGTAACAGTAACAGAAGGGACAAAAACACACACAAAATACAGAATGTATGTGTTTTTACAAAGTACAAAATGTATGTGTTTTTGTCCCTTCTGTTACTTGTCATTTAGCCTTTGAAGAAGATCCTGCTAGGATCGAAACGTCAGGCCAACTTACTTTTACACAAGGTTACTTTCCGACAGACTCTGAAAACCTGATGGCCACAGTGAAATGGCGAAATCAAATATGGTACGTCATCCGTTCGGGTTCTGATAACAAACCGAGCTGGTTTAGTGTGTACACATCTGCTACACATGTATGCATTTTGTGTGGCACTGTGCCAAATTTATCTTGTATTTTGCCATAAAATACAGAGATAAATTAAATCCTTGACTTTAAAAGGAGAGTATCATGATTGCAAATTAGAGGTCAGGATAGTTTTGAGGTCTCTTTTAATTTGTAGAGTAAACAGTAAACATACTGTACCCTCCTAGAGGTCTAAAAAGTGTTATATCGTCTAGTTTTAACGAGCTTCAATTTCCTAAAAGCTTTCCAAAGTACCAAGTTTCCTTGAGGTCCTGATCCTTCAGATGATTTCCAGAGATTTAGATCTAAAGTGGTTTAAATTCCAGGACAAATTTAATGAGTGACGTAGCAAAACGTGATAATATAGTGAACCCTTTAACCTGATAATGTATTCACCTTTTCAGTGATATGTTATTCTTGCATACCCCCACCACTGACACTTTTTAGAATTATCCTATTGTACAGATATATACACTGTATCATGTCCTTTGCTTCTTCTGTTTTCCAAAATTGCTTTGATGTTAAATTACCTTTAAAAATGCATAGTTTAGTTTGAATATATCTTCCTTTCAGTAGTTGATTTTGTAGCATTTTGGCAGTATTTTAGTGTCTACTGCTCATATGAAAACCACTGCATTCCACCTTGCTCATCATTTGTATCTTAGAAGTCAAATGGAGGATACCAGCTCACCTGTATTGGAACTTTTAAGTAGTTTGTGAAATTTATAATTAATTCTCAGACAACCTAAACACTCCTTACAAACTGGATGGCTATTATAACCTCGAGACACCATTTAAAATGAATAGCCTAACATGCGCTTGCAAATCATGTCGATCATTTCTCTGTTAGGTCATTGGACGGCTACACCGTCAACCGTTCTACTAAGATCACAACGACAACAAAAAATGTGCTTCTCCTAAGGCATTGTGGGTAAAGTAAACCAATTCAAAATGGTACTCGCCGTGCTCGAGGTCTGTGAAGACAAATTAATCGTACGATTGACATTCTTCTGGGCTGTTATTTCAGATCCATTTGTAAATGTCAGAGGCCTCTTAAGGACACTTTGCAGCACCTGTACGTAAGTGTGCCGATCGTCAAGGAGTTAAGAATTGCCTCTAGTTGAAATCAGTCAGTTCGCCAGCCGTCGGAACATTCACATGCAGATGATAATAATATTCGGAAGTTTGCCTCGATGTTAAAAAAAAAAAAAAGGAAAGTTGTTCATTCCCTACGGAAAACTGTCATGTTTGTTTTTTTCTTTTCTTTTCTCCTTCCCTTACCCCGTATTTTATTTAATTTTTTTTTCTATAAGTGATGTACACTGCCAAAAAATATATAGATCTGTGTGCTCTATAGGCCGAATTAGCAAAATGGCAACATTCAGTACAGGCAAAACACTTATGTGATAGGATTCAAAAAGGAAAGACGGGTTTTAACACGTATCAAGGGAAATCAGTGTTTGATCTCGGCAGGTTCTACGTATCAGGTGCAAGCAGGTTGCTAAATACATGACTATCAGAGAATAATTTAATGTGGTGTAACGCATATAACATCTTTGCTATATGTTCAATGCAAAAATGCCAAAAAAAAAAAAATTATATTTGTTTTTTTAAACAAAATAATAGGTTCCCTCAGTATACTTTTATGAGCCAAAACATTCATAAAGCTCAAAACTGCTAGACAACATGGAAGCCCTAAATTATTCTGTGGTTTGTACAAAAGTAAAATCAGAATGACTGTGAGAATGACCAGCTGTAGTACACTAGATATATAAAGATAGATAATGCAGGATGAATACTGAATCTAGCATGAAGGGTTAAAATGGGGGCTGCCATTTTGAATATGTGTAAAATCACTCTGTGGGCTACGCAGTTATGTTTTAAGGTTCCTTGGTGTCATTAATCACACTCTGATTATAATACAGTCAGTCGAGACATGGGAAACAGCGACTGATCACTAAACAACTGCTTCAAGAAATGCTTGCAAAAAGGGATAAATATGAATAAATAAAAAAAGGGAACAATGTTTATTACTTCCAATATTTGTTTAATCTACACAAATAGTATGGTTACGTTTGTTTATTTATATGCAAATTCCAAAAAAAAAAGAACAGGCCATAAAAACATGATTCACATGAAAGACTCAAAGAAATGCCAACCCATAAACACATGATATGTTTCTATGGGGGTGATTGTCTACGAAACACTTTCAACCTCTCCGTACCCTATGAAGGAATTGCCTTTGTAAAGGAAAATAGAAAGCACCCCTTTGGGAAACAAACTCTGATTGTTATTTTTTCCTGACCAGAAGTCAACCTAAATAAGTTTCCGATATAGATAAGTTACATTTCAATTTTTCAGGGAGGGTCAGCGAGGGTCAGCGAGGGAGGAAGGTTTGATGGAGAGAGGGGAAAGTGCAACAGGACAAGAAAAGGGTATTCCGTTTTGCATTTATCTTGTACCTATGAGAAGAAGTTACATTTTAAAGATGATTAGCCCAAAATTCATTTTCTAAAATGGATTCTGTCAGCAGTGGGTTTCAAAGATAGGAATAACCAGTATCTAGCAATAGCATCTGTCAGACATAAATATTAACGGTCACAGATTAAGGGCGGAGGGCAATATTTCCTGCGAAGTGTTTCCACTTGGAATGCTAATCAAACCTGTCAGGATAGAGAAACCTTGAACATTTAACTTTGCGACGGAAAAAACCCTCTCTAGTTTTACCTGTTTAATGTTTGACATGTTTAATGTACAACTTTTACGACTGTGTGAAACAAGAGGGTGTACATTGTACAGTATATACTGTAATGTTACCATTAGAGGCAAATGCAGGTAGCTAGATTTCATTGATAGCAAAGTGGCGATTAATTACTTACTCCAAGTTATGTCACCAGAAGGGAATTCATTCCTCTTGATTAATTTTGAATCTGATTGATGGATTGAAGCAAATGGGTAGACCTGTGTGAGGAGTTTTGTGTCAAACTTAAGCTGGAGTTCATTGTAAATAAGGTTACCATTTTAGAGGCATGTGCAGGTAGCTAGATGTGTTGAATTCATCCATTGATAGTAAAGAATAAAGCCTCTACTTTATAGTCGGCTAATTGTAAGTTATTTCTTAGAGAATCTCTTATTGATGAATTTTGAATTTGAAATAAGTAAATAAACCAAGTTGCTTATTGCATAAATAGTGGATACACAATGATACATGTGATACTACAACAGCATTATATTAGGAGGGCCATTGTTAAAAATTCATTTTCAGTTTAATCATTTCTTTTTTGCCTCAGTGTGATCTTTACCAGTTACTCCACAGTGATGTTTCTGTCTTTATATGAAACAGTAATGTTTCTGTCTTTATATGAAACAGTAATGTTTCTGTCTTTATATGGAACAGTAATGTTTCTGTCTTTATATGAAACAGTAATGTTTCTGTCTTTATATGAAACAGTAATGTTTCTGTCTTTATATGAAACAGTAATGTTTCTGTCTTTATATGAAACAGTAATGTTTCTGTCTTTATATGGAACAGTAATGTTTCTGTCTTTATATGAAACAGTAATGTTTCTGTCTTGATATGAAACAGTAATGTTTCTGTCTTTATATGAAACAGTAATGTTTCTGTCTTTAAATGCAACAGTAATGTTTCTGTCTTTATATGGAACAGTAATGTTTCTCTCTTTATATGAAACAGTAATGTCTCTTTCTTTAAATGAAACAGTAATGTCTCTGTCTTTATATGGAACAGTAATGTTTCTGTCTTTATATGAAACAGTAATGTTTCTGTCTTTATATGAAACAGTAATGTTTCTGTCTTTATATGAAACAGTAATGTTTCTGTCTTTATATGAAACAGTAATGTTTCTGTCTTTATATGAAACAGTAATGTTTCTGTCTTTATATGAAACAGTAATGTTTCTGTCTTTATATGAAACAGTAATATTTCTGTCTTTATATGAAACAGTAATGTCTCTGTCTTTATATGAAACAGTAATGTCTCTGTCTTTATATGGAACAGTAATGTTTCTGTCTTTATATGAAACAGTAATGTTTCTGTCTTTATATGGAACAGTAATGTCTCTGTCTTTATATGGAACAGTAATGTCTCTGTCTTTATATGAAACAGTAATGTCTCTGTCTTTATATGAAACAGTAATGTTTCTGTCTTTATATGAAACAGTAATGTTTCTGTCTTTATATGGAACAGTAATGTTTCTGTCTTTATATGAAACAGTAATGTCTCTGACTTTATATGGAACAGTAATGTTTCTGTCTTTATATGAAACAGTAATGTCTCTGTCTTTATATGAAACAGTAATGTTTCTGTCTTTATATGAAACAGTATTGTTTCTGTCTTTATATGAAACAGTAATGTTTCTGTCTTTATATGAAACAGTAATGTTTCTGTCTTTATATGAAACAGTAATGTTTCTGTCTTTATATGAAACAGTAATGTTTCTGTCTTTATATGAAACAGTAATGTTTCTGTCTTTATATCAAACAGTAATGTTTCTGTCTTTATATCAAACAGTAATGTTTCTGTCTTTATATCAAACAGTAATGTTTCTGTCTTTATATCAAACAGTAATGTTTCTGTCTTTATATCAAACAGTAATGTTTCTGTCTTTATATCAAACAGTAATGTTTCTGTCTTTATATGAAACAGTATTGTTTCTGTCTTTATATGAAACAGTAATGTTTCTGTCTTTATATGAAACAGTAATGTTTCTGTCTTGATATGAAACAGTAATGTTTCTGTCTTTATATGAAACAGTAATGTTTCTGTCTTTAAATGAAACAGCAATGTTTCTGTCTTTATATGAAACAGCAATGTCTCTGTCTTTATATCAAACAGTAATGTTTCTGTCTTTATATCAAACAGTAATGTTTCTGTATTTATATGAAACAGCAATGTTTCTGTCTTTATATGAAACAGTAATGTTTCTGTCTTTATATGAACAGTAATGTTTCTGTATTTATATGAAACAGTAATGTTTCTGTCTTTATATGAAACAGTAATGTTTCTGTCTTTATATGGAACAGTAATGTTTCTGTCTTTATATGAAACAGTAATGTTTCTGTATTTATATGAAACAGTAATGTTTCTGTCTTTATATGAAAGATATTATTTGAAAAACAGAGATCAATGAACGTATACTTCACTTGATCCTCCTCTCTTAAGGTGAATTTTGTTTTTGTCGAACCTGAACTAAAACACTGTATGTCAGACTGTATCAGCACTATAATGTTTGAACCAATGGTTTGGTAACATTACGTGACCCTATCTATAATGCTAATTGGCTTTTGAGGATCATATTTAACACGTGCACAAGTTTTATGCACCACCATCTTCAAAAGTTTGTATGATGGTGTCTTTTAAAAGCAGGTTCTTGTCTTCAAAATTCCAATTTTTATACCGAGCCTAACAAGAATGACTGTATGCAACATTTGGTTGCTATGGAGCAATCAAAGACACTCTTTTAATATTTCTTTTATAACTTACCAAATGAATTTTATTGAGTAAGTACAACATGCAGTCTATTCATATATTCCATTGAGTCCTGAACGTTTTGCGGCATAGACTCTCTTTCATGGTAATCACACACGTATAGGTTGAGCATTAAGTGGAAATCAAGAATTTTGACTTTTAGTTAAGTACTGTTCGAAATTCAACCAGTCGTCTGTGACCTTTATCTAGGTGGATTTTTGTATTTTAATAAACATCAAATTCACTTTAAGATCAACCCAAGAAGCTACAATATAAAGGAAAATGTAGTTGGAACAAAATTACTAACAATCATAAAAGGAATAAACGTTGACACACATAGTCTGCAATGCTTCACTCACTGCATTGTACTGACTATACCAGGGGTGTGGGGGGGGGGGGTTATAGTGTTATTAAGCCAGTCTTTCGTAAAAAAAAAATTAATTAGATGATGATGATAACAATGATGATTTTCTCAGGTTAGCAAAACCGGGCTTTGCTAGCTTTGGGATTTTTGGTAGATATTCCCTACCTCAACGTTTTTTTTGGTAGGGATTTTAGAATTTTGGTAGAGAATTGTATTCAACATGTTTTTTGTAAGATGCTGGAGGTTTTCATAACATATCCATATTCATGAAGAAAAAAACAAAACAAAACACTAGAATTTTCTTCTTGTATTAATATTAAACACTTTACTCTATTTCAGACACAGTTAGAGGATAAGAATAGAATACTCTTGTAAATCTAACCAAACAGAGAGACGCTGCCAAATCTCCCATGTCATGTGTTGTTGCCTTTAAGTTGTATTGAACCTCAATTGTCTTGCGAGGTGGCTCATTCCTGCTTGTTCTCCTGTGTGTTACAGCATTAGTATGCTTTCGTGATGCTGCATGCCACCGCACTGGTTTTAAAATCAGTTGAGCATTGGCTGATCCAAACACCTGTATCAGATTGACATGCTTCCTTGAAAAACTTGCCAAATTATTCCGTGCTCTCTTCCTGTTAGCTCTTCAAGGCTAACTTCACTTACTTCTTACCATGGCCATATTTTAGAATGTTTAAAAGATCTCTTCCATTTAAGCTTAGGCTTCGTTTGTTCGACATTACTAGGCCAAGGTTCACCTCCAGTATTCACAATACTGTTACTAGGACTCGTACTCGTACTACTACTAGGCACATCTTCGTGTGCAACCCTATCTTCTTCAGAACTAACCTTCACCCCCGTTCGAAGTTTGTTCGACAAATGACAAAGATTTGACATAGATTTGTTCACATCAGAACGTACACTGATGAAAATCCCAAGGTTTTTTAGAAACGAGCGGTACAAACTTGTAGGTCTGTCGTGCAGACGACGGGCAGACGACAGTTACAATTTACAACTTTTAATGTTACAGAGCAGCTGACAATATACATAGGCTTAGGCGGTCAGGTTAACCACGCAGTCGCTCCATACATCAAACACTGAAACTTTGTTTACAAATGGTCAAGAGTGGAGTAGTTGGAGAAGATGACTGGCATATGAAGTTTAATTGTAAAGGTCATGCAGACTTGCAGACCTGGGTCATTCATTGCAAGTGACAACATGACTACCAGCCAGCAGACAGCAGTAGGTTTAGGCTAGGCTAGGTAATAAAGCTTTGTATGCATAGGAGAGCTACGTAGATACGAGACATTTACGTTATTGATAATTTGAATGAATAAAACAGGTTTTTCGGTGAGCTGTGATCAATATATTTTTAATTTAGATGAACACTTTTCTGAAAACATGATATTTCTGTAAAATGTATGGATTTTAGTTTATTGTCGCTGGTACTGAAATTGTTTAGTGGAGCTCGGCAGTTCTTCGTCAGTAACTGTGCGAAAAGTTCCCAGTAAATGAGCGCAACCATCCGGGACTGCTTCAAAGTTTATGCGGGATTGTGAGAGCTGTTTGCATGATTCGCGCAATCACTCTGCTACTGTAATGCAAACCCTGAGCAATACTTTCCTGCGTTGGCAATTGTTCAGTAAGGATGGAAATAACAGCCTTCTGTTATGTGTGCCAATATAATGCATGTGCACTTCCCTTCTGGAGAACTTCATTTGACAACTAGACCAGTTGTCTGATTATCGCTAGATCGCAATACACTTCATTTGTTTCCAATTTCTAGGCACAACTGCTGTAGATGTTTGGAAGATACTATTGCTATCACTTCATTGGTTACTTAACCAGCAGCTAATATATCTCATTTTATTTTATAGCCTGATCTATCAGCTTATAAGTCTTCATTGTAATCATACATCGTTTCAATGTCTCTACACACACATCTCCCTACTCAGACATTTTCCTCATATCTGCTTCCTGTTTGTAGGTGACCTACAGTGAGCCCATTCAGGCAGCATTCAGTGCATCTAGAGATAAAACTGCTCGGATGTGGAAACGTCCAGAAGGAGGAGTAGGAACATCGCAGCCCGCTCAGAGTTATCTCGGCCACGGTCTCATAGTCACTGGTATAGCAGTTGGTAAGTGGAACCAATGCTACTGAAACAACAGAGATGACTTGATTTGATTTGATTTTATTCAGCATATTATCATTCTTCATCTACATACAAAAAAATTGCACATATAGAGAAACATTTAAAATACAAGATGGAAATATACTTAAATGCATCAAAAAGAAAGTAACATGCCAAGAATAACCCTTTAAGCTAAAGTCTTATTTCCAAAGGGGTCCTTATAACCTTAAAACTACATAAGATAAGAAATTTACTATTAAAACATCTAAAACATGCATACAAACACTGTAAAAAATAAAAAGCAAGAAAGATATTTACAAGCTAGACAATTCATATGATTATGATTTAAAAGGTAGGCTTTGGCATTTTTTTTTAAATTGTATTTCAGCAGGATGGATTTTATGTTTTCAGGTAGCCTGTTCCAGTTTTTAATTGCATTATAATAAAAAGACCCAGCACTGTGCGTTTTAATTTTGGAAAGTTGAAAATTAAAAGTACTACCTCTTGTTAAAGCAAAACAAATTTTGTGCCAAAATTTTTGGAGCACGCTTCGTTTTGTAGGTCCTGTAGCAAAGTACCCCTTTTCCCAAGTGATATGCTGAAATCTTGCAGAATTAATGAACCAAGATCTATAGTCATGGTACAGGTTGAATCCTGTATGCAGATGTCAACAATTTTAATCCCTTCTCCTACCATATGCATTTGTGCTCTTAGTTAGCTTCTGTCTGCTAACGTCAAACTGCATTGGTGCTCTGGTTTATTTTGTTTGTTAGGTGGTTTTTATCGTGCGCGCTTGAAAATAATTACTTCCAGATAAAACAGGAAAAGGGAAACATTTGTCAGTGTGATTCGATTAGCAAAAACCCTGTTACAATCTTTTTAGATCTATTTCTCGTAGTCGGTTTTTTTTAAATTTGTTGTTAGAATGGAAACTTTTGTTGGAATGGAAACTTTTAAGTTACATGGAAATATTGCATATGTCATTGTCAACTGATAACAATACTTTCGCTGAGGAGCTACAGTAGTGTTCTTCATGGACAATTATTAAGTCAGAGATGATGTATTAGTTGATCTGTTTACAATCGTCGTAATTAACTCAGCCAGAAACAGTTGTTGTTGAGTTAATTCAATACTTGTTCACTTTGTTGTGATTGAGATAAAACTTGGAACAATCTGAAGGCTTGATTGTAAGCAAGGTTTATAGGATAATTGTTGCAAAGGCTGGTTCTCATGGCAACCGGATAAAGGCTTTTGATTAAGTCCTGCTTTTGGAGCCTGCTTTGTTGAATGTTTATTGCATGTACTGTGTACTCTTCAGAATATATATTCAGATGTATGTGAAAACCAGGTGAGGTTTGGCTCAGTAATGCAGTAGCCGCCAGCTCTGTGTGGATTGTAAATTTGAAACGTGACAAATTAATACGAATATTCATGACTTTTCACAGTTGGAAAGGGAAACCAAGTAATAGCTGATAGGTGGTTGATGATCACATGATCATGATGGATGGAATTGTACATCAAAGTAGTTGTTCAGGACATTGATATTACAAGAGCTATTTCTGGTGAACAAAGCAGAAGTCTAGTGTAATGAAGTCATGGCAACCTGAATGCATTTTGCATACTGGTTATCTGTACACTGTTATGTAAATATCCCCAAATGAATGCAGGAATTCTCCATGTGTATGCATGATTCAGCTGTAGATGGATGGTATTGTAGGTTACAGATGGATGGTATTGTAGGTTGGTTGCCATGGCTACTGTATAAAGTTGTTTTATGAATGTACACAGCCTGTCTGTCAAACGTCAAACTTGTTCATGATAGAATACCATGACAACGAAAATGTTCAATCATATAAACCAGTTTGAATTCCCCGTCCCGATTACCTGACGGGAATGAATTGCTGAATTATACTTCTAGGAAACTGATTTGAAAGTGTTTAAAATCAATTAATGCAGCCTAAAATAGTCACACTTGCATCTACAATGACGGCATTAATAATTGTATCTTCTGGCCAGTCGATTAGCACATTAAACCGCATTAGATGATCCTTCTTTTACCACCACAGATTCTGCTGGAAAGAAGCTGTGTACGGGGTCTCGCGATAACTTTGTACACCTCTGGGATGTGGAGACTGGGGACTGTATCAAGCAGAGTGGCAAGACTAGGAATCTGGTCACACACATTTGTTGGGCCCACGGACAGCCTGCAGTGGCTCAGACCAGTGAAGATAAATCCGTCAGGTATAACACTCTCAGGACTGGAAATTCATGACCAACTTGATACCAGAAAACAGAAATTAGGAATGAGTTATGGTTTGTTTTATAGAGCTTAAGGGTTCAGAGTTGGTTGCTGTCGAATGTTAGCTGTGTCTTCATAAGACCTGTACATAGTGGTCTCTGTATTGAGGCCCAGTGACTTTATTGGTGAGGTATAGTGTGGGGGGGGGAGATGGGATGAGGGTAACTCCAGTTGCCCCTCAGCCTGTCTTTGCTAAGCCTTTCTTCATCAGACCTGTACAGATTGGCCACCATAGTGAGGATCATTGATGTAACATGCTACACCTCAGCCTGTCTTATTCTCCGACCTGCTGTTAGAAGTCACTATTTGGAGACCCTGAGCCTCTGTTTACTTTTTAAGGTGAGGTACATTTGATGTGACTCCATCCGCACCCTCGGTTCATCTTCTCTTGATGAGCAAGGTCAAGTGGTTTGACCAACTTGTACCTGTGTTGGGTAACAGTTGGTCTATAGAGGGCAGTATGTTACAGTTTGAGCAATCAAATTGTGGAATCGCCTTTGAGGTCATTTGAGGTTTATGGCCACCAAATATGCTAGAAAGTTAACAATATTGGTCACTTATGCTCAAACATCAACAATCACTTTAACACCCAACCTCAGAAATAGTTTACCTCAGCTATAATTACTTTGAAGAGTCATAGTATGCAGAAATTACATTGATAAAAATTTTTTTTTTTTTTTTTTTAAGGCCAAAATTGGGGATACTGGTAATGCAAACAAGATTTGAAGAATTATTGAAATTGTGAACATTTAGAGGATTGAATATCATTATGTGTCCTACACTGCTAAACACTGTAGACAATATAAATTAGAGGGCAGTAGACTATAATAGGTTGAATTGATCATCGCTTTCATTGGAAGTCCCAAGGCATGATCAGTGCTTGCCAATAATGTGTGTATTTAGTACAGATAGTGTACAACAGTTTTCTGAGACAGGTAATCAGTATTTCAGGCATTTTTAATTACTTTAAATACAAACTGCTTACCAAATTTACTCTGAATTCTGTTTAACTTTCAGAATCTGGGATACCAGGACGCTACAAGAGTCGATCGTGTTTCCTAAGAAACAATACATACAGAGTCACTGTGATGTTAGCGAAGATGGTAATTATATACTCTCCAGCAGTAATGGGTTTAATGGCCAAGGATGTGAAGTCACGGTAAGAGCCTACAAATCCCAGATTTTGATTTAAGTCATCAATTTGATGATGTTTTTCACAAATAAATCATACTATTTTATTGGTAGGGTATAAATCTTAAATATATTCTATTTCAGTGTGATTAACTTAAAAACTTTGCTACCTTTAATTTTTTGTTTAATTTTGTGTTATGAATGTATCTGGCTGCAACATTTAGGAAAGTGTAAGTTATCTTCAAAACATTTCCCCTTTTTCTTGTCAAAATAATGTTCAAAGTCTCTATGAATCTTTTTTTTTTTCTATTTATGTTTGATAGTCTTATTGTTGCTAATTTTCGGCTGTAATAGTTTAGTACTTTAGTGTTATTGTATGCTGTCATATTTTATTGCCCTCGTCTTTAATTTCTGAATTTTATTGTTTTTAATCATTATTCTTAAGTTTTTTTTTTCTGTAATTCTTAGGATGCAATATTTTTAGACTGTAATATTTTTAAGCTGTAATATTTTTAAGTTATATTTTTTTATGCGATTCTGTGAAGTGCTTTGAGATCATTCTTTTGATGTAAGGCGCTATATAAGAATAAATTATTATTATTATTATATTTGAATCTTGATTTGTCGTTTAAAATTTTGAAATATTGTATGAGAAATCCCCTGGACATTCTCCACAAATGTATGTTTTATATGTTGTGGCAATGACCCTTCCATGGTACTCTCTCTATAGCTGTCAGCTATGAGGGACCACAACGCTAAGTCAACAGTTACCTAGTTTTAAAATTCCATTTGGGAACTCTGCTAATGGTCACATATGTAGACAGATGTTTCATATCTGCCATGAACTTGACATTAACAATATGGTTTTTCAACAGCTATGGGATATGAGAACCACTAAGCTAGTCAATGAATACTGGGGGCACGAGGAAACTGTTTCAGCTTGTTATTTCCTTCCCTGGAAAGAATCTGTCGAACTTATAGCGACATCTTCGATGGATGGAACAGTGAAAGTGTGGGAACAATCTACTTGCAGTAAGTCTAGTGACCTATGACATTGCCTATAGACATGTTGATAGTTATTCACTAAGCCTACACTCTATTGTATGTTGTGAGATTGTCACTAGTTCCCTGTGAGTATGTGATAGGCTGTAGATTCATCTTTGTCCTGTTAATCTTCCAGCAGTCGTTGTCAAGTGTACCGTACGTATCATAATAATTGATTCGCTGTGTCGCGCATATAGTGTTACGCCTTTCAGTACCCGAAACAGTTTGACACAAACCAGACTTCATAAAAGGAGGATAAATTCCAAACGACCATGTTCCTTTAAAACTCTAGCCTAGCTGAAGCAGGCATGTTTTATTTCTATAAGCTTGCAATTCAAACTGACTAAGTGAGATTAGAAATCAGATCTTTGTGGCAACTGGCTTCATTTCTATGCAATCTTCAATGTCCCACCAGGTTACTAGCAGTAGATAATAGGACTACACCCCCCACTCCCCACCCCAAAACATGTTGTTAGCTGGTAATTAGACTCAGCAAGCAATAAAAAGAACAAATTCAGCCAAAATATTTGCCAAAACAGTCTTGGCTACCTTCATCAGAGCTGCTGTTGAACTATGTAAGGTCTAGTCCCAGTGCTGATATTATTATTTTCTATAAAAGAACAGACTCATTTTGAAGATTCAGGCAATTGAAATGTTACTTCAAAATTAATTGCAGCTTCTGTTCAAATGGTAGTTAGTGCAGAGAGGAACTAGACCACAGACATAACTACAGTTTGCTTTTGAGGAAGTTTGTTTGGTTGACTGCTTATAATTTTGATTACGTAACCTATGGCTGATTCTTTGGCGTCAGTCGAGGCCTTGTTAAAATTGTGTCATGTTTGTACCATATTGCTGAGATTGGACCATGTGGACCATGATCGGATCATGTGAATTGGACCATGTGGCCCCTGCTCTGTACGTAACTCAATAAAGTAGTTATTATTCGAGAACCAACCAAGAAGCTGCTATTTAGAGTATTTGACACAGTTTAGTTTACTTTAGCCTGAGTACATTGTTGCCAATACGAGTACAGAGCCTATACATACTTGTCCGTCACTTCACAAGTTTCGTTTGCTTTGCTTTGGTTTCTGTCTTTCTGTCTTGAATTCCTTTGTTCGTTGTTTTTCTTATATATTTCTCATTTGACATTTGGTTCTTCAGTTTTCTGTAGGGAGTGAAAGTCTTTCACAAGCCCCTCTGGGATTTTTTCAGTTTCACTTTCCTGTACAGTACTTCAATCCTGTTCATATTATTTTTGTTATTTTTGTGCAACTTGCATGTTAAAAATTGTAGAATGACAAATAGATGAAGCATAGTAGCAGGGCTACAAAATCATGAAGATCAGTGTAGAAACATTTGACTCATGTGAACACATTTGCATTAGTTTTGTTGCAATATTTACTATATCAGCAATAGATATAGTTATATTAGTTTGTGTTGCTCCTGCATCATATCTTATACAACAGCCTAAACAGTTTCACTATATTTTAATCACAAAACACCAAACCAGACATTTTTACTGATAAACTTTGAAGTACTTTGAAAGTTGATCATGCCATGAATCACAGATTTTGCTGGCAACGTTTTGCAACGTTATGTTGGGAATGTGGTGATGTATGTGTAATTAGTTGCTTCTACAAGTATATTTTGAAATCAAGCCTTCCTTTGCAATCGCTTACTTGCTAATATGTGAGATGAATAAACCATGTCATCAACTTAGGACTGAATAGCTGGGGTGTAGTAGCGCTTGTAGGCCACTTGTCTCTAAGTCCATATCCTGTTCTAATAGAAAGTTTGTTTGAATACTACACTAAATTTAAAAAATACTTTATATAATTAAGAAATTCAGAAGTAAGGTCTTTATGGCATCCAACTCTCTTCTTTGGCTTGGTGAATAATCAACGATAAATGTAATTTGTGATAATAATTTTTCCTGCTTCTTTCACAGAATGTTTACTAAGCTTCCGGTTTCCAGGGTCAGGACCTTTGACCTCTCTAGCTCCATATCCAGATGGGAGGTTAGTCTGATGGAGAATAGTAAGATTCTCCATAGGTCTATTTAGTCTCAATTACCTCGGAATGTCATCAAACTCTCTGATGGATAATAGGAGATATTCCATTTGCCCACAGAAATGGCTTCTATTTTTTGGGCAAAACCTTCTTAGAATTGTTATTACAAAAAATTCCAAGTTTGTGGTCAAATGATAAAGACATCCTACATAAGATATTTTCACCTTATGAATTTTAGTGTAATGAGTAACAGATAATTCCATTCACTTCTGATTGCTTTTGAAATCCATTCTGATTCATTTCAGTCACATGTGAAATCAAAGAGCTTTATGCAATGCTTGAATTCTCCTCATTACTCCATTGCTATGGGATGTTAGTATAACACAGTTCTCATTTATTCACCAAGGTCAACATCAAAGGATGTATTATACATGCTTCATCAGTAACTTAGCACATGTAAAATGGTTGACTTGTTTAAGTTTAGCTTTGTGTATACCTTAAGACATATGTGTCTGTGAGGTGTATGTTTCTACATTAGTACTGTAGTACTGGATATGTGATTAAATGGTTTATTTTTCTTTTCTGGAACACATATGTCTGGGGCCATACCCTTCAGAGTGGATAAACTAAACAGTTTATTTGTTACTGGAATATTCCAAAGTTGATGAAAAAAGATTACTTGAAGAAAGGACACAACATTGCTTTATAATGGTGCAATAAATATAGTGTACTCTATGCTACAGAAAATACGTGACGAGGGAAACAATGGGATTTTTGTACAGGGTGTAGATATAGATTTAACCTATAATCTTGATGATGTGATTAGTTGTTATGCTGAAACTCTAAACCAGATGAGCTGGATAGTGGACTGGTCCATTATGTTGCTAGGGGTGTTGGTATAAGGGATTGGAAGAAGACATATATGGAATACAGTTTAAACATTACAGTTCCTATTTGTAACCAAATGTTTTGTGCTACATTGTGAATGTTAGCCTCTTATCCTATGCATTAGTAAAGGCTACAATAGTAACATGTATGTTTTTTTCTGATCTTGACATCTTTTCAGTTTGGTAATTAGCAGCTCAGAGACAGGAAATCACATCATGAAGTTGAATAAGTTAACCGATGGCAGTATAGTACGACAGACGGTGGGATCCTACTGAATATTCAGGAGCTCATCAAAGCCAAAGATAAATCATGTCTGGATGAGAAAAAGCCAGTTGAAGATGGCCGTTTGTAGACTGTACGCAGGTTTGAAACGTCACACCTCTGCGGTTGGCTTCATCAACCGCGACGAGGAGGAGGAGTAGGCTGCTGTCAGGATCATGAATTGTTTTCGTGCGAGGCGTTCGTGTCCACGCTTTTATGCTATTGTCTTTTGCCAAAGAATTGAGAGAAGTGCTATAAGTTTGTGTCTTTAAGGAAACAATTGCAGCAAAGCTGTCAATGTGAGGACTGTAAATATTTGCAATGATTTCCAAAATGTGAACCCAGAAGGCAGCGTTGTAAGTGGATCGCTACAACGTTTTGCTGGAAGCCAAATTTCTGTCATGTTTTTGTGTGAAATAATTTTACAGACCACACTGTGGGTTTGGAAAGGTAGAACATGCAATGTCCTCTGACATTAATGTCTCTTTTCAGTGAAAGTTGTTTATTTATATTGTTTGACTCGGCCTGCATGAATATATCTAACTTGACTGCAAAAATGTCTTTCTCGAAATCATCCGTTTCAGTTTTTGTGATCTAAATGTTGTACATATTTTTAGCATCGGTGAGACCGCTGGGGAAGGGGTGGATGTGGGAGGACCATTTTCTGGTAGGTAGAATTAGCTGAATGGAGAGTTGACTGCAGTATAGTAGCTTGCTCTTCTTTAGCCAGAAATTATCGCACAAAATGGTTGACTACAAACTTCCTGCAGTACAATGAGTACAATTGTCGTTCTGTGTACCATCAAACGAAGCAAATGTAAAATTTGTTGAGATGTTTTTTTTTTTTTTTTAATTCCATTTTCAGAGGAACCCCAGATGGAAATATTGATAGCAAAGACAGGCAGAGAAGACCCTTTTCTAAACAATGTTCCCTTGTTAGAAAAGATGTGAAAAAGATTTCGGTATGGTTGGTCATAAACCTGTTTGTTTTGTTACTCATATTTTTGTTGTCAAACCAGATCCATTCACCATACATCAAAATCATTTCAATAACAAAATGTATATTATAAGTTGGGGAAACATTTATATCAGTGATGTGGAATTGACCATTTTTGCAGAAAATATCAATATTCTTTTGAAAATATCCATGAAGTTTAATCTCAAAAACAAGTATGAATAGCTCCAGCATAATCTATGGCTTCATTATAATGATCAAGATCTTGGCAGTTGCTGTGCAGGCTTGTATTAATTTTTACCTGTTAGGCTATCTCAGCCTATTACTGCTTGGAGATCAAGTGCTGTAATGTAATTAAGTTGCTCTATGTCAATCCGTTGGGACCAACAAGCAACAAGATAATTGTAATTGTGATAACAATTTTGTTGACCTTTCTATGACCTAGTCTGTGTGAACATTTCCATGTTTGGTCATCACAGCCTATAGTTTGAATTAACACCAATCAAAGCTTAGGTTTTCTTTTAACATTTACATGTTAGGCCTGTGTTTCATTTTCATGCTAATCAGTTGTTGTCATTATAAAAGTGTTAACACTTCAATCAATTGTTGTCATTATTAAAGTGTTAACACTTTAATCAGTTATCATTATTATAGTGTTAACACTCTAATCAGTAATCATTATTATAGTGTTAACACTCTAATCAGTAGTTGTAATTATCAAAGTGTTAACACTTTAATCAGTTATCATTATTATAGTGTTAACACTTTAATCAGTTATCATTATTATAGTGTTAACACTCTAATCAGTGATCATTATTATAGTGTTAACACTCTAATCAGTAATCATTATTAAAGTGTTAACACTCTAGTCAGTAGTTGTAATTATTAAAGTGTTAACACTTTAATCAGTTATCATTATTATAGTGTTAACACTCTAATCAGTTATCATTAAAGTGTTAACACTCTAGTCAGTAATCATTATTATAGTGTTAACACCCTAATCAGTAATCATTATTAAAGTGTTAACACTCTAATCAGTAATCATTATTAAAGTGTTAACACTCTAGTCAGTAGTTGTAATTTTTAAAGTGTTAACACTTTAATCAGTTATCATTATTTAAGGGTTAACACTCATCAGTTGTTATCATTATTAAAGTGTTCTTTAATCAGTTGTCATCATTATAGTGTTAACACTCTAATCAGTTAACTTCATTATTAAAGTGTTAACACTCTAATCAGTTGACTTCATTATTAAAGTGTTAACACTCTAATCAGTAGTTGTACTTATTAAAGTGTTAACACTCTAATCAGTAGTTCTAATTATTAAAGTGTTAACTCACTGATCAGTTGATTTCATTATTAAAGTGTTAACACACTGATCAGTTGATTTCATTATTAAAGTGTTAACACACTGATCAGTTGATTTCATTATTAAAGTGTTAACAGGGCCACTGTCATTAGCCTGCAACATGAGAGCATCCAACACTCAAATAATATACTTTTACTTGTTGTTGATTGCAAGAAACCCCACTCCCATGAGAGCCTGTAACACTCCCATTATATGTATTATTACCTTTTGCTGATTGCAAGAAACCCCACTATCATGGGAGCCTGCAATACTCAAATTGTGATCTAAGGATTACAGGTTCGAACCCTGGCCAGATCATTGCGTTGTGTCCTTGGGCAAGGCGCTTTATCTCCATTGCCTCTCTTCACCCAGGTGTATAAATGGGGACCTGTGAGGTAACTTGTAAATATAGTTGCGTGCGCCGGTTTGTGGCTGCACCCTATGGGAAGTCCCCCGGGGGACACATGGTTGTGGTGCCGCAAGAGAGATTGATTGAATTGTGCACACTTTGGTGTGTGGGTGTGACAAGTTACCAATGACCAGGGGTTAAGTTGTAAAGTCATGTGAGGAGGCATTAGCCTCATACAAGACTGTAAACCTTCAACTTTAACTTTTTTAACTTTATTGCAAGAAACCCCACTCCTGTGAGAGCCTGAAACACTCAAATTATATACCTTTTACTTGTTGCTGATTGCAAGCATCCTTCCTCAATTTAAAATCTTGCTTATCCTCAAGTTTTATCCACTGTTCTGGTCTTGAGAAGTTGTCATCCAACTTGTGTTTATAGCTTCCACAAATTTCTCATCTGAAGCATAGCTGCTTCCTTGCAAAGTACGTCTTATCATACATGCATATTCGTGAATATTCAAGACCCACATTTTCTCTAAATAGTAGAGGCAACGCCCGAGGAACACCCACATCTAGTGATTGATCTAGAAGAACTCTTAGTTTGAGAATTTTCCTCAAAAAAATGCGAGTCAATTTTGTGCAATATTGAGTTTTATTTTTCATTCATTATATCATGAAAACAGTAACCAATATTTACTTCGGATGAAAATTATCACCTTTTTCCTCTGTGTTTGTCATGATAGTAGAAATTTATCTTTCAGTTTTTAATCTTGTTAATCTTTTTAATCTCATACTATGGGCTTGATTTTGCCATTAAAATGATACATTTGCATTTATGTGCTATGAAGCTTCCAGGGTGGTCACATCTTTATTTTAAATCTGTCGGTCTTTGAATTTCTGCGACACTTGCCAAAGTAAACAATGACAACACATCAGCGTTCAACTTGTAATATGGTGACAATCTGAAATATGATGTTTATTATTATCAATGTTATTATAAATATTATGATATTAATTATTGTAATATTTACGATATAATTGTAATATTAAGAAATAAACTAATGAAGGATGTAAGTGTGAAGAATAACTTTGGTGCACATTTATTATTGATAAAAAAAGTTTTGACTGCAGGTGATTTAATTTATCACCTTAGAAGATATCTATCACTTTATCAAGATTTTGTTTGATATGTGTTGGAACGTTACAAACCACTGCTCTCAGTCACAGTGGTATATCTAGACCACTTATATGTTATTAGAAATAACCCTTTTAAAAATCTGAGGAGGCTCACCAACTAAAATGGCTGGTATATTTAGTTTAACACAGTTTACCATTGAGCCAGTCCCTCAAATGTCACACAAAAAAAACTCAGTAGGCAACCAGAATACTCCTTATGCCCGTATATAACTTTCTCTTTTTTAACATTTGCATTAAATTACTTTCATCAATTCTAAAATAATAAGATCAGTTGATACGATAGGCCATGGGCAAATATTGAGAATGCCCTCAAGACTGAATGGCAGTGACGACATCGTTGGTTGAAATGAGAACGTTTTTGCTGTAAAAATCCTTTGTGGTTCAACCAAAGTAGGTTGTCCATACCCTTTTTGTCCGCACTGACAAAATTTATTTATGTTTTTTCCAATTTTTGTTGTCCAATGTTGTACCTCATAGTCCTTCATTCATGAGGGCGGTTGATTTTTGGCTTTTTATTTGAAACCATAACATACCTCCGATATTTGTATAGATTCGCATATGACTTTGTCATTGACAATATTCATTTTTATTTTAGCCAAAGTTCTGTGTGCTTTATGATGTCACCTTGATATGTTAACTTTTTGGGTCCAAATAGTTTATGTTTATATGTGGTTTATGTTTATATGTGGTTTCCCTCAGTTTATTAGATCAGCCTGAATCTCTTGCTAAATAAAATTGACAAGAAAAAAAGACCATATGCTGCAGTGTTAGTTTTTATGTTGTATTTGAAGCTACATTAGCAATTCCTGGCTGAAAGTTGTAATATTGTATGTGATATTCAGTCAGTTACCATGTTCACCAGGACATTATGGTGCCAACCAACCCCATAGGTACCTGGGAATTTGACAAACGCACTACTTGACACACGGCTCCACTATAATGATTACAAACCAACCCATTAGGTACCTGGGAATTTGACAAACGCACTACTTGACACACGGCTCCACTATAATGAGTACAAACCAACCCCATAGGTTCCTGGGAATTTGACAAACGCACTACTTGACACATGGCTCCACTATAATGAGTACAAACCAACCCCATAGGTACGTGGGAATTCGACAAACGCACTACTTGGCACACGGCTCCACTATAATGAGTACAAACCAACCCCATAGGTATCTGGGAATTTGACAAACGCACTACTAGACACACGGCTCCACTATAATGAGTACAAACCAACCCCATAGGTACCTGGGAATTTGACAACGCACAACTTGACACACGGCTCCACTATGAGTACAAACCAACCCCATAGGTACCTGGGAATTTGACAAACGCACTACTTGACACACGGCTCCACTATAATGAGTACAAACCAACCCCATAGGTACCTGGGAATTTGACAACGCACAACTTGACACACGGCTCCACTATAATGAGTACAAACCAACCCCATAGGTACCTGGGAATTTGACAAACGCACTACTAGACACACGGCTCCACTATAATGAGTACAAACCAACCCCATAGGTACCTGGGAATTTGACAACGCACAACTTGACACACGGCTCCACTATAATGAGTACAAACCAACCCCATAGGTACCTGGGAATTTGACAAACGCACAACTTGACACACGGCTCCACTATAATGAGTACAAGGTATGCATACTGCATATAGAGTATACTATCTAATCGTGTTAGATTAGTTGTAGGCTATTGTTTTTGTCCTCTACTTAATTCTTCCTCTGTGTTACCTTTTATCAACTCATAACTATTTCGTATCATAGGACTTTAGAAACTAGATTATTGCTGAATTAAATATACAATAAAGATGGTAAGTCGGTGTTCCTTTGATCAGCTTCATCGAACGTCAGAACTTGAGTTCACCTGTTACTGTCAGTGGGTGTAGGCCAATATTACTTTTGTCACTAGGTCTGCTAATCGCATCGACCATCAGCCGTTCTTCGATTGAGAAGTTGAAGCGGGACATGCCGGTACAGTATAAAAAAAAAGTGGGAGAGCTTCGTTGGTACTGAATATGCATTATAGTGCGTTCTCTCATTGGCTTGTTTAAATCCAGAGGCACGGCGTAACAGAATACATGAATGAAATCTGTCTTCAACGCATAAATGTTATGATACTCTCCATCATTAATTTCTTAAATAATGAAACCCTTTTGGCACAATTAGCTTGGTGGAACTATCTCATATTCCATGGTTCGTCAGATATATGTAGCTTAAACGCAGTTCCATATTTAGAAAATGAACAGTTTTATTTATTTCCTTTTTTCGAAACGCACAGAATCCTTTTAAGTTTAAGAGACAATTCTTAAAGTTTTCATCGCCCATCATGACATGATTGTGCTTAAAATATATATAAAAAGTGGCAAGGCAATGCTAGTGTGAAGATGGTTACCATGGAGATGGACATTTATGCAGGCAGCCATCAGACTGTCTCGATGTAGTACTATTATCTGGACACAGCCAGTGGTATTTACAAAATCAAACCATTTCATTGGCCTAGTCCAGCTTTTGAAGTTGACTGAAACGCGGTTGACGGTGAGTGAAGATTAGACTAGAAGTTTTAAAGGGAATTTATAGATATGTTAGATTATGCCAAAATGGTCAAACAGTTTCAATGTTAAAGGATCCTTGCAAGCTATTCATATTGGTTGGATAATCTGTGTTCCTAAACACTCTTTATGACATCAAAAAGTAAAAATCTCTTCCAATTTTGCTTTTGGCAGTATATTTACATACAAATATGTGAATAACAGTAGTTATTCCTGTAGTTTAATAAAACAACTCCCAAGGTAAAACCTAATACAGATGCAAATTTACACACTGTAATCAAACCAAGAGATGGTTACATCTGTTTCTTTGCTTATCACCCTGGTTATGAACTGTCTTCCCCACCAGGAATTGTTTGTTTATGTAATGTTCCATTTTTGCATTTTATGCTCAATTTCATCCTCCCTGATATCAAGACAAACTCTACTGGTATTCTACTAATCACTACTTAACACTGCTGCTTATAGTCACAAATAATAGATTAGCTTCAAACTCTACTGGTATACTACTAATCACTACTTGACACTACTGCTCATAGTCACAGATAATAATAGATTAGCTTCAAACTCTACTGGTATACTACTAATCACTACTTCACACTACTGCTCATAGTCACAAATAATAGATTAGCTTCAAACTCTACTGGTATACTAGTAATAACTACTTGACACTACTGCTTATAGTCACAGATAATAATAGATTAGCTTCAAACTCTACTGGTATACTACTAATCACTACTTCACACTACTGCTTATAGTCATTAATAATAATAGTTTAGCCAACTTCAAAATGCATTTCTTCTCTGCAACAGAAATATTAGTCTAAAATGTCACCTCTTTTCAGATTTCTTTTATTTTTGCAGCCTTCATTTCGCCATGTCCATCACTAGTGATACGATATCAACTCTTTGACAAAACAGCTTACATATAACTGAAAATACTAACATTCAGTTTAGTACTTACTTGTGACACCAAATAATTTTACTTGTTATTTTGCATAAGTCTCTGTTCATTCATAGGATCCAACTACATGTAAAGATGATGTTTATGAACAGTTTCATTTTATTTACATGAAGAGAAACAGGTAATATTGCAATAGGTCAAAGTTCTAATTGATTTATTAAAGGCACATATTTGTAAAGTAAGGCATATACTCAAATTGTCTTCTTCAGTTCTCAATTTCACAAAAGGAACCCACTCGTATGTGCGTTTTTACTCCTGTCAACTTGCAAAACTTTGGTCCATGGAAGTCATTTGATCATATGGTCTAATCTATAAACATGGAGTTTCCCTTGTATGCTCAGATATTGTAAGCTTTACAAACAAGCCTGTTTTCAAACTCATCATAATTATTTTATTCCATCACAATTTTCACATACATGTATTTTATTTGACTTCCTGACCTTCTCTTTACTCAAATAAACAAATATTTCATTCCTTTGAAATTAAATTCACTTCACAGATATTACTGATATGGCTCTTTTAAGTTGTTAAAGCCCAACTTTGTATTGCTCTTAATCATTCTAATTCTCATCTAAACTTATCTTCAAACTTGTGACAAAATAACATTATTTTACTTGAAATTTAAATACTTTAAGTACAGCAAAGTATGAAAAGATTTGTTCGAAGAAGCAACACTTTGTGAAGTCACTCTTAGTTATGTATTTGTTCAAAGGCATCTCGTGGTAAGTGCATAAAGCCTTGATCTGGTGAAGTTCCAAAGATATCAAGATGTTATTTATTACTGCATAGTAATGACAAACACGTCCACCAATTCTGTTGTCTGTTATCAAAACCGTCAATAAATTGTATATATCCCTCACGGCTGTGGACCTGATTCGGAGCTCTCCAAAAGTAGCATGGTCTGTTGACAAAATAAAGAAATTAAATCTGTGTTTGTAACAGCAAAGATATTTCACAGTTTCTTAATCACTATAAAGAACAAAGACAAACAGTTAAAGGATTTGTTTTGTCCATGAAAGATGTAAACATGTGCAAGTAATGCAAATAAAACTTTTTTGGCTAGAGCGCAGGGCATTTAATCCTGAAGTCGCTGGTTCAAACCTCATTCTAGCCAGGTATTTCTTTGCTTATTTCCCACTCAGGTGTTCTCACGTTAATTGACTGATATGTATCAAATCAAAAAATTATTGGTGATCAGTGATTTCTCACATAAGAATAACAACGATTAAACCGTTGCATAAGTGAGTAACAGATTTTATTAACCATTATTGATGTGGCTTGAGGGTGCAGACAGTTTTTAACTACTTCAAATATATCAAATGAAGCTGGGAGAAATCTTGAAAAGTGTCAATAATCTGTTTTTTTAGAGATCTGGTTCTCTATGATAACAAGTTAATAGATAGATAAATGTTGAATTTAACTGTGCCAAGAAAAAATGCAGTCATTAAAAGATGTTGGTACAGGGTGACATATCACAAGGGCAAATTGCAGCAACTAGGTCTATAATAAACATAACCCATCAAGCTAAAAATGCCCATTTTTGTATTTTTGATTATTATTCTAATTTTTAATATTTCAGTTTTCTACGTGGTTTTTATACAGAATCAACATGAGAATGAGTTGTTAATTGCTATGATGTAACATCTACTTGTTCCATACCTCCTCCAGTTCGTCATCTTTCACGACTAAATCATTCTCAAGATGATTTTGTTCCCGCTGTTTGTCATCTTTTATCGTGGTTTGCACATCTTGGATTCTCTGGTAGCACTCGTAAGCTACCTGCCGGAGTCGTTTCGCTTCCGTCGGCCCCAACTGGCTCACAAAATTGCTAAAAGCACCTGCTGAATTCTGCAGGAGGTTATAAGGGTGGTCAAATTCCACCACTTGGCCCCCATCAAGCACCTAGAAGGGTACCCAAAAAAATAGCTGAAAGACAACTTGGTACAGTCAGACATAAGCTTTTTCCGCGAATTCGCGGAATATCCGTGATTTCTTTTCTACCTCGGGGACAATCACTATTATCCTAACACACTGTAGCATACGCAAACTGGAGCCTATACCGCAATTTTTGCAAAGTTCCGTGATTTTTTTTTTACCCCAGGCTCATCCCTGTACAGTAAGACAATCTATTAGTGTATCGCACAATATTTGTGGCAATACTATTCTAGGTTTAGGTGTGAGGAAGCTTGCTGCACATCGATGCATTGAAGTCATTGTGGATAGCAGTTTGCTATGTGATGCATGATAATAATAATCCCTTCCCATTAATTTCTCAAAATCTCTCTTTCCTTCCAATTGTGAATGTATTCTATACTTCTAGTCATATAACGCTCCGGTGAACATTCCTGGTACCATATCTAGCATCTGTTAGTTTTCTCTGTTGTACAGTATATATCAATTTTTAATGCATTGTTCTGTACATTTGGGAAAGAAAAATTTACATTGTTTAGAAATTTGTTCACTTTTTAATTTAATTAATATGAAATATGGGTTAGGAACTCACCATTACTTTATTGGAGTCCATAATAGTGTTCAATCTATGGGCTACTGTTATAACAACACAGTGGTCGAACTTGGAATGTAGCGTGTGTTGAATCAAGGCATCCATCCTAGATTGTGAAAGAGAAAAGATTTAATAGAACCAAAGCTTGAAAAATGTCATAAAATTACAAAGTAAATATAGAAAAAGAATTTTTTTTACCAGACAAAGGTTGTTCAAAATTTGCAATTGGAAAGATGATAGAGATAGAACAATCAGAAGATTGGAGTAAACTTATTGTTTAAATATTTTGTTTGTTGCAGTCATTGTAACTGTTGTTATTCTAACTGAAGTAGTTGCTGTTCTATAGAATGTTAATATATGAGAAGCTTTAAGATTTAACTTTACTGTGTTGATATTATTGCTGTAGAATTAGTTATCTAAGTGTTAATTTTAATAATGGTTGTGTCACCAGTGGTGGTAGTGATAGAAATGATCTTAATTGCTGCTGTTATCAAGGAATTGGTTAAGTTCTAGCTGTATAAGTTACCTAAATAGCTTGTTTTAATGGTAATGTTGGTTGTAATGGTAGTTTATAATATTGTAACGGTTCCAGAAGTGGAGCGTGCTATGGAAGTAGAGCATGTTATAGTGGTAGAGCATGTTATATGGTAGAGTCTGCTATAGGGTACAGCCTGCTAAGAAGTAGAGCGTGATAGAGTAGAACGTGCTATGGAAGTAGAGCATGTTACCGGAGTAGAGCGTGCTACGGAGTAGGGTGTGCTATAGAGGTAGAGCGTGCTATAGTGGTAGAGCGTGTTACATGGTAGAGTCTGCTATAGGGTAGAGCCTGCTAAGAAGTAGATCGTGATAGAGTAGAACGTGCTATGGAAGTAGAGCATGTTACAAGAGTAGAGCATGCTACGGAGAAGGGCGTGCTGTAGAGGGTAGAGCGTGTTATATGGTTGAGTCTGCTATAGGGTAGAGCCTGCTAAGAAGTAGAGCTTGCTATAGTGTAGAGCCTGCTATAGTGTAGAGCATGATAGAGTAGAGCGTGCTATGGAAGTAGAGCATGCTCTAGAATACAGCGTGATATAGAAGTAGAGTGTGTTATAGAGTAGAGCGTGTTATAGAAGTAGAGCATGTTAGACATGTAGTTGTTTCTGCATTATTATTATTATAATCAACTCCTGTTGTATTGTTTTTACATATTTGAGGCATAGTTGGTAGATTAAGATAACCACACTGACACATTGGAATCTTAAAACACAATACAGATGCAAAAATGATCTCTAAACATAGAGTAAGAAAACCAAACATAGAAAGCACTAACTGTGGATCTACACTGGCTGTTGCTTCATCTAAGATGAGGATTAAGTTTTCTCTCAGAAGAGCCCGAGCTAGGCAAATCAATTGTCTCTGTCCGAGGCTGAAGTTAGAGCCGCCCACTCCCACGTTCATCTCCAGTTTCTGTGGATTATGCTTCACGGTGTTACTGAGTTGAACCTTTCACAGAGTATGCAGAGAGAGAGAGAGAAGATAGTTCATCAAAAAGAAAAAAAGGAGCAAAAAGACTGCAGAATAGTCATTTCGTTGTGCAAAAGCTAAAAATGACTAATTTTAGAGGTCACTAGATCAAAGTTTGGTATGTGAGGGGATTGAATTTTTTCCCAGACTTCTCATTCTAATAACAGGGCAGCCTCTTTCTAGACTGTGGTCCTAATCTGATTGGGTTTAGAATAACATGGGTGTTAGGTGTTGGGGGGGAGGGGGGGTGTTGAGGATTAGGGCCCATTCTCCTGCTATGAACTTTATCAAACATAGACACATTTGACATTATCCTAAAGTCATCAATTGTATTAACAGATATTGCTTGACATTGAAATGATTGCCAATAGCAAACATGAAGATCACTGCAGTCATTTAATATAACTTCAAGGAAACATTTCACAGAAACACAACTATAGCTAATCTTATAAATCCTATTACAATTATTAAAGGTTTTAATCACATGAAATAAAGATTTTAGTGTTCTTGGTATGACCCTAGCATCGGATATTGCTTGACATTAAAATGATCGCCAATAGCAAACATGAAGATCACTTCAGCCACTTAATATAACTTCCAAGGAAACATTTGACAAAAACACAACTATAGCTAATCTTATTAAAAAAGAACTATCACAATTATTAAATGTTTTAATCACATGAAATAGAAACTTTAGTGTACTAGGTATTACCCTACCATCTTTAAAATCAAAAATATTAAAAAAAAAAAAAAACTTTTCAAACTAACATCAGACAGAGCTTGCCAAAGTCGATCGTCTGGGCATCTCTGGAGTGGATCTAAGTTCATCCTCAGACTACCGGTGAAGAGGACGGGGTCTTGAGGTATAATGGATAGGTTGGTTCTCAAATGAGGCAAAGAAATAGTTGATGTTGGAATACCGTCTATGGTGATCACACCTTGGGGTTCTACCAGTCTAAAAATGGAAGCGATCAAAGAGCTCTTCCCAGCACCTGTTCTTCCTACGATACCGATCTTCAAAAGTGAATATGAGTAACAAAACATGTTGGGAAAACATGAGTACATGAAAAAGTGCAACCTATTAGTGCTATCTATGATGATATATAACATTAGAACCATTAAACATGGTAGGTGGTTTTTATTTATTTCTCTTTTTATTAAGGAACAAACTTGAACATGGATATGGTCCACGTCTCACGTGGAGAGTTTGTTATAACTAATTATACGTGATACAATGTAATGAAAGGATGTTTCCGATATATGTTATACATGTTTTATGTGATATGTGTTCTGTAATATCTACGTGATAAAAGAATTAAGTTTTCATCATCTGTGATACATGTTACAGAATCCAAAATTGTGTGAAAAAAAAGAATGTAAAGCAGAATATATGTAACAGCAATGTAACAAACATAGTACAGTCCTGAAATAATGAAAGAAATATGTGGTACATGTTATGCATGTATGTGATTGGTGTGATACATGTTGTGTGATACATGTTATGTTATACAAGTATGTGATATGTGATACATGTGTGTGGTACATGTTATGTTATACAAGTATGTGATTTGTGTGATACATGTTGTATGTGCTACATGCAATATGTTAAACAAGTATGTGATATGTGTGATACATGTTGTATGTGATACATGCAATATGTTAAACAAGTATGTGATATGTGTGATACATGTTGTATGTGTGATACATGCAATATGTTATACAAGTATGATATGTGTGATACATGTTGTATGTGATACATGCAATATGTTATACAAGTATGTGATATGTATGATACATGTTGTATGTGCTATGCAATATGTTATACAAGTATGTGGTATGTGTGATACATGTTGTATGTGCTACATGCAATATGTTAAACAAGTATGTGATATGTGTGATACATGTTGTATGTGCTACATGCAATATGTTATACATGTATGTGGTATGTGTGATACATGTTGTATGTGCTACATGCAATATGTTAAACAAGTATGTGATATGTGTGATAAATGTTGTATGTGATACATGCAATATGTTATACAAGTATGTGATATGTGTGATACATGTTGTATGTGCTACATGCAATATGTTATTCATGTATGTGATACCTGTTGTATGTGGTACATGATACACAGGCATCATATCTCAAGTGATGTTTAATATTTACCATAGTTTGTTGGTACATTACATAGCCCTGTACAGCTAGCTGTCAAAGCACAACTTCAAACAGACGCATATTTTTGATATTTCATACGTCAACAAAACAGTAAAAGTGTTAATACTGTTTGCTGTAGTTATTCTGGTTTTCAAGATATTCAACTGTGATCAATTTCTTGATTGCTCCTATAATAAGTTCAACTCCATGAGGACATTGTATTTTCCTCTTAGCAAATAGGAGGCAAACCGGTAAGAGAGGAGCAAAGCAGAGACTTGCAGGTGAAAAGTCACAACTCTCGACCCCAAATTTTATCCAAAAAAAAGTTTTCAAAAGTGAGTTTCGGAACCCCGCAAAATATCCCAAGGCATTAAGGAATGTTTTAATAACACAATAAATGCTACAAATGTTGCAAGCACAGTAGCTCAATTCTCCAGCTGATTTCAACGGAAATTGTACTCAACAGGAAATGAAGTTTCAAAAACCTACCTTTTCTCTTGGTTCAATTTTGAAGGATATATTCTTCAGAACTGGCGGAGACGATGGTGTGTAGGTTAAGGAAACATCTCGCATGGACAGCGATCCCTTGTAGGGCCAACCTTTCGGTGGTGGTTTAGTGGTACTCCCAGGATCATCCTCTGGTTTCAGCTTGGCATACTCCATCACCCGTTCTGTTGAGGTCATCTGAAGATTGAACAAACAAGAAATACAAAGCCTCACCATCTTCATCATTGGAAGATGAAACCAGCCATTGGTATGTATCAAAGAAAAAACAAAGAAAATCTGCAAATGTGTTTGAAAAAGACAACAAATAACTGGCCAGGAGTCAGAACAGTGAGCATAGCAAGAAACAACCTGGCCCTGATACAACAATAGAAATGAACCCCCTCCCCCAGATACAGCAATAGAAATGTACCACCCTCCCTTCCCCAGATAGAGCAATAGAAATGGACCCCCTCACCCAGATACAGCAATAGAAATGGACCCCCTCCCCCAGATACAGCAATAGAAATGGACCCCCTCCCCCAGATACAGAAATAGAAATGGACCCCCTCCCCCAGATACAGCAATAGAAATGGACCCCCCTCCCCCAGATACAGCAATAGAAATGGACCCCCCTCCCCCAGATACAAAAATAGAAATGGACCCCCCTCCCCCAGATACAGCAATAGAAATGGACCCCCTCCCCAGATACAGCAATATAAATGTACCCCCAAATGGTCCCCCTCCCCAGATACAGCAATAGAAATGGACCCCCTCCCCCAGATACAGCAGTAGAAATGGACCCCCCAGATACAGAAATAGAAATGGACCCCCCTCCCCAGATACAGCAATAGAAATGGACCCCCTCCCCCAGATACAGCAGTAGAAATGGACCCCCCAGATACAGCAGTAGAAATGGACCCCCTCCCCCAGATACAGCAATAGAAATGGACCCCCCAGATACAGCAGTAGAAATGGACCCCCTCCCCCAGATACAGCAATAGAAATGGACCCCCCTCCCCCAGATACAGCAATAGAAATGGACCCCCTCCCCCCCCCCCCCCCAAATAAAGAGCATCCACATACACCCTGGTTCAACCATAGTTTGGGCTTGGTCATGAATCTACATTTGACACCTATTGATGTCCAGATATGGCAATCTCAGGCTTTTTCTGTCAAGGACAGGCTTTTTAGTTTGAAGCTCCCATTTTGCTGGTTACTGAGAACTTTGAGAACAAATATATATATGAAATCAAATCTGCTGCTTTTAAAATTTGTCTTCTGGCAATTAGCGGTCATATTTTTCATTCGTTTTACACAGGGCCCCCCAGGAGTTCGCCTACGCCACTGAGAAAGGATTTAACAACTACCTAGACTGAGGTTTGGGTCAACAGAGCAGCCCTGTAAGTACACACGTTTTAAACAAAAGATTAAAAAGAATAATCGTAGTAACCTGTTATCTATTATAAAGTCAAATTTTAAGTCATCTTTTTTTTGAAAAAGGGGAGTAATTATTCAAATATACTTACAAGATATTCTGTCAATGCCATCTGACTGATGCAGAGCTTAAAGATGGAAACCATATTTATAGTCGAAGAGAGCAGCAGACCGACAAGGCCGGCATCTAAACCTAAAGCAGAAAAAAATGAAAAATAGCCCAAAATTACAGGCAGCAGGTGCATTGGCTTGGGAGAATAGTTTGATTGAATGAGGAATGATATACAGTCAATGTGCAAGTTTATCTGACAGGCATATCTGTGTTAAGAGGACTCTTCATATGCAAGAAAGTGAAGTGTAGTAAAAAGTCCTCAAGTTAGGTACTATGTTTAGAGGGTGATTCACTTGAGACAAGTGTGGACATACTAAATGTACAGGCAAGTAGCTATAGTGTTTTATAGCTTCCTATTAAGCAACCACACATTGATACTGTACATACTAAATGTACAGGCAAGTAGCTATATTGTTTTATAGCTTCCTATTAAGCAACAACACCTTGATACTGTACAATCTTAATGTACAGGCAAGTAGCTATAGTGTTTTATAGCTTCCTATTAAGCAACCACACATTGATACTGTACATACTAAATGTACAGGCAAGTAGCTATAGTGTTTTATAGCTTCCTATTAAGCAACAACACCTTGATACTGTACATACTAAATATACAGGCAAGTAGCTATAGTGTTTTATAGCTTCCTATTAAGCAACAACACCTTGATACTGTACATACTAAATGTACAGGCAAGTAGCTATAGTGTTTTATAGCTTCCTATTAAGCAACAACACCTTGATACTGTACATACTAAATGTACAGGCAAGTAGCTATAGTGTTTATAGCTTCCTAATAAAGCACAACACCTTGATACTGTACATACTAAATGTACAGGCAAGTAGCTATAGTGTTTTCTAGCTTCCTATTAACCAACCACACATTGATACTGCACATACTAAATGTACAGGCAAGTAGCTATAGTGTTTTCTAGCTTCCTATTAACCAACCACACATTGATACTGTACATACTAAATATAAAGGCAAGCAGCTATAGTGTTTTATAGCTTCCTATTAAGCAACAACACCTTGATACTGCACCTCCTGTGATTGCTGTCAACTTTTGTCAAACCTATTATTCAACAATGAAAGCTGTCCGCAACTTGTAAAGTACTAACGACCATATTAATATAAAATTGCCGATTGATGATGACACAATATTGTTATATTTTATCATTTTCTGAGCGCTAGTGTCAGACGGTGGAAGGGTGATAGAGTACACATCATTAGAAAAAGTTCCATTGTTCATGTCATTTTCATTTTCCACTAGGGGAGGGAAGGGTCAGGTAAACAAATGTGTCGACTAGCAGATTTGCAAGGCCAGAATATAGGTGTCCCTTTGCATAATTATGTGGAGTTAGAAAAGGTTTGCTTACGGTTCTTGGTGATAACGGCTGCATAAGTGATACTGGCACCAAAGAGAAATAGAAGGATATTGACCCTGGTGAGGAACCATCGTTGTGTGACCAGATACAAAAACCAGACCTCTGTGTGCCTGTCTTGGAGATCTTTAAAACGCTGTATAAATTCTGTTTGCCGTCTGTGTAACCTCACAGTCTGAACACCTTCCATTGTTGTCGTAATGTGAGAAAATATTGGACTCCGTGCTGATGAATGGAAAAAAAAAAATTATGAAAACCTTCTATTGTTTTCGTAATGTGAGAGAATATTGGACTCCGTGCTGTTGAATGGAGAGAAAAAAATCATGAAAACCTTCCATTTTTGTTGTAATGTGAGAAAATATTGGGACTCTGTGCTGATGAACAGGCAAAAAAATTAAATTTTTGGTTACGACGAAGGTTGCTATAGTTTGTAACTTTACAATCTCATGGATCAGTTGTCTCAATGTGACTGTAAAATGTGAAATATAAGATAGCTAGACAACCAAATATTTCAGAAATAAATGACAAAGGGAAAGTAAGAAGTAACAAGAACATCATCAATAGCACTGTGATGTTGTAACAAAATGAAAATATAAAAATATAATATAAATATATTTTAATGAACAAACATTCATTTCATACGGTATATCACTAATTTATTGGCAATTATCATTATACGACTGTTCTCGTCAGATCAAAGATGTTTAGTGTGCAAAATATCTGTTAAACATTTACAAATCATAAATGAAGCAATATAAAGCAGCTCTTTGCAGAATTTCTGCGAAATTTCAAAACACCAAAACTAATGATTGCCCTTATTAATCTAAAACACCCTCTTTGATTGTTTAGAGGGGAAAAACGAATGTTCGCTGTTGAGGAAAATGAACCATCAATTAATATTAACGATTTCATTGCCCTGATATATTTTGACGTTTTTTTCACAAAATGTCAATCAGTATTATTTTCAATATTTGTGGCTTTTTTTGTCATTTTTTTAAATGAATGCAGACTAGTAAAGCCAATGAGTTACATTGCTGTTTGACACAGATTTAAGTAAAATGGCAAAGTAAAGAAATTTAACAAAAGACCAAAAAAAAAACAAAAAAAAAGCTGCCTAGATACTCAGTCTCCTATGGACTACAATAGATTTCTGCAATTATGATATAATTGACAATATGTCATTTCATAAATAGACTATACTCACTGGTTCCATCCAATCTCTTGATAGGCCTTGTGGTGATGAGTGCATATCTCCATAGCAACATGAAGACAAAACCAATAGGCACAACTAGAATAAGGCTGTATGGGTTAAAAATAGCATTTGCTAGGACTGTGGTAAACACGAGTAACATCAACTGAAAACAAGAAAGAAATAGTCAAGTAAAAATATATTTGTTTTGGAAAATTAAAAAAATTTTTTTTTTAATGTTACCTTAACCCTAAAAGACACAAAGAACTTTAAAGGTACACAATTAAGGTGGAACACATGATTTTTCATCCACTCATAAAATAAAAAATTTCAAACCAGGGAGCTTTGTAATAAGATTGTAGGATTTGCAGGGATTTTCTTAATCTAGCAGTTAGGACTGACCATACTTGGTTGTGGGTATCTTGCTATAGCTAGTAAACGATGCTTTGCATTTATACATATTCATCATCTGTGCTTGTCAATACCAGTGAAGTAACAGATGCAAACAAGTCAGTTACATTATAAATGCACAGTAGTGAAATAAATACCAAACAGAGACAAATTTGAAAGTCCTACTTATCAGTGATACTACACAAAATGGTTGAAGATGATTGATAATCTAGCATTATCCATACTGTCAGCAAATTAGCCATTTACACAGGAAATTAGATACATTAACCAATATCTAGCAGATGCAGTAAGTACCTGTATCACCACGTAGAATGTAAGGGGCAGATTGTCATCCATAATACCGACATCTTTGGTGAAGCGGTTTTGTATTCTTCCTGAAATATGATGATTATGTAGGGATGCATTAACGGTAGCACACAGAGGTGTAAAGAGAATTACCTGCAGTATGGTTGTATTGTATTAGTGGCAAGATCAATGAAGAGAGACATCTCATCTTGAAGGTTGCCACAAAGTAAGTTCAATTCAATGGTGATTTTAACTTTATATATATAAAAATGAAATTACTAAAATGAGGAATATGAAAACTTTGTAGTACAAAATGGCATGGTAAAGCTGTTAACATACTCATGTGTTTATTATACACCCGGGAATGTAAATGGAACATTGTTGCAGCATTGAATTAAACATTTGGTGAATCCACTGCTCATAATGACTTTACATGCATATTGTACAATATTAAATTAAACCTTCTACATATTATATCAATATTAAAGAAGTAAACACACGTATGTATTGCACAGAAAGAGAAGAAAAAATGGAATCTTGTTGCAAACTTTGGTGAATCTAATGCAACCTTTCCATAGTGTATAATATTAATAAAATTTGGTCTGTTTTATTCTAGTATGAAAACCTGTAAGCTTACCTGTCGGTGTAGTGTCGAAGAACAGTATGGGTGCTCTAATGAGGGCAGCAAACATCTTTTGATGAAGTTTCTTGGACGAGTTTAACATAACCGAGAAACAATAAAAAGCCCTCACAAAATTGAGAAGCAGCAAAATCGCAACAATCCCGGCATAGATGGCAGCAGATTCATTTGTGTCCAAGTTAGATGTAATGTATGTGATATTTGACGGTTGTCCGGTTACATTGTACTGGAAAAAAAAGATGAAATCTGTTAGAGGTATGTATATGTACAACACATAGTACCTATCTAAAACTTAGCCTACAATACAAAACCTATTTATACATAGCCTATATTACAAAACATGTCATCTCTAAACATAACCTACAATACAAAAAATCTAACATATCTGCGCAAAGCCTACAATACAAAACATATCTAAACAGTCTACATCACAAAACACATTACATTTCTAAACATAGCCAACAATACTAACCATAGCCTACATTAAAAAACTTATAACATGTCTAAACAAAGCCTACCATACAAAACATCTAACGTATCTTCGCATATCCTACAATACAAACCATATCTAAACAGTCTACATTACAAAACACATTACATTTCTTAACATAGCCTACAATACTAAGCATTCCACTAACAAATCAATCTATGCTCCACAAGCTCTAAGAAGGTTAAAAGTGAGAATTCGTTTCAGAGATACTTGGTGCAATACTAAAACCAACGGCTGTCATGGTCATGTGCAACTAATGAACATTAAGAGAAAAGGTTCGAAAAAAACCCTTTAACTTTGAGTAAAAGTGTCCAAGCATTTTGTTAACAGATATACCAGAAGATATCTCTTTCAGTTAAGACTAAGGCTATATCTATATCACTAGATGTTGTGATGCTTTTATCATCTCCTTACCGCTGTTTCTAACTCCTCTTTGTCAGCCCACCAAGCCAGCCACAAGTCAGCAATGAAGTGGACGGCCTGTAAGTAAAATTCGTTGAGTATTTGTTACTCCCTTTCTATTGTTTTAATTAGTGTTAATGAGTGAGTTTGTAGTGTCAATGTCCACTAACATACAAAACTGACATCTAGAACAGGCGCGTATCCAGGATTTTCTAACCCGGGGGGCGCGAATTACTATCTAAGCGGAGCGCCACCATCGGTTGGCGCGCAGCGTACAAGAAAATTTCTGGTTTTGATACCCCCCAGATCACCGGAAACGGCACTTCTCGGGCTTGAAATGACCAACCAGATGTACACTTTTTGCCTGAGAACCAAGTATTTCCTAATAGTTTTTTTCCATCCATAACCTTTTTGAAGATTGTCAACCCGGCACACGTCATGTTCGACCTGATCGCATCTCCTGTGGGTCTTTGCTTTTGTAGGTGATTCTACGTCGCGGCCCACAATACCCGTCAGCCCCACTTTTCAAGGTTTTAAGCCCCAAATTTGTTCAGAATTTGAAAATTCACATTTCTTGTGAATAAACTAACTTGAAAACATACCCATAATGTTGTACAAAATTTCATCTATGGACAACCAATATAGAAAACCTTCTTTCAACCCCTAACAGACAGGTCAAAATTGCACGAGTAGAGGGAAGTGTGATGTAGAATGTTGGTCAGAAATTTTCGAAAATTCAGACACAGTTAATTTATTGGTGTAGAAATATTAAAGCTCTTATAACGGCTATTATAAAACTTGGTTGAAGGAAATGAAAAAATAGCAGATATTTCCGAAACCGAACACTACACACATAGGCGTAGGAGGCGCGGCGGCAGTGGCGGAGCTAGGGGTATTGGTCAGGAGGGGCGAGAATGATCTGTAGGGGCGCTTTCGACACTATCTAAGCGGAGCGCCACCACTGGTTGGCGCGTAGCGCACAGACAATTTTTGAGTAAAGATACTCCCTAGATCGCCGGAAATGACCCTTTCAGGGCCTGGCTAATTTGCAGATAAACGAAGAATAGGGTGTCATCGCCAAATGACACCAACAAAATGTGACAAATGTCAATAAGTAGATGAGAGCGCAATAAAAAAGTCAATAATCTAGAATAAGTAAAAAGTGGTAAAGAGCTGAAAAAGGCGCCAGCAGTCCATTTGAGTCCGTCAGGGGGGGGGGGCATCCACCCCCTGTCCGTATGGACGCTCCGCCACTGCGCGGCGGGGGTGCAGCCCCTAATTCGCCATTACTAATGTAAAAGAAACTTTTGACATAATTGGACCTCCATGCTTTTTATACATCTACATGAGACATGTCGTTGTTTACATTAGCATCCCGCGGAATACTGCGCAATTTTAACGGACCGAACGGTACATGATGGCATGCGATGTAATAACCGATGCTTGCTTATATGATATTGACATTGACACGTTAAACGCGCGCTTCGCGCGCGAAAATTTTTGGTTATATTTTCAGGCAAGTCGGACAGTTTTGAGGATTTTCATCCTGGAACGCCATTTTCATGCTCACTGATATGATGTGATATCTGCTGTTTGCGTTACAAATTCGAACAGGCGCGTAGCGAGGAATTTGCCAAGGGAGGGGTGAAGCCTGTAGGCAAATTATCTAAGCGTAGCGCCACCATAGGTTGGCGCGAAGCGTACAAGAAAATTTTGGCCGAAAATGCCTCCCAGATCGCTGGAAATGGCACTACCCAGGACCATTTGTTAGCGCGAACCGTACAAGCAAATTTTGGCCGAAAATGTCTCCCAGATCGCTGGAAATGACACTTCCCAGGCCTTGTAAGTTGCATCTAAGCACTTTCTATTTTGAAATTACTTAGCGATATCATTTAAAAAAATGCTGAAGGGGGGGGCGGTCGCCCCCATTCCAAAATGCGTCATGTTCCCCGACGACACGGTCGAGTTCGAGACCAGCCACAGTTGGTTTCATAGCACAATTCTACACACGCGTTATGATAGACCATATATAGTATATATATATAGATCATTAGTGAGAGAGGAAAATGGAAACGTCAAAAAAATGGAGTTGTCGGTGTAAGGGGTAGGGTGAGGCACACTTTTACAAAATCATTGATCCGTCACTGGCTACCCTTCAGCGCTGTAATGATGTCACTGTTCCTCTTTCTCTTCCCGGTGTTTTCGCGTTTTTCTTTTACTCCCTCCTTTTCTCCTTCTTCTCTCTTTTTTCTTTTTCTTTTCCCTTCCTTCCTCTCCTCCTCCTCTTTTTCCCCTCTTTTTTCCTTTTTTCTTCTCTTTTTTTTTCTCTCCTCTTTTTCTTACCCGGGGGGCGCGCGCCCCCAACGCCCCCCCCCTGGATACGCACCTGTAGAAGATCCTACCATTCAGCATGAAGGGAGAACTTTTTAGATTCACATTGTTTAGTATCATAATGTTTCTGTGCAACATGTATGAGTTTTCTTGTCATACAAAATGTATGGTGTCATGGGCTGGTGAAATTAGTCTCCACAGTAAAGACAAATAACAGCTATAGCACCAATTTCTGAATGCACACTTAGGCTAGACTCCTTTACTAACAAGCAATGTCATATGTCTAAGCTGAATGCTTATTTGTCAAGTTTTTAAACATCCATCTTGTCATAACTATTCAGTGCAACAAACAATGTTATCAAGTTTCTGTTATACATCATTAATTGCAGATGTGGTTATTCTGCAAAAGTGCTTTCAGTAACAAATTAAGGTATTATTTTTTTTTGCAAAAGCAAAGCTGTAGTCATTACAAATGGATGCAGTTACCCAAAAAGTATGTGTTGATTGACTAAGACATATCTCAAGTTCATGATCGAGAAAATGTAGTGAAAAGATTAGCGGAAAATACAGAAACTATGTATATATTTAACAAAATCTGATGGTTAATTTCGTTTCAAATAATTCCATTCATGTCTGATGGACTATTTCGTGACCTTCTCACCTACAATGGCTCAATCGATTAATAGTTAAAGAATGACGGGAAAAAATATTTAAAAGCAAAGTTTAACAAAAACGCCAAAAAAAGGTAAGAAAAATCCTCAAAAAATAAACCAACCTGAGCAGAAAGTAAAAAAAATATTAATAAAAGAAATCCAAGCCAGTTAGTACCAGCTTTGAAATAGTTAAAGTACAATTTCAAGCCCACAGCTCCGACCCTCTTTGTTTCCTCCTTGAAGAATAATTTGTACCTCGTTTCTTCCGACATGGCTAATTCAGTCTATGGACATGAAAGAAAACAGTTCCTGTAAAATGTCACAAAGTTATAGCTAATCAGGCCTTAATTGGGGCATGCAGTCGAAGTTTCTCAACACAGGACCTTCAATTAATGGAACATGATTTAAAGGGAAATTACAGTGACAGAAATGTCAAATTTATCATGAAGATAAAATATTTCACATGGTAATATCTTTGCCTCAAGTTAAGGAGGAAATGCTGTGGAATTTTCAGAACTTTTGAAAACGATTCCATATAGTACCAGGCAACGAAAAAATCTTAAGAATTGTTCAGGAGTTTCGACAGTGGAAACGCAAAAATTAATCTTTGCCCTAGAGCATTACCGTATCGCACAATATGTAGAAGCAATATTCTAGAGTAACAATCAGGCATTGTCTGGTTAAAACTTACTTTGCAAACTTAAATGGTTTTTTTTAACAGGTTTTTTTTTTTTTTTTTAAACAGGTTTTTTTTTTTTTTTTTAACAGGGCTATTTTTTTTTTTAACAGGGCAATATTGCATTAGCGGTGACTAGCTATTTATGTGACACTTATGCAACATCATTGACTTGCTAACTTTAATTACTACTGACTGATTGTTATCATCGGCCACCACTGCAAACAGTTGTGTGTGTAAAAACATTGCTGACATGGAAACATCTAGATAAGCCAGTACTACAATGCTTACATCCTATTAAAGTCTGTTGAAACAGTTGTGTGTGTGTGTGTCTGCAAATTCAAACAAACAGATAAACCAGCATTACAACATTTTTATGGCCTATTAAAGTCTGTGCAGCATACATCCTTACATGCCTATCCTAACCTTTAGGCTAGGACAACCCAAAGAAGGCTGACATGTTTGTCTTTAGCAGAAACGAGTGTCACAGTTGATCTGACTAAACTATTAGTTTTGAACAGTTGTCAGGCTCTGCCTAGCTAGTACTTAGAAAGAAATTCTGAAACCAATCAATGAGTACTGATACTTATGAAACATTAATGTATCGAAAGAATGATTCACTAAATTATCGGGTCGGGGGTCAATAGGTCACTGAGCAGACACTATGGTGAGTGGCAATAAATGACCCTTGACCCACAAAATTTCAAGCTTTCAATCACACTATGAAGTTTCTCGATACCTTAACTCCTGGCTTTTTATTTGCTTTGAGTTTCTCTTCCTTTTCCTTTTCCTGTTCTTTATCTTGTTTCCCTTCCTTTTCAGTCTCAGCTTTGACAAACTTTGTGAAGTCGACTTTTTCTTCTTCAAGCTCTGAGAGCGTGCCCATGGCCTCGACCTGTCCCTAACGAAAGGCGATCCAAAAAGAGAAAGTCAATTTGATTGTAACATACATAGCATTTCTTCCAGAGTTATATTGTTTCGCCTATGAAAAGAAAGTTAACCACAAACATATTCCTGTTTGCAAATTGAACAACAAATTAATACCTTGTTCCTGATTCTAGACATGGTTTCATTGTGGATAATTATACTTGACAGATAAATCAATTTTAATAAAAGAAAGAAATTATCTTGTGAGTGACCTCATAAATACGAGCCAAGCCTTCAGCTGAAACGTGATCACAAGACATGTATTACTGGGCTCAGTAAATTCTGCCAAGGGGGAAGGGTGGGAGGCAGTAGTTACTAAATGCCCAAAATAAAGTACAGAAAATTAAAATACTAAATGTCTTCTTAGAGGGCAGCAATCACTTATGGTGATTTAAGGTGGCAGTAGTATAGTATTATGATTCACTGTGTTCAAATATCATTTATTCATCAACACTCTGAGTCTTCATAATTCTGAGAAGAACTTAATGACAACAACTGCCATAAACCATTTTATTTTGGGGGAGGAGGGGGGGAGGGGGATTAAATATGTTTGGATTACCTTGTTCAGGACAATTACATGGTCTGATTGGGTTAAGTACTGAAGTTGGTGAGTCACCAAGATACATGTCTTGTTAGAAAGGTACCCCATGATGCATCTACACAGGAAATCAATAAAGAACACAAACTTACAGGAGAAATGAACATAACATATGTCAGCTATTCCTCACCAAAGTTAAAGTAAGGAATGTTGAAAATCCTATGTAATACCAAACATATTGGAAAAATGAAATAAAGGCATGATGTCACCGACTGAATTTCAAAAATTTAACGTACTATATAAGGTCCTCACTTGAAAAAATCATTACTTGCTTTAAACAGCATTTGAATAAATCATTATTTGTTTTAATGACATTGATATCAAATGAATCTTACAATTATATATATCTCAATCAATGGGTAGATTTTGTGAATGTTGTAAATTTTATGAATGGTGTTTGAGTTAACAATCTACCAGGAATAACAAATCTTTGAATACGATACAAACAAAAGTGTGATATTCCTGAAACAATACACCAATTAAGGTCAACATCAAAAGACCGAGTAAGGGGAAACTGTTGTACTCCTTTGCAATGTCAATCCTGCATTTGATGAATTGATAAACGGACTCTCACTTCCAAAACAAACCTACCAAGTACAATAAATGGTGAGTGTTTAATTACGAGCATGTATCATTTACTGTACCTATTGAAAATATCTTTGCTGACTGCCACGTCAACCGCACTTAGAGGATCGTCTAGCAAGAAGACATCAGCCTCACTGTAAAGTGCTCTAGCAAGACTCACTCTTGCTTTCTGGCCACCACTGAGAGTGATTCCTCTTTCACCAATCATGGTAAGATCACTGTCTGGAAAGCCAGCCAAATCCTGGAGTAATGAAAAGGCACAATACACCCCATTCATAGTCACACGTCATATCAGCCAATCAGATGCAAGAATGAAACTAACAGAAGGAAAGGGGTTGTGGGATACAGAATAGGAACAATACACCCCATTCATAGTCACATGTCATATCAGCCAATCAGATGCAACTTTCTTCCTTATTCACTGTGTATTTAAACCAACAGCAAACAACTTTGTTCTTTATTCACTGTTTTTCAAGTAACAGCAAACAACTTTGTTCTTTATTCACTGTTTTTCAAGTAACAGCAAACAACTTTGTTCTTTATTCACTGTTTTTCAAGTAACAGCAAACAACTTTGTTCTTTATGCACTGTTTTTCAAGTAACAGCAAACAACTTTGTTCTTTATTCACTGTTTTTCAAGTAACAGCAAACAACTTTGTTCTTTATGCACTGTTTTTCAAGTAACAGAAAATAACTTTGTTCTTTCTTCACTGTTTTTCAAGTAACAGCAAACAACTTTGTTCTTTATGCACTGTTTTTCAAGTAACAGCAAACAACTTTGTTCTTTATTCACTGTTTTTCAAGTAACAGCAAACAACTTTGTTCTTTATGCACTGTTTTTCAAGTAACAGAAAATAACTTTGTTCTTTCTTCACTGTTTTTCAAGTAACAGCAAACAACTTTGTTCTTTATTCACTGTTTTTCAAGTAACAGCAAACAACTTTGTTCTTTATGCACTGTTTTTCAAGTAACAGAAAATAACTTTGTTCTTTATTCACTGTTTTTCAAGTAACAGCAAACAACTTTGTTCTTTATGCACTGTTTTTCAAGTAACAGAAAATAACTTTGTTCATTATACACTATGTTTTCTTCAAGTAATAGGGAACAACTTCATTCTTCATTCACTGAGTTTTTAAAACTAACAGAGAACAACTTTGTTCTTCATTCACTATGTTTTTCATGTAACAGGGTATAACTTTGTTCATTATTCACTATTTTTCAAGTAACAGGAAACAACTTTGTTCTATATTCACAATAAATTAGCATGAAAGGTAGTAAAAATTTGCTTGAAGTGAACTCACACACTTTACTTGTAGTAAAACCAACCCATCAACTGACATATTTATTATTATTCTGTAAGTATAATACAGAAGGCTATTACATGCACAACAACATGATAACTAGTATTGAACACACATATGCTTGACAGCAGTGTTGCAACAGTCTATCAAGATCACAGACATTGCTGCCGCAAGACAAGAAAAAACAGTACAACATAGATAGGTAACTTTACTGCAATTGCAAATTATACCTTATCTAGACAGCACACATTGGTAATTCGATCAAACTTTTCTGCATCATAATCTTCTCCAAAGAGAATATTTTGCCGGACGGTTCCACCAAAGACCCAGGGTTGTTGTCGCACGTATGCTAACCACCCACTGGTTTGGACAGATCCTTGCTTCAGGGTAATTTCTTTAAGGATGGCAAGAAGTAGGGATGTCTACAAGAAGGGTATGAGGTAAAAACTACTATAAAATCATAAATATGAGAACATTGAACAAACTCTGACAACAAGATGCAATATTAGCAACAACAATGCTTTGACATTTTGAGACTTTTCAGTTGTCCCTATTTCAGCTGTTCTGTCAAAGTATTAAAAAGATCTGTTCTTTAAATAAATAATATAATTTTACTAGAACATACTATATCTAATTCTTAATTTGTGATATGAACTTCCCACACTGCAAACTCCTTTCATATTTCCTATAGAAAACTTTTACCAATGATCATTATTAAGAAAATCCTTCTCATATGATTCAAGTTTTTTATAGACACTTAATTAATGTCTAGACTACTGTTCACCTGTAGGTTCGCTATAACTCACACTGGCATAAACAGCTTACTAAGTGATTGGGGCCATGACTTCATACATTGACATTACAGATATTAATTGACCTTCATTTGTTCCTTTTCAGGTGGCATACTCCTATCAGAGTCTATATCCAGCCGCTCGATTGTTCTCCTTCAGGAAAAGTGTCAAAAAGCAGCAGGAGAACATCTTTTGTGACCTGTTATCAATCATAATCTAGTCTTTTGTGGCTTGCATGTTCAAGAGCATGAATGGAAGTACATATGGTGAGAAAATTGGGTCAATTGAGGCAATTTTAGACCCCTTTAGGCCTCCCAGGAGCAGCTTAGGAAATTTGTTTACTAATGAGTGAAAAGGTTTGTTTACAAGTGACGAAAACTTCCGGGCGCGGATAGCAAAACATCTGCAGGGTCATGGTATGGAAAATTGATGGGGCCATGAAAGGCCAACTTGTCAGCTATCCGTTGATGGGTAGCGTTTAGCTAGTGAGAACTTCTATCTAGACTTAGAGACCATATTACTTTTGTGATTTAGTGTGTAAGTCAATGGGGCTTTTAATGGGCGTATGCTACCTTCAACCCCCAGAAAAGAGACATTCCTATCAGATCAGTTTTCAAAACCCAGAGTTCTGATGGTATTTTTCATAATTTTCCATTAGAGTTTTTGAAATAAATTTGGAGAATGTAATTTTGTGGAGGCATCAAATTGCAAATAACTGGCAAAGACTATCAAACCAAATTGTCACCGTAGTTGACCTTTGACGAACTTTATAAGACTTTATCTATGTTTAACAGTTTTTTTCATGAACTGACCTTTCCAGACCCAACAGGGCCAATTACTGCTGTCAGTGAACCTTTAGGAATGTTGAAAGAGATATTCTTCAGGATGGATGTGTCCTAAAAGAAAATAAATGCAGAGAAAAAAGGTATGTATAGGCATTCTATTATAGGCATAGGAGAAAACTATGTATAGGCATAGGACAAAGGTATGTATAGGCATTGTATTATAGGCATAGGGAAAACTATGTATAGGCATAGGACAAAGGTATGATTAGGCATAGGACAAAGGTTTGTATAGGCATAGGACAAAGGTATGAATAGGCATAGGACAAAGGTATGATTAGGCATAGGACAAAGGTATGAATAGGCATAGGACAAAGGTATGTATAGGCATAGGACAAAGGTAAGTATAGGCATAGGACAAAGGTATGTATAGGCATAGGACAAAGGTACAGTATGTATAGGCATAGGACAAAGGTATGTATTATAGGCATAGGACAAAGGTATGTATAGGCATAGGACAAAGGTATGTATAGGCATAGGACAAAGGTATGTATAGGCGTAGGACAAATGTATGTATAGGCGAAGGACAAAGGTATGTATAGGCATAGGACAAAGGTATGAACAGGCAATTATAAGCATTGCTTTCAATGTCTTTGACATAAACATTATAAATATTACAGTGATTCTGTGTACTCATGAATTTAACAGAAAAAGCCAAAACCGTAGAGATAGAAATAACTAACAATACTGGAAGTGTGGCTTAATTGGCACACCTTAGATGAGGTTCATATTTCTTTCACACTGCTATTAACAATTGTCTTTCATACTTACTTGGGCTGAATCTGATGTCCTCATACTTGTTTTTAATTTGGTTGAATATAGTTTATCAACTGCAAATGTCTACCCACTTATGACTCAATTTAGTTAAATGACTTCAAAGTCAAAATGACTTTATACTGAATAATAACTTTACACAGTAAAGAAGTATTTTATGCTGCATAATACCTAACATAGCAAATGGATTTACACCCTAGCTATAACAAATAAACATACAGCAAAATGAATATTAATGCTATTAGAGCACAAAACAATGCAATAGAGCTATTAGAAAATTATTGCTTTTCGTAATACGATGATGATTTCTTATGAGTTTACATTAACCTATAGCAAGTTAACATCAATGGATAAATCATCATTGACGTATTATCAGTTTACTAGGATGTGAAATAGTTTGACATCATCAAATGACATCTAATATTAGTTGACACAAATTGTGTACTATAATTTGTAGGTGATTCTCAGTGACGCTGTGTGATATAGATTATCAGTACTGATGCTAAATATATCCTGAAAACCAAATTTTGTCATTGGTGTTAAAAATGTACACTGCCACCCTTAGTTTTCCTCGCCCGTAGTTTTCCTCACTTAGACATTTGTTTGTCTCGCTGAACATTCCTCGACGACTAATTCAACATTGAAACCTACAAAAAAACTACATATTGAAATTTGGAGCTGATACCAATGATCTTTATGACATGTTTCAGTTTATCTTTATTCCAGTATAAATAGCATAAAATGCAATTTATAAATAACAAGAGTATAAATAGGAGAGTGGGCCAATACAAATTATGTGGGCTATTGGTAAACTTTACTTGCCATGTGTTTTACTAAGAATATATATAGTTCTAAAGATCACCCACTTCACTCCGAGTTGATCTCTCTGTGCAATAGAACCAACAAGTACAATTTACGAAATCCTACTATATTGCCAACTTTAAGAATTATGCTTTTTAAGAACTCATTTATCTACAGAGCAGCCATTTATATTCAAAATGGGTTCTTAGAATCTCTGTTACAATCCTTTTAATCTTTCTAACTTCTAATCCTCCCATCTTATTTCTTATTTGTTCATGCTTTCATGATTGTACATTTTTACGTCTTTTGTGTATCATTATTATGTGTCCTATTTAAAAAATTTGTAATTTATACTGGAATAAAGAAATTGAAATTTGAAAATTTACCTGATCAACAGAGTAGTTCACATTGCGTACTACGACAGCATCTGCGGACACTTCATTATTCGCATCTTCTAATATGTCGTCTTTGAGACTTGCAAACTTTAAAACTTCCTGGTAATGGGCAAGCAAAATGGAGAGAAAAGTCACATTTTTTGTTTTAAATTCTTGATACCTAACCCTCTCCACCTAAAAAGACTCATATTTTAAACAAACTTAAAACTGCTATCCTGTGTATCAGTTTCTTACAAAATTATGTACTTTAAAAGACTGCAATAATGTTTCCATTATGTGGTCTGTCCATATGTCTACTTTAAATGTTTCCTCATTCTCCTTTTGTTTCAGTTTGAAAGAGCCACTGAAAAAGCTCCCTGCTAAGATTCACGCCCTCTAACTTATTTATACCGATATATATAAGAGTGGCTTCACAGGCTCTTTGCAGTAGGTAAGCAATTTTGTGAACAGTTTTTATCCTTTCATTACAAATCTTTTAGGTCCTACAACTTGCAACAGATATTTTAATATCTAGCAGATCATGTTTGACAGACACAAAATGATTTTTTTTTTAAAAACTGCATACTTTCTTACAAATAACTAAACAGGCTATGTAGTTCCACATCCTTTTTCACACTTAGAAAATAATATTCTAATTTAAGAGTTAACTTAAACATTAACTTTTGTTATTATATTTTCACCTATGTTATTTGACGATACATTATAATTAAACAATGCTGGTTTGCTATGAAAACACAGAGTCAGTGATCAGACAAATACATTGTAAGGATCACCTCACAAAAACAGTGTAAAAAACACAGTATTTACAAACAATTGCAAAACATACTTCAAAGCAACGATCAATCAAGTTGAAATTTAAGTATTGTACCTCAATACGCTTTACAGTAACATGGCCCTCGGCAGCAAGTTGGACTGCCCGCGGGAAAAACCTCATAAACGATCCGCTAAGAATTTGGCAAAAGGAAACGATGACGAATATTGTGGATGCTTTGATGGGATCGTCTGTGGTGAGGGTGTAGGCCAGGATCATACCTACATCTAACAGACGGTATCCGACACGACCGAGGACCAGATTGATCCCAGTGGCATATGCGGACATGAGCATCCGATAATATTCCGAACTGAAAGCAAAAACGCAAACAGAGAAACACATATAAAATATAATATCAGCTGAACAAACATTAAACAATGGTTTGTCTTAAAGAGCCATGCTCAAAAGGAATACACCACAATGACAGAATCACTAGACCACCTATGTTTCAATATTTGGGAACAACTTCTATAGTTAATATCATTCGATCGAGACAGAATTGAAGATATGGATTTTCTTTCCCTGACAGGAGTTAAAAGACAAGAAACATATTGCGGCTTTGAAAATTAAACAGTAATTCATCTTGCGGAATCGATGAACATCTATTTTCAATGTCATTCATTTACCAATTAGAAGTAACAAACTTCACATTCATTTTCAGCGATTGGTCTGGAGAAATCTGTCCGATATAATATTACTGGTTAGTACTCACTTCCTTACTTTACGAACCAACTCTGTAAAGACCTGCTCGCAAGCATTCATTTTGATTGTTCTCATGGAGGTGATGATCTCGGACATTAACGTTACTCGTTTATCTGTGTATTGGACGACTCTAGCCCTGCGATAAAAAACAAAAACAAATCTTTATTAAACACATTTTTGTCTTATTGTAAACCAACAGACCACAGTGTGGACACTCTGTTGCATCTACAATGATGGATGTCTTGTTCTGGATAACACTATGGTTTGGTATATATACCTTAGAGCTAATGTAAGCAATGGTACTATATTAAAATATAATCTATATTGACTCTGTGTTTTCAGAAGTGCTAAAACTTGCTCAAAGTTTGCAATAAATCCTTATTTGGGTTGCATTTACCTGTACAAAATATTCCCAGACATTTCCGATCCTTTAGTTATATCATTAAACATCTCGGTTTTGGCACAGGATTTGTAGAGAGCTGTACCACAAGTAGCAGAGTTTGGTTATGAATGACCATTTATCAACTTTCTAGCATATTTGGTGGCCATATTTACTGACTTCATAAACTCACAACGATATCACCAACTGCTTTACATATTCACTCTCCAAATTTAAGGATAGAATTTGATTTCTTCTGAAAATGTTTGAAACATAACCCTTAAAGAGCAACGGAGGATGAACTTTTACAGGCAACCCCATGATCAAGACCTTAATTCCTTTGGGTTTTTTGTTCCAAAAACATTATTACAATGTCTACAGTCAGTAATAAAATTAAAACTATTGCAAATTACTGAACTTCTAAACGTACCTTAACTTGACAAAGACTTTGGACATCCATGTCTGGCCGGCAATAATGCCAAACATCACAATGTAGCCTGGTAAACAAGCCCATCCTATCTGGAAGTACAATAGAACTAGCACACAGATGGCTTCCAGGGGTCCCATCCACACGTAATGGAGATGAACAAAAAGCTAGGGTACAGAAATACACATGATATGACATGTTAGGCTACAACTGGATCAATGCTTTGTTCTCATTTAAAATTGCATCATCAATGGGGAAGTGAAAGCAGAGTAAGGGGTCCAATTTAACACATATTAAAGCTTGTTATTAAAAATACATGTATGATTTGTTAGGCTAAAACATTGCATCAACAAATGCACAAATAATAATCACAGCATAACTTGTTACTTTGTAAGTTTGAAGAGCATGCAAATTTTGAGACAGATTGTTCTCACCCCTGAAGAAAGAAATTAAGAAATCGTATTTAAGAAAGGAATGCTCCCGATCGAATGTCACAGGGGGTTAATTTAAAGAAGAGAAATAGTTTATTTGAATGGTGTCCACATGCAGAATGGTGTGACATATTTGCAGCTTGTGTGCATTGCCATGGTTACCAAAATAATAAAAGTAGAAATGGTTGCCAGATAAAAAAAAGTTGTTTTAAAAAGTCATTGTCATTTCACAATAATGGTATATATAGAAGTGCTGTCCAAATATTTCATTTTATATCAAATGAATATGCTGTTAAGATAATGCCAATCTTGATTTCATATAAAATCCAGAGAATCCATCTAAATTCATTCTCTATACTGATGTACACCCACTTAAGCTACCAACCAGAGAGTATGTCTTGCAAAATTTGGTAACCATATGTTCCTAAAGAGAAATTTTATTAATGTGAGAAGGCATACAGCAATGATACCTGTGCTTAATGAAGGTTTGTTAATATCAGGAATTATATCGGTGAGTTAACGATAAGTTGTATTAATTAGAGGTAATTATTTGTCAGAGGTGCCAGACAGAGTTGTGTGACTGAGAAGTTCTACTACTGGTGATATGATAAAACATGACTTCACCCATGACTTGACTTGGTGATATGATAAAACATGACCCACCCTTTGATGCTATGAGCTCCAATGGTTTCTCCATTGTAAGGGTCTGCATGATACAAATCTATGTTGTGATATACATATAATTTGGTAATTTTTTCTTTTATCATATTACATGATCAAACCGCTTGACATCAGCAGTCATCATGACATGTATTCTCCCTGTACTGATCTCTCTCAAAGAACTGCTGCTTAGTCCAAGAACCTGAGAATAAGGAAATAAAATATATTCTGAAAATAAAATATTAATTTATCTCTTGTTTGAAAATAGTTTTACGAACATATCAAAGTAACTGAAAATGCTGGATGGAACAGTAAATTATGTCTTCTTCAAATTTCTGATTACCTATATGCAACAGAGGGTGATTTAATATATGCAGACAATTATCAGTTGAAGCTATGACAAGCACATGGGTTAGTTCTTTCTTTCTTTTTTATGTGCCAGGGCTAAAATTTAAGATGTTGGTTATTGATACATATTCATATAGAATTTTTTGTTGTAAATGCAAATTTCTTATCGTATGATCTTGCTTGAAAGATCCCAGTGGCATCTTCATTATTTAAACTCACCTTTTTGTAAGTCAAGGTGCAGAGAGAACAGCGTACATTCATACCGAGGCGGGTCATCCCCCAATAGAAGGGCCCGTGAAAGGCACTCACTAACAGCATATTTACGGCCAGAAGTGTAGCATAGAGATATGCTATCCATGTGTCATAGGTTGAATCTACAGAGAAATAGTCCACAATTAAACCCATCAGTATGGGCTGGGAAACTTTCAGGGCTTCCTGTACATAAAAGAAAATACCAAAAAAATTGTTGGTAAATCATTCTATTTTAAAACTTAATTGCTACTTCCAAAATTCTGTCAGAATTTAATAATCTGTTTGTTTCAGGATTCTCGAACATTACAGCCCAAAATTGCCAGAATTTTGTCAATTGTTTATGTTATTGAGCATATTACCAGTACCATATATAATATGTGTTCTCAAACAAAGAGCATGTCATAGCATCATCATATGAATACTTTAATATAATGAGACTTCATACGATGAAGAACTCAATAAGTACCACATTAAATGAGTACCTACCTATAGTAATGAGTACCTCATAAAAGTAGCTCCTCCCATAATCATTACCACATACAATGTGTACTCACAATCTTGGTACCTTATATAAGGAGTGCTTAATATTTAATAACTTTCTCCTGTAGTTACTAACTCATAAATTAAGTGTATCATTTAATGAGTAACTAATGTAATGAGAGTCCCTGGTATCAATGAGTACCACATACAATGAGTCCCTGGTATCAATGAGTACCTCATGTAATGAGCACCACATACAATGAGTCCCTGGTATCAATGAGTACCTCATGTAATGAGTACCACATACAATGAGTCCCTGGTATCAATGAGTACCTCATGTAATGAGCTCCAAATACAATGAGTCCCTGGTATCAATGAGTACCTCATGTAATGAGTACCACATACAATGAGTCCCTGGTATCAATGAGTACCTCATGTAATCAGTGAACCTATGTCACTGTCTATGCTCAGCATCAAGTTCTGAACTAATTTGGATCAATTTTTCAGATTTAAAGGTATCGTTACCAGCTACGGTCTGAGTATATCAATGAGGTATCGAGCTGTAAATAGCTAATTAATCCCATGTCATTAATTGCAGGAGGCATTGTGTACCAGTTGTATTATCATAGTAAGATGCTGGCTTGCTGAGGCAGGACATTACCGAATGTTTTGATGTTATAAATAGATTTAAAAAAAATAGATTTTATATAGATTTATGAAACATATTAACTCTGTACAAACCTTAAAGAGTGTACCCAGACCATACAGCAGAAAGACGGATCCATAAGCACGAATCAAGGCTTTGTGTAAACTTCTTTTGCTTTCATCACTTTTTAATTCTTCTCTTCTCCAATGTCTGAAAAAGCATAAAAAAAAACATTCTATTACTGTGACTAAAAAGTGATTTTTGTTTAAGAGTACACTATATGGCTTGGAAATGTTCACACAAACTCACACACAGATACACATTTGTACACCCATTGTTTTACACAAACTAATGAAAGCACAAGTGAAGGTCTGTTGAATATTCAAATGAACTTATAGAGCACATTGGCACCAAATGTGTCCCTTTTTTAAGTTTTCATCTGTTAACAACCAACTTGTTTTTCTGGCCTCTCATAGAGACTTTGGGAAAAGGCCAGATTAATTTCCTTCAATCAAGAAGAAACTGTTCAGTTTATTCATGAAACAGATGGTAAAGGTTTCGGTTAATTAAAGGCCATCGTGAATCGACAAACTTATTTAGAATGTTTTTTAAATTTTAATGCAGAATGTTGTTGCTGCATAACTGAATCAGATCATTTCCACTTAAATGACAGGATGAGGCGGGATGAATGAGGGGGAGAGGGAGGGCCAGTAGTTCTATTAATCTTATTACTGTATATATAAATGCTGCTCATTGCCTTGGACCTAGCATGCAAAGTAAAACCCCAGCCAATGTACTCCATTGTTGTAGTCCACCAAGTTTGTATTATCAGGAACTGTGAAAATATATGACAAAAACTTCCAAGCTTTGTGAACACATAAATAATAAAAAAATCATCAAATTTTTGTGGGATAGAATAAATAATCAATCATTCAATGATCAGGATTAAAGGAAAATCCAATTCTGTCTGAATAGTAAAAAAGGGAATAATCTGAATATGGGGCAAAGCTCCACCAACATGTTAATTCTCTGTTAGACTAGCCATAAGTATATATCATCATATATAGTTATATATAAATATATATAGATATAGTTATATATATAGTGATATATATATATAGTGATATATATATAGTTATATAGTTAAATATTACTTTATATTTATAGCAATATTGTGATATATAGAGTTATATATAGTGATACTATTGTAGTGTATTAGATTGATACTCTCAACTACCACCCTAATTCATGATGTCATATCAAATTAATAATCAATAATGACTAATTTGTACATATGTTACATAATTTGGGAGTACTCAACACTTGCTTTTCTAGTAAGTCATTTCGATATTATGTAATAATTCTAACTTAAATTACACTGATATGTAATGAAAGTACAAAAAAAAACTTACTTTTCTAGTAAGTCACCTTGGTAGTCTGAGCTATCATATTTGGTAACTTTAAACAAATCTTCTTCTGAGATGTCTCTTTTTTTATAACCAGCTCTAAATACTGGTCCTGCATAGCTGTAGTAATGAAAAAAAAACAAGGTTAGCAGCCTGGTGACTAAGCTATTCATTTCTACATAAACATGGTTTAGCAAAAGTATCATGGTGCATTTAGGTTACTTTCCTATTAATTTCAACATAGTTGTTCATTTTTCTATTCAAAAAACAATTATTATTTGGTAATAAGAAAAGTTGGACTTAGATCTCTTTGCACCAGCATAATTTTGACATTGCAGTACTGAAGAGAATGAACCATTGGTAACTGCTTAGTTTCAAAAACAAAGTTTTCAACCAAAAAATTACAAATAGTATATATATATATGCATCAAAATATGATAAATATATGACATTTTTACTGACTAATAAACACAACCAAACAGAAGCAGATTAGGTTTTCAATTCTGACAGCTCTATGAACCTCACCATTTAGCACACAATTTAACAAGGTCAACTAGAATTATATAAATATTTGCATACTTGTTGCAGTTTATACATAATTTGTATACTTCTTTCGAGGCATGGTGGTGGGGGGGGGGAGATTACTGATGTAGTACACTTACGAAAATAATATTTTGGACAAAAGACCGGCAGACTCGAGAGGATTTGGAGCTCGGTGATCTTCTTCTTGTCTGAAATCCATCTCCAAGAAGATGAACACAACCTCTAGTTTAATGTCTCTTTAAACGTTTATGTCCTTCACCTTGTGGCTTTCCACATCGTTAGAACTTTACCTGCGGATTAAGAAACTGAATGTGTGAGGTATATAATTAACATGTACAATGACATATTTCAGTTGATGCCATGGGCATGCCAACATCACGTCACATTTTATAACAGCTGAGGATTATAATTAATAATCTTTCCGAATTTACTCTGTGGTACAGAGCTGTTTAATTCTCCATCCATGTGACTAACTTTGACAACACAAATTCTAGTTAAATTAATCCATGTCATAGTTTACAGGCCCAATGAAGTGGTAATTATGATAGTACTGTTGTGACCTGCTGTTGGATCCCAAGTAATGGTCCAAATCATACTATACTTGCAGTAGTCACTACTGGATCCTCAAGCAGTCACAACTTTGACACTGAAATGCTTGCTAGAGGAGTTTCACTATTTATGGACAAAATGTTTTAGGGCTAGGCCTAGGGCCTACTAGAAAGTAGAAGTTGACGGCAGGTCATAGTCAACCCTCCTAGAGCAAACTTTGGCTATAGACTCTATAGATACCAAGAGTTAGGCTTAATAATTTTCTATTCGAATTTACCACAAGACACAATGTTGTCTAGGAGTAGGAGTTGTAGGCATGGGTTAATTGTCTAACTTTGGTCGCCTTAACTTTAGGCTACGCAATGCCTAGGTCTAATTGTTATTTGTTAGGCTATTCTTGTAGAGACCTGAGTAAACCAAACCAACAACACCTTGCCCTCACCCTGAGTTTGTTCATTCTCATTTGGTCAACTTTTATTATAGTATGCTTTTTATCCTAGTATTTCCGTAACTCGCACTTGTAGTACCAGGCTCGAAGTTAGACTTAGTTTTTAAGGTCGACGAAGTCCCAACTTTAGATTACGTCTTTAGTCTGTAAGTGTTCGAAATACTGCGACAGTTGTACCATCTTATTTTGTTTGAAGCGAATTATCCCACAAGTTACCAAAACAAGCACTAGCTACGGACGCTGCTTACATATGGGGATGTCCCATATACTGTAGTGTTATTAATTATGCATACATATAATAGGGTCGGCTATTGAACTTCTGTTATTGATCATATGAGCCTATACCACTCGATAAGTTACGTACAGTTACACATCACGGTTTATGAGGTGACTGACTGGACTTAATACTAGCCCTTTTTCTCCCGCATATTCCTACCTATCTGATCTCAAAATGATCAGTAGCTTGTTTATAATTAACGCTTCTGGGTGAGTTTTCTTCATACAGAAATGTCTAACATAGCCTATGCTGTATTTGTCCGTAGCCTGACTAGGCCAAAAGTAGGCTAGAAATGGTAGTAGTATTTAGGTTAGGCTATAGCTTACAACTAACATTGTAGCCTAGGCAGTATCACTACAGTACAGGCCTAAGGTAGGCTTTACTGAGGACAGCATTATGACCAAATCCAACGTTTTGTTTAAGTATTAAAGTGGTACACCACTCTTGAAGGTTGTTACTTATTTCAGCAGATTGATAGTGATAACCTTTCAGCAGTTTCACTCATTTGAATTTGAAGGTATAGGCTAGGCCCTATTCGAGGGATCTGTGTACTTCTGTTCTGCATTATGCTCTATTGAAATTCATGATTTTTATACCATGTATCATAGAAAGTTAGCAAACATGAAGTTGAAGTAGGCCGTATCCAAGAAAATCTCCACATGCGTGTTTTTTTACAAATCTGATGCCAAACGATGATGTAAATTTACAAAACATTTTCAAAAGTCAAAGTAAGCCGTATACATATCTAGGCTGGCCTAAACTGTTATTCGTTTGTGTCCAATGTAAAGAATGAATAGGAGAACTGAATATTAAGTTATTGCATAAAAAATATTGCTATTATAGGAGGTCCATTAATATTATGCAAGTAAATTCTGCTTTTAAAGGCATTGAAGACCAAATCGCATGCATCCATCTGAAAAAGTTAACTTTCTGTCGCTTACAAGTGACGTTTTGTTCGTGTCGCTTCAAAATGCAGACAGTTATGAAACGTGATACCTTAATTGTTATCTTTAGCTGGACCTGAGATGTCCATCGCTGTATCGTTTGTATACTGTGCTGTGGGTATTGACCGCAGCTGTATGTTCTGACTGTACACTAGTGTCTAATAACGGACTGTAGCAAGCTGTGTGTGTATTTTCTGGGATCAATGGTGATGTTTAACACTTCTGTTACACCTCATTCGAAACTAGGTCAAATTACCAGCCTTGGCCTTATCTGTGCTTCCACGGCAGGATATTAAGTACTGTAGTCTTGGACTAAGGCTAGATTCTATTAATATTATGGCAACTTGGGAGTTTGAATATATGATGGCAAGTGGGTGAAGGAGAAAGTACAGTTAGCTCTGGCAATGTTGACTGGGCATCCTTGCATCAAGAAGCTAGGATCGGCCTCCGGAGAGGCCCAGTTTTCTATAGTTTCTCCCTTTTAAACAGCCTAAGTTAGTACAAGGATATAGGCTAGGCCTGGCCTAAGTGTTATATGCTATAGCCACTAGATGGGTGCCATCGAGGAGTCCTAATGGTGCAACATTTCAATCGCTTTTTTCTGAATGTCGCAAAAGTTAAGAAGGAATGTAATTTTCCTTGCTACAAAATAAATAGGAATGCATCGTTTAACATTGCCCATATTTCTATCAACAGTTTGGGCTGAATTGCCTTCTTTCTTCAAAATCTTAAAGACGGAACCTTCAGGCGCAGGAAATAAAATTCTTTATTTGCCTAGAAATACACCAGATATTTTAAAGTCTCAAGACACAAACTATTTCAAGCTAATCGCAGGAATCAATCCACAAAAAACATTCATGATGAAAATCAGATAAAATTGTTAAATTTTCAGATACCCACAGAAATATTTCTGACTGGCCTTGTATCTCTGTAAGGAATAAACAAAACAAAAAACAAAAACACGCACAGTGCCGTTTTTGTCCCTTCTGTTACTGTTTTTTGTCCCTTCTGTTACTGTTACTTGTCATTTAGCCTTTGAAGAAGATCCTGCTAGGATCGAAACGTCAGGCCAACTTACTTTTACACATTCTCCTACACAGGCTTTCTAGTGGATAAGCAGTTTGCTAACAGTTTTATTTTTTTAAGAATCATTTGTATTAGTTACAGTATAAAGTTTAAGCATTGTTTTTTTTTTGGAAGCCAGAATGTTTGAGATCCAGAAATGAAACACTGAATCATTTTTAACTGTTTGTGAGTTTCTTTTGTGGTTAATCTTTCTACAGCGACATCTTTATGGAGAAACACTGGAAGAGTGTCATCAGTAGGTCTGTTTGTGACTACTTCTTTGAGGCTCAAGAAAAAGTAAGTTTATCTTTTGTAGTGAATGAATTCATATCACCATGAAAGTGATTTGAAAATGTGTAATACAGTTTGGCTAAATCTTTTGTATTAAATAGTAATGTAGAGTTACAATAATAGTTTGTAAGAATTAGAGAGAGGAAGATGTATTATGGTAGTGTTTTGGGCGATCTATATAATCACAAAGCATAATGTTGCATGTACATTGCACAAGGCTCTGATGTCACCCAGTATACAGTTTTACAACAGAGGACCAATAAGAACAAGTGGAACAGTTAATTGTGGTATGACTGAAAATATGCCACAGAATAATATTCTGTAATAAACAGTATTACTGAAGATACAGTACTAGATGAAGTACTTGATAAAGCTTCAAACAGTACTTGATACAGTACTACTAATACAGTACTAGATACAGCATTTATAAAGTATCATACACATTTGGTACAGTACCAGATACAGTACTACTGCAGATACAGATACAATACTAGATACAGTACTTGATAAAGTATCATATATAGTACTTGTTACAATACTACTAAAAAAATACAGTACTAGATACAGTACTTGGTACAGTACCAGATATAGTAAGTCTGCTGTAAATACAGTACGAGATACAGTACTACTGTAAATACAGTACTAGATACAGTACTTGATAAAGTATCATATATAGTACTTGGTACAATACTAGATACAGTACTACTGTAAATACAGTACTAGATACAGTACTTGATAAAGTATCATATATAGTACTTGGTACAATACTAGATACAGTACTAGATACAGTACTTGGTACAGTACCAGATATAGTAAGTCTGCTGTAAATACAGTACTAGATACAGTACTACTCTAAATACAGTACTTGATAAAGTCTTTGATATAGTATATGATACAATGCATATAAAGTACTATATCCAGTACCTTTTTTTTTACAGAACTAGGTACTCCTAAATCTTTACTGATATTAACTGTCCAATATGCTACTTTCCTTTCAGGCTTCCAGTAATGAAGATGTTCCAGCAGTGATAGCTACACCACATCACTACCTCATTAGTATCTATCATAAACAACTGTACTTTGTAGCTGTAGTACAAACTGAAGGTGAGTAAATGGGTGATAGCCACACCCCACTACTACCTCATTAGTATCTATCATAAACAACTGTACTTTGTAGCTGTAGTACAAACAGAAGGTGAGTACACGAGTGATAGCCACACCCCACTACTACCTCATTAGTATCTATCATAAACAACTGTACTTTGTAGCTGTAGTACAAACTGAAGGTGAGTAAATGGGTGATAGCCACACCCCACTACTACCTCATTAGTATCTATCATAAACAACTGTACTTTGTAGCTGTAGTACAAACTGAAGGTGAGTAAATGGGTGATAGCCACACCCCACTACTACCTCATTAGTATCTATCATAAACAACTGTACTTTGTAGCTGTAGTACAAACTGAAGGTGAGTAAATGGGTGATAGCCACACCCCACTACTACCTCATTAGTATCTATCATAAACAATTGTACTTTGTAGCTGTAGTACAAACTGAAGGTGAGTACACAGGTGATAGCCACACCATACTACTACCTCATTAAGTATCTATCATAAATAACTGTACTGTAAGGCTGTGGTGCAAACTAAAACTGAAATTTCAAACGGTTGAATTATTTCTTTTTGAACTTGGTGAAGCTGAGAGTTAATTCCCTGCAAACAGAGCAAGTACCTATGTTTGATATACTTTGGGAATGTTCCTGTGAGGGATGTTCTTATTAGTGACATTGTAATATAATTCTGTCCTGTATATATAATTATATGAATTCCTGTAGTAACCAGGCTTATTTCTGTCCTCTTCTTACAGTCTCTCCTCTATTCGTGATTGAATTCCTTCATCGCATCATAAACACATTCGAAGACTATTTCAGTGATTGCACGGAAACTTCCATCAAGGAAAATTATGTTGTTGTCTATGAGGTGAGAAAATTATAAAGTTGGGGGTGTTTTTTCTTCTTTTTTCTTTGACAGTTTTAAAATTGTTTTGCTCTTAGGGTGATTTAACCTTGTCCTCCTAAAATAAACTGGTAGTGTTTCATCCCCAAATTCCACTTTCCTTCAAAAAACAAGTCTTTCAACTACTAGGACAGTGCTCTTTGAACTTTTGCATACATTTGCATACTTTTGCATACATTATGATTGAATATACAGAGGCCAAGCTAGTTATAAGATTTCACTCTTTGAACAGGTCGAAAGCTTGATACCATCGGGCATCGGCATCTGTAGAAATAAATCCCAGTCAACAAACCCAAGACTTATATTGAATACAGTTGTTTAAAATTGTTCTAGCTCACTGGAATCATTGTTCCTTCGAGCTGTGTCTAGTTGGAAGTATTAGCAATAGCGTACCCTTCTAGGAGTGCAGGGCCAAAGTGAAATGAAATTAATTTGTTTCTTTTGTTATTTTCAGTTGTTGGAGGAGATGTTGGACAATGGCTTCCCTTTGGCGACAGAATCAAACATTCTGAAAGAATTGATCAAACCTCCAAATATTCTGAGAACTGCAGTGAACATGGTAACAGGAAGCTCCAAGTAAGTTTATCTGACTTTTGAAAGTAAATGTGAACTTGTTGTGAAGACAACACTGTATCATTATCAATGTAACACATTAATAAATAAAACAGTTCATTTCACTGTTTTTAAAAGAGGACAGAATTTCTTTGACAATAAAAGAATTAAAATCAGTGACCTAATGCTTTGCCAAACAATAATAAGGGATTCTTATTAACAATTTTAAGTTTTCAATATGTTTCTTTGATCCTTTCAAAAAAAAAATGTTTAGTCAAAAGTTCCCAGTTGATTTTCTTCCTATGGGATATATATTGATTTGCATATTCAATGTGCAGTTTGGTAATTATGATTTCACTGTTTTACAACATTTGTTTTGTTTTTTCATATACATAACCAGTCTACGATATTTTTTTGTCTTTCCCTTAGTGTCAGTGATACGTTGCCCACCGGTCAATTATCCAATGTCCCGTGGAGACGTAGCGGTGTTAAATACACCAATAACGAAGCCTACTTTGATGTGATCGAGGAAGTCGATTGCATCATCGACAAAATGGTGAGTATAAACCAACCTTCAAGAAGTTATTAAAACATCCTCTACTCTAGGAAAAGAGAAAAGCGTCCAGCTACCCGAGGGAATTTCTTGTACACAATAACTTAAAATTCTTCCTCATCTTCCTATTATAATATGACAATTGTATGTTGTTGTAGTAGGTAAAAATGTCAATTGTGTCAGACTGAATAACTTGGATTTCTACAGGGTATATTGATGTTAAAGGCATCAATGGTTTATTAGCAGGTTGTTGTTCAGGGTATATAGAAGTTAGAGGGATCTACACAAACAGGCATAATTTTATTCCGTACATAGTTGTTGCTCATGAATAATAGACCTACCGTACTCCTTCCTAGTTGGAACTGGAACCCAGCATGCACCTCCTAGATGCAGGGTAACACCACCTGCACTTCCTAGATGCAGGGTAACACCACCTGCACCTCCTGGATGCAGGGTAATGCCACCTGCACCTCCTAGATGCAGGGTAATGCCACCTGCACCTCCTAGATGCAGGGTAACACCACCTAACGTACCACTACCTTTATCCACCTGGCTACTCAAGAAAGACATTTTAATTTTGAAAGGAGAAACAAAGCCAATCATTATATGTACCTTATGTATGCTGATGATGAACAACTCCCATTAACAATGGAGAAGAAACTTGTTCTGTTTGGGACTCATAGTACGATGGCTTCGTAACTATTTTTTTTATTTGAAAAAACTTTATTTCAACCATCGTCATTTAACATAATAAGTATGAATAGTTATACAGAAAAGTGGGATAAGGTGTACCTTTAATCAGCTTGAAACTAAAGACATTATGAATTTAAAATGATAAAATAGGTTAAGGGGAATCCAAAGAAGCTATAACTAGCTTATGAAAGGTCCCCTTGAACAAAAAGACAGATATAGGGAAAACAAACAAAAGGAAACATCAACAATAGACAATTGTCTAAGTCAGGGCCTGCTGTTGTTGCAGTGAGCAGAAAATGATTTATTGGTCAAAGTTTGTGTAGCAGTGTTGTAGGCTCTGAATTTTGTCCCATATATAAAGTATTATAGTTCCCTGTGTAAAAAACTACCATTGATCTTTGTACTGGTATAGCAAGTTTGCCAGTTTGCATAGTATTTTGCTATGCTACGATACCGGATAAATGATTCCCTGAGTGAGTAATAATGTTCAAGTAGCCACGTGGAGGTGGAACCTCTTAGTAGTATGCTTTTGTTTTCTGTTTGGATTTTATCATTGTGAAAGGAAAGTGTATTAGTGTTACAGGGAACAAAATACTAATATTAATTGAAATGTTAAAGACTTCATCAATTTAGTGACAATGCATGCAGATTCCATTGTTTTTGAACAAGTCTATTCATCCCTCTTGTGTCATTTCTTCAGGGGTCGACGGTCTTTGCAGAGATCCAGGGGTACGTCGACTCCTCGGTCAAACTCTCCGGAATGCCTGACCTTACCATGTCCTTCGTGAATCACCGTCTCCTTGACGACGTCAGCTTTCACCCCTGTGTGAGGTACAAGAGATGGGAAGTAAGTGAATTCATTTTGGACTTGTACTCTGTATTAGGATTACTATAACAATATGGTTCCCTTTATGGTACAGTTTGCTTTCAACCTTGTCACACTACAAGGTTTACCTGGTTCCAAAGATGGACGTGTGAAAACTGTTATCCAACCTTTGTCGCTTTAATCGACCAAATCTATGCTTAATCCATCCTTACCACAAATTTTGTAAACGTTATTGAGTACACCAACTTTGTGGAAGGCAAAAGAAGAAGATACACAAAGACTGTGAAAACTGTTGTTTGCATTGTGTTGTAATGATGTGTCCAAGCCATTACGGTGTTTACACACAATTGAAAATGACCAATCCATAAACAAATCAAATGGATGTTACATAAATTCAGTTGGCTGCTCTCAATGATTGAGTTATGCCAACTCTGTAGTACAAACCAGAAAATTTTGTGTCTCAAAAATGTAATGGAATGTTACAGCTGTTCAAGTACAAAAGCCTTAAGTTTTGATCATTCTTCCTGGTGCTACTTTGGTGAAATTAAGCAGTAGATTAAATTGCTGGTGTATCTAATCGTTCGTTAACAGTTAATTGTGGCAAAGTTAGTGCAATGGCAACTACAATAACACGCTGTTGAGTGAATAGTATTCTAGTATCTAGATCTGCAATCTTCTAGTTAGTTTAAAGGGTATCCAATTATGTGTGAATCTTATCTGGCTGGTAAAAATGATAAGAAGTCACTACCAAACGCAAGTACAGCTTTTAATAGGTCTCTTCCTTTAAGCTTCCTATTTATAAATGGTTTGAAATTTGTGCTGGAATATTAAAGAGCTGAAGTGGTAGATGTGAATTTTTAAACTTTCTCTGCTAATTGTCCTTATCATAATGTGGGCAGTGAGAGGAGGAAGGGGGGGGGGGAGGGCAAGGTCAGAGGCAGGAAAGAAACTTGTTATTACTTGGGGTAAAATTCACCAATGTTTTGGCAAGAGCTGGTTGATTGACATCGTAACAGTTGAAACAATTTCTGTGTTTTTTGGGTATTTATTAAAATCGTTCAGTTACCCATTTGCATCCAGAAGAAAAGTTTACAAAAATGGATCCTGCTTCAAAATTAAAACTTAACTTGTAAAAACAAGAGAGCAATCACATGGCCAAAATTCCAATGAAAGGAGACTCAAGCTGAACATCAGACAAGTCTGGGGAAGTAACCCCTCAGTTTTTTATGGCCATATCTTTTTTGCCTTGTCTTAAATAACAAGTCTTTTGCTCCGTCACTGATCACATGCTGACACATATTCCACAATGTGATTCCGATATTAGGTTTGATTGTGTTAAAACTCTCTAAAACAGGTTCTCTGTACTGAGATGGTTTCTCTATTCCACAATGTGATTCCGATATTAGGTTTGATTGTGTTAAAACTCTCTAAAACAGGTTCTCTGTACTGAGATGGTTTCTCTATTTCTTTTTATGTTGTTTTGTTCGCAGTCCGAGAGAGTGTTATCTTTTGTTCCACCTGATGGTAACTTCAGACTGCTTTCATACCATATAGGAGCATCAAAGTAAGTCCAACATAGGATAGCATGACAGCATAGTATACATGACACAGCTTAATAGCAGAGCACGGTACAGTAGCATAGCATCACAGCATCGCATAACATGTCATAGCACAGCATAACAGCATAGTGTACATGATGTAGCTTATAGCAGAGCATGGTGTAGCACTGTATCATACCATGACATACAGTATTATAGCATCACAACATAGCATGTCATAGCATAGCATAACAGCATAGTGCATATAGCTTATAGCAGAGCAAGGTATAGCACTGTAGCATACCACGACATACAGTATCACAGCATTGTATAGCATGACAAAGCATATGTCATAGCATAGCCTGACAGCAAAGAGTATAAAGATTTTAGCCTGGTATAGTACTGTAGCATACCATGACATACAGTAGCATAGCATCACAGCATTGCATAACATGGCATAGCATATGTCATAGCATTGCCTGACAGCAAAGAGTTTATAGCGTATATCCTGGTATAGTACTGTAGCATACTGTGACATACAGTAGCATATCATCACAACATTGCATAGCATGACATAGCAGAGCATGGTACAGCACAGTAGCATACCGTGACAAACATAGCATCACAGCACAGCATAGCAACTGTCATAGCATAGCATCACAGCATGGCAAAGCATATGTCATAGCATAGCATGATAGAGCTTAGCTTATCATGACATACCATAGCATATTGTGGTATGACAGGCCATTATTGTGTCAGTTGCCTTACATGATGCTATGGTAATAATTTCAATACTGATGTCGTATGTGTATTCTGTAGCCTCGTTTATCCAGCACCCATGGACATGCATGTTAGGAGAGATCTTCTTGTCATGGAAAACTTGGAAAAAGTCATGCAAGTTGGATCGAGCATTGTGCTGAAGTTTGATAAAGACTCTTCCAAACTTATAAGCAGAAAACATTTCAAAACTTACTGAAATTTTGGGATTGCCGCAAACTACCTATTTGGAGATAAGATAAAGCCTTATTAACAACATCATCAAAAATGTTTGTTAGATATTGGTACATGTTATTTGCTTTGTATGCCTTCATTCAAAAAATGTAAGGTTTGTTCACAATAATGTAACATTATTTTTTATTTGTCATGAAGTGTAGATGAGTATATCGTTAATGTAAATATTGTGTTTTTTTTCTTGTTAAGTTTAACAGCTATTCCGGTTTACGTGCGTCCTAACATAACGATACGAGAGGGTTCGGGTAAATTTGAACTCAGCATTGGACCAAAGCAAACCATGGGAAAACTGGTAAGGTTCTATTATAACATATGTATAACAAAAGTAGAGTAATTAATCACTAGATTGTGCCACTTTCAAATGGTTTAACTGGTAAACAGTCCAACCGGGGTTCTGTTTACTGAGCATCAAAACCGCGATAGTCTGTGTTGCTGGTTGCTGCTGTGTTTAGGTCTCTTGAAACAACCATGAATTTTGCCTATCTGATGCTGGATAGAAGTTGTTCAGGTTACTGTGATTAGACAGTACCTTTACATTACAGAACAAGTCTCCTTTTATGATGTAAATTAGGTTGAGGGGAAAGAATAGATTTGTGGCTGGTACTTACTTTCGGGAAGTGGTCTAAACATGCCATGTTAACTTTGTAAAAATACCTTCTTTTCGTATCCGTCAGTCTTTTGGAATGAAAGGTTTTATCTAGGAGGATGAAGCAGCAGTCACAAGTTTTCAAATCAGATCAGATTTTCAAATCATGAAATTATCAGGATAAAGTGTGATAAGTGGGGTGTTTTTTTGTGTTTTTTTGCATTATGATTTGTTTGATAAAGCATATGTCAATTGTGTCTTATAAAATTGATATAATAGTTGGGTTATTTTTAGTAGACAATGTTTACCAGTTTTGCAAGGAAGTAGTATTTCTTACTTGATCTCACAAGTCTCTTTTATGATTCGGCTATGTAATCACTATGCCTTGCTATACAAGAATTGATTGTTTGAATGTTGCGATTACAGGTGATTACATCAGCTTTTTTGCGGTTGTTTGCGAAGCTCTGATAGTTTTACCGAATCTTAAAATAAGTTTTTTAAAACTAGGTCATAATGCTATATTTTCTTATCAAGTCAAAGGTGAAAAAGTTCCATCTGATGTAAAAGATGTCTTTGCCAAGAAACATTTTCATGTTAACATTAGAAACATGAAAAAAGCATTTTAGCAGTGCTAATATTCTTACAGTTTTTATCGTTGGTAAATAGGCTTTTATTATCGAACGATATCAACAATTGACAAAAATCACCTCAAAAATTGGCTGTAAGTTTCTCCGTACATCTGTCCATTTCTTCTTTCCATTTATATTCTTGTGCAGGTCGAAGACGTGGTTGTGACGTCAGATTTCCCTAAGCAAGTCTTAAACATGAGCCTGACACCCAATCAAGGCACCTACAGCTTTGACCCGGTCAACAAGACCCTCCGCTGGGAGGTCGGAAAGATCAATCCCCAGAAACAGATTCCAACCATCAAGGGAACGGTGAGATGAATCAATTTATCTGATAAGTTTAACCCGAGCGGACTTGCTGCTCTCTATGACAAACTTCGCAGTCATAATGCAGTGAATCATTTCAATTATTTATTGGGCTATAGAAGTGCAAATATCTGTGGCATGTTTGTATTGTTCACAGTAACAAGAAGACTGGACAAATATAGAGCCCTCAATAAACTGCTAAACACACAAATTGGAACCCTAAATTATTGCCACTAGGGGTCTGTGTGCATCTAGGCGAATGTGTAATTCTTTTTATTTTCGTTGTGTTTGTTTCTTATTGTGCCTGTGAAATGATTGGTCAACCCATGGCAACCTTCTTGAATTTGCAAGATTCTGCAGAGATGTCGGCCATGTGCTTGTCTAGTAGTCATTTTATGTATGGAATAAACCTGTGTGATATGGTTGCTGGCAAAATATGTACTCCTGAGTCCTGATGGTAGATTATGTGTTCCATTATGATAAAAAACTTGCTTATACCAAGCCACTTGACAAATCTGCTCATCATATTGCCGGTGCTGTGGCTGAGTGGATAAAGGCGGTGGCATTTGTAGCAATGAGGCTTAGCAATCGGGAGGTTCGATTCCCGGCCGGGTCATAGTAAGATGAGTTTTTCATCCAAGAGCAATCTACGACTTTCCCGTCTGAAATGACTTTCTAATTTGAAAAGATTCCAAATTTGAGTTAAAATGTTGAATTGGAAGCCACCTGATGTGTAAGTTGTAATCCATAAGCCCTTGCGGGTTTCTCCCACATTTGTGGTCGCTTAAGCGTCGTAAAAATAACTGCTGATTATTATTATGATTATTGATTATTATATTTGAAAGAGTAACCAGCTTACAACACCTGACCCTTTAATGTACATGTCAGTTGACAATATGAATTTAACATGTGATCAGTAGACATCTAGTTTACTGGAACATTGCTGCCTGACCAAAGCTTCAAGCGGAAGCAGGTCATGTGACAAGTGGCCCACTTTAGTCTCAATTAATAATAATGGTTGACGTTTATTTGTTAACCCTAGCAGAATTATAAATATTCATAAGGTCAACATGTGAGTCATCCTTGTATTTTATTTTAATTTTATGCTCAGATATCTCTGCAGAGTGGCATGCCACCTCCCGAGGCCAACCCAGCTATAAATGTAAGTGAAAGATGTTAACGAAGCTTTAGTAAGATTCTCACAGTCAGGATTGAACTGGTTAGTCTAATCACGTAGGAAACGGTAATACATTCTATGTGAGACGTTTTCGAAAACTAGGCTCATCGACAAGTAAACATGCAGAATATTGATATTGGAGACTAGCCACTGAAAAGGTTTAAAGGGGCTTTCCTTCAGGTTGGTTAGCAGCTGTAAGAACCCTTTAAGTATTAAGAATTACTTATAGTTAAATTGCCATTGATAAATTTATCAAAATTTAATGATTGGAGAACTGAGTTAATGGCATGCACAGCAAGACATAAAATAGTGTATCATGTAGTTGAGGCAAGTTACTTTTTGCTCTCTCAAGCTAATTGTAATATGTGCGTACCATGTGTGTTTCATTATTCAGCTAATTGTAATATATGCGTACCATGTGTGTTTCGTTGTTCAGGAGAGGATTGGGAAAGGTTTGAATGATGGGCTATCCATTTGTTTGTTGCTTAAATCTTTCCTTCCATGATTGCACATGATATTTAGTAGTGGTATTGTGCTCTTCACTCTCACAATGTTATTCCCATAGTTTTTGTATCAAATCTGTTCTGAGAACAAAACCCTCACACAAGCCTGTTAAATGTTAAGGATTAGGCAAGCACACTGTGAGATGTACTCCAGGGGTCACATAGATGTGGTCCACACTATGGGATGTCCACCAGGGGTCACATGGATGTGTTGCACACTATGGGATGTCTCCCTGGAGACATGTAGATGTGGTACACTGTAGTGCCCATGAGCAGACTGTTCGAATTGTAAACAGTTGAGAGTGGGGTGTGACAAGTTACCAAGGACAAGGGGGTATCTTTTGTTAAATCATGTGGGAAGGCCTCAGGTCTTGATACAAGACTGTAAAACTGAACAACTGGCACTATAACTATATAAGGTCATTCTGCAAGTTTTTATCACTTTTGCAGTTTATAGCTGTGTTTTGTGTTTGCTTGCAATGTTTTTCTCATTATGTCTGAGCAAATCCTGTAACATTCATACCTAGTTGAATACCCCTCTATCTCACTAAAGATATCTTTGAAGTATTTTGCAGAATTTACTCATTGGTGGTGTTATTTTGGTGGACAATTAATGGATTACATTTCCAGGTACCCCATCTTTCTATTAACAGACACAATTGTGATCTTCAGACTTTGGCAAATCCAATAATAAAATTCAACAGTAAAGTAGTTATCTTCCCCCCCTCTCAACTTTATTTTTTAACATTTTAGTTTTCTCTGGTTTTCATATTTTTAGGTGCAATTTAAGATACAGCAACTTGCAATTTCAGGTGTTAAAGTGAACCGACTCGACATGTACGGAGAGGTAATTAAAACAACTTTCATCTTTGTATTTTGCACTTGAGTTTTTTTGGTTCCTTGCTTTTTGCAAAGCAAGGAACCTATGCGTTCAACTTGGCGTGTGTGTGTGTGTGTGTGTGTGTGTGTGTGTGTGTGTGTGTATGTGACGCTTGGCTTGTGTACACGATATCTCAATAAGGAAATGATGTATCATGATGAAACTTGTTGGGTGGATAGCCCATAGTAAGAGGAAGATCCCTATTGTTTTTGGTGCCCGCAAAGGTCACCAAAGGTCAGTTAGATGCCAAAAACCAATATATTAAAAACAGCAATAACTCCCATTGACAGGGTCCGACATGGTTGATATTTTGGGAGTAGTTGTGAATGGGGTAAGGCATTGTTTCCAAACATAACGGTAATGTGATCGAAGGTCAACAAAGGTCAATTAATGATAAAAAACTAGTATTTTTGCGATAACTTGAGAACGAAATGTCCGTTAGGGTTGGGAGTTGCTTCAATGTAATCCAATTGTCGACCCGCACCTGGGTGACCCTTGACCTCAATTTGACCTTTGGTGACCTTTATATGTTTTTGGGGATTTTTACAGTTTTGATGCTATTTTCAGATGTCAAAGGTACCTTCTGAACATAAATGTCAATAGGTTGACCCTGTGTGACCTTTATGTGCGAAGTTATATGGGGTCAAAGTTTTTCGGTCGGAGTTAGGATGGTTGCACAGACTTGTCGTTTTGTTTTTTTGAATCAGGAGATTAAACTACATCTGAAACCAAGGTCAAAAGGTCAAAGGTCACATTAGAAAAAATGTGCTTATTTTGGGAGGAAACGAGCAAAAAAGAAAATGTTTGGTTTTGATGCTAGATTTGGATACCAAAGGTACCTTCCGATCAAAAATGTCAATGGGTTGACACCCGTGTGACCTTCGTGTGCGAAGTTATACGAGGTCAAAGTTAATTTTCAGACATTTAATGCAATAACTCCCAGTTCCAAGGTGTGACATGGTTGATATTTTTGGACAAGTTGCAAATGGTATAGGGGAATATTTTCAAACTTAACGGTCATGTGATCCAAGGTCACCAAAGGTCAATTAATGTTAAAAAACTAGTATTTTGGGAGGGGAAAATGGGCAAAGAAAAAATGTTTGAATTTGTATAGTTTGATGCTCTATTTAGGTCTCACCGATCAAAAATGTCAATAAGTTGACCCAAGGTGACCTTTGTATGTTAAGTTATATGAGGTCAAAGTTAATTTTCAGACATTTAGTGTAATAACTCCCAGTGCCAAGGTATTACACAGTTCATATTTTGGGACAAGTTGCAAATGGTATAGGGGAATATTTTCAAACTTAACGGTCATGTGATCCGAGGTCACTAAAGGTCAATTAATGATAAAAAACTAGTATTTTTGCGATAACTTGAGAACAAATTGTCCGTTAGGGTTGGGAGTTGCTTCAATGTAATCCAATTGTCGACCCGCATCTGGGTGACCCTTGACCTCATTTTGACCTCTGGTGACCTCTGGTGACCTTTTTGTGTTTTGTGGATTTTTACAGTTTCGATGCTATTTTCAGATGTTAAAGGTACCTTCTGATCATAAATGTCAATGGGTTGACCCCCGTGTGACCTTTGTGTGCAAAGTTATACGAGGTCAAAGTTAATTTTCAGACATTTAATGCAATAACTCCCAGTTCCAAGGTGTGACACGGTTGATATTTTTGGAGTAGTTGCAAATGGTATAGGGTAATATTTTCAAACTTAACGGTCATGTGATCCAAGGTCACCAAAGGTCAATTAATGATAAAAAACTAGTATTTTTGCGATAACTTGAGAACGAATTGTCAGTTAGGGTTGGGAGTTGCTTCTACGTAATCCAATTGTCCACCCACATCTGGGTGACCCTTGACCTCAATTTGACCTCTGGTGACCTTTTCGTGTTTTTTGGATTTTTACAGTTTCGATGCTATTTTCAGATGTCAAAGGTACCTTCTGATCATAAATGTCAATAGGTTGACCCCTGGATGAGCTTTGTGTGTGAAGTTATAGGAGGTCAAAGTTAATTTTCAGACATTTCATGCAATAACTCCCAGCGCCAAGGTGTGACAAGGTTGATTTTTTTGGACAAGTTGCGAATGGTATAGGGGAATATTTTCAAACTTAGCGGTCATGTGATCCAAGGTCACCAAAGGTCAGCTAATGTTAAAAAACTAGTATTTTGTTGGGAGAAAATGGGCAAAGAAAACATGTTTGAATTTTTACAGTTTTGATGCTCCGTTTAGGTCTCACCGATCAAAAATGTCAATTGGTTGACCTACGGGTGACCTTTGTGTGTGAAGTTATGTATACAAGTTCAAAGTTAATTTTTAGACATTTAATGCAATTAAATCCCAATACCAAGGTGTGACACGGTTGATAATTTGGGACAAGTTGTGAATGGGGTGGTGGAACATTTTCAAACTTAAAGGTCATGTCATCTGTGGTCACTAATGTTATCATATCTGTTGACCCGCTTGTAGGTGACCTTAAACTTCTTACATTTTCGACGCCATATTTAGATCTCAAAAGTGCCTTTTGATCAAAAATCCGATCACATTTTGTGATCACAAAAGTGTTGGCTATAGTGTTGGTTACTTTATGGGAACATGTAGGACCACAATTACTTGGACTATTTGAGCCCAATCTTGCTTGATAATATGTGTATTGTCATATACCCCAAGCAAGGAACCACAGTGCCCTTGGGCTCTTGTTTTTAAATTTTTTTGTTACTTGTTACTTTGTTACTTGAGTACCAAGAGGACGAAACTGGTCGGGGAGTGGAATTTTTCTGGTGTGTTCATCTTTATTAATTTAATATATGTCTGTCATTCCACTTGCTACACATTCATATCTATATATATATATATATCTTTGTAATGATGTATGGGTATGAAGCCGTTTATCAAAAACCTTTATCTTAATGTTATTTATTCATTCTGTGACCTGTGTTTTCTTCTCATTTTTGCATTGAATCTGCAGAAGTACAAACCATTCAAAGGAGTCAAGTACATAACCAAAGCCGGCAAGTTCCAGGTCCGTACCTAATGAAGTACAGTATTGCTGTCCACAGAGAAAACATTGCCAGTTTAGTAACCCTCTGTGCATTCCAAAATATTTCCTTGATAAATGCAGTACATCGTAGCTACCAAGCCCAGATAGTGTCCGTCAGACTGTCACAATGTAGCCTTCTCGGCTGTCACGTCAAGAGGTGCAGTCACAGATGTGGCCATTCTGTCTGTCACTAAGTAGCCATCTTTGCTGGCCTGTCAAGATTGTGTGTCACACTGTCACAGATAGAAGTACTGGCTAACATACCAATGGAATGCCAGTCACACTGTCACAGATGCCGATGGATACTGTCAGTCATGCTGTCACAAAAATAACCATCCTGGCTACCATATCAGGATTGCCAGTGTCACTGTCACAAAATTGGTATCCTTGATACTATATTGACAGATTGTGCAAGTCATACTGTTATTAGTGAACATCATCCTGGGTCCCACATCAAGAAAGTGCCTGTCACATTGTCACTGGTTTTCCTCTTTTAACATGTAACAAAGATGGGGTTTTTTTTAGTTATTTGTTCAAAGATGCCACATTTCCAATTTTTCCATTTACCATCAAATTTCCTTCTTTTTTTTTATCAAGAAATTCAGAAACACTTTTTCTTTCAAACAAACCAAAAAGGTTATAAAGGATAGATAAGTTACATTAATCACAGAGTACATAGGGCTCCTTTAACCAGTCGTTCTAAACAATGGGATTCATATCCTATGGTTCTGTCTAATAAATCACCATTGATCATTAGAGAGAATGACTGGAATTAAACCTAATGCAAAACCTTCACACAACCACTTTACACAATTACTAGCAATTACCTCGCACTTGTTCACTATATGTAGTATGTACGATGGAATCTTGTATAAATCGCATGCAGACAGCAGAATTCAGAGTTTTTCTTAACTGTCAAAATAACGGAAGTCGGAATTATATCAATGGAGCTGGCCTCAGTAAACAGAGAGTTCCAACGATTTTATTCCACACGCATGTCATCTTTAACAAGAAATCCACCAGGTACAGCCTACAATAATTGCCTAGCCTAAAGTAAAAGTGACACTAGTAGTAGCATGGTGACTTCGAAGTTCGGACACTTAAGACTTAAAACACCCCAAAACTAAATCTTCTGGTATAATTAACCAGAAAATATACTTCATATGGTGGGAGAATTGTGTTATAGTACGATACACGGCCAAACTTTCTTTCCTGCAAACTGTTTTTACGTTGTTTTCCAAGAAGATTCTTCGTGATTGTGGAACTGGTATTTCTTTGCTAGAGTATTGCGAAGTTCGGACACGCAACCCACAGTGTGGCGCTGGTGATAAAATTGGTGGCGCAGTTGCTCTTTCAGTAATTATAACAGACTTCATAGATCTTCGTCATTTTATTGACAAATATGTAAGTAATTTCTTGCACGCGGGTCATTTTGGAGAGAAAATAACTGTAGCTTAGTACTTTTTGGTGAAATTTGACTCTTCCTGTAGATTTTCATGGTGAAATCGTGTATTTCTTAGGGTGTCCGAACCTCGCAGTATGCCGAACTTCGCAATACTGACTATACTACTACTAGGCCTACTACAGTTCTAGCCTAGGCCCTATGTTATGATTTCTACACATACATTGGTCAAACTGCTTCGTAATTGAAGTCACCAGAAGTTAATCAGCGGCCATATTGGGTAGATCAAAATAACGCGAACATTGATTACACAAAAATTAGGTAGGTCTATATCAATAATTAACTTGGCTAGGCTTATCACCCACATGATAAAGCAGTAAGCAATTACTGAAAGGAGTTATTATGCAGTCAATGTTATTTCAACATACATATTTACTCATATCTTGTTTAACCAGTGGTAAAAGGAGTGGAAGTGTTGCATTATCTTGGTAATGTTTACTGCATATTAAGGATATGAACTCTACTAATGTTGTTATTCCAATGTATCAAAGTCCTCTAAAATGTTAGATTCTTAATCATTTCAACATGTGAGACCACAAAAAGAAATTCTTCAATTCATCTGGCATTCTGGTTTGAAATCAACAGAATCGCACTGTTGGTGTACTGTACCAAAGGCAAATAATATTATTGTTGTTAAAAGTATGAAATCTAGAAATCATACCCCTTAATATAAAACCACAAACATAAACATGAAGTCTTAACCGATTATCATCTTAAGTCAGTCAAAATTCCCCATTACTGCATCTAGGCAGGTTTGTTATGAACCTCAACAATAAGTCTCTGTTGATGTACCTTGCTAGGTTAATTAGCATAAATAATATATGTTATAATATTATATAGTTATAATTTAGTTTAATATTCTAGTGAAAAATTACATCTCCATCTTTTTATTTTTTTGTTGATTATAACAAGAGTAGAAAGTGGTTTATTTATGCTGCCCATCTCGTTTTTTTCCTTTCATTTTATGTACCTTTTGTCAGTACTGATGTGGTAGACTGTACAAACAAGTATAGGACACAACCCGTCATATAAACTATCACGTTAGGCTAGCAATGCCAACTTATTTTACTTTGTCTCTTCTATGTTATATGTCATATCATATAGTAATAAAAAAGTGTCATTATATTATATCATGTTTTATTGTATCTGTGATAATCTGAGAGGTTTTTAGTATATTTTCTTTGTGCTGCTCCTTTGGATTTATATGAAGAAGAAAGAACAATAAAATTCCAGATGTATGGTTTCTGTATTAAGCCAGCATCCAATTTTTTTTTTTGACATCTAGAAATTATGACCATCAAGCGAGGGCTATGAAAGAGGTGATAAAGGACAAACTTGTACACAGTTTGCAAATCTATAGAGTGGTAGTAATTTCATACTTCTAACAAAACAAGGTTTTCCATCAAAACAATCATGCCTTATCCCTCCCCCCCCCCCCCTCCCCAGCATTTAGGATTTCAGTCAGAAACATGCTGTGTGTTTAGGTACTCCTCTGTGATATAACATGTGATATAGCTAGTGGGCATTATTTAAGAGGTCCTTTAGTTTTACAGACATAAAGTTTTGCCTCCCTCCAAATCATCAAAAGCATATAAAGAAGTTTATTCTCAGATTCAAACAATGATTGCTGATATCTGTTAGGACCTCCAGTCAAGTGGCTTAACTTTAAATCTTTGTCTCCACCCCTCTCTCTCTCTCCACCCCCCAACTCCCTCCCCCCACCCACCTCTTTCACAACAAAGAGTCAAATTCAAATCATTTCAAGCAGTCATTAACTTCCAGCAGCTATGAAACAAACCAAAATCAATCTTCCTCGTTATTAGTGTGCATACAACATCACACTTGAGTAATAGCTTTTATACGTCACTTACCTATGCAGAATGTACCTGTTTGTTAAGTGCTTCCTCTGTTCTGATATAATAGTAGTAATTGATTGTGTGGAAGGTGCTTTAGAAGTTAAATGGATGGTTAAGGTTAACCTTCAAGAAATCCCAGAAAAAAATTGAGATTTTTTTTTCTTTAAAATTATATTCCGTCACTTCAGTTTCATGCAATTTTATCAAATTGAAAGTAGTGACCCATAGATCATACATTGTTGAGGTAGCTGTGTCTGGTTACAAGATTATGTTCTCAATCCATATACATATTAATATGTGGGTAGAAGCAAAAGTGACCATGTTAGTGACTGTACTAATTGTATATCATGCCCGTATTAATTCTATTTAATACCAGCATAAGAAGCTACATGGTGATTTGCTGAGAATTAATGCAGCTATTAAATAGAGTTAATACCCGTAATAACTTTAATTCGTATGAACATTATATCAGCAATTATTTCCCGTATGGCCTACCATATTCGTCAAGGTGGACCTCTGTTAACCTCGTGACCTTTGACATTTTATCCTGACACGATATGAGTCTTAATTCCTACGTTAATTTGTATAAGTGTGTCGGTGATTTTGTCACTTTTGCACGCGGGAGATTGTCCAAATTCGCCATTGCTTACGATTGCCTTTATGACGTCATAAGTTACGGAGACTCTTGATTCCAGGCCTAAGCTTACTCCCAACACATGATGTTTGATGTCCATTGCCATTACGGTTGTGGAGGATTTCAATTAGCTACATGTTGTTTGTAAACGCCCACATGAGGCATTCAATTACATACCATTACTTGTTGACCTCGCCCACGAAAATGGTAGGTTCAGCTCATGATATTATTGAGTCACACTGTGGTGCTCCTACCCCTTCCACACCATACCTTCCAGCCCCCTCCCGGCCTTCCACACCATACCTTCCAGCCCCCACCCCGGCCCCTCCACACACACAGACACACCAATAATGCCAAAAAAAAAAAACATCAAATTTCAGTTCAGTACGGCAAGAGACGTGACGTGAGCAGTGCACCATGCATATCTGTAGACAGTTTAAGTAAGTTTAAGTTTCAACAGTTCTATATTTCGGTCACGTATTATCAGTACATATACATTTACAGTGTACATACAATGACCGACCGGGAGAACCCGCAAGAAATGGTCAGTGGAATACAATATATTCTCCAAAAATTTTTGCAAATTTTAGATGAGATAATAAATCAAAACAGTTTATATGCACATTTTTATCCTTTTGCGTTCACAGTATTTATTGTCCATTTTTTGGGGGACAGAATTTTAGCAAGCGGCTTTTTTTTTTTTTTTATGTGACCTCAATACATATACATTGATTCGTTCGTAGTCATATACCAAAACGGCTGAAAAGTAACAAGTTGTCAAGTTTATTCAATCTCTGTGCACCTCACTCGTGTGAGGTATGTAGAGTACAAATATGCTTACAAAGATCATATCACAACAACTTTGACAAAAAGAATTTAAAAAAATGTATACATGGAAAATGGTGGCGCCAGGCCCCAGACGTATAAGAAGAAAAAGAAATGAGGGCTGAAATGCGAAATGGAAAAGAATAAAAATGAAAAAAAAAACTTATTTACAATGCCCAATGGCAAGAAACTTCTGAAATTTGTAGTAAATTTCCTCTGCAAAGCTTAACAAGGTTGGAAATGGTTGTTCTGTTACTTGATTGAAGCAATTGCTCCATTTTATTAATGTGTTCGGTCTTTTCCAGAAATAGGGCTTCATATACGGTAATTTTTCAAAAGTCTTACATTTATAAAGATAACGGAACTCTTCTCCATTTTATTTTTGCTTTTACATAAATGACATATTCTAATCTCAATAGAAATGTTGATTCATGCATGGCTAAACCGGTCGTACCTTCATCTCCACGTATTTGATATTAAACTGGCTTCTGGGCAACTCCCACCAGCGTATGCTTGAATTGGAATCATTTGCTGCGTAATAGTCTGCATTGAGGTGAGCGCGTGAGCAACTCTTGTACCACCAGGCACCGTGGTGTTTAATAGCACAGTTACCATCTTGATATTTATCACTGTCCTTGTCGAAGGTGCTGAAGGGAACCTTCAGATTATATTTCAGGACTTGAAAGCCAGTATAATTTCCAGGTGCATCTATTGGTGAATGAAACAAAATACTAGATATATTTTCGTATGATGGAGTTAACAAAATCTACCATTTTATGTTACTTTTACAAACCATCAAATTCCTTTTTGGTATGATGCGAGGGACTCGGAAGTACATAACTATATACCATCAAATATAAAGTCATACCATTAGTTTGTCAATTTATACCTACACCAAGTTACATATACCACCAATATTGTCTCAACCAATAAGTTTGCATATATATATATATATATATATATATATATATACCACTATGAAATGGTACGAAAGGCGCGCAATATTAAATATCGTTCGAGCGTGCCGATGTTATCGATAGCATTTTTTTTGGGGGGGGGGGGGCGATACTTCGATCCAGTTTTACAAGAAAATCAGACAATTCGTGTATGTTGATCATGGATTCGGAGTTTCCTATTTAGTCAATGGAAAGGTATCTGCTTTAATCTGTACTTATCAACGGTGACTGGCGATTTGGGGCGCATTTCAGAAGAAACTTAAGAAAAGGGCTCTTTCACCAACATATATAGCATAATCCATTTTACGAGGGGGGGGGAATCATTGATTTTTCCAAACTTGTATGGAAACGAGATGAGTGGACACGGCCGGCCAATACCTCACAAAGACGTATGTATGTATGTTGTCTACAAAGAAAGAATAGTGTCATTTGTAAACCTTCTCCCGCCCCACCCCTCCCTTAAAATATAATGCACTGCAAACCTGCCGTTCCACTGAATTTTCCGACGCCAGAAAGTCGATACTTGTCACTTTCATCGTTGATGCGAAACAAGTCGTAGTTAGCATAGTACGGAGCTCCATATTTGCTCACCAGGTCAATTCGAAGTTGACAATTACCTTGATTGGTGAGGTAATATATCTTATCATTGCCTAGCCAAAACTCATGACTAAGCTCACCAAACCCTTCTTTATAGCTGGTCCAGTTACGATAGAAATCAACAGAACCATTAACACGACGTTGAAAAACCTGGTATAAAGATTTAAAACAAACATATATATATAGTAATTTCTTCAAGTTATTCACTCGCAATTGTCATTCATTTGCTTACATTCTGTAATTGCTGTTATTAACGAATGTGTGTTCTTCAACACTCCATGGATGTATTCCACTGTAGGCGTTTGTTACCTGTATCGAACAATACTAGTTCTGTTTTTGGTGACATATTTTGCCTTACTAGTAGAGATCAAACATGATGCTAACCAACTCGAAATCATCTGTGATTCCTAAAGCCGGATCTCGAAAGAGATACTTTGAACAGACTATATATAGTCTATATATATAGTCTATATATATATATATATATATATATATATATATATAGACTATATATATAGACTATATATATAGACTATATATATAGACTATATATATAGACTATATATATACACACATGTATATATATATATATATATATATTATATATATTTTTTTTTTTTATTATATTTATTTATTTTATATATTATATATATATATTGTTACATGTTGTTATATATTGTTATACATATTGTTATATATATATTGTTACATATATATATTGTTATATATATATATTTATATATATTGTTTTGTTTCTGTGTACATGGTTTCCCATGTTGGTCGATTTGCCCTGGAATTTTTGCAACTATAATGTAATCTTAACAACTTACGATGTATATACCAGGTGCGTATCCAGGGGGGGGGCGTTGGGGGCGCGCGCCTCCCGGGTAAGAAAAAGAGGAGAGAAAAAAAAGAAGAAAAAAGAGGGGAAAAAAGAGGAGGAGGAGAGGAAGGAAGGGAAAAGAAAAAGAAAAAAAGAGAGAAAAAGGAGAAAAGGAGGGAGTAAAAGAAAAACGCGAAGACACCGGGAAGAGAAAGAGGAACAGTGACATCATTACAGCGCTGAAGGGTAGCCAGTGACGGATCAATGATTTCGTAAAAGTGTGACTCACCCTACCCCTTACACCGACAACTCCATTTTTTGACGTTTCCATTTTCCTCTCTCACTAATGATCTATATATATACTATATATGGTCTATCATAACGCGTGTGTAGAATTGTGCTATGAAACCAACTGTGGCTGGTCTCGAACTCGACCGTGTCGTCGGGGAACATGACGCATTTTGGAATGGGGGCGACCGCCCGCCCCTCCCCCCCCATTCAGCATTTTTTTAAATGATATCGCTAAGTAATTTCAAAATAGAAAGTGCTTAGAGGCAACTTACAAGGCCTGGGAAGTGTCATTTCCAGCGATCTGGGAGACATTTTCGGCCAAAATTTGCTTGTACGCTTCGCGCTAACAAATGGTCCTGGGTAGTGCCATTTCCAGCGATCTGGGAGGCATTTTCGGCCAAAATTTTTCTTGTACGCTTCGCGCCAACCTATGGTGGCGCTACGCTTAGATAATTTGCCTACAGGCTTCGCCCCTCCCTTGGCAAATTCCTCGCTACGCGCCTGTTCGAATTTGTAACGCAGACAGCAGATATCACATCATATCAGTGAGCATGAAAATGGCGTTCCAGGATGAAAAGCCTCAAAACTGTCCGACTTGCCTGAAAAAATAACCAAAAATTTTCGCGAGCTTCGCGCGCATTCAACGTGTTCATGTCAATATCATATAAGCAAGCATCGGTTATTACATCGCATGCCATCATGTACCGTACGGTCCGTTAAAATTGCGCAGTACACCACGGGATGCTAATGTAAACAACGACATGTCTCATGTAGATGTATAAAAAGCATGGAGGTCCAATTATGTCAAAACTCTCTTTTACATTAGTAATGGCGAATTAGGGGCTGCACCCCCGCCGCGCAGTGGCGGAGCGTCCATACGGTCAGGGGGGCGGATGCCCCCCCCCCCCTGACGGACTCAAATGGACTGCTGGCGCCTTTTTCAGCTCTTTACCACTTTTTACTTATTCTAGATTATTGACTTTTTTATTGCGCTCTCATCTACTTATTGACATTTGTCACATTTTGTTGGTGTAATTTGGCGATGACACCTTATTCTTCGTTTATCTGCATATTAGCCAGGCCCGGAAAGGGTCATTTCCGGCGATCTAGGGAGTATCTTTACTCAAAAAATTTCTGTACGCTACGCGCCAACCAGTGGTGGCGCTCCGCTTAGATAGTGTCGAAAGCGCCCCTACAGACCATTCTCGCCACTCCTGACCAATACCCCTAGCTCCGCCACTGCCGCCGCGCCTCCTACGCCTATGTGTGTAGTGTTCGGTTTCGGAAATATCTGCTATTTTTTCATTTCCTTCAACCAAGTTTTATAATAGCCGTTATAAGAGGTTTTAATATTTGTACATCAATAAATTAACTGTGTCTGAATTTTAGAAAATTTCTGACCAACATTCTGCATCACACTTCCCTCTACTCGTGCAATTTTGACCGGTCTGTTAGGGGTTCAAGGAAGTTTTTCTATATTGGTTGTCCATAGATGAAATTTTGTACAACATTATGGGTATGTTTTGAAGTGAGTTTATTCACGAGAAATGTGAATTTTCAAATTCTGAACAAATATGGGGCTTAAAACCTTGAAAAGTGGGGCTGACGGGTATTGTGGGCCGCGACGTAGAATCACCTACAAAAGCAAAGACCCACAGGAGATGCGATCAGGTCGAACATGATGTGTGACGGGTTGACAATCTTCAAAAAGGTTATGGATGGAAAAAAACCTATTAGGAAATACTTGGTTCTCAGGCAAAAAGTGTAAATCTGGTTGGTCATTTCAAGCCCGAGAAGTGCCGTTTCCGGTGATCTGGGGGTTTCAAAACAAGAAATTTTCTTGTACGCTGCGCGCCAACTGATGGTGGCGCTCCGCTTAGATAGTAATTCGCGCCCCCCGGGTTTGAAAATCCTGGATACGCGCCTGATACGACTTGTGATATGTGCGATACTACGATCTGCATTATACTTTTGACCTGCACATGTTGCGATCTAAAGGAGCGATACATACTATTCTTCAATATTATCGATCTGTACGGATTGCGATCTTTTCTTCTTGTGATCTTTAGATTTAAACGAAATCCGCAATCTACACGACTTCATGTGTTTTGTTATCTGTAAGACTATATAAATCCAATAGAGTTACAAATGTAGATACAAACTATTTAGGAGATTCCCAATAAAGTTTAACGAAAAAAACCTTGTGAACGGAAATTCCCTCTTAATAAAAACACGTATAAAATACAAAGTGAAAATTAACAAGAGGGTGACGAACGAGAGAGACTCAAAATAAGAACAGATCCCAGCACTAGATACATAGGAGGGACAGTTATGACTTATACGTATAGAGCAATGGTCAGATTTAAAGTTAGACTTAAAACCCAAGCAAGTGAAAGGGCGGCTGGCTTTCAAGCTGAAATCCATATCATTCCGATGCTTTGTGGACGTAAGACGGTGATAAGGAATGTGGTGTGTGTGGTAATGCTGTATAGTGAATGGTGGATCGACATGCGAACATATTCAGGAAGCAGCCAGCTAGACTATAAGAGGCTCGAAATACTTTGATAAACAAAACCAGTCGACCCCCAGATTCTTGACAGTGAATGAATTGAATGTGTCAAACATATAGTGTATCGCGGTCTACTCGTGTTGAGGCTAGGCTATTGCGAGCTATATACTGTACGTCTTACGGCAAAACGATTGATGTAATAGCCTAACAGTTATGTTAACAGGATAAACTTCCGGTACGTTGCAACTCCCAGATGCACGCGCGACAATTTTTGCCAACGGAAATAACCAGATGACTGTTTTTCGCGTGTACTCTTGTCCGTTCGTGCAATCCGGTGAGATGTGACAGAGCCTTAACTCAAAGCCGGAAACTTACTAACAGTTTAGCGCACAGCGGGTACTAATTATGTCTATAAGGTAAGTACATATTTATGTCTGTTATACTATTATCGCATCTGGTATTGACTTACCGTCCACCCTCCTCCTTCAGTCATATTACAAAAGACTGCAAATGGTTGACCATTCCAGTTAGTTGGTTTGATGGTATATATGCCATTGGTAGTGAAACCTTCTTTGAAGTAATCGTGGCAGTTAGTCATGAATGTGCATACCACGCCGTTCCCTTGGTAACCATTGCTACAGTAACACCTGCGTACGCCGTTGCGAGTCTCACAGACTGCATTGGCGCTACAATTATACTCCACATCCACGCTCATGATTCCATGGGTACAGTTATACATCGTTGTACAGTTAGCATTCGCGGAAAATGAACCATTCTACCCCAAAATAAATGGGAGAAATACATAAAAGGAAACTAGATGTGATCGTAAGAAAAACATGTGTACTTCAAACCATCATTCTGATGTCCAACCCAGGACCCCATTCGTTTTATTATAACCACCAAAAGAAGACGCGTTTTGCTTCAAATCAGGAACGGAAACTGACGATTTCGTTTCTGACTTTACAGATGCAAAAACAAAACTATAATGATGATCAAATGGATTGTTTCCTTTTTTGTTTTAGATTTCTTTTTACTCACATTCGATTCGAAATAAAAAGTAGATTTTTCGTATTTCCATAGAGACTGTTTAGTTGTAATTCTTACCATTCATTTTCTGATGCAATGATAGAAACAATATAGCGAAGACTTGATAAGCTAACATATCAGAGCAAGCTGGGGTTAGAAACGGATCAGTCGTTCAGTTGTTTGGTTTTCGTGCCCAGGTTCTTTCCTGGGCGACTTTTTCTTGAAATGTATCAGAGCAAGTGTATAGTATTTTGTCGAGAGGCTATGCGGACGCCATGTTTGAAGATACGCTTATAACAACTGGTTTATTTAAGTAAACAGAGGGCGCTCGGCCTCAACCAACAATGTACATATGACAGTATTAACATTATATGAGATGAGTAAACTCACCGATAAATTAACATTGTCGATAGGATAGAAGCAGTCGGATCCCGGGTAGAGGGACTCTGTGGCACCAGCATTGTTTTCAATGGATTGTTCGGAGCTTTCAGTGGGTACAGTAGAATCTGATCGATTGTTTTCTGCCATTAGAACAAAAGTTTGTAAAAGAAATGAAATGTAACCAATCTCTTAGAAGTTATCTGTGTTTTCATGGTTTAATATTTTTTTTTTTAGATGAACCGTAGGTGTTCGCTGTTTTACACAAAACTGACTCTATACATCACAACAACAAAAAAAAGATTACATTACCATTCGAGTCATGCGTAATAACTATTTTAGATTAAGAAACCACAATTCTGTCTTTACAGTTAATTTTTTTTAATGTTATTTCTGTTGTAAATTTGTCTACCGCGTGTTATGTTGTCTGTTGTTAGTTTCATTTTACATTATTTTGTGTTTGCTTTCGTATCATCAAAATCAATCAATTAGACATTATTTTGTAGCAACACATGTCTACCTGGTTACGAATTTATTAAGGCTCTTAAATACGTATATTGAATCAACTTCGCCGTCTCATTTTAGTTGATAAAATCCATTCTTTCATAAATACAAATTGGTTTGCTCTTGGGGGATAATTCATCTTTTTGTTGGTGTCTCAGACAAACAGACGTCTTTGTATATATTCTCCGAACAAGTTCTCAGAAAACGTTATGAATAAATGTGCTGCTAAAATGCTGAATCTTATTAAGGACTGGGGAATATTGATTCAGATATATAAGGAACAGAAACTTTCAAAAAGTATACCAAGTAATATATACATGTTGCAGATCTTGCACTTTGCGTATATGGTTGGCCACAGTGGACAAAAATCGGGAATTTATGCCGACATATATTCGATTTAATGCTGACATTAATGAGATTTTATGCAGACATTAATTCTGAGCCAATCAGGAGGCCGTTTTATGTCTACATAAAATCGATTTTATGCTGGCGTATATTCGATGTAATGCTGACATATATTCGATTTATTGTCAGCATATATGCACTTTTAAACAATTGAACCCTAACCAATTCATCGTCAAAAAGTTACTGATATAAAGAGAGGAAAACCGAGCATTTTGTTGTCAGTATGTAACTATGACAACATATATACATGTATGGTTTTAGTTCACTTTATGGTGCAAACTGTGATAAATATTAATTTTAATTTTTAACGAAAACAAAGACATATCGTGTTACAGCAAGATATAGTAGAACGAAACTTCTAAATCCCTCGCCACTGATTTGGGTAGGGGTATGAATCTTTATGTCAGAGTCGGATCCAGGACTTTATTAACGGGGTGGATCTGGGATCATTAAAATCGACTGTCATGAAAGGGGTCGGGGTGCGGTGGGGTGGGGTCAACCCAGAAAAAAAAACATGAAAGTTTAGATTTCAAATAGAAATGTAATCTCAGACAAATGTTGTCTGTGAATTACCGAATTATGTTGTGCTAATTAATAGCTTGATTTTTTTTTGTGAGGGCGAAAAGGGGGGTTGCCCTCTCGACTCCCCTGAACCACCCTCCCCCCCCCCTTCCCGATTAGGCGCCATGGATCCGGATGAGTTGTTTATTTCTTTTCCCAAACTGATTGGAAATAATCCCGGACTGATTGGCTCCCCGCCCCCGTCTGACGATGGATGTGAGGGTCATGCACCCATTCCCCCCCCCCCCTTCGATATTTGCCCCGCCACTGAAAAAAAATCAACGGTATATTTCAGGGGCGGTATTAAAACGACGAATGCCAAACCATTTGTTTTCTGTCTGTAACAGCTTGTTCTGTTCGGAAACTTCTTCCAAAACTCGCACAGTTCTGAAAACAATAGAAAGAATGAAAATCAATCACTTGTCTTCCAGCATGTCGTGCACCGTTCGTCCACACGTGACAAACACTGGGGGAAAAGGGTGGGGAGGTGGGAAAGGGGTGGGGGAGAGGGGAGGTGCGGGGAGGACCGATCATTCTTTCTTATAGAAGTGAAATTCTATATAACTTTATGTAGGATTAAATTTCATTTAAGGTAAATATTATTTAACATATAAGTGGAATTGTATATTGCTTAAGTAAAATAGGGTGTCATTTCACACACTATCAGATTAGCGATCCACTAACTTTTTAGCCTAGTTGAATCTGATATCTAATTAAATTGAGAAGAATTTCACTTAAGCTTTAAAAGACACTAATTATTCAGTTTAAAGGGTCTGGAGACTCGCTCAAATAGAAACGTCTAATGCCGGTAATCTGACCTAGTTTTGAATGAGGTGTAACAGAGTGTTAGACACCACCATCAATCCCAGGAAATACATATACAGTTTAATGCTATCGTCGGTATTTCGACACTAGTGTACAGTCAGTACATACAGCTGCGGTCAATACCTACAGCACAGAGTGCAAACGATACAGCGATGGACATCAGGTCCAGCTAAAGATAACAAGGTATCACGTTTCATTACTGTCTGCATTTTGTAGCGACACGAACAAAACGTCACTTACAAGCAACGGAAAGTTAACTTTGTTTTTTCAGATGGCTGCACGCGGGTTGGGGCGTCTTCAATGCCTTTAAGTAGAATATGATTTTGCTTCAGTAAAAAAAGTCACGCTGTAACTTTGCACTTCCAAATATTAAATACCGAAATTTTGAAGTTATTCCAACTTCTTTTTCCCTTCAGAGATGATGAAGTCAACTCCTCACTACAGCCTTAAGGGTTAATATTAATCCATTGCTTTATAAATTCTAAAACTTCAACCCAAAATTGTTATAAGTTTAAATAAACAAGTGAGCATGCACCCTTGCATGTCGTTCATATGTCTAAACGATTTAACTCTAAGTGAAATTAATGCCACTTAAGTGAAAATGTGGTTTACTTAAGTAATCCACAAAATTAACTTTAGCTCCAATTAACTCATGTATGTCATATGTTTTACTAAAGTAAAATTAGTTTTCACTTAAGTTACACGCAATTTATAGCTTAAGTAAAATACAATTTAGCCTAAGTAATTTGCAATTCCAATGAAGGAAAATTGTATTTAACGTAAGAAACATAAGGTAACAATGTTACTTAAGCCATATATGGTTTCAATTAGTAGAATACAATTTTACTTAAGTTAAAGACAATACAAAGATAAATACGTAGTCATAACAAAAAAAATGGCTAGACTATAAATTATGTTGCATATATAGCTGAAGTAAAACATTCTACTTCAATAAAATACAATTTTATTTGCGGAAAATAGCATTTTACTTAGGTAAAATACAGTTGTCTTAAGCTTAAGTACAAATTATAACATTTAAGCTGACTTCATTCCACTGGATTGTAAATCTATAAAACTTTATGAGAATTAAATTTCATTTAAGAAAAATAATATATCACATAAAGGTGGAATTGTATATTGCTTAAAAGCGATCCATTTTAACCTAAGTGAAACTCAATTCTATTGAAGTTTATTCAAATTTATTGAAGTTTATTTAAATATATATCTTGATATAAGTTATTAAAATATATATATATATATATATTATATATAAGGCCTCGACAAATACGGTCACCAACTCGCCAATGGCTACTAGAATATTACGACTGGCGAGCAAAAAATGCATCACGATCGACATTTTGGCGAGTGGCTTATTCGCTCACTGCCTTTTAACCTTAGGCTTACAATTAACATGTGAGCCAATCAAGAAAGGCCTATTGCCTAATGTAACATATCACAGTAGTATTATCAAGTGCACTGTTACAACACGAAGATTTTTTAGATGCGGAGACTTTTTGCGAAGTGTAGTGACACGAACTGAACTTTCAAGGGAACTCAAACATGAAATCATAATTTTACCGAAATAACATTTCATATCTCGAAATGAACACATGTATAGACTTATATACTTACTATTGCATTCCGCTAGTGATATATCAAGAAAGACCACGGAAAGAAGGAAAAACTGAAAAAGTGATTTCGTCTCCATATTTTTTGAGTCAAAAATCTGTTTGTCCCTCACGAAGGCTCACTTCCTTTGGATTAAACGCTTAACTCACGCTGACTCGTCAATTTTTCTAAACTGTTTTTTTTTTCCAATAATTTTTTGTCAATAAAGAATGAACATTTATTGTATGGACGTTGCCCTAGGGATCAATCGTATAGGGAAACATTTTATTTATCTCTATAAAATGGTAGGTTTTACGATTTATGGCATCTTAGTCAGACGCAAATATAATATCGAAGGAGACATATACATCATTAAAAGCTGGGTTTAGCAAGAAAGAAAATTATGGCAGAGAGATCGTAATCCTGAAAACGGGTTAATGCCAAACGCGAACAATCTCCCTTAGCCCTTACACGTTGTACCCCACCCTTATCTCCCATTCACCCTTAGACCCCTCCCCCTTAGATCTATCCCCAGAACAGAAAAAGTCGTATACATTGGCAACATTTCAGTTGCAGTATCCAAATGTTGTATGTACCCCCCCCCCCCCCCATCCACCAACCCCAAATTTCGAAATCGTAACAAAGGGTAAAGCCTATATGGTGTCATATAGTTTAATTCTGTTATCTTAAAATGAGAACAAACTTTATGCTTTGCCCCCCCCCCCTCCCCGCCAAACTCATATTATTATCATCTTTCTAGTCTTCCTCCATAAAAGTCTAGTTGTCCTGCCCCCCCCCCCCAGGGGCGTCTAGAGCCAGGTCGGGTGCCGGGGTCAATTACGGTATGTCACGAAGCCCCCTTTTTTTGCTCAGTTCATCACATATCCCATGTTTTCGTCGCTCATCCATATTTTCCCTGGCCCTCAAATTGACCCCTCGTCGCGGTGTTGTATCCCTTCCCTCCCCCTCCCCCTCCCCTACCACCACCTACACTCCATCGCTGTATAGTTTACACAAGGGTTTGGTTGAAAAACGGACAGCCAAATGTGAATCAGGAGAGCTGCTTTAATGCGGACCATTTTTATTTGCACACTACACTAAAAACCCAACACCATTAAATGAACGATTAAATGATTAAACAGCAAACTTCTGAATTAAAAATAGGTGCTTGTTGACGGGAGTTGTAACTTGAAGGCAATGCTGGTGACCTCTTAGTTAAAGAAATGCCTCTCGAGTTGGAAGAGGGATACGGCGTAGCAAATTACGAGGTATATACCAAATCACACAGATAACAATCCTCCATTTATCAGTGGGCAAATTTTCGACTCGAATTTTCGAACAGTATACGCGTTACGTATACGTGAATGATACACAAATTATAAATAAGAGAAACATCGTTTGACGATATCAATAGTTATTGAAACATTATCTTACTTTGGAGGTTGAAAGATTCTCTTAAAAGATACGTGAATATTACAGAAATATTGCAAAGCCGTCAAATGAAATTTGGAAGGGTACCGTAAATTATAAAAGCATTCTGAATTATTAAAAATGTCACAAAACGGAGTTACATAATCCCTAAATATCCTAATCATTGCCAAGCATTATTAATATTCCCAAATCAAAATCAGGATTACAGTCCAATAAGATGAAGTTTTCACCACATGAAAGAAAGAAGTTATTTTTAATGCTTTTGACCAATTTGAACATGTTACAAATTGGTCTTTCCCGTTACAGCGCCACCGCTCTTAACAGAAGATATTCCAGTGAAAAGTGTATTTGCTATCATAGGGGGCGCCTTTGAAGCAATTCGCAGCCGTTCTGTCACAGCAACAAAGGGCGTGGCCGCAAGCTGATTGGTTGCTATCTGTGAGGGGAAAAGAACCATCGATAATTAATATTAAAGTGATACTTCGTGTTTAACAATATCAGTTCAATTGAGGATTATTCGTCTCTAGATAGAATATAAAAGTATAATAGTGTGTAGGCCTTTAGTTGGTCACATTAATGTACATGCCTATAGTTGGTCACATTAGTGTATATGCCTGTGGTTGGTCACATTAGTGTATATGTCTGTGGTTGGTCACATTAGTGTATATATCTATGGTTGGTCACATTAGTGTATATGCCTGTGGTTGGTCACATTAGTGTATATGTCTGTGGTTGGTCACATTAGTGTATATGTCTGTGGTAGGTCACATTAGTGTATATGTCTGTGGTTGGTCACATTAGTGTACAAGCCTATAGATGGTTACATTAGTGTATAAGACTATAGTCGGTCACAGTGTGTAGGCCTATAGTCGGTCACAGTGTGTAGGCCTATAGTCGGTCACAGTAGTGTACATGCCTATTGTTGGTCATATTTGTGTATAGGCCTATAGTTAGTCATATTTGTGTACATGCCTATGGTTGGTCACATCAGTGTACATGCCTATGGTTGGTCATATTTGCTTATAGGCCTATAGTTGGTCATATTTGTGTATAGGCCTATAGTTGGTCATAGTTGTGTATAGGCCTATGGTTGGTCACATCAGTGTACAGGCCTATGGTTGGTCACTTTAGTGTACAGGCCTATAGATGGTCACATTTCAGAGTTCTTCTAGGACACTATTACGTACAATAGGCACAGGGGCGTAGCGAGCGGGGGGGTGTGGGGTGTCACACCCCCCCCCCCCAATAATTTGGTCGCTGTCGGCAAATTTTGGGTCTGTCGGCAAAAGGAGAAAAGGTGAAGAGGGCGGAAGGGGAAGAAAGAAGGAAAGCTGAATGGAGAACGGGAGCTTCTTCCGTGCCAAATTTGACTTAAAATATGCACCAGATTGCATCTAAGGACGTTTCCAAACTGAAAATTTTCCAAAGGGGAGGGGTAGGCCCCCTCCCCTTAGACCCCTCCCCCATTTCAGTCACCACTTCCAGATCCGTCGGCAAATCAAATTTGAGTTAAAATATACACCAGATTGCATCTAAGGACGTTTCAAAACTAAAAATTTTCCAAAGGGGAGGGGGTGCCAAAGGGGAGCGGGACACTCACACCCCCTCCCCTTAGACCCCTCCCCCATTTCAGTCACCACTTCCAGATGCGTCGGCAAATCAAATTCTCCACACCCCCAACAAAAACCCCTTCGCTACGCCCCTGAATAGGCAAACATCTCTTTATCCTAAGCTATCTTGCTCAATTGCATGTCTGAAAACTTGCAGCTTCAGTAACAGTTCTGGTCCGAATATACTCTGACAGAAATTTGATTCCTGTTTTTAAATAATAGTCAAGATAAAGCCTGGATATGAAACCAAACTTGATCCACTCTCAACCGCAGTTCCCTTCCCCTGGAAGGGGGCGCTATGCTGGTATGTCGTCCAGAGGAGGGATAAAAACTTATGGTCATTTGGTAGGGTACTTAGATGCAAAATGTTGCTATATTTTGATAACGTTGACTAATCTTCGACTAATCTTCGTTGTACCGAAAATACATGTAATATATGTATTTACTGTACACTAATTGTTTTCTGTAATATTCTGCCAACTGATTTTATTCTGGGGATTCAGCCACCCCAGCTCCCCCATACCCCCACCCATAGAAGTATACGTGGTTTCGCCCGGAATGGAAATATTTGAACGCAGAACACAATTTGTTTAAGGATGCATGCTGAGGACAGTTGAGTTAACAAGGGGTAAGATGTAGGAATGTTTCTCTAATCACTCACCACAGGTGATGGAGGGATGACTCGAACCACAGCCTGAGCAACTGCTTTGATAGTGTTTCGTATACAATTCCCATGAACTGCATATTTTCTGGTCCAGTAAACTTTGGTAGCAGGCATCATGACTCTTACAACATCTAAGCGCGATCAAAAAGAGACGAAAATAGATATAGTCTACTCGTTATGACTGACAATTCTTATTAACTGTTAAAGGAAGTTTGAAGCTAATGAGTGCTTCCACTGAAAATGAAATAAACCAGTTACCCTCAAAACAACCACGAATCGTGGTTCCGTTTTTAAGGCTATAGAAGGCAACATACAAACCCCTCATCTGTCAAAATTGAGGGAAGCAAAACACACATCTTCTTAATTTTGCGGAGGGCTGTCATCTGGGTCCTAGCAGTGCAACTAGATACGGCTCTAGGTCCTAATGCGCATGATCAATCCTGTTAACAGATCTCAAAAGATTTTGTATGGCGCTTTAGTATATCTCAATCTATGAGCTAGTTGTGAAGATATGCATTAAAGATCTTTTCTTCAATAATTACGAGAAGAATCGCAGGTATATGTCCAGTGTTTACCATGTCGGAGACTTTGATACAATTAGTTTACAGAACTTCAAAAGTTAAACTCAGTTTAGCTGACGTGACTGATTATACGTCAAAGAGGCTTTCTGATTGGTTGATGAGCAGACGTGTGTAAAATTTCCAAGAAAAGCGGTCGGAAAAGTCGCGTTGCTAAGACTGTGCTTGTTATGAGATCTTAAACATATATGTTGTGGCATGACTAACACAGGTGTGTTGTAAGCGAGCAAACGATTGCGTGTGTCGAGAGTGAGGTCAAATGAATTAGTTATTTACCTTTTGTACCAACAGAGCTATTTAACATCAGATAAATAGTTTAAGTACTTTCAACAGAGATAAGAAACTACCCCTCATTCATCCTCTTTACTCCCCGTCCTCTCCCCCCCCCCAACCCTCCCCACTGCTGGGTCTCCACTCTCCAGTATGTACTTACTCATCTGTTGCGTCAACAGCCGATCCATGACCTCCTTTCCCGCACCAACAGCCGTACGCGGCGTAGTCCGTTGCCCAGCGACCAGTCGTGCACGTGATCATTGATGCGAACTGCAACAGATTTCGCTTTTCACGAGTTTCTGGCAGACTTGAGCCAAGTCCTGTTTAGACAGAATAAAAATTCGGCCAGAAAAACTGCATTTAGCTGGCAAATACTGTAAATGAAGCCTCGTCTTATATAGATTGGCTAGAAGTAAACATTGTATACATGATGGTGGTATAAATGGGGGGAGCCCAACTGTCTACACCGAGGAAGGGAGGGCGGCAAGCCCGCACCCGACCCCCCCCCCCCCCGATGTTCCTCGGTCTGACTGCGGGCCTGTCGGTAGCGTAATGTAGGTGGTACAGAATTCGGGTGTTGCCATGGAGCTTGACTTAAAATTACCGCTTCGATCACTGAATGAAAAACGATTAAAACTACCCTTTATCTATTCTTTATATTGTCCTCTTCTTTCTCAAATTAATGTAAAAAAAAATCAATCAAACCTAGAAACCCATATATACAACCAGTATGTTATAATGAAGTGATTGAGGGGCCTTTCCGATTCAAGTACAAATTCAGATTTTCTCGAAGAGTCTAGTGGATGCATAAACAATTATACATAAACATATAAATGAGCATATAACATACGAACTTGTATGGGACACTACACTAATATGGGATCTTGTGTTCAAAGTTAATGATAGAAATTAAAGCACGACCCTTTAAAACCATATATATATTAGCCTGTCGTTTATTAGAAAATGACTCCAAGTGTTAATCACGATTGGAAATGAGAAAAATCCAGATCAAATCTGTCGACAGAGTATAAGTTATCTATAGTATCTGAAATATTTCATGTTTTGGAAGTGGGGTAGATGATGCTAAAAGCTAATGGAGTGGGGAAAACCTGCAGTGATGCATAACGATCTGGGGAATTATCTCTACGGTAGTTATGAATGAACTTCAATGGGCTTTAAAAATAAATAAATATTCCATGTTGTTAAACGACAACCAACTTGCCAGCTTTTGAAATTTTTTAAAGAAAATACGCATGAGTGTGGTGAGGAGAAGGAGATCAAAGTTTGGATATCCGTCTTAGATTCAAAATAACACTGCAGTCTGTCTATATATTTGTTTTTATTAATCATACTATATTTAAGTATTTCCTATAGTATAGTCAAGATGAATCGATCAAATTACTTTGGTTGTATGCTTGTTAGCCACTGCAGTAGTTTAATTTGTCTTCAAAGTTCGACGTATATTGTGACGTTCAATAGTTCACTGTATAGTTATCACAGAGTATAGTGCACGTCCGACTGACTTTTCTGTGTTTTTTTTTTTAATTTTTTTTATTTCAGAAGGTGTAATTGTAACAGGTCATACAGACGTTTGAAAGCAACTATTGAAAACACTTAAAAAAAAGACTTCAAAATACATCTGAGTGGAGACATTTTACAAACGCGAATTTAAGCATGATAAGAACAAGATAGTATATAGTAAAATACTTACCGCACGCAATCAACATAGGAAGAAGAATGAATAGCTTCATTGTAATGTCTTCTGCCAGCAAAGATTCAGTTTGTCAGTATCGTTGTCTGTCCGTCTGTCTGTCAGTACCTCTGTGTCGTTATGATTCTCTTCTTGCAACCGATGGGAGCCAGCAGTATCATGAATGAGTTTCTCTTCAATATTTAAAGAGTTTTATGCCAAACTTTTACCTTGATATCATGTTAAAATAGTTTGAAGTGAAACTGAAGCAAACAGGTGTTTTCGGCGTCTTTCAAAACTAATAGTCTGGATTTTATTATATATATTTTTTATTCTTGTTTTGATGTGCGTCATTGTTCGTTGTTTAACTTTTCAGCTGAATTAGGGACTGCTATTAGTACCAAATTTCTCAAAGCCAAGAAAAGTTTTATTATTTTTGTCAACATACACAACGGAGTTACACCTACTAAGTCGTCATTAATCAACATTTATGGCCTGTAGGTTGAAAAAATTGGCAGTTCCTGTTTTTTCTGGGTTTTTTTGTTTTGGCAAAGCCCGACAAAAACCTAATGTAATCAATAATAAATTTATAGCAATTTTATAACATTTCATTTGAACATGTGTTGCAGAAAATAATATACGGTATGGTATAAATAACTGCAAAGAAATTTAAAAGGAAAATATAATATAAACGAAGATAAAGACACACGTCACTCATTACGTTAAAGACGTTTTGACTTTTGTCATAATTTTGGCCGACGTATTATTTGAAATTAATGATGTCCCTTAAAGTTGGTTTTATGGTCCATCTCACTAGACCAGGTGCGTAGCGAAGGGGGCGACCGCCCCCCCCCCCCCCGCCCTTGAGCATTTTTTTAATATGTTTTTATGATATCGCTAGTAATTTAAAAATAGAAAATGCTTAGATGCAACTTACAAGACCTGGGAAGTGCCAATTCCAGCGATCTGGGAGGCATCTTCGGCCAAAATTTCCTTGTACGCTTCGTGCCAACCCATGGTGGTGCTACGCTTAGATATAGAGTTTCCAAACGGAATCTACGGTTCTAATATTTTGCCTAACAGGTACGCCCTTCCCTTGGCAAATTCCTCGCTGCGCGCCTGCACTATACACTAAGCAAAAGTTGATTTCTCCACACGTGGTCACTTGAGGGAAAAAAGGATAAAGCTTCATAATGCAATAACTGGATCTTCGATATTTAGCTAATATAATAATTATAAACACGAGAAAGTTATATGTTAATCGTATTGTAGATAAATGCGCATCTATCATTCTTTTAGGTTCTGGAAGTTATTTTGAAACTAGGTAACCCAAATTGCGTACCTAGAATAGTTTGCTACCGGGGTGGATCCTTCCTGTTGTCACCCCGTGCAGGGGATGCCTGGGTGAGGGGTCTAAGAAGAGGGCTTTATGTAATGTAGCTAAGATGCAAAATAATGTTAGGCCTATTTGGAAAAGCTTTGAACTGAATATATGTTTAGGAATCCTCGTTCTTTAGTGAATGTTTCTTAATTTCACCTATTGTTTTGTTCAAAATATTCAATTTGGGGGGAGGGTGCCATGGCATAGCACCCCCATGACTGGTACCCGGACTGACCGATTCACACCCCCCCCCCCGGGCTCCCCGCTTAGTACGCCACTGATCCAACTATTTTTTTTATATGTAATATGAGTATACCGCCGTTGCTTTTAGGGTAAAAAAAACCTTGCTGAAAAGGATATCCCCAGAAAGCAAAAAACTAATTTGACCATATACAAAGCATTCTGGGAAAATTTGCATGTTATTAATATTTGGCGCGTGCGAGATACTGGTATAGGTTAATTATACTTCATTATATGTTTATAATTCAATAGCTTTTGCATCTACAAATGCTCATTTGTGTTTAGTTAAAGCACCGTGTGTGTTGGGGCGGGGGGGGGGGTGTTCTTTATCTTTCTTTGATACTTTGAAAGCCATACATTTCTATTTCAACTTGTTTAACTTTATTTTACAAGTCATTGGCTTTATGCTGTGCAATTTGTCAATAGTGCCTTGAACAGTTTTACAAGACAGGCGTCTAACTACCAGCAGTGTTATTTGCGTAGTGGTAACATATGTTCGAAGCCCAAAAATATGGATGAAAATGTGATTAGTGAAGAACTTTGTAGTGAGTGCTGAGAGCTGGAGTGAACACCGCTTTCTTATAGGCCTATACCTTTACAAATGCTACGATTGCATAGTGCATGGAGCGTTAATAATGCGTTCACACATTGGTCTTTGTCTTTGTGGAGGCAGGGGGGGGGGGGGGGCGTTGTTTATCTATATGAAGTACTCTTTACCCTATACGTGTGTAGTCCGGAATCGTTGTTGGTTTTTTTATTCAACAGGGATCAATAGAAAGAAAATAATGCATGCTATAAGTGCTGGTTCTCAGTCTGAGATATTGTGGATTTCAAGTTTTTCATAGAAATAAAAGCAACTCATAAAAGTTAACAGAGAAAGGCCCCAAACCATCATGATGTTATTTCTTTTTCTTTCTTTCTTATTCTCTTTACCCGAAATTTGTAAGAACAATATTGTTCCGTTTGGGACGCACTAGCTCTTCATTATTTTGTAAATGTGTGTGATGTACAGTTTCGCTTGCAGGGGGAAAAAACCCTTCCATTTTGCTTTTCTTTTCATATATATTTCAGTTGAATGCCGTAAAATGGAATGACATCGAAACCAATTCCATCTCTAAGAAATTAACATTGGTTTAACAATTTGTAAAAGTGAGGCCCTCGATAATTGAACGGCATGTGCATGGTAATCTTCTTTTATACAACAAAACCGTCAGTTACTTGACTAAGACCTCAAAGTTTTACATACAAATGATAACTATAAATATAGCCCGGAGCCTGCCTATATAGTCATCGTTTTACCGTCAAGGTTCATAAATTGGTGTCCTTGCTTGTTCGTATTTTACGGGAACACATTTCTTCCAATCATCAGTGTCAATTTGAAAATTGACAGTGTGTTTCAGAGAGTCAGAATCTGCTTGTGTTTTGTTTTTGGTTACTTACGGTTTATAAAACATGTACCCCGGTGGTACTTGTTGCAAAAATTAAGAAACTTTCACAGAAAACAAAACAGACATCTGTTACCATTTATGCCATACGGTATACATTTGCATGGTTCCTCTTGACGTGTTAAGTTACATTTTAGGAAAAGCAGAATGGGCGAAGGAAATATATTGACTATATATTTAAAATTTGGAGACGTAAACTTTGACATGAGGAAAGATCCTATATACATATATGGTATATTAAACTTGTCTAGTCATTGTAGGCCATTCAATTACATCGCAGCTGTCCATGTAATTGTGTCATTATACCACTTTACGAGATCTCCGTGGTTTGTTGACTTTCTACGCTTGCTTGGTGCAAAACAAAAACATAAGTCTTCGTTAACAGTCCGCGTATATGGTGTATTAAACTTGCCTAGTCATTGTTACCACAGATTGGCCAGTCAATTATACCGCTTCAGTCCATGTAATTATACCACTTGAAGGGAGTGAAGACTCGCGCACAAAAAAAACGTCTGATGCCGGTAATCTGACCTAGTTTCGAATGAGGTGTAACAAAAGTGTTAGACACCACCATCGGTCCCAGAAAATACACACACATCTTGCTACCGTCGGTAATAAGACACTATAGTGTACAGTCAATACATGCAGCTACGGTCAATACCCACAACACAGTGTACATAGCAGCGATGGACATCTCAGGTCCAGATAAAAGATAACAAGGTATCACGTTTCATTACTGTCTGCATTTTGTAGCGACAAGAAGAAAACTTCACTAGCAAGCAACGGAAAGTTAACTTGTTTTCGGAGGGCGGCACGCGGTTTGGGGCGAGTCTTCAGTGCCTTTATTAACGAGATCTCCATGGTTTGTTGTGTGATGTACAGTTTCGCTTGCAGGGAAAAACCTTCCATTTTGCTTTTCTTTTCATATGTTTTTTGTTATGTAACGATGCATCATTGTTCTGACCGTTGTTATGCCAAAGAAAATACATAAATATCCTGTACATGTTTGAGTGTATAGTGTATTGAACCTGTTTAGCCATTGCTATTTGGATATGATCATTCCACCTTAAAGGATTGGTTCAGTTGTCATACATGTTTATGTTATATGAAAGAGGACAATAAAAGAAACACAATGGTGAAAAAACTGTGCAAATATCTTTTTCGGTTAAAGAGATATTCAAGTGTAAAGTTTTATCAGATTGTGTAGAAACTGCTGAAATCTGACTAGCTGTGATTTCACATCCTCACATTCCTGAAAAGTCTTTGTTTTTGTTTCTAAATATTTTGTGAGATTTCATGACTTTCAACCAAAAGATATGCCAGGAGATCTCATATTTGTCAAAGGAAGTATTTGAGATTAAACATCTGAAGAATTTTTGATTATATTATTTTCAAATGTGTTAAAAAGTGTAAATAATTTTTAAAGAAATATATTCACACATGTTCAGGAAGTGAGGATGTGACGTCACACCCTCACAGTGAGTCTTTCTACACCAGTCATTTTCAAAGAAACTTTGATATCTTCAAAGTGTCATATCTCCTTAACAGAGCATGCTATCATGGTAGTTTCTTCACTGTTCTTTTGTCTTTTCGTGCTTTTTTCATGCAAAATAGGCATGTCAAACACCTGAACCAATCCTTTAACCACAGGTTGGCCCGTAGTCAGTTATACAGCTGCTGTGTCATGGCACAGATATACCACTTGACGAGATCTCCGTGGTTTGTTGACTCTCCACGCTTGCTTGGTGCTAAACAAAATATAAGTCTAAGGTTAACAATCCGCGCCAGCGTGTGTCCATCGCTCAAAGAAATGGATTACACCGTCGAGCAGTTTTAAATAAAAAAAATCATTTAATGATATGCATAGACGAGTGAAAATTATGATTGTTTAATGGTTTCTAACAGCGCACAGAGATTTGAAGTGGGTATGGTTACTTATGTCTATATGTCTGGTGACCTTAGTAACACTATAAGCTGTTGTTATCGACAGCCAGATTGGCAACACTAGATTGTGCGCGTTTGTTTTTTTGTTTTTTTGTTGTTATGTAACGCTTAATGCACACAAAAAACAAAATCACTTGAACAGTTTTTACTACGGGAACAAGAATTGATCACAAGCTTACTTAATTATAGACAACGTGCATATATGATAGTAACTAGGGCAATTGGACCCTGTACCTGTCTCCTTAAAAAAAGTTAGTTTAATTATTTCAGTATTGGTAATTAATTCATATTCTGAATTTAATTTTACCACTTCGCACTGGCAAACCGAACATCTTTAACCATTAACTATTAAATCTAAGCAAGGCTCTGCAAGACAATAATGAGGTTACCAACGATACCATTAATGGTTTAGTCATTAGCTCCTCCTTTGAATTTACATTCTTTTGCAAACTGTTTTAACTCAATACAAAGTGGTAATTGTAGAGTATAATAATCACAAGAAAAATAAATTTGAAATGATTTTGAGCTAACAGTTAAAGAATAGATCGAAGTGTCCTTTAACATGAAATTTCTGAAACTCCGACCCTGAATGACCATCTTAATACTTGACAATAATTATGATCACATCTGCATACATCCACATGTCTGTCCGTGGACGAAGAAGCATTTCCAAAGAATGACCTAAACTGACCCCTAAATAACCTAGCACATAAAATTCCTGAACACCTCTATATGTCTCTTCATCACAGGTCATCTCTGTCCAAGTTTCATTGATTGTTGTACAAGCAGGTTTTTTTTTTCAATTGTGGACAGAGAGATGGATGAAAATGAAGTTTATTCTCATAAACAGCTACAATCATATTCCTGATGTGCATCGTCCAAGCCAGGGATATGCTTCTACTCCTGCAAAGCTGTATAACTTAGCAGCCTCTCTCAATTGTTCACCTCCTCCAGGTATTTTGGCATGATTGTATCAATCTAGGAAACAGTGGCGGAGATTTCTTGTCAGAAGTGGGGGGGTTGCAGGCCATTGATGAAATAAAAAGTCATAACTGCTGGCTCACTATCTAAGTGGAGCGCCACCATAAGTTGGCGCGAAGTGCACAAGAATTTTTTGGCAAATATTGCCTCCCAGATTGCAGTAAATGGCACTGTCCAGGCCTTGAAAAGCTGGATTTAACCAGGGGTGTATGCAGGATTTTCTAACCCGGGGGGCGCGTATTACTATCTAAGCGGAGCGCCACCATTGGTTGGCGCGCAGCGTACAAGAAAATTTCTGGTTTTGGTACCCCCAGATCACCGGAAATGGCACTTGAAATGGCTTGAAACTGACCAACCATATGTACACTTTTGCCTGACAACCAAGTTTTTTCCAAATACTGTTTTTCTCATCTATAACCTTTTTGAAGATTGTCACCAGTCACACATCATGTTCGACTTCATCACATATCCTGTGGATCATTGCTTTTGTAGGTGATTCTTCATCGCGGCCCACAATATCCGTCAGCCCCACTGTTCAGAATTTGAAAATTCACAATTCTCGTGAATAAATTCACTTCAAAACATACCCATAATGTTGCACAAAATATCATCTATGGACAACCGATATAGAAAAACCTCCTTCAAACCCTAACAGACGGGTCAAAATTGCACGAGTATGATGAAGAATGTTGGTTAGGGAATTTTCGAAAATTCAGACGGCTACTAAAAAATTTCGTTGAAGGAAATAAAAATATACCAGTTATTTCCGAAACCGAACACTACACACATCGACAGTTTTGACCATGGGCGCAGATCAGTCTTGGATAATGGTGGGGACGCGTGTCTGTTCTATGACACTAAGCGGAGCGCGACCATGGGTTCGCGCGTAGCGTACGATTTTTGGGGGCAAATATACCTCCCAGATCGCCGGAAATAACACTTCCCAGACCTAATGATGCTCCTAAACCTCCTTAAGTTTTAGATCTCATTGCTTAGAAATTTAGTTTGGAGAAATACATGGGCGTCTGCAGAAAGAAAATCAGGGGACAAATAATCCAAGTAGACTTTTGTATATACGATGGGTCTGGGGTCCTCTCCCAGAAAACAAATATAGACTGCCGCAAATGCGATTTTCGTCCTATATTTAACAACTGTGGATAAAATACAATAAAATGAGAACTGCTGCATGTCATTTGCACAATGCTGGATCAAACTGCGCCAAAGTTCCATACAGGGGAACTTGAAATGCAAAGACAAATTGGTGGGGACACGGTATATCATGTCCCCACTATTGAAAAAGTTGGTGGGGACGCGTCCCGCTGTCCTCACCAGGATCTGCGCCCATGGTTTGGAGGCTGTTTATCGTGGAACGCCATTTTCATGCTCACTGATATGATGTGATATCTGCTGTTTGCTTTACAAATTCGAATAATTTTGTCACTGTTCCTCTTCTTCCCGTTTTCTTGCCGTATTTTCTACTCCATCCTTTTCTCTCTTTCTTCTTTTTCTTTTCCTTCCTTCACCTCGTTGAAGTTGGCAAGTGTATACAGTTCCAAAGCTATTCAACAGCAACAAAACGTTATTTTGTGTATTTCTGTTGTGGGGTGAAGTTAGCGCTATGAGCTACAAGTTCCAATGCGCAAGGTGGGGGAAAGGGGCTAGAAATAATGTGTCGGTCAATTCTAACTCGGTTTTCGGTCGTTAATTGCTGATGTAGCCTACCAGGTAAAAGGTTGAAATGACTTTAACAATTTCAAATTTAATAATTTGATTTATTATGCCATTTGGAGCACATAACATAGGCTATAACAGAACATTACTGGTAAAAACTAGGGGGGTTGATTGTGTGGGCCAACCCCCCTCTTCAAAAAGTGGGGGGGTTAAAACCCCCCAACCCCCCCTGTTTCTCCGCCACTGCTAGGAAAGGAATGAAACAAAGTAATAAATGGTGTGTTAAACGAACTATGATAAAAAGAGGATTAATTTTACGTTTTTTACAGTCTACTAGTTTGTACCATGTTTTAATACTTACTAGTTTATATCTATATAAACATTCCTCTTTGAAGAGATGTAAGAAAGGGCAGTGACATCTCCAATGAGAAACTGTAAATGTCTCCCTTTTTGACTGTTCAGAAAATCAATGCCATAAGGAGTCCCAGCTATGGGTAGTTCAGTTTATTGAGGTTTACACCAACTTCATGATATGATGTGCCTAAAAGTGGAAATATAATCTGCCTAACTGCAGTGCTCTAAAATTGTCCTGAAGGAGCGCCTTTATTTACAGAGCTCAAACAGGTTTCAACCGGCTAACACAGTGACAGGATCTGGCCTAACCTAGGCTAACAACGTAATGGATAACGTTAGGTTATACTTACAATATCGCGCGTACTGACTGTATCACAGAAATGAAAAAATCGAAATGATCCCGGTATTTCACCTTTACCCTTCAACACTCATTTAAGGTAACGCATACCCATTGATCTAGCAAGAATTTGACTTCGTCATCTATTTTTATTTAGATGGTTATTTGCAGATTTCTTAGATGTATTTGACAGTTTCGCCGGCTTGCGGTTGTACGTAGGAAGCCGCCAGATCGAACGTCTTGAGTCGCGACCAACAAGCCAATCAGAGGCGAGGATTGCAATATGCTAATAATCTATTTTAGTTTATTCACCAGAGAAGTTATGTTAATGATCAGGTTTACCGCACTGGATTAAGCAGGACGGATAGAGCGTAACCAGAATTATGTTAACTAACGTAGACAATAACCAGGATAATGTTAGCAAATTGTTAACCAGGAAATTTTCACCAGGTTGTTTTTAGAGTACGTAGGCCCTTATATGAAGTTAAATGAACATGATTTGATTAGGTTTCGGAATTTATAAAACAAATGGCTTTAACATAAACATACAGGCTTCCACTGGTTGCCAGTTGATGTCAACATAATTAGTCCTAAAGAAGCATTCCAGAGATTTGGTTAAAGGTAAATATCGTAGAAAAAAAGCGGAATGTATCTGTAGAAACTGTCTAATATACATAACAACAACCAATACACCTGAAGCGCGGCCGTGGTCGTATCAACCTAATACAATAGCGGTATAGTCGTGGTTATATAAAAGCCAACACACCTTATATTGTGACTGCATCCGTGGTCATAGCAACCAAAAAACAGTTATACGAATCTCGTTGCTAATCAAGCAATAACTTTGGAATTATTTGTTTTGTTTTTTATCTTTATAGCAACTTAAAAAAATAAAAAATAAAAGTTATTTAGAACACAAACCCGGCATTTCTTGTACCATATACCCAGCTGCAATTCATAACTTGAATAATAATGATAAAAATCAGCTAAAATTTCAGGCACGTGGCAAATTTCCTTAGCATGGGGTGCCAAACAACATAACCGGAAGTGGAAACTACGTATTCTGATCATATTATATAGCCCTATCATACTTTTTCATAACTGTTATACCCATTGTATAAATTTGATAAAATTAATAAAAATGGATGAATTATAACGTACATATGTAAAGTTTAACTCATTTGAACAGTGACTGATTAAAAGAAAAGAAAATATATAAGAAGTAATGAATATTAAAATACGTTCAAAGGATTATAAAAAAGGATTTAAAATTCCATTTTGAAGCAAAAGTGCAGCTCTATAAGTAAAGAAATTTCCAAAAAAATTGTGACTCTAAAACTTGGAGGGATTGCAGAATTTCGTAAGTGGTATTTTGTAGGCAAAACTGCAATTTACTAAAGTATGCAGAGGATGATCTTTACAGGCAAGTCTGTTTTCGGTAAGTCTAATAAAGTTTATTATCGGCTGTAACATTAACCTTATTTTCAAGAATTTCATAAAAAATCTCAGCCAAAAAAAAATTTTGCACAATTTTTTTCAGGAAATTCTTGACGTTAAAATAACATGTTTTGGTTCAGTTATTAGAATTTATCAAGTTTTAACATTAATTTTAACATTCAGTTATATGTACAGAGTAGCTAACGTCTTCATAATGGAATAGAGAACAAACATATCTTAAATCTGAATTTCTTGAAATCCTGAATATCTGTAGAAATATTAAAAGGCTTTTATATATTCTTTTCTTTTCTGTTATAACAAATCATGACTAAAATACCGCATTCCGTCATCCTTTCAATGAAGAAGTCAAAACGTAGCGTAAACGTAATTTCTACAATTAAAACGTAACGTTAACGTTATTCCTATAACGTAACGTTAACGTTATTTCTATAATAGAAACGTAACGTTAAGGTTATTATTTCTATAACAGAAACGTAACGTTAACGTTATTTCTATAATTGAAAGATGTCAAAAACAACGTATAAACGTTATTTCTATAAATTAAAATTTAACGTTAACGTTATTTCTATAATAAAACGAACCGTTAACGTTATTTCTATGATTAAAAGATGTCGAAAACAACGAAATCTTTCTAAAAGTAACGCCATTGGCGTTGCAACCAAACATACTATACAGTATAGTAATCAGGGAGCACATGGTTCAGTGTCTCCCGTACCCAACGGTTAAAACTGGGGGGTTTTGATGCCTTCGACCCCAATTCATGCATCGCCAGTGAACGCCAGAGCAAAACAATAAATTCGAGAAAGTGGACAATTTAGAGTAGAAGAGATTGTTGAGATGAACAGTATCGAAATAATGACTTTATTAAAAAGCTAAGAAAATAATCGAAATAAGTATAAAGAAAAAGGCTTAACTGTGAGATCAAAAGCAGAATTCTCGGTAAGAAAGTTTTATAAACTGAGAAAACCGAAATTAAAACAAGAGAACTGTCGAAGATTGAGAAAGAAAACGAAATTTCGAGACTTGAAATTCGCTATGTTCCACTTTGGCCACTGTTGCATCAAATTCTGTCAGTTTTAAGCATATTTCGATACACTAGGATTACTGTTAACATGTTTCTTAACTTTCCAACATATCTTTATCATAAATTAATATGTTCCTTCATCACATGGTCTATAATGAGTGTACTTTGGGTTGTGTTAATTTGCCTATACGGCATGTAAGATTACCACACAATGAGGTATATATCCCTCATTCGAACTATGTATGCATTGATAACTTGGGCGTAGATGGGCTGAGAAACCAGTAGGATCAATCGAAGATGACATCACATGGGAAGCAGAATGACGTCATACTATAGCATATTCGTCGCTGGTACATATACCCGGAATATGGTCACATCAGTACGATTTATTCTAGTCCCTGTCACGTCAACAGTACGGTACTCGTGAGACATTAGACAATATTGTCACTACTGAATATTTCGACTTACATTTTTCTTCTTACATGTGGAGTGATTTTTATGTTTAGTGTTTTCATTAGAAGCCTGGAAAGTGTGTGCGTGGGGAGGGATGGGGAGGGATGGGGAGGGGGTCTTTTGTGTTACATCCCCCACAGCTCAACAAGGACGGGGCATGTCCTCCATCCCCCGCGGGCTCTACGCCCATGGTCGAAACTTATTTGGTTTATGAATCTGTCCGTATGTGGGAAACTTGATACCATAATGCAGGTGATACAGAGGAGTAAAAGGAATCCATTCCATCAGCTTAAATATTCTCTTATTAATATTGAACCTTTTAAAAGTCAAAATATCAAGAAAACATTAAATTTAATATTTATATGTGTATTCTGAAAAGAAGAAAAATTGTGGATTACAAATCTGACGAAATACATGTAAAGTCGAAATAAGCTGAACAATCCGACATATCTTGAATACATAGCTATAGATGTTCAAATTCATAGTGTATAAAAGTTACAGGCAATAACGTGTTTTGGTTTTTCTATGTGTGTGTGCGTGCGTGGGTGGTTGTGCACGCCTGTTACTTACAACTAAAGATATATTGCAAGACAAAATATATAAAAAAAAATTAAAAAAACAATGATCCAAAAAATCAAAGATTAATCTGATAAACAATGACTAGGAATATTCATTAGTTGACTTGTTCAGAATTCAAAAAAAAAAAAAAACCTTCAAACTTTGAAAAGTAATAAACCTTCGTAATTGTTCTTTTTATTTGGGGGGGGATGGGGGTAGGGGGTAGACACATCTGTTTTTCGACGTTAATAATGCATATATTTTGAATTTAAAATGTATACGTGTATAAATAATATGGTAATTTACATTGCATACATTACTGCAGCGTGTCGTATATAAACGAGCTATAGCCTATGATCTCATCAATGATGTCACACCATTACTAGGTCTGTTAATTGTGTATTTCGTACACCAGGCCTCAGAGCAGACACCACCCTATTCTGTTATCTGTGTTTACTCGACACCACCTAAAAACTGTTCCAATCAAAGTTACCAGTGCATGACGCGCTTAAAACAATTTATCACGTGTGCTTTATGGAAAGATATAACAACTGGGTGTTTCAGTCATGTCCTTAAAAGGTGATCAATATGCAATTTTTTGATCACTCCAGATTCTTTTTGCTTGCCGATAGGAGGTCTCCCTAACTGAGGCTCCAGCACACACTTTCAGCTGTGAAAAAGGAGCTGCGTTTTGCGTGCAAGGTAGGTGTTACAGCTACATCAGTATAAAGATTAAGGGACAGGGGTAAGGTTATCAAACTGGAAAAGGGGGTGTGCAAGGGGTCTTCCTGTTAAACAGGAGGCCATTTAAGCTTGTACTCTTGAACTTCGTGTTAATTTAAATGCTACAACATAAACTTAATCTCATGCAGGTCAATAGGAGAATTCTCTCACCATCCACCCTACGCGATCTCACCTCGATCCTCCGTCTGGTCCCAACTGAAATTATATGGTTGTAATATCAGCTATAAGGCTTAACAACCATGTATCGTTATTAATCTGCATTTCAATTCCTAAGGCAGATCAAGCGAACATTATTTTCTTCTTCTACCAAACCTGCATGAACTCGAGGCAATCATGTGTGACGTCATACCTGCTCATTAGTATGGAAATTGTTCTTTTTCACCTCAGAATAGTATCTAATTATCTATTGTTTAATTTGCATTCATCAGAATTTGAATATAGCATATCATAGTTATTATTATATAACACTTGGCCTTTTATTTCGCGTGAAAAGCTGGAAACTGTACCAAGTCCTTCAGTCAGCGCAATAGTTTAAAGAATTAAACTACAACAAACCAATAATTAAATAAAATTATATTTCAATTGTTGATTCATTGTTTAACTATTAAAATAAAATGTTAATTATAAATCACACACGCAATGGCAAACTGACAGTTTATATAACTACTGTCATAAATTAATATATCATACACTTTCTAAACGAGGAGGTATATACACGTCACTGTTTCGCCATTTTGGCTGCTGCAGGTGAGTGCATTTACTTTAACCGTGACAATGAGTTCTTCATACAACTATAAGCAAATAATAACGAGTAAATTGCTGTTCTTTGTCTTCTTGTACAATTATAAATATACTCACAGCTGTAAGTCTGATGTCACTCATAACGCGTCTCAAACGGCGTTCCATAACCCATTACATAGCGGCTTTTTTCCTTTTTTTCCCCCTTTTTTTCTACGGCGGTCATAAGGTGACATCTCGGTAAAATTTGTCAAGCTGTCGAGTTGCCATGTTACACGGCAAAATTTAATCTTTGTAGTCGAAATACCGACTTACACTCGACAAATTTGATCGAGATGTCAAGTTAGCGTAAGTCGGCATCTCGACTAAAATTCAATATTTTGTCGAGATGTCGAGTTATGCTTACTCTACATCTCGCATGTCACATTATGACCACCCTACTTTTCTCTGCTCCCCCCCCCCCCCATTTCTATTGATCGGTCTTTCGTTTGCTTCAATGCGACAATTCAACGCCATTAGGACACCAGACAGTACTACCAATTGGATTCTGACAGCGATTTTATTGAACACACTGGATAGGCACCCACCCCATCGACATGTTTTAAGTTTTGCAGGGGTCGGGGTTAAATATTGTACTTATGCATTTCCCATTTTTCCTAAACAACTGAATATATATATATATATATATATATATATATATATATATATATATATATATATATATATATATATAAATGAAAATCGTATATATATATATATATATATATATATATATATATATATGAAGATATGTATGTATATATAAATGAAAATCGTATATATATATGTATATATATATATATATATATATAAATGAAAATCGTATATATATATATATATATATATATGAAGATATGTATATATATAAATGAAAATCGTATATATATATATATATATATATATATATATGAAGATATATATATATATATATGAAGATATATATATTTGAAGATATATATATATGAAGATATATATATATATATATATATATAGATACAATATAAAGCTATCATGTATTGAATATTAGGAATGGATGGATGGATGGATGATTGGATGGATGGATATTGATGATTGGATGGACGGATGGATGAATAAATCAACGAATACAACCACATTTATTCAACTATTACACACTTAAGTATCTTTCTTTCATGAATGAATGAATTGATAGATGGATGGATGAATGAATGGATTGATGCATAAATGGATGGATTGATGGATGTATGTATGGAATGAATGAATGAATGAATAGATGGATGGATGAATGAATGAATGAATAAATCTACGAATAAAACTACATTTATTGAACTATTACACATGTAACTGTCTTTCTTTTATGTTTAGACCGTTTAATAAAAAATTAACAATAACGATATCGTTACTATTTAAGAAAGTCATAAGATATTTATCAAGAGAGAACCATAAAAAGTCGTTATGCGTTTACGTAAACTCCATTTCATCCTTGGGACATTTCTATTGACAGGCATGACTTTACAGAACGCAATAAGCACGTTTATGCATATATATATATATATATATATATATATATATATATATATATATATATATATATATATATATATATATATATATATATATATATATATATACATACACCCCGGTCCTTTCTTAGATTGTGAAATGGAAACAGAGAATGGCGTGAATAACTGTGCCTCGTGATATTATTCTTCTGCAGATCTCGACAATGGCAGCAACCAGCATCTGGGTCCTGTCAATTAGCTTGGCATTGTTGTCAATCGCTCAAGCTAAACCATGTCGCACCATCTGTGGTAAGACTTGACCTTGATTCTGTACTGTTGTGTTTGCACAACTTTTATGTAATAAGTTCTCCGTTCCACTTTCTTTCTTTCTTTATTGGGAGGGGGGGGCGGCGGTATTTTCTTCACTGTCACCCATTCAAAGCTTCTTTTTTTTTTGTCTTGACTGGTTGGGTCTTAGTGTTTTGGAAAGTATTAATAATATATACACGTTTTTTTTTGGTCTTTATAAAAAAAAAAAATTAATTTTCTTCTTTAATTCTTGCTATGATAGACAAAAGCAGTATAAGTCAAGTTCATCATCTGCATTGTTATGCATGTTGCATATCTTCAAATTTTCTCCTTTAATTCTTGCTTTGATAAACAAAAGCATTACCATTCAAGGTCATCATCTGCATTGTTATGCAAGTTGCATACCTTCAAATTCTCTGCGTGCTTAACCTATCTACTCTGCATGTCTGCACTCTCATATATGCACCATCATGAATGGATTGTCATCAGCACAGGTGGTGAAATAACGTTGAAAAAATTCCAACCCATAGTCCTTCCAATACTAAAGTAAGATGATTGATGCTCGAATGCCTTAAGTTGGGTGTGAAAGAGGAACAAACTGACGGCGTAAAGGGGTGGGAGGGGGCATGGGAGACGTACGTAATGACTGATTTTAAACTATACTTTTAAAAGAGAGTACGGTTGTGGAGAGGAGACATGTAAGTGTTGTGGACTTTAAATGAGACACAAACCCAGCCATCATAAATGGTCTATACGTGATAAAGATAACCGTCTTGAAGAACTGAGTCCCCATACAGCTTAGGAAAATATTATTCATGTTGAGAGAGATCTCGGATTCAATGTTCCTTTACATACAAGGACGAAAACTTGGTCAAGTCTAAAATTTGACATCATCGAGCCAAAAGTGCTCCATTTTTTTCAATGTGTTTTTTTTTTTTATCAATTACAATATATATCTTATGTAATGAAATTGGGATTTGCAAATGCCGCTGAATATCAAACGTTGTGTAGCTCTTGACAAGATCTAGTATAGTTACTTTTGTATCAATTTCAAGACTGTTCTAACATGTTACGATGAAACTGTGAAAAGAAAATACGGAGATCACGAAAAGTGTTTTCTAAATCGTAGTGGTTTATGATGTTATAGATTTACAAGCTACCGGCGGCTGACAGACACGAATTTTAAACTAGGATATCTCCCTAACAGACGAAGATTTTTGGGGGGTAATATTATGTGTAGGCCTATGATGGGGTAGTTTGTTCTTTGCAACAGTGGCGTAGGAAGGTACTTTTGAGGGGGGGGGGGCTGAAGACTAGTGGCCGGCCTGGGGTAGGGGTCTAAGGGGAGGGGGTGTCCCCCTCCCCCTTTGGATTTTTTTTTGTATTTCCAGGTGGCCTCAGATGCAATTTGGTGCTCCAAATGAGATTTTTTTCTCATTTGGAAATGAAAAAGGGGTTTTCTGACTTGCGAAGCGGGGGGGGGGGCGGAATGATACTTCCGCCCCTCCATATTTTGCACTGGGGGCTGGCGCCCCCCAGCCAGCCCCCGGTTCCTACGCCCTTGCTTTGCAATATAAGATGTAAACGATGTTTGGGTTTGTGTCCCGGCAGCAGAGAATTAACGTTATTCAATAATACCACGTCTGATTCCATACGCACAGATGACCAAAGCCCCGAGTTAACCGAATACGTCGAACGGTCCTTAGAAAGAGGGATACGATGGCTACATCGCCAACAGTTGGAATCGGAGAATTTCAACCGGGATACCTTGCAGGGTTTGTTCGCGCTGCAGCTGAGTGACCCAGAGTTTTACGGGGAGCTTCCCGATGAAAAGAGGCGGGTGCTACGCTCTCTTCAGGAACATGCAGTGATGACTAACTTGGCGCTTGCTAGACGGTGAGTATATTCTGTTGTTGTTCTTATGCCTCTTCTAATGAAGGTTATGCTATTCCTTGTGTGTCGTCGTCAAAAGTTGGACTATCACATAAAAGAATAGGTTACTTGTCTGGATTAATTCCCTCGTTAGAGACTTCATCAATCAATAGCTTACCCCCCCCCACCCCACTCCAACTCCCCACCCGAATGATTACATCTAGAGAATGTTATACATTGAAAGATATTCTCATCGACAAAGTATGTCCACTGAAGTGGATAAACTCCTTATACAAATGAAGCAGTGGCGGAGCGTCCATACAGTCAGGGGGCGGATGCCCCCCCCCCCCCCCCGACGGACTCAAATGGACTGCTGGCGCCCTTTTCAGCTTTTTACCACTTTTTACTTATTCGCGATTATTGACTTTTTTATTGCGATCTCATCTACCTATTGACATTTGTCACATTTTGTTGATGTAATTTTCTGACAAAATGGCGAAGACACCTATTTATTCTTCGTTTATCTGCAAATTAGCAATGACCGGAAAGGGTCATTTCCGGCGATCTAGAGTGTATCTTTACTCAATTTTTTTTTTTTTTTTTACGCTTCGCGCCAACCAATGGTGTGGCTCCGCTTAGATAGTGTGGAAAGCGCCCCTACAGACCATTCTCGCCCCCCCCCCCGACCAATACCCCTAGCTCCGCCACTGAAATGAAGAATGGTGAAGAATGGTTTCCACCACTTCTTGTGTACGTATACCATCAGGCCCTCAACTACCCTTCGTTACATACTATTACTAAATATTTAAAATCAACAGAAAATGTTGCATCAGTGATCGATTCTCTTTCGATGATTTGATCTTCTTTGCTTTTGAGTCATAATTTCCAATTCTTTCACTGTTACAGGACGGGCGAGCGAGGTCGTAATTCGGTGCCGTATTTTGACCCGTTACTGTTCGCCCAGCAGTTGCTGACAATGGAAGCGACATGCATTGATACCACTGAATTCTACGGGCAGGACCTCCAGGAGCACCTCACCACGATAACTAAAGAGTTCCCAGAACCAAACTTTGACAATCTGTTTCAATTTGCTTTCTCTTTGCTCCCAATCTGTACCTCCGGTTCCGAGTTTTACGAAAAAGCCTGGTTGAAACTTCTTTCTGTCAGAGATGAAGAACGCCCATGCGCAGTTGTGTCATTTGAGGATTTCGACGGACCTAGGCAACAGTTTGCTGGTAAATTAATGGCGTCTCATCGTGGATAATGTTATCACAAGTTAATTTATTAGTATAATAAAACACAACTAATTCAGTCAGTGTATTTGCACCTAAACTTGCGAGAAAAGTCGAGTAATCCGTCACTCTTATATATATATATATATATATATATATATATATATATATATATATACCCAAACTTCAACAAGGCGTTCCACTTCCACATCAAAGCATTTGCCTTTAACTCACACACCTTCATCTAGGCTTTGAAGCAGGGGGCAGAGAAATCTTTAGGAATAGGAATGTGTTTTTGCTTAGGATACAGAAAACTAGGGAGCAATTGAAGCCTTAAACAGTATAAACGCGATACCCAGTGTTGTGAATGCTTGTGGCCGCACAGGTTTCCCGTCGCAGCGTTGAAAATACGTGTACTTATAGCGACTTTACGATTTATCAAAACTTGGATCTCATTTTCCCCCTTCTGTGTTGTAGTAATCAATCCACCCACATGTTGCGTATCCGCAAACGATCGTACTTTTTGCATGCAGGTACCAAGCACGTTGAACCATTTTAATTGGATACAGTGTTTTATAGTCTGGTTTATATGTCTCTTATCGGGTAATTCAATAGGACCTACTTTATACTACGTCTTTAGCCTATCTCATTGAAACTATTACATTTTTAATCCACCAATAAAGATTACAGAAGAGGTCGCTCTTGCACAACAAAGTTTAGACTTTGCAGCTACGTGTAATATACGTCAGAGGTCTTCGAAAGGATACATTTGTAGCTTGTTACTTGTTGTTTATAATGTGCAGTCAAAGAGTGCTCCAGGCTGAATGTTTGAATATCAATAATTGCCAGGCACTCAAAATTAGTGCACGTTTGTTTTTATACATTTCAGTGGGCTCTTGAAAAAACACGATTACATTAGGGAATGTTTCACGTGGTACCAATATAATTTGCCCAAAGTTTCTGCACAATTTTCATACCCCTGTCCCCACCCTACTGATTCCGAACCCCCCCCCCCTACCAGACTGTGTCGCCTATGTATGATGACTTTGTTATTCCTTTCCAACAGCTCACACAGTGGCGACATTATCTATGCTAGTGATGGCACTCAAGTGTGCAAAGGATCAAATTCCCGAAGATTATCAGGAAGTGTACCACAAACGAGTATACGACTACTCAAGCTGTATCGCTGACTACCAGAATGAGACAAACTATGGATTTGGTGGCAGCGTTCAGGCTACTGCAATGGCTGTCCAGGTTAGTCACACGCCCTCTAGTTAATCAAATCAACTGAACGGTCAAGGGCAGGAACAGTGAGATTTTATAGGGATAAGCTTTGTAACGTTTCCACAGTGAAATGTTATGGGACTGCGGCATACGTCACAATGTCAAGAGCATTGAAATAATTTTGATCTCAATTTGTCAACTAATTACATTTAAATCAGTACGGTGAAGTCACAAAAACGCATTACAAGTTTGTCAGTTTTTTTTCCCTGTGTTTTGTTGTAGTAAATTTCCTTTGCGTGAGAAACGGGACCGACTGCTAGTGGAACACAGTGATTTATGCGTCCTCTCAGGACCAACAGAATCAAATTTTCTAATGCATGTTTTGCGGGGTGTCTTTGTGTCTTTACTTACGGTCTTGGGTCCAGTGCTTGAGGTTTTCTTGTATACATCAACGCAACACACACAAAATTGAGTATGGAACGCCAAAACGATCACAGTTTATTATAATAATGGAAACATGCACGATGGTAAAATAAAATTACACAATGATAACGATATCAAGCATTTTATGATACACAGGGGTACACTGAGATTCTCAACGACCTTTTCTTATAGGGGGGGGGGGGAGGAAGTAATGTTCAGCGCGGAAGGTTCTAAGAGGATGGAGCCTCTCTACATGTCTATTAGATAAAGGAACTCTACTGTATATTTACATGATATAGCGTCATCGAATTAAAATACCCGTCGCGGCAACTCCCGCTACTACTATACATACTATATACTATATGCATACTATACTGTGTGATACTGATAAGCGACACGATGACACACATGCAATGAACTGATTTCTGCTGGTAAACGACCGGCCGGTCGTACCCGGAATCATGAAGTATGGTATCTGAATACGTGATACACAAGCCTGACGATGACAGTCGATTCAGTCCACACAATTACTGTATGTATATAGGCCTACATGCAAAGCGGGCTGGGTACGTTGAAGGCGGATCCGTCGTATGATTTCCAAGTTCTGCCTTGGGTTTCTCTTCTTAAAAAAAAATACCCGTGTGACGTAATCATTTTAGAAGCAAAATTGTATAAACATGTTTCAAACTTTGCAAGCATGTAACTATTTTTAGTTTACAACAGTTTTAACTTATAACGGGAATTGTGTACGGAGTGGTAGGTTTATGCCAAGAAACCATATACGCGCGAAGAACGGGTCATACTAATTAGCGCAAACTGCTGTGCTAGTGCTAAGCCTAACACTAAGAACAGTAACACTACAAAAGATGACCCTTGCGACACAAAGTTAAAATAGCGAGTATTAGGAGTAACGTAACTTACAAGTTACAGTACTGTAGTGTCAACTGGTAGTGGTACAGTAATTCTTCTTGGTGGCATACCTTAAACTTAAAGTTACGGTAGGCATACGTAGCATAGTAAATTCAAGGTACCAAATGTGACGCGTTTTTCTGGAAGTTTCATGATCTTATCACCGTAAGAAGCAACGGAAGGCAAATCGAATTAGGCCTAGGCCTAACAGATTTTGGCCTAGGCTACGCCTACTAAAAAGTACTATATATTCGGGCAAGGCCTAGATTGATTTGAAGTATAGGCCAGCAGATAATAGGCCTATACAATACAATAGTTACTGATTGTCAGGTTCTTGCAGATCTCTTGAACAACTCTTTTGTGTCAGTTTTTACAAGGGAAGATATTCGGAGTAGTATTCCAAGTTTTCAGAGGGGAAGTATTACCAGTACGCAGTAGTAGGCCTAGTGCTGAAGTTTCATTAATCTCACTCAAATTTGTAAACCTAAGTTGTGACTACTACTATCAAAACAACACTCAGGCAGTTTGTCAGCAAACATCGCAAAAGTACAGATTCTCACAATGCTACACTAGCCTTGTGCTGTCTGAAAAATCGGCAAGCACCTGCTCCGGTTAGATTGATGCAATTACTTGTTAGTAAAAGGCATTGTTCTGCAGTGCAACATTCAGTCCTAGCAATGTTGATCATTGCTCATAATCGCAAATTTGTAAATCACTAATATTTAACGATTGCCAAAGTATTAGTAATTTCTTCAAACATGTTTACAATTATACTTTATTACTGGCCTAGGGTTCACATTTATCGGATATCTGATCGAGTGTGTCTATTGCGCTGTAGTTTAATTTGAATGTGCAAAATATGTGCCTGCTATCGCGCAAGGCTAGAGGCTAGCCTAGACCGTTGAACGTACTACAGAAAACTCTAACATGTACTAATCATCACACCATTAAAAGGTGTTACATCTATTCATTGTTTGCAAGTTTGCTACTATTAGTGCTAGTAGTTGTAGTAGCCTCGTAGATTCATTAGAAAGTTTTTGATTTACTATGAAGGATTTAAGAAAATGTTGTAGAGAGATATTTGTTCCTAGATTTTGTTTGGTAAATGTTTTAACATTATTTAGACACCACACGTTAAGACACAAAAGAACAGATAAAGACAGTGCATGATGGAGAAAGATTTGTTTGGACTGTATCTCTGCAATGTACAGTAAAAATGACAGAGACGAAGTCATAACTGTAACAGAGTAATCGCAAGATGAGCTATCCGATTAATCGACTACAAAAGAAGGAGATGACTATCAGCACAGGGGGATGGGGGGAGGGGGATGGGGGGAGATGGTCCTAAATTGGATACCACCTTATTTTCCGATGAGGTTGACCTAAAGGAGCTGCTTTGTCTAAATGTTTCTAAAGCTCCTGGGGCCTGATGCAATCCATCCGTATTTGTTGAAGACTTTTGCACACCTTTTCTGCTTTCCACTGTCATTGGTTTTTAAGTAAATTTATGAATGTAGGACTGGAGATGTGCTAATATTGTGCTAATATCACTCTGAAAACGGTCTGAAATGTGAATACCGTTATGCAACCATCATTATCTCCAAAGGCTCTTGTTGCTGCAGAATATGACAATGATGGTTGGAAATGCAATGGAGCTGTTCATCATTTACTTCGAACCCAGCAATTGGATGGTAGCTTTGGTAAGGGAACCATTGATGAAGCCTCTCTGGTGCTAACAGCCCTTGCAGCACGCCACCTGGGTGGCTTAGCAGACGCTGTCGACTGTCGGGACGGTGGTAAGGTCACCAAGGTCATATATCCCATAATTTACTACAATCTAGTATACATATTAATAAGCTGATATTCCCATGACATGACATTCCAATGACCTAGGGTCAACTTGTACCTACAGTCATTGCTAGCAATGGTCAATTGATTTACAGGCCCACTGAGTTCTACTTTTGAGTTAAACAGTGGAATTGAATGTAATAACACAACAGTTTTAAGCAGCTAACCCTGGTATATATGTATACATATGTACTTATTTTAGATCCTCCTGCAAGCAGAAACTCCCGAAGAAGCCTCATTGGCTTATCAAAGCTGTAAGCTGACCAAAGTCAGTCTCTTACATTCATATTTAACGTCCATGATTATGAATTGTTAATTGTCAACAACTCTGTAACTGGACGACATACATTTATCTGGGAGTGACTCGAACCGGAACCTTATGATTGAAAGGCACCGGCGTTAACCATTGAGCTAACACTCCTGGATATATGACATGGGAGGAGCCTGGGAGGAGGGATGGAGGGGGAAGTTAAGGTTGGTTGTTGCAATACTATCCATGATAATGTGTGTTCAGTATGTTTAAAGTGAATTGATAGTTGTAATACACAGGTGGGCAAAGTACAGGGTATATGCTCCACTCTTCAAAATACTTTTGACTGCCAGTTGAGGCTTTCAAAAACCCTAATACTGAGGCTCATAGAATCTTACGGTAAGAAAAAATATGAAAGCAGTTTACTTGGGAAGTCTGTACATTATGAGTTCAACCTGGTTAACAATCCCTTGGTTAATACAGGTCTGTAAAAAATGGTGATTTTCTGGGTATCACATGATCTGCTAAACAGTTTGTCTCGCTCTTGCAACGAGAGCATCTGTTAGAAACAATGGACTATTGTACATTTCTTTGTTCATTTTGTCACTTTTGTTATATTCCCAGGTCGTCCACGACCCCCTATGCTGCAGCCCATCTCTGGAGTTGATCATAAAGTCACATTCACATTGAAGACCGTTAATTACTTTGATGGTTCTAACTCCAAGTTCGAAGTCGCCACCGTTCAAGGTGAAACACTTTTGGAGGCCCTGACCAGAGCTAAATTGGATCCAGAAAATGATTTCTGGTAAAAACCCCTCCTTTAACTTTTACTGATATATATCAAGTAGAACCTCTGTGGTGTATTATTTACTGAATTATGTAGACATTAGCTGCATGAACAAAGGGATTGAGCTATACCAAATATATTGCGTCACATGGTTGTGTAATTATTTAACTCACAATAGGGCCCTATCGGTTTGTAGGGTTAGGATTCGGGATCGGTGTGGTTCTGTTTGTAATGGAATGCATATGATGAGGCTTTATAAGGCTACCGTACATAATAGCTGGATGGCCAATATAAATTTGCAAGCACATCATAACATGTAATTATGTTTTGACACAGCCCAGTTTCTACACATTTAAGTGCAATACAACTAGTGTGGTCTTCCATTCTCCCCAGTTAGTGAGATTTATTATTCTAATTTCCTTTTCTTAATTTTACTCTGGCCGCCACTTCTGTGCTCTTTTACAGTTTCACTGCTGCAAGGTTTGAATTCCTAGGCGAAGAGGGTGTTTTCTTGACATCAGTCAATGAAGTCGAAAATAGCCGAGAGACTTATTTCCATTGGTTGGTCAAGAAGTTGAACTCTGACGGTGAAGTAGAAGATCTTGGACTAATAGGTTCGACGTCCGACTCTTTCATTTTCCATGAACAGAAAAAAAGAAAAAAAATTCTCTCAAGTAATTTTTTGTACACAAAACCTGAGGAATTGATAAGTAGGCTACATACATTCCTCATGAAATAGGCACTACCACTACAGTCAGCATGATGATAAAATATTTAGGTTAAAAATATGATAGTTGCACTTCTTTTATCAGATAGATCTGTATGAAATTGAACAAATAGTTTGAAAACTTGTAATGTTGTTTGTTGCTTATAGCTGCCTTTGTAAACAAGAAGTCCTAAGAAGAGCACTGCTATAATAGAATGCAAGAATGATGCTTTATTGTGATATGTACAAGTGCTTCTTTAACATATTAATTTAGCATTGAATTAGGAAATCTACTTCCATAACACATATTGACATTTTACAATCAAATTTCTGTGGTTGACAGCTCCTCTCTCTTTACTTACATAAAGGCACAATACCTGGGGTTTGTGGGGTTGGCAGGGGGTGGGGGAGTAGGAGGGGGAGGTAGGAGGGGGTAGGTAGGGAGGGGTAGGTAGGGAGGGGTAGGTAGGGAGGGGTAGGATGTGTGAGTGTTGTGCCACTTTACAAGAGATATAGGCTCTCTTCACAGATCTGTAGCCAGAGTTGATTCTGTCTGATATCGATGTTGATAGGTATCTATAATCTCTTGTGTTCATTCAGTCATGAGTGAGTAAAAGGATCATGATTTAATATAGAAGTATCATCGTATTCATACCCTCTTCTCTCAAGCCCTCAACGATTTGGAACCTGAGAATGGTGACGTCATCAAGCTCGTCTTCGTGGACGTTACTCCACCAGATCTGAGGCCAGTTGAGTTGCCAGCACCAATCGAAGAGGATGATCGGGCATTTGATCTGGAAATCAACATCAAGAACAACCTAACTGGTGAAAGTGAAGCTATCGAAGTCCGGGTCTTGAGAGGAGAGAGCCTGCTTGAATCATTGTATAGAGCTTGGAAGGACCCCGAGACAGAATTCACGTAAGCAAAGTTTCTCGGATTATTGTAGAGTTCTATTCTCAAGAGCTTCAAGATGCAGAGTCTGTGTGTTTCAGTTTTTAATTGATTAATTGACTTACTGTGTGTTTCAGTTCTTAATTGATTGTTAGTTGACTTACCGTGTGCTTCAGTTCTTAATTGATTGTTAAGTGACTAACCGTGTGTTTCAGTTCTTAATTGATTGTTAATTGACTTACTGTGTGCTTCAGTTCTTAATTGATTGTTAGTTGACTTACCGTGTGTTTCAGTTCTTAATTGATTGTTAGTTGACTTACCGTGTGCTTCAGTTCTTAATTGATTGTTAATTGACTTTCTGTGTGTTTCAGTTCTTAATTGATTGTTAGTTGACTTACTGTGTGCTTCAGTTCTTAATTGACTGTTAGTTGACTTACCGTGTGCTTCAGTTCTTAGTTGATTGTTAGTTGACTTACCGTGTGCTTCAGTTCTTAATTGATTGTTAGTTGACTTACCGTGTGTTTCAGTTCTTAATTGATTGCTAGTTGACTTACCGTGTGCTTCAGTTCTTAATTGATTGTTAGTTGACTTACCGTGTGTTTCAGTTCTTAATTGATTGTTAGTTGACTTACTGTGTGTTTCAGTTCTTAATTGATTGCTAGTTGACTTACTGTGTGTTTCAGTTCTTAATTGATTGTTATTTGACTTTCTGTGTGTTTCAGTTCTTAATTGATTGTTAGTTGACTTACGGTGTGTTTCAGTTCTTAATTGATTGCTAGTTGACTTACTGTGTGCTTCAGTTCTTAATTGATTGTTAGTTGACTTACCGTGTGTTTCAGTTCTTAATTGATTGTTAGTTGACTTACCGTGTGCTTCAGTTCTTAATTGATTGTTAGTTGACTTACCGTGTGTTTCAGTTCTTAATTGATTGTTAGTTGACTTACCGTGTGCTTCAGTTCTTAATTGATTGTTAGTTGACTTACCGTGTGTTTCAGTTCTTAATTGATTGTTAGTTGACTTACCGTGTGTTTCAGTTCTTAATTGATTGTTAGTTGACTTACTGTGTGTTTCAGTTCTTAATTGATTGTTAGTTGACTTACCGTGTGCTTCAGTTTTTAATTGATTGTTAGTTGACTTACCGTGTGTTTCAGTTCTTAATTGATTGCTAGTTGACTTACCGTGTGCTTCAGTTCTTAATTGATTGCTAGTTGACTTACGGTGTGTTTCAGTTCTTAATTGATTGTTAGTTGACTTACCGTGTGTTTCAGTTCTTAATTGATTGCTAGTTGACTTACCGTGTGCTTCAGTTCTTAATTGATTGCTAGTTGACTTACCGTGTGTTTCAGTTCTTAATTGATTGTTAGTTGACTTACTGTGTGTTTCAGTTCTTAATTGATTGCTAGTTGACTTACCGTGTGTTTCAGTTCTTAATTGATTGCTAGTTGACTTACCGTGTGTTTCAGTTCTTAATTGATTGTTAGTTGACTTACCGTGTGTTTCAGTTCTTAATTGATTGCTAGTTGACTTACCGTGTGTTTCAGTTCTTAATTGATTGTTAATTGACTTTCTGTGTGTTTCAGTTCTTAATTGATTGTTAGTTGACTTACGGTGTGTTTCAGTTCTTAATTGATTGCTAGTTGACTTACCGTGTGTTTCAGTTCTTAATTGATTGTTAGTTGACTTACCGTGTGTTTCAGTTCTTAATTGATTGCTAGTTGACTTACCGTGTGCTTCAGTTCTTAATTGATTGTTAGTTGACTTACCGTGTGTTTCAGTTCTTAATTGATTGTTAGTTGACTTACCGTGTGTTTCAGTTCTTAATTGATTGTTAGTTGACTTACCGTGTGCTTCAGTTCTTAATTGATTGTTAGTTGACTTACCGTGTGTTTCAGTTCTTAATTGATTGTTAGTTGACTTACTGTGTGTTTCAGTTCTTAATTGATTGTTAGTTGACTTACTGTGTGTTTCAGTTCTTAATTGATTGCTAGTTGACTTACCGTGTGCTTCAGTTCTTAATTGATTGTTAGTTGACTTACCGTGTGCTTCAGTTCTTAATTGATTGTTAATTGACTTACTGTGTGTTTCAGTTCTTAATTGATTGTTAGTTGACTTACTGTGTGTTTCAGTTCTTAATTGATTGCTAGTTGACTTACCGTGTGCTTCAGTTCTTAATTGATTGTTAATGTACGTACCGTGTGTTTTAGATCTTGTTAATGTCTACTGGGAGAAAATGACCATTGACTTTCTGCTGTAACTGGCAAACAGCGATAATTAAAAATTCAATGGCCTTTAAACCAGTAATTAGTCCATATTTTAAGGCCCTGCAGTATGAGCTGCATCATGTGCTATATGGCGGACCGTTTAGCCCTACTTTGGCACCCTCTATATTTCTATTGTCCTGCTGCATTTGTCTGACCGATCGATCCCACCGTTCCATTTCTTCGGGGTTCATACTTGTTTGGTTGTAAGTGTGTGTGTTACACTGTCTGCTATTGTATCATTCCCTGCACTGCCTGCAGGCTAAATGCCATAAATGTCTAAAATCACTTTTCTTGGATAGATTCGCTGCCGCTCCATTCATCTTCTTCAACAAAGGCGGATTTTACCCGATTTCTGTTAATGGTGTGAGCGTCGACAAGGAGAACAACTATTTCTGGGTGATTCATGCTGGCATAGGACCGATGGGCGGAGGGCCGATGGGCGGAGGGCCGATGGGCGGAGGGCCGATGGGCGGAGGGCCGATGGGCGGAGGGCCGATGGGCGGAGGGCCGATGGGCGGAGGGCCGATGGGCGGGGGAATGATGGGCGGGGTAATGATGGGTGGGGGAATGATGGGCGGAATGATGATGGACGGAGGGCCGATGGGTGGAGGGCCGATGGGTGGAGGGCCGATGGAGGGAGGGCCAATGGGTGGTGGGCCGATGGGTGGAGGGCCGATGGGTGGAGGGCCGATGGGCGGGGGAATGATGGGCGGGGTAATGATGGGTGGGGGAATGATGGGCGGAATGATGATGGACGGAATGATGATGGACGGAGGTCCAATGGACGGAGGGCCGATGGACGGAGGGCCGATGGAGGGAGGACCAATGGTCCAATTTACTCCCCAGCCAACTAGTAAGAATTGTTTATTATTTATCATCAAATTTAAGTGAGTGTTAGTGTGACTGATGGAGGAATATGTCATAAGATCATTATATCCTTTTATTTTTGTTTTCAGGCAGCAGTGATCCACACTAGCCAATGCTTGGGTAACAAATAGGGGCAGAGATATTCTAACATTGCCACAGACTTTAATAGCATTCATGTACACATTGACTTTTTCAGATGAAAGGTTTGGCTATAAAGATTGTTGACTATTCTCCTAATTAACATTTAACTCTGATCTTAGTCCTATAGTCTCTAAATGAGTTTTCTTTGTTGGTAATTATCATTATTCTGGTACACTAATTAAACTCACACAACAATTAAGCTCATTAACATAGAGTGCTCCAGTTTCATTTCAGGAAGTAGAATTTCATAAAGTGGAATTCAAAACCTTTGCAGGTTTTCCAACTTTGGATGACATGTTTTGTCACACTTGACACGTGAAAGTGTCTTGGGGAAGAACTGTTGAGAACTGAATGAATTCTTGCTACTCGCTCTTCAACCTTTACAGTTAATTAATCATGAATCCTTCTAAAAGGAATGTCTGAGAATCAGTTTTAAGAGTTTTCTTTTAAAGTATTACTAAGTCATAAATTGTAATTTTTGAAAATAAAAAATGGAAAAAAGTTGAACATCTTGATATCTAAAATCCCTCTCATCCAAGACCTGGAGCCATGAAGCTACCTTACTGTCTCTTGGTATACATATAGATATATATATATATATATATATATATATATATATATGTACATATATATATATATATATATATATATATATATATATTCATTTATACATATATATATATATATATATATATATATACATATATATATGTATATATAAATATATGTATATAGATATATGTATATAGATATATATGTATATATCAGGCCTCGACAAATACGGTCGCCAACTCGCCAATGGCGACTAGAATTTGCAACTGGCGAGCAAAAAATGCATTACGCTCGACATTTTGGCAAGTGGCTCATTCGCTCACTGCCTTTATACGATAGGCTTACTATTAACTTGTGAGCCAATCAACAAAGGCCTATTGCCTAATGTTACACATCACAGTAGAATTATCAAGTGCACTGTTACGTAGGTCCTAAGGAACAGCTCTGTTCACCAGCTCGAAACTAATTTGATACTAATCGACTAAATGATGCACGATAGGTGTAACCAAACTGGGAAACTACACACTTAAATAAATGCGTAACGACAACTCAAACAGGGGTAATGCATGAATATCATGTTTTAAACACTTTTGACGAAGCACAATTTAAATAGATCGTTTCTGCTGTAAACAACTAACAGTAACACTAAACCGTGTTTAGGCCATACTAACTAGGCTTATAACACACAACACTTTGCCAGAAAAAATGGTGAGTAAGTTTAACGTTTTGGCGAGTAGAATTTTAGACTCGGTCGCCAGTTGGCGAGTAGTTTTAAAAATTTTTGTCGAGGCCTGGTATATATATATATATATATATATATATTTATTTATATATCTTTCTTGACTTTTCAGGCCTAGACGAGCTCCGGCTAAGACCTGGAGCCTCCGTAGAGCTCATCTATGTGGATCTGACTCCGTACGAGAGGCTACTGTACCCCAGCGGAACCAAACGACGGGAATTGGTGAAGGATATCACAGAGGGCGATAGCCTAGTCAATTTTACCTTGATCATTTATGACAGCACCACAGATATGGAGCAGGTCTACAACGTAACTATCAAGGATGGAGAGGACCTCCACGATGCTTTCCTAAGACTATGGAAGGACCCCGAAGTGGACTTCATGTAAGTTCATCAAGAGAGAGATTTAATTCTCCAATAATGTGTATGCTGCCAAGTAATTTATGCAGATGGTACATTTAGCCAGAAATATCTAAGTAAGCCCTGACTGTGTTATGGTATACTTAGTATGCATGGTACGTCCACTTCATAGTCCAGATGGATGATGTGAAAATATTTTCTAACAAATAATTTTAAAAAAAGTATGAATTTAAAATCATGTGAAATAGACAAAAAAAAGCACAAATTAAACATCATGTGACACTGGAAAGAATGTGTGTGGACCTGATCAGTATGAATTTTTTGTTTTTGTTGTTGCTAATATTGCTCTACCAGTTGTTAACAATGTCAGTGTTCTCAACATACTAACTCCATGGAAACTGGAGAACGTTGCTGGAAAATGAACAACTTGTGAAATATTTGTTTGAATACAGCTTTGGCGCTACCACTTATGAGTTCTTGGGACGATACGGTCTGTTCATCACTGGAATAAGCGGTATCTACAATGATCCCAGAGAACATAAATTCTGGGTTATAAGGAGAGAAGGCCTACCACCCTCTATTCCTCTCGGTGAGTCTTCACTGCTTTATTATAGCATGGCATTTATGTTGTGTTGTGTTGATGTAATCAGGCATGAGCTTTTTCTGCGAATTTGCGGAATATCCATGATTTCTATTCTACCTCGTGGACAAAAACTATTATGCTAATACACTGTTACATACGCAAACTGGAGCCTATGCCGCATTTTTTGCAAAGTTCCGTGATTCTTTTTTTACCCCAGGTTCATCCCTGTGTAATAGCATACTTGATACAGAACAGTTTTACTGCAAGAAAGTAGACAGTCTGAGGCACATACACCACTGGCTCATTCTGTTACAGCCTGGCATTTTCTTCTATTTTTTTTATTCATTTGAAATGATTAGTCATCAATTCTTATCGTAATTTACAATTTCTTCAGGGCTCACTGAGTTTGTGCCAGAAGATTGCAGCGAGGTACATGTAGTGTACGTCGACTTTGAGGCCTTGAGAGAGGATGGCGAGGAGGAGGATGAGGATGAGGAGGATGAGGAAAGAGGCCGTGAAAGAGGTGAAGAAGCAGACCTCAGTGAATATGATCTGCCAAGAGATATTGAGTACTGCGACACTACAGCTAATGTTACCATCTATGTAGTCAACAACATCACACAGGAACATGATGGTTTCAATGTGACCATTATTGAGGGAGAGAACCTTCTGGTTGCATTGCTGCGTGCTTACAAGGATCCAGAAATAAATTTTACGTAAGTATACCTAACCGGTCACTTATTTACAGATATAGTGTGTTGATGTAAACACTAGCGGTTATATTTAGTGGTCAGCTAGAATCGCTAGCCCTTGAGAACAGGATGGAATGGGCTTGCATACTGGGGTCCAACACATGTCTGATATTATCTGTTGAAGAGAGGGGGGAGGGTTTGGCATGAGGTCCAACACATGTCTGCTATTATCTGTTGGAGGGGGGGGGGAGGGGTGGCACGAGGTCCAACACATGTCTGATATAATCTGTTGGAGGGTGGGAGGGGTGGCACGAGGTCCAACACATGTCTGATATTATCTGTTGGAGAGAGGGGGGAGGGTTTGGCACGAGGTCCAACACATGTCTGCTATTATCTGTTGGAGGGGGGGGAGGGGTGGCACGAGGTCCAACACATGTCTGATATAATCTGTTGGAGGGTGGGAGGGGTGGCACGAGGTCCAACACATGTCTGCTATTATCTGTTGGAGGAGAGAGAGGGGTGGCACGAGGTCCAACACATGTCTGATATTATCTGTTGGAGAGGGGCAGGGTGGCACGAGGTCCGACACATGTCTGATATTATCTGTTGGAGGGGGGCAGGATGGCACGAGGTCCAACACATGTCTGATATTATCTGTTGGAGGGGGGAGGGGGGGGAGAGGGGTGGCACGAGTCGGACCTAACTACAGTGATGTAAAAATTGCCGCCAGCGCCACGCCCACATGAAAATTTGTGATGGTTAAAATTTTGAGGATTATAGTTCTGCCCCCCCCCCACTCAACCCCTCTCCCACTCCTCCCTACCCCTTCCCCACCTGTGATATCAGGGATTCATCAGAAGGTGCTGCAGTGTTTGTTTGCTCTGTGTTTGTAGGTTTTCTGCTAATGTGGAGCAGTTCATCTTCAAGTACGGTGTCTTCCTATCCTCCATTAATGGTCTAGCAAATGATCCCAGCACTCTGAAATATTGGTTGGTGAAGCGAGTCTTTGAAGAAGAACCTCGCCATGTCTCTGATCCTCAAGGTGAGTAGCAATTCTCCTAACCCTAATAATCTCCTGAGGGTGAGGGAGGGAGGAATGGAGGGAGGGAGGGAGGGAGGGAGGGAGGGAGGGAGGGAGGGAGGGAGGGAGGGAGGGAGGGAGGGAGGGAGGGAGGGAGGGAGGGAGGGAGGGAGGGAGGGAGGGAGGGAGGGAGGGAGGGAGGGAGGGAGGGAGGGAGGGAGGGAGGGAGGGAGGGAGGGAGGGAGGGAGGGAGGGAGGGAGGGAGGGAGGGAGGGAGGGAGGGAGGGAGGGAGGGAGGGAGGGAGGGAGGGAGGGAGGGAGGGAGGGAGGGAGGGAGGGAGGGAGGGAGGGAGGGAGGAATGGAGGGAGGGAGGGAGGGGGGAGGGGGGAGGGGGAGGGAGGAATGGAGGGAGGGAGGAATGGAGGGAGGGAGGAATGGAGGGATTGAAATGGATTTTGTCTGAATACACCTTATAAGTGAGATTAGTTACCAAGAAACGGGACATGAACCAGGAATGACTTCAAAACATATCCTAGTAATTATCACATCATCCTTTTATACCTAGGATCAAAGAAAGATAGCTGGATATATTTTTGAAATGTAATTTTTCTTCTCATCCTGTTAATACTCAAGCATACTTTAAAATACATGGTATGTATTTACTCTATTGCAAATTGTAACAGTTAAACTCTTGAACTTGCAGCAGAGTCAGTTACCAGCTTACAAAAGTTAGCTCACTCATTCGTTGTGATCCATTTTTTTACTCGTTAATACCTTTTGTTCACTCATTCCGTTGTCCCTTCGTTTTGTTGCTTTGTTACGTAAAAGTAACAGCTTTTACGGAAAAAAATACCCCAAAAAATTAGTTTTAGAAAGAGAAAGTATATATATGTTAAAAACTGTGGTGAGCTTGATAAGAGTATAATCACACAAAGATAAAAAAGAATACAAACTGAACAAAAGTTAGAATGAGGAATACAGTTACCAACCCCTCACAACTTAACCGTTGTCCATCGTCGGGCATTTGATGACCGTACACTTATATTTATTGCAACAATAGAGAAGGTAAGAAATTGGTGGAATAAAGTATTGATTCAATCAATTATTGCAATAACTTTCAACTGATTAGACCATGTTATTATACTTGAATAGAACAATGTACTATTGTTAACTTTCCTGGAGGAACAACAAAAGGATCTACCTGTGTAACAATAGTAGATCTTGATCAAGGTATTTGGAGAGAAGAAGAAGCAAATGGCATTTAATGGAATACATTTGTCTTCTCTTGCAAGTGTCAAACTATCTAAAATTGAAATATCACTTTCAATTTGGCTTTCAGAAAATTCTATGATGAAATCTCGTTTCAAATAGCTGCGTAAAAGTATAGCACAAAATATGACAATTTAACACACAATCGATCCAAAAAATCTGTTTCACCCCTTTGTAGAATTTAATTTTGACGTGTGAAACATTCTTGTTAGACCAGTGCTTATTTGAAACTTACCCAAGACAGCTCTCATGAAAAAAAAAAATGAGTAAATTAGACCCATCACATTGGTGGACATCTCTTGAAAAATTATTGATATTATTGTGATATTTGCTTAAACAAGGTATCGCCCCCCCCCCCCCCAACTCTACCTTTCTCGTTTTTTGGACAGGAGGTTCAGGCTTTCGAGACATGTCAGTAGTTTAATCGTATATATTAAAAACCAGGTTTCGTCGGTAAAGCCAACAGTATGCAGTGGATGATACCCAATTTACCACAATATTTTATTTAGTCTTCCCTACAGTTATGTATTCATAACGATCGACTTATTTCATAAACATTAGCATCTGTTTGATAACTACTTATTTCGCATTCATTTCTCGACAAGGTCTGGTGGAGACAATCCCGAGCGACGGGTCGGAGATTGTGCTAGTCTACGCCGACCTATCTCCATATCGAGAAGCGGTCGAGGAATCGAAGGCGGAGCTACCACCAGCTGTGATTGAGGATCAAGCTATACAGTTCACACTTTATATTGTCAACGACAGGAATGGAGAATATAGTGGATTTAACATCACCACCACAGAAGGAGAGAACCTGCTGCATGGGTTAAAGCGTGCCTGGAAAGATCCCGAGACAGATTTTACGTAAGTTTATCCTTCCCCCCACCTCCCCCTTCATTTTTTGTTTTTTTTCGGGGGGGGAGTAATCACCTTTGTTGTGTATATGTAGATCTCCTTTTTTTTCTTAAACTTAAAACCTAAATTATTGGGATATGAACTATTGTAATTAGATTTATAATTTATTGGGATTATGAAAAGGAACATTTGACTTTCTTTTCATTAACAGGTTTTCTGCTGCTCCATATAATTTCTTTGACAAGAATGGTGTTTTCTTGTCGTCGGTGAACGGTGTCATCAACAGTGGAAGTGACAATTTCCATTGGCTGGTGAAGCTGGATGGCGATTTGGAAAAAAAAGATGACCTAGTTGACTATCAACCATTGGGTAATATTTAAAATGATTCAGTTTTAGTTCTCCTTACATGATGACTTGGTCGACTATCAACTATTGGGTAATATTTGAAATGGTTCAGTTTTAGTTCTCCTTACATGATGACCTGGTTGACTAGCAACTATTGGGTAATATTCAAAACTGGACCTAGTTTACATTCACCCTCTTCATAGCAAGCACTGGGCCTAGGTTACAGTTACCCTCTTCATAGCAGGCACTGGGCCTAGTTTACATTCACCCTCTCCATAGCAGGCACTGGGCCTAGTTCACATTTATCCCCCTCATAGCAGGCACTGGGCCTAGTTTGCATTCACCCTCTTCATTGCAGGCCCTGGACCTTGTTTACATTTACCCTCTCCATAGCAGGCCCTGGACCTAGTTTACATTTACCCTCTCCATAGCAGGCACTGGGCCTAGTTTACATTCACCCTCTCCATAGCAGGCCCTGGACCTAGTTTACATTTATCCTCTCCATAGCAGGCACTGGGCCTAGTTTACATTTACCCTCTCCATAGCAGGCCCTGGACCTAGTTTACATTTACCCTCTCCATAGCAGGCACTGGGCCTAGTTTACATTTACCCTCTCCATAGCAGGCACTGGGCCTAGTTTACATTCATTTCATTTGCATTCAATGTAATCCCAGAGCCAGGTTGAAGATTTAGAACCTTGTTTCAAATTTGAGGGCATTCTTTGAATGATGATAGAATGATAGTGACTAACAGTCAGTCACGATTAGATGTTCTTTCTTGCGCTTTGCAGCATTGAACGAAGTGAAACCAGCAGACCAGTCTGTCGTCAGACTAGTCTTCTTTGACCTCAGTGACATCATCAAGGCAAAGATAGAACGATATTACGCCCCCGGACTGCCTAGGGATATAACAGACGAGGATGAAGTATTGACCCTAACCGTCTACGTACTCAACAACGTCACCGGCAGCTCTTGGGAGTATCAGGTGGAGACCATCGAGGGAGAGAATCTGCTCCACGCTCTGGCTCGGGCCTGGAAGGATCCCGATACAGACTTTACGTGAGAGATGAAATGATATAATGACTAATTAAAACAATAAATATGGAATACTGCAAGGGACTGCAAAGAGGGAATCAATGTCAATATATTCCAAGACCTAGTTGTATAATAGTCCCAATTTTACTCTGCAGTAACTGATAGTGATATGGTGAAAGGTTAAACAGAACACTCAGAGTATAGGCTCTTTATTTATGTCTTAAATTATGTCAGTCTTTCTGTCTGTCTGTCCTTCTGTCTTACTTTCATGTAATTATTACCTCTACAAGTGTTCTTTTGTTTTGATTGGTCTTTCCTTGTTGATCTGCAGTTTCTCGGCTATACCATTTGTAATGTTCAACAAGCTTGGTTATTTCCCGATATCCGTTCAGGGTATTCCCAATGATCCTGAGCAGGTTTATTACTGGCTGGTTCACTACGCTCCGCTGTGTCCAATGGAAGAAGAGGAAGAGATGGGCCCCTTTGTACCGATTGGTAAGTTTAAACCTTGTGTGCAATACGTTATTCTATTACAAGGGAATTATTTGTAAGTGATTCACAGAGTTTATCATAAATACCATAAAGCTACATTGTTCCCATGCGCAGAGAGTAAAATGGTTTATGCCTTTGTAAACTTTTTTTTTATTTTCTAATAGTTACTCTAGCACTATTTGCTGTATGAACACAGACATTTCTTGATAGAACAAAAGTGTTTACAATGAGCAAAACAAGGAATGTAGTCAAGGAATTAATGAACCTCATATTAGTTTAAGCTATCAAAAAGTGAAACTAACATTTCATTAGCGATCTCTGAGTAACAACTACTAGTGTTCCCACTAGTCTCAACTAATTCTCACCTATACTTTGCTCTGTCCACCCGACATAGAGCACTCTGCGCCAAGATAGACGCCAACCAACCAAGTGTATAAATAATATATATGTTTATAATATATATATGATATATATATAATATAATATATAATATAATATACATAATATTTATGTTTATATATATATGCGATGCCTAAAATCTCTTTCTCAATTATCAGTTCTGATTGGTTATTATGATATGATAGTGTCGATAAATGCAAAAATATCTAATTTCAATTTTCAATTTCAAGTTAAGATCTGATGTGTTGTGGTCTGTGTTTATTTTGTATAGATCTCATTGAATACAAGACACACAGAGGATATGCAGCTAAACTCGTCTATGTCGACTTGAGTGATGGGAAATTAGGACAGGTCTCTGCGAGCGGTCAAGGAAGGAGAGAACTACCGAGAGATATCGTAGAATCAGATGTGACCGTTGAGTTTACGCTCGTCGTCATCGATAAAGTCAACAACAAGAAAAAGACTTACGACGTTACCATCTTGGAAGGAGAAAGTCTCAACGAAGGCTTTGTGAGGTTATGGAAGGATAACGAAACGGACTTCCAGTAAGTGAAAGAACGTCAATAGACGACAAATTATAACACGGGACAAAACACATTCACCAACACGTCATAACCCTTCGACTATGTGCTATCATTCAACAATAAGTAGGCATTTTATATACACAGGTGCTTGTGTTCTTGTTTGTGCGTTATTGTACCATCGGGGCAAAACCAGTCATTTACCCGTTCACGTATCTTATTGTTGTGACTGCCGTTATCGTTGAGGGATCGTTTGCCAGCTTTGCTAACTTTTCTCCTGGGACGATTCTTTTGACTAACACATTGTTCTTTTGACTTCAGATATGGAGCTGCAGCCCATAGTGCAATGGGCAGGTTTGGTATCTTCCCTACCAGTATAAATGGTGTCTACAGTGACCCCAGAAATGGAAGAGTCTGGATTGTACCACAAAAGGCAGATGAGGATGAGGAGGATAGTGATGATGAAGATAGTGATGATAGTGATGATGAGGATAGTGATGATAGTGATGATGAGGATAGTGATGATGAGGATGATGACAGGGATAGGATTGCAATCTTAGGTAAAGTGTTGAAAAGAGTCTTTGTTAATTTAGTAATATTCTTTGGCAAGCATTACACCAACATCCTATCACATAACATGTATACATATGTTAATACCTCCACAGTGATTAATTGATAGGTAGCTGTTACCTCTACAGTGAATGATTCATAGGTAGTTAGTAATACCTTCACTTTGAATATTCAGTAGGTAAGACCTCCACAGTGATTAATTGATAGATAGCTGCTACCTCTACAGTGAATGATTCATAGGTAGTAAGTAGTACCTTCACTTTGAATATTCAGTAGGTAAGACCTCCACAGTGATTAATTGATAGATAGCTGCTACCTCTACAGTGAACGATTCATAGGTAGTTAGTAATACCTTCACTTTGAATATTCAGTAGGTAAGAACTCTACAGTGAATAATGGATAAGTCAATGAGACCTTCATGGTATATGATGGACAGGTAAGACCTTAAGTGACAGTGAACAATATATAGCCTGTACAGAAGACCTTCAACATTACAGACAGTAAGACCGTAACAATAATTTATAGACTGTAGGAAGACCTAAATAAGTGATCTGGTGTAGCATAGTTCTATACAAGATAGCAGCAAATGTTACATGGATGCCAGTGAAGAGATATACAGTAAAGCACTTTTCTGTTACACATGGCAGATTTATTACAGTAAACAGAATTCACAAATCACATATAGTTGTACAAAATTGTTGATTAGTTAGTCCCACTATCCTATGATACTGTTTAGGTACAGTATTAATACTAATCTTAGTATTACTATAAGCTTACTTTTATTCCTACTGTACCCTTCAGTCAGTACTAATTTAGGGAAGTCACATGATCTTTATGATACCTTTGGGTGAATACTTACTTTAGAGAAACCCATTTTCTTTATATATATATATATATATATATATATAATATGATTTCTTTCTGACACTACAGGTGAAAGTAGCTGATGTTATCCTCAACCATTGTTGTAAAATGCAGCATCAGTCCCTTGTATACAAAATAAGAAAGCTAAGCCCGGTTACATCTGCAGTAAAGTAGTGTTACCATTTAAGTGTTAAGGGTCTTATTGTCAGAATTAAACAGCTCACTGGACAGTTTGACTGTCTGTTGTGATGTTAACATTTAAAAATAATGAAGGGTGCTGTAAACTTTGAGCATGTTTGATGGAAAGAGAAAATTATGCTGCAACTGAGCAATCTGTCATAATTAATTAATTTCTGTCTCCAGCTCTTAACGAAGTTGTACCAAAAGATGAGGACGTAGTGTACATTGTATATGATGACTTCGGTGGAGACGAGGGAGACAGACGTGAAGAGGATGAGGAGGAAGAGGAGGAGGAGAGAGATAGGACAGAGCATGACGCTCCCAGAGAGATACTCGGCTGTGACGACACAGCCGACATCACAGTCTACATCGTCAATAATGTAACGGGAGAGCATGACGGATTTAATCTCACCATCATCGAAGGAGAAAATCTCCTGAATACGTTTGCAAGAGCTTGGAAAGACCCAGAGATAAACTTCAAGTAAGCAAGACAGATAGCCTAGTATGGGATAAAAACATGTCATGGATTTAGAGGAATTTCTGGTGCCAAACAATGTGAAACTGATATTGAGAGAGAGAGAATATCCCAGACTGATATTTGATAATCTAATCAGAGATATCTTGCCCCAAACTTGAAATATGGTTTCGGTCTGGATGCAAGATGTGGGAGTACCCCAGTGGAGTCACCAGACATTTAAATCTTGGGGGGGCACATCACTTAATTAGGGGGGGCACAATGTTTGTTTGTGAATTCCGTCCTGGGGGAAGGGGTCTAAGGTCTTTGAGAATTTTTTTATTACTTTAGGGGTCATTAGATGCAATCTGGTACTATATCTTGCAACTTGAAGTAACTTTATGTTCAAGAATTTCCCGGCTTAGTCTGTTCGATATTTATGGATTTAATTGAGGCAGATAAAGTTTTTGTTTGAGTATTTTTTTAGCACTAAAAGTTGCATCTGGGATGGGGGGCACAATTTTTTGTGGAGAGCAATGCCCCCTAGGCCACCCCTAGTGACGCCACTGGGAGTACCCTCTGTGTATTGCTTGAGCCATAACTTGGACATAATCTGGAATCTAATGCTATATACAGCCTTCAAAAGGTTCTTGTGCAAAATACAAGTTTTCATAACAACTTTGATGATTCAATGTTCTTTTGATATTAGAAAAGTATAATTTAGCCAAAGTTAGGTCCTATGATTGGTTTTATGGAATATATGCTGTAGTGGGCTAATCTGTTAGTGATGCTTCTCTCTGAAGTAAAGGACAAATACTATACAGTAAACTTATAAATATTATCCTAATGAAACAAATTGTTGTTATTATATATTTAACAATTACTACAAAAAAAAAAAAGATTTTTATCTTTTCTTTCCTTCTTCAAAGACTTTGTTTAAAGAGTACTACAGAAAATTACTCTTGCTTATATAGCAACAACAAAACTTGTCAAAAATTCAAGAACTTACAATGCAAAACCAATTATAAACCTCACATTATGTAGTATAAATAATCCTGATTAAAGAAATAGTAATTGAATATTTCCAAGGTTATTTTACCACTTTAGAGCAACACGTGGAAGCTGCTAACAGGATGAAATCTTTGATTATTTTTGTAGCTTTGCTGCAAAGCTGTTCACATTGGTGAACAGATTTGGTGTTTTCCCGACATCGGTGAATGGCTTGGCGAACAATCCAGAAGATTACACTTTCTGGATCGTAGAGCTAGGAGGAGAAGAGAAAAGCTCCCTGCTAAGTGAGTATTGACAACCTCTGTCACTGATGAGTGCTCTGTGCTGTGTCCTCTTCCTTTGTAATAACACCCACCCCTTCCCCCATCCACACCCCCTGGACATATCAATGCCTTTCTTTCTAAAATGCACACTAAACGTCCTTCAAAATAGCCCTCTTACTGACCAACGTGTATGACTCATCACCTTGACCGAAAATCCTGTGGCTCTGTGCGGGCAAGTTGGTTGGACTATTCCATTCATCATGGGGGTCTTAATCGGTGTTTCTACATAATTAGGATTGCATTAGATAAATAAATTGGTAATTACTTGCTTCAACATTTAATGATGCATATTCTATGGTCATTTTCTTGAAAATAATATTAAGTTTGATAAAATATAACGTTTTGAAAGCGAATCTCGGCTGTGACGTTGTAGGTGAACACTGTGCATTGCGTGGCTGTATACTATTGCAGAGTACAGGATACACATATTACGTAACAGCGTGCCCACCGAAGGAAGCGAAACTTATATTTTTCTTAAAAGACATTCGATTGGACTGTACTTGGTCCGATTGAAGATAGTGACCAATGAAAATGAATTTAACATCAATTTAAAGTTAAGAAAAAATCCTTTCCAAAACCGCTTGAACTAAATTTGTCAATGAATATTCAAGAGGGTGGTTACGCAAACAAAGTACGGCTATGAAATGGTGATTTTCTTCAGTATTTACTGTGTGTTATCAATGAGGATTTTCAGTTCGATATTTATTGACCTTGCATGGTAAACCACCCAAGTCCGATGGAATTTTGAACTGTAATGTTAAGAAAATAACAGAACTTGAGAGACAACACATTTCTCTGTTTAGTGCCATTTGAACCATTGATTTTCGGTATAAACTTTTCACGTTATGGCTGTAGGAAAATGGTCTATATGGTAAAGTCATAGGCCTAAAACTGCGGCGGTCGAACTCAGTTCGTGTGCCGCACAGGGAATGGCGCTAAGGAATTGATTGGTGAATCATAGAAGCAGAAGAGTAAATAAGTACACTTTGGCAGTCACTGACAGATTTAAACTGGCATCCAAATCCGTTTAGAGCCAAAAACTGTTCTAATTATTCCGCCGCTTTTTTTGTGCGTGTGTCTTTTGTAACAAGTCATTTCATTTCTCTTTTGTACTAAGTTGTAATAAGTTACAATCAAGTCCCTCAGCCTTTGGCATTTGGTCTGTGTTTGATAGGTTACCAGACACTTGAGTCAACACGTTATGTTCTTGATTGCATATGGATACGATCAAAGCTTAAGTTGGTCATTACCACTGGGATTTATTCAGATCTTTTATTTCCTGTAAACATTATTTCTGATAATCTAAGTAGAGAATCATATGGATTATGACTAAGTACTATTGATTAATCCCATTTAACAATCTTTTGAGTCCTCACTGAGGTAGATCCAGAGGATCATATGGATTATGCAATATTTATTAATCCCACTGCCAATCTTTTTAGCCCTATGACTACTATGCATTAATCCCACTTCCAATCTTTTTAGCCATATGATTACTATTGATTAATCCCACTTTCAATCCTTTTAGCCCTCACTGAGGTAGAGCCAGAGGACCATATGGATTATGACACTATTTATTAATCCCTCTTACAATCCTTTTAGCCCTATGATTACTATTGATTAATCCCACTTTCAATCCTTTTAGCCCTCACTGAGGTAGAGCCAGAGGATCATATGGATAATGACACTATTTATTAATCCCTCTTACAATCCTTTTAGCCCTATGATTACTATTGAGTAATCCCACTTTCAATCCTTTTAGCCCTCACTGAGGTAGAGCCAGAGGATCATATGGATTATGACACTTTTTATTAATCCCACTTCCAATCCTTTTAGCCCTATGACTACTATTGATTAATCCCACTTTCTATCTTTTTAGCCCTCACTGAGGTGGAGCCAGAGGATGGAGATGTTATAATCCTGACCTACGTCGACCTCAGTGCTTGGAGTGATCACATCGATCTTGTTACTGCAGAACTACCCGCGGACATTGAAGCTGGTCAGGCCACCGCCACGTTTACCCTCTACGTCATCAACGATATCACCAAAGAGCATACTGGATACAACGTCACCATCCTGGAAGGAGAGGCCCTCGTGGACGGACTGTTACGGGCATGGAAGGATGAAAACTCAGACTTTAGGTAAGTATATATATATATATATATATATAACTCCATCTCGTAAATCCTCATACTAACTCCAACTCTATGTAAGTACATAAACTCCATCTAGTAGGTCATCATATTAGCTCCAATGATCGGGCTTATTACCCAAGTGTTTTGATTGTACAGAGTGCACCCCTTGTGCTTTTGAATCTGACAAATTGTGTTGATCTTTATTAATTTAATATATATCTTTCATACCACTTGTTACACATTATATATATATATATATATATATATATATATATATATATATATATATATATATATACATATATATGTATATATATATATATGTATATGTATATATATATATCTATATATATATATATATATATATATATATATATATATATATATAGATATATATATATATATATATATATATAGATATATCTATGTTTATAGATATATATATAGATATATATATAATTAAAGATGAACACACCAGACAGGTTTCATCTCATGTAACAATATTTCCCAAAATTGGAAAATTTTCTGCTGTGTTGATCTCTAATAATTTATAATATATATCTGTCATAGCATTTGCCGCAAATTCATATATATATCTACATATATATTAACAAACGAATATTTTTTCCTTTTTGCTTTCTTAACATTTAAAGTTTTAGCGGTGACTTTTTTGAGCTGTTTGGCAAGCATGGTTTTTATCCAATCGCGGTCAATTACCTTGCCAATAATGAAGAAGAACACAAATTGTGGTTCGTTATGGATGAGTCTTTCGACCTTTACAGCTGTGACAAGATTCAACCCAAGGATTTTTCACCAATCTGTAAGTAAATCCATGAATGTTTACTCTTAAATCAAATTTGATTTATTCATGACCTCGTTCGGCAGCTGCTAGCGGTCCAAGTTGTATAGTAGCCACTGCTTTTCATTTTATTTTTTTTTGGCTATTTGTTGTTTTATTTATCTTGAAAGAGAGATAGAGAAGTGAGCCTGTTGATCACCAAATATTCTTTAATGAAAGTGGCTGAAATACTCAATCTAGCACACAGGCCAAGATTTCAAATCTGACATTATCAGATTGTGGACTAGGTTTCCATGTGTACTCAGAATACAACCATTTTCAGATTGTGGACTAGCAGACTAGGTTTCCATGGGTACTCAGAATACAACCATTAACAGATTGTAGACTAGGTTTCCATGGGTACTCAGAATAAAACCATTAACAGATTATGGACTAGGTTTCCATGGGTACCCAGAATACAACCATTTACAGATTGTGGACTAGGTTTGCATGGGTACTCAGAATACAACCATTAATAGATTGTGGACTAGTTTTCCATGGGTACCCAGAATACAACCATTAACAGATTGTGGACTAGGTTTCCATGGGTACTCAGAATAAAACCATTTACAGATTATGGACTAGGTTTCCATGGGTACTCAGAATACAACCATTAACAGATTATGGACTAGGTTTCCATGGGTACTCAGAATAAAACCATTTACAGATTATGGACTAGGTTTCCATGGGTACTCAGAATAAAACCATTTACAGATTATGGACTAGGTTTCCATGGGTACTCAGAATACAACCATTAACAGATTGTGGACTAGGTTTCCATGGGTACTCAGAATACAACTATTAACAGATTATGGACTAGGTTTCCATGGGTACTCAGCATAAAACCATTTACAGATTATGGACTAGGTTTCCATGGGTACTCAGAATAAAACCATTTACAGATTGTGGATTAGGTTTCCATGGGTACCCAGAATACAACCATTAACAGATTGTGGACTAGGTTTCCATGGGTACTCAGAATACAACCGTTTACAGATTGTGGACTAGGTTTCCATGGGTAATCAGAATAAAACCATTTACAGATTGTGGACTAGGTTTCCATGGGTACTCAGAATACAACCATTAACAGATTGTGGACTAGGTTTCCATGGGTACTCAGAATAAAACCATTTACAGATTGTGGACTAGGTTTCCATGGGTACTCAGAATACAACCATTTACAGATTGTGGACTAGGTTTCCATGGGTACTCAAAATAAAACCATTTACAGATTGTGGATTAGGTTTCCATGGGTACCCAGAATACAACCATTTACAGATTGTGGACTAGGTTTCCATGGGTACTCAGAATACAACCATTTTCAGATTGTGGACTAGGTTTCCATGGGTACTCAGAATACAACCATTACAGATTGTGGACTAGGTTTCCATGGGTACTCAGAATACAACCATTTACAAATTGTGGACTAGGTTTCCATGTGTACTCAGAATAAAACCATTTACAGATTGTGGACTAGGTTTCCATGGGTACTCAGAATACAACCATTAACAGATTGTAGACTAGGTTTCCATGGGTACTCAGAATAAAACCATTTACAGATTGTAGACTATGTTTCCATGGGTACTCAGAATACAACCATTACAGATTGTGGACTAGGTTTCCATGGGTACTCAGAATAAAACCATTTACAGATTGTGGACTAGGTTTCCATGGGTACTCAGAATAAAACCATTTACAGATTGTGGACTAGGTTTCCATGGGTACTCAGAATAAAACCATTAACAGATTGTAGACTAGGTTTCCATGGGTACTCAGAATAAAACCATTTACAGATTGTGGACTAGGTTTCCATGGGTACTCAGAATACAACCATTAACAGATTGTGGACTAGGTTTCCATGGGTACCCAGAATACAACCATTTACAGATTGTGGACTAGGTTTCCATGGGTACTCAGAATACAACCATTAACAGATTGTGGACTAGGTTTCCATGGGTACTCAGAATACAACCATTAACAGATTATGGACTAGGTTTCCATGGGTACTCAGAATAAAACCATTTACAGATTGTGGACTAGGTTTCCATGGGTACCCAGAATACAACCATTTACAGATTGTGGACTAGGTTTCCATGGGTACTCAGAATACACCCATTAACAGATTGTGGACTAGGTTTCCATGGGTACTCAGAATACAACCATTTTCAGATTGTGGACTAGGTTTCCATGGGTACTCAGAATAAAACCATTTACAGATTGTGGACTAGGTTTCCATGGGTACTCAGAATACAACCATTAACAGATTGTGGACTAGGTTTCCATGGGTACCCAGAATACAACCATTTACAGATTGTGGACTAGGTTTCCATGGGTACTCAGAATACAACCATTAACAGATTGTGGACTAGGTTTCCATGGGTACTCAGAATACAACCATTAACAGATTATGGACTAGGTTTCCATGGGTACTCAGAATAAAACCATTTACAGATTGTGGACTAGGTTTCCATGGGTACCCAGAATACAACCATTTACAGATTGTGGACTAGGTTTCCATGGGTACTCAGAATACAACCATTAACAGATTGTGGACTAGGTTTCCATGGGTACTCAGAATACAACCATTTTCAGATTGTGGACTAGGTTTCCATGGGTACTCAGAATACAACCATTAACAGATTGTGGACTAGGTTTCCATGGGTACTCAGAATACAACCATTTACAAATTGTGGACTAGGTTTCCATGGGTACTCAGAATAAAACCATTTACAGATTGTGGACTAGGTTTCCATGGGTACTCAGAATACAACCATTAACAGATTGTAGACTAGGTTTCCATGGGTACTCAGAATAAAACCATTTACAGATTGTAGACTATGTTTCCATGGGTACTCAGAATACAACCATTACAGATTGTGGACTAGGTTTCCATGGGTACTCAGAATACAACCATTAACAGATTATGGACTAGGTTTCCATGGGTACTCAGAATAAAACCATTTACAGATTGTGGACTAGGTTTCCATGGGTACTCAGAATAAAACCATTTACAGATTGTGGACTAGGTTTCCATGGGTACTCAGAATAAAACCATTAACAGATTGTAGACTAGGTTTCCATGGGTACTCAGAATAAAACCATTTACAGATTGTAGACTAGGTTTCCATGGGTACTCAGAATACAACCATTAACAGATTGTGGACTAGGTTTCCATGGGTACCCAGAATACAACCATTAACAGATTGTGGACTAGGTTTCCATGGGTACTCAGAATACAACCATTAACAGATTGTGGACTAGGTTTCCATGGGTACTCAGAATACAACCATTAACAGATTGTGGACTAGGTTTCCATGGGTACCCAGAATACAACCATTTACAGATTGTGGACTAGGTTTCCATGGGTACTCAGAATACAACCATTAACAGATTGTGGACTAGGTTTCCATGGGTACTCAGAATACAACCATTTACAGATTGTGGACTAGGTTTCCATGGGTACTCAGAATACAACCATTAACAGATTGTGGACTAGGTTTCCATGGGTACTCAGAATAAAACCATTTACAGATTGTGGACTAGGTTTCCATGGGTACTCAGAATACAACCATTTACAGATTGTGGACTAGGTTTCCATGGGTACTCAGAATAAAACCATTAACAGATTGTGGACTAGGTTTCCATGGGTACTCAGAATACAACCATTTACAGATTGTGGACTAGGTTTCCATGGGTACTCAGAATACAACCATTACAGATTGTGGACTAGGTTTCCATGGGTACTCAGAATACAACCATCAACAGATTGTGGACTAGGTTTCCATGGGTACTCAGAATACAACCATTTACAGATTGTGGACTAGGTTTCCATGGGTACTCAGAATACAACCATTAACAGATTGTGGACTAGGTTTCCATGTGTACTCAGAATACAACCATTACAGATTGTGGACTAGGTTTCCATGGGTACTCAGAATAAAACCATTACAGATTGTGGACTAGGTTTCCATGGGTACTCAGAATAAAACCATTACAGATTGTGGACTAGGTTTCCATGGGTACTCAGAATAAAACCATTTACAGATTGTGGACTAGGTTTCCATGGGTACTCAGAATAAAACCATTTACAGATTGTGGATTAGGTTTCCATGGGTACTCAGAATAAAACCATTTACAGATTGTGGACTAGGTTTCCATGGATACTCAGAATAAAACCATTTACAGATTGTGGATTAGGTTTCCATGGGTACTCAGAATAAAACCAGAATACCTCAGAATACTGCACGTTCATTATCTTGAGCTTTCCTTTGTGATGTGAACCAAAAATGAGAAAGATCTCACCTGGAGGTAAAATGTAGTTTTTAAATGACTTTTCAATACTGATGGATAAAAGAGGACTAGGCCGGATGTGGTCCCTGGTGCAATTATGTCACCAGGCACCTTGTCTGCACTTTTGATTTTGCCTAAAGTTTAATGCGAAATTGAGAATACACTATTCTGCATTTCATATTTTCATGTAGTGTCCCTTATATACATCCCCAGGCCACTTAATTGGAACCGGAGAGCGAGGAGGGGGGGGGGTGGTGCCCTCCTCTTCTTGTCAGGACTTCTCATTCCTGTTGACAAGTGTATGGAATACATATTTAGATAGTACACGTTAAAGTATGCTGTGTATTATTGTTCAAGATCTGTCAATATGTTACTCTAATTTTTTAATTTTTGCAATTTTAGCTTTATTTGAATACAAGCCTGTGGATGGAGGAGTGGTGAAACTTGTTTACCTCGACGGTGAGGCTTTATTCGATCACGGAGCTGGCTACGGTGAACTTCCGGGACGAATCCGGCGGGAAGATGAAAGCTTTACCCTCCCTATCCTCATTTCCAATGAAGTAACACAAGAGTTCTCACAACATAATGTTACCATCAAATACCATGAAAGCCTACTTGAGGCACTCCTGAGGGCATGGAAAGCCCCTGAGAGTGATGTGAAGTAAGTCCTGTGTTTATTACACCATTTTGAGAATTCAAGTAAGTTTTAATGACATAGCAACAATTGCTGTTTCTTTTTACATCTACTTTTGTCAATTTTACACCAAAGCATGGAACTGTTTATTGATTGTGCTGAATCTTGAAACGGTTTGATAAAAACTAAATAGTCTTGGAAGGTTTGTCTTAGCGAGATGGGTAATGATGCAGGGTCAGGGAAGTCCGTAGCCATGCTAACTAATAACCCTCCTCCTCCCTCCCCCCCAATATTTGTCCACACTGCCAATGAAGTTTCTAAATACTTTATATTTAACGATAGTACTGTAAAGATGGTACTGTCCATACAGACTAGTAGAATGAAACAAAGTCTGCTCTATTACCAGCTTTGATTCACATAGCCTATAACATAGCAGATTTTATGGCTTGTCAAATGGTGTCCCATCATTTGCATTGTGTTGTACCAGTCCTCAGAATACCTGGCTTAAGGACTTGGTAGGATGTGTCGTTGAAAAGTATATGACTTAATGTGCTGTGGTTTTGACAAAGTAACAAGACAATTTTGCTTTTGGAATACCAACAGGATGTTTAATATTATATTAGTGTTATTTTAGTTTAGTTTAGTATAGATATTTTAATTAATTTAATGAATTATATGTATTTATTTATGTATTATATGTTTTTTTGGGGGGGGGGAGGAGGCTAAAGTTTAAGCAGAACAGCTTTTCTTGGGTTATTAAATCTAGCAGTTTTCAAAAATTTCATTTTGTATCATCCATACTCTCATTCCTCATTAATCTATATCTTTTAGAAATTTTTTTATTTTTTATATTCCCACATGCTCCATCCACATTTGTGTAAATTTCTGCTTGATCTTTTCCCCTCCGACAGTTTCAGCTTCTCGAAAGTTGGATTTTTCAACGTAGTCGGATATTTCCTTACCTCAGTTAACGGGGTCCAGAATGATCCTGAAAACTTCCAATTCTGGGTCGTCGTTGATCCAACCGAGGAGAATGGAAGAGGATTAGGACAGATGCCAAGAGGACAACTCACCAAGCCCATCGGTAAAACAGAATCTCCTATTATTCCTTGCATCCAAATATTCACTTGAATTACTGTAGTGGAAAGGTCTAGCTCGGGTACCTCTTGTGGTGGTACAAAGTTGATCTGATTGGGCCGCCGTGCAAGTCTGTGCCTCATACTCAGGCAGCTACACTTATTGTTGCACCTACTACGGTCTACTGTGACTAAATATGGGGGGAGCATTATTTAATGTGGGCAATTAAAAATGGAAACGTTCTCTTTTTGCAGTGTCCATCTGTTTTTTAAATTATCCTGTCTCAATTAGGCCCTTCATATATACTCTCTCCCCAAAGTGTACATTTTATATAGAATATATATAGAAGAAGTAACAAACCACAGGGTGACTTGGTCATCCTTTACAGGGTCATTTTGGAGGAGTTTTCTCATTGTTATAAACTTGGTCAGTCATACCACAGCTGTAGGGCAGGAATAAACAGACTGTCCTCTCGTTGGCCGTTTCTGAACCACTTTGGAATCCTGGGACAAGAGTGAAGTTTGTAAATGCAACTGAAATGTGATGGCAGCTTTTCATCACCTACAAAAAAAGCACCAGTTTTCAACATGAGTTTTTCTTTTCCATCATTTCTTTTCCATCATTTGAAAGAAGGTTAACTTGTGAACTTGTTGGACTGTTTTTTTAGTATCATAGTAAAAAATTTCATGCAAATAAATGCAAATTCTACTTGAAAACTGTAGGTGACATAAATAATTCATGAATTTCGATAAAATGGAGAATATTTAAATTTAACTCGCCATGATTTTCTTCTCTCTCTTTGTATTTGTTGTTGTCATGGCAGGGCTGGAAGAGTACATCCCACGTCCTGGATTCCCGGTTGTTTTAGCCTTTAAAGACTTGAGTGCCTTCAGGGCGGATATGGAGTTTCTAGGAAACAGTCGTAAAGAATTACCCAAGGACATTGAGGCCGGAGACCAGACCATTAACTTCAATCTCCGTATTTATAATGGCATCACCCAAATGGGTCAGTCGTACAATTTGACTATCATCGACGGAGAGACCCTGCTCGAAGCCTTCGTGAGAGCCTGGAAGAATCCTGAGCTTGATTTCAAGTGAGAACAACTTTTTGGTCACTTTTGGTTAAGGCAGAAAGTGTGACGTGACTTGCTCAAAAGATCAAACTTTTTTTTTTTAAATTTTCTTGACCCTCCACCAATTTGTAGGCAAGTTAAATAGATTCATCTTTTTCTGTTCCATTCGTTTGTGATGAATTTTTGAAGTTTAACCATGCATGCTTTTCGGATATCACATCTTATGTGTATATATATATATATATATATATATATATATATATATATATATATATATATATATATATATATGTTAACCTGTTAACAGATGAGGATATGTTTGGGTGAAGTTTTCAATATTTTTGGGTTATGTTTAATGATTATTCTGCAAAAGATCAGGACCATTAGTAATGACCATTCTAGTCAATTATGTCTTTGCTCCTTCAATGTCTTTTCCCAGTCAACTTTTCTGTTATTTGTTTTCTCTTAGTTATTTTAATATCGAAAATATCATGAATGGTATTCTCTGTGAGTGTGTGCATTTTCTTTACCCTTCCCTTCAGCTTCCTGGCACTGCCTATGGAATTCTTTGGGACCTTTGGTATCTTCATCAAGGGTATCAATGGTATTGCCAACTGTGAGGACAATTTGTATTTCTGGTTTGTCAAGAGGATGAATGGTAGAGACGACGATCCCATCAGTAACCCTGTCTGTGAGTATTATCAGTTGGAGGGGGAAGGGGAGGAGAGGGGGGAAGAGGGGGAGGGGAGTGATATTTACGGATGGTAAGGATCCTACCAGCTTGTGCAAAGTACGTTATCTTTGGTTCTTTTCGTGGTATGTGAAAAATGAACCATATTAGATATTATGATTCAGTTTCCAAACCGACCATTGAGCTAGTACATCAATCATGTGGTTCTATAGTTGTAACTATATATATATATATATATATATATATAGTTGTATAGTCTATAGTTGTATATATATATATATATATAGTTGTATAGTCTATAGTTGTATATATATATATATATATATAGTTGTATAGTCTATAGTTGTATATATATATATATATATATATAGTTGTATAGTCTATAGTTGTATATATATATATATATATATAGTTGTATAGTTTATAGTTGTATATATATATATATAGTTGTATAGTCTATAGTTGTATATATATATATATATATATAGTTGTATAGTCTATAGTTGTATAGTCTATAGTTGTATATATATATATATAGTTGTATAGTCTATAGTTGTATATATATATATATATATATAGTTGTATAGTTTATAGTTGTATATATATATATATAGTTGTATAGTCTATAGTTGTATATATATATATATATATAGTTGTATAGTCTAAAGTTGTATATATATATATATATATATATATATATATATATATATATATATAGTCTATAGCTGTGTATATATATAGTGTACTGATGCAATGGTCTTGTGATGTCAGTGGCACATAGAACCATCCACAGACTGTGAGGATAGCTTGCAAACGTGTAACCGCAGAGAAGGGTAACCCGTCCGGTATCACCTTCCTAAGATATACAACTATTTTGTTATCATCCAGACTTTTATCTCGCAATTTGGGATTCTTCGCGGGTAATACTAACAATATAAAGGAGATACCAGATTGGTTCACATTTCATGAGACATTTAGTTGTATATTATTTGGAAGTTGATAGTGTTAACTAAGTTAAGAAAAAAACTAAATCCCATTTTTTTCTTTTCTTTTTTGTATGTAAGTAAGACATATTGTCAGATTGTACATATCTCATTTTATTGATGTTGTAATACCAAAATTTCATGAACATATATATTACTTCATTTCATAAACAGCAGAAATAGAAGAAATGATATCAATATATTGTCATTTCGTTGACAACGATTTTATAAATGGTTAATTTAGATTTTGGCATCTGGCAATCGAGCAAAATCATGGCAAATTGTTCAAAGGCGCTAGTGTACCATAGCGTGTACAACTTAGCCTTGGTCATTGGTAACTTGTCACACCTACACACCAAAGTGTGCGCAATTCAATCAATCTCTCCTGGGGCACCACAGTGCACCACAACCACGTGTCCCCCGGGGGACTTCCCATAGGGTGCAGCCACAAACCAGCGCACGTAACTATATTACAAGTTACCTCGCAAGTCCCCATTTATACACTTGGGTGAAGAGAGGCAATGGAGGATAAAGTGCCTTGCCAGGACACAACGCAATGATCTGGCCAGGGTTCCAACCTGTAATTCTTAGATCACCAGTCCACTACCTTAACCACTTGACCACAACGTCCCGTTACATATATGGATAACAGTCTGATGCTTGTTCTCTTGTGCAGCATGCACTTTCTGTATATTGTTCTTTGGTTATAATGATTTATTTATATTTCACATGTAGTTAATAACTCCATCATACTTTTGACAACATATTCCTGGTGGATCCTCCTCTGTGGTTGCCTGGCGATATTTTTTACCTCAAAGCGTTAAAGAAAGGTTTGATAGTACTGGAATCAAAAAATCTCTACAGTTACAAAGACAGGATTTGAGTGTCGCTGGGTTAGCTTCCTGTAGTTGCTTCAATTTTAACTGGAATTTAAAATTTGAAACTTGGTAGTTGTGGTATTAACCAAGCATGTGTTTTTACAACAAGTCTTACCGTGTACCAAAGATATGTAGCCTACAAAGTTTCCTTCTCGCTGTGCTATAATGACAGAGTCTTTTACTGGAAATTAATGTGATGCTATTAATTGGTCGTTAATATCTTTCGTTGTGATGATTATTACTATTTGTTTGTTCGTTATAAAGCTTTGACTGAATTCAACCCTGTGGACGGAGAAGATGTCCACGTAGTGTTCAACGACTTCAGTCCCTACAGAGAGGACATTGAATATCTGTTAAGACATCTGAGGAACCGGGAAAGAGGAAGGTTCACTGGATACGACAGAGAAGAGGAGGAAGAGGAGGAGGATGAGGAGATGGGGTACTTGCCTTTTGTGATCGAAGACAACTCTGAATCGCTCAACTTCAGCCTGGTTGTGTTTAACAATCTCACTGGAGAGTATGGAGTGTTTAACCTGACCATACTCGAGGGAGAGAATCTGCTACATGCAATGTATAGAGCTTGGAAGAATCCAGATATTGATTTCAGGTAAGTGTTGTCAAAACTAAATAGAAGGTTGTGTAGGCCAGAGGGTTGCATACAACCATGTACAGTAACTTGTTAGTTAAAGGCTACAGCAGTGATACTAATAAGCAGAGGTGTGCTTGGTATGAATTGCGATAGGTCTAGACCATGGGTTCCCTAACTGGGGTGCACAAAACCCCAGGGTGTGTGTGAGTCCATACAAGGGGGGTTCGTGAGACATTTCTGTAAGTCAAAACTAGAGTACTTTTTGTTGAACTAAAATCTGATATATCATATTATTCGTTCCATACGCAGATGTTGCCATAGTAGTACCGTACCGTGCATGTGATAAATAACTGAATTATGATACTGACACAGGCCGTATGACTTTGGAGAAGTTGGTGTCAGCATGACAGTACAATATTACACTATGAACTTGATCTTTTACGAAGCACTGTTATACGTATTATAGTATAATAATGGCTAAGATCATGTCTTGAAAAGTTGGTGGTTCGTGGACAACTCTGACATCCACAGGGGGTTTGTGGGGGGGGGATAAAGTTAGGGAAACCCTGGTCTAGACAAAGCATTCATATTTACTTTTTAAAACAGACATTTTCCCAAAATTTTAAGCATTTCTTGACAACATTAATGCAACTAAATCACAACATATATGTCCTGCATGTGTCAGCGATGATAAGCGACATAGTATCCAACCCCAAACCACTCTAACGGATATACTCTTCAATTGGGTTTTCACTATGCAGCTTTGGTGCGGCCCGTTTTACACTCTTTGGGAAGTTTGGTATGTATCCAGTGTCCGTCAACGGTTTGGCGAATGACCACCAGGCTTTCAACTTCTGGCTGGTTGAGAAGTACCAGTCGTCGAAAGATGAGATGACCGGCGACAACGGTCCACTGGGTAAGCAGTTTACTATTTGATCATTCGTAAAAGTTATTAGCAATACCAGAAACTCTTCATTGGGGGGGGGCGGGGGTGGGAGGGATGGTAGAGTGAGTAGTTGCAGAGGGAGCTGTGTCTTTTTGTAAGAAAAAAAAAGTGGTTCCGCTAAACACTTATAGTCAGGGTCGTTTTTTTTTTCCCCTTTTATCTCTTATTTTGCCAAATTACAATCATATTTATTTCTAGTGAGTGATTATTTTTATTTTATTTTCTTCTACAGGGTTGATAGATGCTGTCCCTTACCCTGGAGATACATATACTTTGGTCTACGTTGATCTCAGTGACTACAAAGATGATCTTGTACCATCTGAACTACCGGCAGATATAGACCCAGAAACGGACCAGACCCTCACCTTTACTCTCTACATTGTCAACAATGTCACTGAGAAGCACTGCGGCTTTAACCTCACTGTCATTGAAGGAGAGAATCTCCTCGAGGGCTTGAAACGTGCTTGGAAAGACCCGGAAATTAATTTCAAGTAAGCCTATAACTTAGCATTTTAGATATTAACTTACGATCTTCCCTGCCAACAGCAAATACCACCCGAGACCCCTGTTTTGGGCCGAAAACACAGGGGAGATTGAATATCTACTGGAGTTGGTAATGCTAGCCATACAGGAATGCTCCCCTGCACAAATTCATGATTAAACCTCACAGTGTACTATGTCAGTGGTCGAGCCAAACTTGTCTTGACACACAGGAAAGTAGTGCTGGCCATTAGAGCACTTGTGGTTTACAATCATACAGGTGACTGGTCAATTAATTACGTGCACTCAAGGATGAATCCTAATAGCAGTATTTGGGGTAGTTTATGCTATCAAGTCACAATTATTAATGCTGGAGTGAATTTGAGGAGCACTGTTTTTCTATAAGCAGGCTTGACCATCACCTGTAAGCCTACCTCCTTATCATTGTAATTGCAATTTGGCTCTTTGTTTGTTTATTTATGATATTTTTTATATATTTATTTGCCTGGGGGTGGGGATGGGGGTGGGGGTAATTAGGCTTGCCTGATAAATGCAAAATATCCGTTGCTTGTATTACAAACAGAGGTTTATTGATATTTTCTTGTTTTATGGCTTCCAGTTTCCAAGTAGAAGTTTTTAGCCTGGTCGGATATTACGGAGCCTTCCTGACGTCAGTCAATGATGTTAGGAATGACATGGAGAACATGTACATATGGTTGGTGGTGCAACAGGAGCAAAGCCAAGGGATTGTAGACATGACCTCTTGGGGTGATCATCAACCTTTGGGTAAGGAAACAACATTATTGCTATTGATAACGAAACTTAATCGCCATCTTCTGAAAATTATGGTCATGAGGAGGGGGTGGGGGCAGGGGCGTCCATTTGAGATTATGCATGCATTTGGTGTTGACCTCTTAAAGGACCAGACTATCAGTGTAATCTCTACATGATATCTGAGCTGGACCAGAGTATAATTCAGTTTCATCTCTAGATGAGAAATTTGTCATTCTGTAATGAAGTGGCAAACTAGAACTGGACAATATAATAAGTTTCATCTCTCGATGGAAACAGTTTTATTCTGTGTTTGAGAATTTCCAGCTGGGCCTCGACAATATCTTTCTCCAGCTGCATAAAACTGTTTCACTCATAATAACAACACCCATAATATATATTCATCAGTATTTGATATTTCTTTCATGTTCTTTTGATATTCACAGGAGTGACAGATGTGGTTCCCATGGCTGGGTACAATATTTTCCTCATCTACAAAGATCTAAGCCCCTATTCTGACCTGTTTGGAGAAGGCGACGAAGAGATGCACATGTATGGTCGACAGGGGTAGAAATACTTCGTTTTTAAAAAAAAAAATTACTTGTAGGTGTGGCATCTTAATTTTTGTAATTCTGTAATTCATCTTTCTTAATGACTAATCTACTATTATTACTTTTGTCCTTTACTTTTAACTTCCTTTGGAACAATCAAGTGACCAATTATCTATTTAAAGTTCAGTTCTATATGTGTTAACGACTAACGATTATGCAGGTCGATGTATGCATTCTAAATAACTGTAACTTTCACTCTATCTTAACAACTTTTCCTGCCTTGATAGAAAGAAAAAAAAATGTGACAAAATCAGGCAGTTTCTTTAACAGATGTAATAACAGTTAATCGGTCTTGCTTCGTTGGTCGTCAGAGGAGAGGCATTTTAAGAGACATCAGTAACTAAAGGATACAACTCATTTTTTTAGTTTTTAAAATGATTTGATTAATTGTAATTCGACTAATCTTCACATTAAAATTCATGATAACTGGTTAAGCTACTTTAAAGCTACCTTCTGTTTATGGGAGAGAGAGGTCGTTAACACTGCATCCAGCAATCATGACACCAGGTCTGTTTCAAAGCCCAGCTCTGATCAACTTTTCTGGAAGTTTTATTTTGTTGTTGTTGTTTTTCATTTCTCTATAAAGTGGTTCTTAATTTGGTAAATAAAAAAAGGCAATGCTGTGCATGCTTTAAAAATGAGAAATGTTTTTGTGTCGTGATTCTGTTTAGAGGCCTATTTTCTTTGGTTATCATTCTTGCCTTCTTGGTGTTAACAATTGTGATTGTTGTTAATACTAATATTTCATTTTCATTTCTTGTTTTGTACAATTGTAGTCATAGCTGGAACATTGAACAAGTCTTTCATATATAATTAGTGAGAGAAATGCTTTCAAAGTAAATGAAACTGCGCCTTTGATGTTTGAGCATGAGTGACCATTCTTTGACTCTATAGCATATTTAGTGGAATGGCAGGGGAAGGGGGGGGCCTCTTAATGCAAATCCTGCCCGCGATTAGCCGTCCTAGCTAAAGATGGCAGTGGAAATGTTTATTTGAAACATGTTAATGTTATACTTCTGTGGTATGACCAATCTATTGATCACTGTAATTTCCATGAATTCTGCTAGAAACTCAAACTAATGGTTATTCATGTTAGGTGTTTTATTCGAACATTATCTGCTTTTCCCCCTCACTGCCCATCTTACAATTATTTGGAGAACCAAAATGCTGACAAGAAAGCTTCTTTTTTTTGGGGGGGGCACTAAATTTTAATAGCACCACTCTTAAATTTTAGAGGCAACTCTGCGATGCCTTTTAACACAGGTGATCATTTGCAATGTAACATTTTTGGTACCTCGGAACCGATACAGAGGAACTGATGGTTTTTTTTATTTTTCCAGTTTCTTGCTGTAAAAGTAACAATGGTTTTTTTGGTGAAAGATCAAGAAAGCCATTTAAATAGTTTGTATCACATCGACGCATTATTTTGGCAACAAGGTTTGTAGCTGACGAACATAGCAATGCATGTAAGAATTGGGGCCACATTTGTAACTGACCCCCCCCAACCAGCCCACCCCCTCCCTCATATCTCCACTGCCAAATTTTCTTAAAGTAATACAATTAGCTGTTCATAACCTTTTGATGAGAAATGAAATACTTTCTAGACCTCTTTAAGACTGAACTGCACCAATTACTTTATCTGCGGGAAGTTCCACTAGCATTTGTCATTTGAAAATAGAATATGTAATAGCCAGTAGTTGTTTCACATATATCAGGCAAGTATTACTCCAGAGAAAGATTTAACCTTAACGTGGCACTTAACTGATATGGTGTTAACATTACTCCAGAGAAAGATTTAACCTTAACGTGGCACTTAACTGATATGGTGTTAACATTACTCTAGATAAAGATTTAACCTTAACGTGGCACTAAACTGATATCATGTTAACATTACTCCAGAGAAAGATTTAACCTTAACGTGGCACTAAACTGATATCATGTTAACATTACTCCAGAGAAAGATTTAACCTTAACGTGGCACTAAGCTGATATCATGTTTGCATTACTCCAGAGAAAGATTTAACCTTAACGTGGCACTAACCTGATATCCTGTTTACATTTGACTAAAACCTTTTATATCAGGAGAGTGTAGGAGTGAAACGGTAAATTACAAAAGAAGTCGTTGATAACTAGATCATGACTTCCATGTTGATTTGATGGAACATATCTTGTGGGTCTTTTTGTTTTAAGTTGAAATGATTTATTGAAATGATTTAGAATTTCTTATCCTTAATTATTTTCTCAAAGGAAGAGGGTCAAAGTAAACGCACAGTAAGGACAATTGGTTTAAAGGTTTTATAATCCATGACCATTACTGGCTTTTTCTAGCATATTTCTTCTCTTCTATAAGTGCAGCTCTGCCCACCTTGACACCCTTGAACCTAGAAACTAAACTGGTCAATAAACGAACCGACACAAATACACAAAGCAAGAAGATAAACACCAGAGTTGACATTTCTCACTTTTATACATTTTCAGAGAAGTGTTCTGTACAGACTTAAATACATCATTGTTTGAAATGCTGTTGTAAATTGTTTAACGTTAAGGACCCTTCTGTGGGGTAATATTAGAAACGTTAAGACTGTATTTTGCTTGACGGAGTTTGCCACAATTTGGTGTTAATCTAACTCGATTGTGACGGAGAACAAGGGCCTGTATAAATATGTGTTACTCCACGGAACTAATTGCCAAGCGCGTTTTAAGTAGTGATAAGTTAGCTTTCTTTTCGAGTCTGTGAAGACATCAATATATCTGTTTTTTGTGAAATGGTCAGTAAGTCTTATACAGACCGAGTGGTCTAAAGACCAACCACATACATCCCGTATTAAGTGCTCACTCAGAATTTTGGAGTGTTTTACTCCATGCAAAACCACAGCTTTATGCAAACAGGTTTTACTAAACTCTATGCAAGAACGCTGTTTGCAGAATTTCATGACTGGAGCAAATTAATTACATAATACTTCTTTCAATAGACTGAATAACTTATGCAAATGAACCTTACAAAAAAAAACAAAGAGGCCAAACAACCAGGGCCCCCTTAACCAATTTTAAGGGTACCTGTGTTACTGGTTGTCAATTGTTTCATGATGACGCAGACTGCTTATTTTGCCATTGTCACTCCCCCCCTCACTCCCCCCCTCACTCCCCCCCTCACTCCCCACCCTCACTCCCCACCCAGTCACACCCTTTCCCCAAAATCTTCTAAAGGAAAGAGAATCTTACTTCTCTAGCCTGTCAACCTCGATTGCAAGATTCACAAGCACAATGTTAAATAACTTAAACATAAATGTTAAGTAACCTCAAGTGGTATCAAACTGGAAAATGTAGATTCTGAAATTGGGGTGAGTAGCTCCCTGCCCCCAGAATGAGGTCTGATGCAAACCTAACATCTGAAACAGCTGTCCTGTACTCCTAAATTGCATAAACAGCAGTAAAAATGCCAGAGAGGTAAAGAAGTAAACTTATCATATAGAGCAGGACCGATAAAATGGTATAAAGCAGGTTTCTGTTTGCGGTCAGCCCAAATTTAACCGAATTAGTCTCCAAAGCCTCCCTGTTTCCCTCTTATTACATACACTTGGGATCTTTGGTATAAAAGTGAACCTTACAATGCTGATAACAAATGCTGTAACAGACGGAATACTTTATCTGTAATGCTGTGCAAAACGGTCACGTTGATATAAAAGTGCAATGGTGTACTGTATTAGCCGGGGGTTGTTTGTTTGGTTTGTATACAAGAACCATAGTTATTTCATATGACTCAACAGTTCAGCATCTTCTAACAGATCTGTTACACAAAATATGAACACTAAATTATACCCAGACCGATAACGTAACTTGTAGATAAAAGCAAACCCTTTTGTACCCAGATTGGGGAATGCAGATGGTTTCATATAATTCTGACCAATGACTGGGTTCGTTCAAATTTGGTCAATACCATTTTTTCTCCCTCTCTGCGTGCTACATTAAGGTAACAGATTAACTAACAGTACAACAATACTCAATTTATTCACACAACTCTTACAGGTTTCCATAATACATCCACTGTATCTATTTACAATTTGCATAATAAATTCACACAGGTCGTTGATCCACACGGTGACTAGAGCCAAGCGTTTCCCTGATCAGCTTTTAGCGTAAATGTTTCCCTCTTGTCAGTACAGGTTTCAGGACCGCTCTGTCCCTTATCGCTAGTTCTTGCATGATGGCCGACTGTGCACTGCGAGGATCTTTACCCGTTAACTGATCTGCAAAGAACATTGCCTGTTGAAAAACATGACGAAAAACAAGACAGACATGTGTATCATTATCATAAATAAAACCTGTAAGGTTGAGACAAAAAGAGAGAGAGATTGTGGAAAAGACATGTTAGAGACTACAAATAATAGAGTAAATGCAAACAACAGAGAAGTGATACAAACAATAGAGAAGTGATACAAACAATAGAGTAGTGATACAAACAATAGAGAAGTGATGCAAACAATAGAGAAGTGATACAAACAATAGAGAAGTGACACAAACAATAAAGAAGTGATACAAACAATAGAGAAGTGATGCAAACAATAGAGAAGTGATGCAAACAATAGAGAAGTGATGCAAACAACAGAGAAGTGATACAAACAATAGAGAAGTGATGCAAACAATAGAGACGTGATGCAAACAATAGAGACGTGATACAAGCAACAGAGAAGTGATACAAACAACACAGAATTGATACAAACAATAGAGACGTGATGCAAACAATAGAGACGTGATACAAACAATAGAGAAGTGATGCAAACAACACAGCATTGATGCAAACAACACAGAATTGATAAAAATAGAGAAGTGATACAAACATTAGAGTAGTGATGCAAACAACACAGAATTGATACAAACAATAGAGAAGTGATACAAACAACAGAAGTGATGCAAACAATAGAGAAGTGATACAAACAACACAGAATTGATACAAACAACAGGGAAGTAATGCAAACAACAGATAAGTGATACAAACACTAGAGAAGTGATACAATCAATAGAGAAGTGATTCATAAAGAAAATACAAATTGTGTTCAGTGGCAATGAGTGATTTGTATCACACAAATTCCAGGCTTCTAATCATGCTATAGTCCAAAATGAATTAAATTCGGTTGTGTACATTCTACTTACTGGTAAATATTGCAGCTGAGCTGCCTATTACTCGAGTTAAAACTTACCTGTGGAATACTTGCAGTCTGTATACCCACTGACCTAAGTTTAACACCCTGCAGTCTGTTCAGCCTACTGGTTGCCGATAACTGACGTGTCTTCTCAAACGAATGTTTGGTTTGTTTCGGTCTAGGTACGAGCCCAAGATCACCGAGGCGGTAGTGAGATAAGGTACCCATAGGTTTACCAATGGGTGATAGAGGAATTGTCCTGCAGAGCAAACCAAACGGAAAGATATGTTAAGACTTACACAAACCATTACCACATGAGGTGAAACAGACCCCGTCACCCTACCCCCCACTCCCCACTCTAGCCCTCCCAAAAGTCTAAAGGTGGAGATTTCCAAAGGAAAATGTGTATCTGAAACCTTAAGTCAAAGAAATCTCATAGTTATAATATTCTAACAAGTTATTTGTGTTCAGCGTTGTATTCCTTGGCAGACAAATGTAATACAAATAAATGCTGTGTTGAAAAAATCACCACCACAATCAGAGAATTTACAAAATTTGTGTTACAACAGCAATGCCATCAGTTTACAAATAACTTGAATAATTAGAATTAGTCAATATCAGTTTGTCACAATTATCAAGTATTAAAAGGGAATAAAATAATTGCCAACTTGAGTAATGTAGACAAGTGAGCCGGGGGAGGGGGGGGGAGGAACGGGGGAGTGTGCTACCAGGTTGAAGACATGAAAACTTCATTAGTTATGCAGCATTCATAACATAGCAGTTGAAAACCAATATTTAGAAAGCAAAACTTTCAAAATGTTGTCCTTGTCATTTACCCTTTCTGGAAGCCCTTTCCAGATCCAGGAAAGGTGTTTTCTCTGCTCTTTGTCCGATAAATCAACTCGTCTTGCTTGATGAATTCTAAAGGAGACGGCCCCACACCTACTGCTGCTGCTGAATTCAATATCACTAGCAGATTTTCTAACATATTGTCTCTTTCCTCCAATTCGTCCATTGAAATATGGCCACCCTTCTCCTCTTTACTCCATTCAGAACCCTGCAATAATACAGAAGTATACAAACCATTCATATGTTTGTAATACATGATATACATCTAATGGGCATGGTTAGCCTACATCTAATGGACATTGCTAGCTTACATTTAATGGGCATAGCTAGCTTACATATAATGGGCCTAGCTAGCCTACATCTAATGGGGATAGCCTACAACTAACTGGCACTGCCAGCCTACATCTAATGGGCATAGCCAACCTACACCCAAATGGGCATAACTAGCCTACATCTAATTCAATGCAATCTGTGTATAGGATATATTATGTTATATATCAGGGAAATTCAACAAAACTATAAATTTGTGGAAAAAAGTAATTGATTAAATTGTATAAATTTGCAGAAAGTATGTATGTATGTATTTTAGATCCTCCTGCAAGCAGGAACTCGTGAAGAAGCCTCATTGGCTTATCAAAGCCGCAAGTCTCTTATATTCATATTTCACGTCCATGATTATGAATTGTCAATTGTCAACAACTCTGTAAGTGTACGAAAGTGATATGAATTATAAGTGTGAACCACACAAAACTGAACATCTATTTAATGTTACAATGTCATTCTCCACATTTGCTATTAAGTAGTGCAATACTCTAATTTTGGCTTTCTACATAACACATATTTGCATCTCTCTTTTGTTGTTTAATTTGGTTTATCACCAGACTTAGTGTGATTACAAAAGCTACAGTATGAGTGTCAAGTCAACAGTACCATTGTGAGTAGTGTCAGTGATAGGCATCTCTCTTACCATGAGTATCTTGTGTATCCATGTTTAAGTGTACAAGTGTATTTAAGAGCATAGCCTATAACTAGCCTATACTATGCCAGTGATACCCATCTCTCTTACCATGAGTATCTTGTGAATCCATGTTTTAGTGTACAAGTGTATCCATGTTTAATAGCATAGCCTATAACTAGCCTATACTATGCCAGTGATACGTATCTCTCTTACCATGAGTATATTGTGAATCCATGTTTTAGTGTACAAGTGTATTTAAGAGCATAGCCTATAACTAGCCTATACTATGCCAGTGATACGCATCTCTCTTACCATGAGTATCTTGTGTATCCATGTTTAAGTGTACAAGTGTATTTAATAGCATAGCCTATAACTAGCCTATACTATGCCAGTGATACGCATCTCTCTTACCATGAGTATATTGTGAATCCATGTTTTAGTGTACAAGTGTATTTAAGAGCATAGCCTATAACTAGCCTATACTATGCCAGTGATACGTATCTCTCTTACCATGAGTATATTGTGAATCCATGTTTTAGTGTACAAGTGTATTTAAGAGCATAGCCTATAACTAGCCTATACTATGCCAGTGATACGCATCTCTCTTACCATGAGTATATTGTGAATCCATGTACAAGTGTATCAATGTTTAAGAGCATAGCCTATAACTAGCCTATACTATGCCAGTGATAGGCATCTCTCTTACCATGAGTATATTGTGAATCCATGTTTTAGTGTACAAGTGTATCCATGTTTAAGAGCATAGCCTATAACTAGCCTATACTATGCCAGTGATAGGCATTTCTCTTACCATGAGTATCTTGTGCAGTGAGTATGCTGCCTCCGCTAATATCCTCTCCATCTTCTCTTTGTTATTCCGCATCACAGTTTTCTCTTTCTCCATCATATCCAACCTCTCCTCCAGCCTCTCTCCTTCATCCCCCATCCTCTGTAACTCCTCCCGAGAGGATTCGACCTGTTGCCGTAGTAACTGTACTTCACCTTCCAGTTCCGCGAAGTGCGATTCTTTGTTCTCGTAATCCATAATCAACGCTTCCTGCTCCTTGGCCTTTTCTGTCAGCATTCGTATGACCTGAAAGAAAAAATGAGTGCAATGTCTTTCTGTTATATACCATGTCGGACATGACCTTTGTGCTGAATCATTACCATTCTATACCTCAAAGCTTACTCTAAAGAAGATTAGGGTTCACACATCATTTATGGTAATCATTAGTACACATTAATCATCCAATATACAGATTTGTGAAAAAACCTCAATGACCCAATTTCATAAAGTTACATGTCCCCTTTGCTAACGAAAAGTCTTTTTATTTTTGTAATTGAAAAAATTCCATCAGTGTTATTTACAAACTAGCATTACAAAGTAACATATCAGTGTTATTTACAAACTAGCATTACAAAGTAACATATCAGTGTTATTTACAAACTAGCATTACAAAGTAACATATCAGTGTTATTTACAAATTAGCATTACAAAGTAACATATCAGTGTTATTTACAAACTAGCATTACAAAGTAACATATCAGTGTTATTTACAAACTAGCATTACAAAGTAACATATCAGTGTTATTTACAAACTAGCATTACAAAGTAACATATCAGTGTTATTTACAAACTAGCATTACAAAGTAGCATATCAGTGTTATTTACAAACTAGCATTACAAAGTAACATATCAGTGTTATTTACAAACTAGCACTTCAAAGTAACATATCAATGTTATTCACAATTTAGTTAAAACTAAGCCCTTGAACCAGTTTTAATAGAGTGTGAACCTTACAAGGCTAAAGGTTTTAATTAAATCGAGTACCAATTGGATAAACTGTCATTCATTTACTTCTAAAGTAACCTTTCAAACCAGTATTGATAACCATTTATTAGCCTCATACATAGCAACACTTTCACCCTTAACCAGACCCACTGATTGCACACTAGGTTAGAAATCACACTTTAAGCCTGGGCTATAATCTCCTTTTGGGTACTAAGTAACATTACCTACTAACAGCGTTCAAAAAAAAAATGGCCTTTTCTTCACTTGTAAGATTACTGTTCCACTTGAAACCTTATGACTTACCTTCTGGTTACTCAAATTCTTCTTGGCAAGCACTTTTTCATTTCCCTCCAGCATGTCGAGCTGTTGCTGCTGTTTCTTTTCTTTGGAGGAGAGGTCTTCATTCTCTTGTATCAGTTCCATGGTCTTGTCGGACATTTTACCGAGCTGCGCTTGGATGCTCACATTCTCTCTGATGGTCCGCTTGGTCGTATCGGCCATCTGCTTGTTCGACACTTTGCGGAATTCAGCCGCCACTTGGTTGACCTTCAGAACCATTTCTTTCTTTAGTCTGTGGGACGGTTAAACATGAATCTAGCATGTCAAGTTTTTACAACAAATGATCATAAGCAAATGAATGCATTGAGAAGTTTCAATATTTAAAATTTTACATCACTATTTATTTAAAAACAAAAATAACAAGACATTTTTTCAAAACTTTACTAGTGAAGCGATGGTACAGAGTTTTTTATAGGACTTAGTACTTTTCTTTTTCTTATGATCAAAATCAATTCCAACAGCTATCTGATGAGATTTTTTGTTTTAATTTTTTGCCTTAGAGAACTTAGTCAAATTACATTCAAATTGAAAAAAAAATTCTTTGAGAAATTGCTGAAATTCAAACAAACTGGTAAAATGGGAAGAAGGTATGGGACACCTTGACAAAGGTTTGAGATTGAAGGAGAAGGGGCCAAGGGTCAGACCAATATATGACTGTGATGGAATAATGGTGGCACTACGCCACATGAAAACCATATCTGAGGAAATCACTGGGGCCATGGTCCCCTTTATAAACCCCACCCCTCCCAAAGGGTCCTGTGATATATACCTGTCTTTATCCACTACTTGTTTCCTCTCGAGCTGGTAAATTTGCTCTTTGTGGTCCTGCTGTTGACTGGCCAGCTCTGCCTCCATCTGAGCAAATTTAGCCATCAAGTCTTCCTTTTGAACTTTGAACTCTTCCAATGAAGCTAACTTCCCACCTACACAGAGAAAAATGTTCATGAATACTGATGAAGATATATCATTGAGGGCATTGTGGTCAAGTGGTTAAGGCAGTGAACTTGTGATCTAAGGATTACAGGTTCAAGCCCTGGCCAGATCATTGCGTTGTGTCCTTGGGCAAGGCGCTTTATCTCCATTGCCTCTCTTCACCCAGGTGTGTAAATGGGGACCTGCGGGGTAACTTGTAAATATAGTTGCGTGCGCCGGTTTGTGGCTGCACCCTATGGGAAGTCCCCCGGGGGACACGTGGTTGTGGTGCACTTTGGTGCCCCAGGAGAGATTGATTGAATTGTGCACACTTTGGTGTGTAGATGCGACAAGTTACCAATGACCAGGGTTGTAATTTTTGTAAGGTGCCATTGAATGTATGTTTACGTGCAATAATGAGCACCATATAAGAGTTATAATTATCATCATTGGAGACTAGAAAGATACATGATGTACTTCTTGAGCTATACCAGGATGGTTGGCATTCCTATTTCATTCCCCTCCCAATCTATGGTGAGTACATGTTTTGTAAGTCATGGATACGTATGGACAGAACATGGACAAACATGGACAAAACATAAAGACGTTGACATGAGAAATGCACCCACCCCCCCCCCTATTCTGCTGTAACTTACTTTGCAGTATTATGAACAAGCCATGTTATATTTTCACCTATAACTAGATACCCCTCGTTGCAGTATTATGAAGAAGCCATGTAATATTTTCACCTATAACTAGATACCGCTACAGCTAAGAAACCTTTGCGGTTACACCCATCTGGCTGTTCCTAAATAGCAACATAGTATAACTAAGAATTCAATCAATTGCAGAAACTTTAGTGTCCTAAAATAAAATACAATGTTTTCAATCTGCCATTTCGAGACCATTCGTCAATATGTATGATAAACTCATTGTTAGTGTTGTGAATGTTTCTACTATTTTCACCTACAGTACCTCGTTTCATTTTCCTTAATGCTGGACTACGTCACCATCCTAATATTTACTGATTCAATGCAAGATGGGAAATTTTTAATTGACCTGGCCTGTAGTTACCAGCTTCAAGCCATTTTTCTACTCACTTAAGATCATGTTTTCGGAAGTCAGTTGGTCTTTGGTCTCCTGAAATTCCGTCCTGAGTTGTGCCAGCTGTTGTTCGTAGGCGTCCTTCTCGGTATCCTTGGCCTGCTGCAGACCGACCAGGCGATCGTTCAGGTCGGCTATCTCGTCTTGTCTCTGTTCTAATTGCTTCTTCAGGAACGATACGATCTCCTTCTTGTCCGTTGTCATCTGATCATACTTGTCTTTGAACTCTCCGTTGGCTACTTCCAACTCGTCGCATTTCCGCTGATATCTATGGTTACCAGAAAGTTTTAACATTCATGAACAAAAAAAAACCTCTCACAGTGCTCCTCACACTGAACTGCCCATCAGAGCCCCATCCTTCAAACGTTTAAGATGGAAGGGAGGGATAATACGATTGATGGTTCCATTGGTATTTGATGAAAGCCAATTCGATTTGTACCTAAAAATATGCTGAAATCATTTTTTTAGGAGGGTGGGTGTGGAGGGAGGGGTTATTAGTACAGTATACAGTTGTTGCCTTAGCAACTGACAATGGCTGTTATTTATTATTACTATAATTATTTTTATTGTTATTTTTTATAATTTATTAATTTATTATTATAATTACTATTGTGTTACTATACACTAAGTTATGATTATGAGACAGTAGAAAGTTCCCATGGTGTTGCTGGCTGAGTTACATAACAATTATTTTTCCTACATCCACACAATTGGTGTTGCTATGTTCAATGCTATGTCCTCTTCATCTTAAGGGCAAAGTGCCCAAGTATATCGATCTTTCAGGGAAGTGTCTAAATGTGCGGCAAGAAAAGCTGACACCTTGTAGAAATCTGTCCATGTGGCAATGTTACTATAACCGAACCTCGTTTCAAATGCAATTGACTAGATAATACAAACCATGTTTCTTCTTTGAGGGGGAGGGAGGGATGGAGGAGAGGAAGGTGAAGGGAAGGAGAAGGGGTGCTTTGGAAAATGTGCAGTAATTATCTTATTAAAGGCAAAGTCAAGAATTTTTGCACCTATGCCAGAGCTAATGGTGAGGGCTGTACATTAACTTTTATTATCTTGAGTTAAATATATCACAACATGAGCTAACATTACAAACTGGGTGATCAATTTGAACCGGTGCTGTGGCCGAGTAGATGAAGGCAGTGGCATTTGAAGCTGTGAGGCTTAGCAATCAGGAGGTTCTGGGTTCGATACCCGGCCGGGTCATAGTGAGGCGGGTTTTTCACCCAAGAGCAATCTACGGTCTTCCCATCTGAAATGACTTTCTAAATTGAAAAGATTCCAAATTTGAATTAAAATGTTGAATGGAAGCCACCTGACATGTAAGTTGTAATCCATAAGCCCTTTCAGGTTTCTCCCACATTTGTGTTGGCTAAAGCGTTGTAAAAATAACTGAGCACTGATTATTAGTATTATTTATTATTAAATTTCCTACCAAGCACCAACTGGGGAAAAACATTAAGGCAAAACCCTTATAAGCCTTTGGTTTTAACAGACATCAGCTTAGCTATATTTTATTAGAGCACTGCAAAGTAATTCTAAATAATGAAATGATTGTAAGTCCGAGAAAAGTTACCTTGCAAGTCTCTGCTCCAAGTCCCGTATCTGAATCAGAAAGAACTCTTTGCCGACTTCACTTAAATTAGCTCCTGACGGAGCAGAGGATGGACGGGCAGATTTGCTCCCACTCTTCTTTCCACTCTTCTTTCCCTTCTTTTTTCCCTTTTTCTTGGGAGGCATCTTTTATAAGTATCTCGTAAAACCTGTCACATTAGAAAAGAAAAATATACCTCACTAATGTTTGCCTCTGTTTTTGTCAGGTGCAAAATCCCTACTAGCCTATATAGCTAACTTTGGCCAATGGTACTTTTGTAAATTTGGTTTATGAGTCCAGCCTTAGCTTGCTTAAAGCTGTATTAACTTTATTTTCCATTTTACAAAACATGTGTACACAAACCCGGCATACATCATTTCTTTCAATTTTGTCAGGTTTCCTACAATCACGTTATACTGATACTTCTGAAATCTGACCCACAGATTCTAGCTTTTTATAAAGAATGATCAAGTTTAAGTCTTGCTTTGTTTGTCAGCAGAACATCCTTCATGTTTTTGTTAGAGTGCTGTACACCCAGTAAATGGATATTGGGTCATTACTATGGCAGAGTATGATATTTTTTTGTGTGCACCTTTACTAGGCTAGGCCTAGTGGTGCTTGGCACATGGAATGGATGCATATATATGTCAATCTAATAATGAATTCCAAGTAGAATTGTACTTATGTTTGTTATTTCTATTTCATTATTTGTATAGATTTACACATTCATGCATTTACTTCCATATATATACAAACACATACATAGTACCTAAACGGTCTATATAAAATACACTAGCATAGATGAACATTACAATGTTTATCTAGAGTAGACTAGCCACCGTTTCGGAATGAGGGAACACATGTTGGTGCACATCTGTACTGTAACTTACACGTGGCTGTATGATACAATAAAGGCAAAGGCATATATTTCATGTAGATGAACCTATCTTTGTTTAAAAAGTTGTCTTTTTCTGTTGACATGTTTGTAAACACAATTCATTTTGCTCTTTCTTTCAATAAACAAGTGCGTCATTATAATAATATGATTGTAAGGAACCTGTCAAAACAGAAACGATTCCGGCTATCATGAATGATGATGATATAAGCATTGATTTGTAATTGTTCAAAATGGAATACATTACACTTTCATCAGTGAAACTGTGAATTCAAAAGCAAGATAGACCAAGGGGAATATAAATGACGTAGACCTATGACACTCTCATTTAAATGTTGGCTACAGTGTTCTAGCCTAGGCCTAGCAATAGACCCAATCTGTATTACTTGCCGAAATTACATTAACTGGCCCCTGGCCGAACTTCAGTAAAGTTAGGGTAACTTAGAGCGATATCGATAATGATAGGCTACTAACCCGTGAACCGCTAATGGACAGGGAATAGAACCGCTAATACTGCGGAGAATATTGCTCTTTTATCGTTTCACATCCTCCAGTAGAATGAAAACTAACAGTCAAACGAGGAGAAGTCGATCTAGCGCTTGATAACTTAATATAGGATAGAAACTCAACGTTCAATTTCAAGAGCGACTTTTCGTGCAATCAATACAATTTGTGTGTTATATACACCTGCTATTGTACTTGCAGTGTGTAATGAACGGAACAGTGTACTTGCGCGACAATCAGTAACCAAGGTGATGACGTCACCTACAAAAACAAACGAAACTTTGGCATGTTGGCATTGTAATCTTGCGCCCTCTTTTTAGATAGTTTCCTACTTCAAATGATTCCGTGCGTATCGTAAAGGGTTAACACATAAGATAATGTTTTATTTTGATCATATGCTTTTCTTTACATTTCAATGTAGCACCGGTGTTGTTCATGGATGTCATTAAATGACTGCAAATGACAGCGATAGTTGTTAAAACTAACCAAAACGAAGTAAAAACGTTAACAATTTTGAAAGTGTTTTGAAAAACGGTTCTCATGATAAGAGCTATAGACCACACCTAATGTGAGTTTAGTAATGAATACGTATGTATTTATGTATTTTAGATCCTCCTGCAAGCAGGAACTCGCGAAGAAGCCTCATTGGCTTATCAAAGCCGCAAGCTGACCGAAGTCAGCCTCTTACATTCATATTTAACGTCAATGGTTGTGAATTGTCAATTGTCAACAACTCTGTAACTGGACGACATACATTAATCTTGGAGTGACTCGAACCGGGGACCTTATGATTGGAAGGCACCGGCGACACTAAACACTATGCAACACTAAACAGCGACGGTGTCAGCGGCATAACACATGTATACTCAAGTTTTAATTTTTGATTACAAATTTGAGTTAAAATGTTGAATTGGAAGCCACCCGACGTGAAGTTGTTATCCATAAACCCACGTGGGCTTCTCCCACATTAGTGGTCGTAATAGTAACTGCCTCGTGGCCTGTATTTATTATTTAGCTCCCAGCCTCCATGATCATGTGAGAATAGTAATGCATTGGTAAGGTACACACTATACACTTATCCTGTTAGATAGTAGTAGGCTGTACTAAAAGGGATACTGGTTGTTTTCCCCTCGACTTCATTCTTCCACTATGTTAGGTTTTATCACTAAAAAACTATTTTCATATCATAGGACGTTGAAAGCGATATCCTTGCTGAATTGAATATACAATAAAGATAGTAAGTTCGTCTTCCTTGGTTCAGCTTCATCGAAAGTCAGTTGTAACTTGAGCTAACTGTTAGTACCCTGGGTGAGGCTGGGTCTTAGTATAATATTAGTAGCCTAGTCAGAGACATAGTTCTAATAATGTTAGGCTATCAGGCCTAGTCAGAGAGAGATTGTGAAGATGACCGAAGGTCTGTGATACCAAGTGTAGTATTATGGGAGGCCATAGGCTAGGTTTTCAGGTTTATTGCTGTTTTCACTATAGTCTGCTAGTCGCATTGACGATCAGCTGTTCTTCGAGCAAGGAGAGCTTTATTGGTACTGAATATGCATACTTTATGCGTTCTCTCATTGGCTTGTTTAAATAAAGAGGCACGGCGTAACAGAATACATAAATGAAATCCGCCTTGGCGGATAATTGTGGATACTTTCGATCATTGATTTCTTAATTATAAGGAAACGGTTTTGGCAAAATTAGCTTGGTGAAACCTCATTGTCATGGTTCGTCAGATAATCCGCTTTAAACGAAGTTCCGTTTTTTTAATGTGAAAGTTTAATGTATTTCCATTTTCCAAACGCACGGTTACTTTTCATTAATTACAAGAGTTTGCCAAAAATAAATAGGCCTACTAGTATTCAATGGAAACAAAATGCTATGCTATTTTTTTGATTATGGTCGGGCGAAGGTTATCATTTTTTTGCGAAACATTGCGTATGATTTTGCAAGCCCTGGCAACAAAGGTAATAAGGCAGCGCCTTTCCAGTATACGTGGTCAATGTGGTCTTGATTAACAAGATTTTCCAACAATAAGGTTACACGTGTATTGCTGCTAAGTTGATAGGCTTCTTTGTGCACGTATTTAAGAAAATATGGATTTCCTTACATTTAATCTGTAAGATTTTGCCTGAGAGGTAGTTTAGCATTCTAATTAGAGTAGCCAACGTTAGCAATAGATTTTGAAATATTTCGCTGTTGACTGTCTAGGCTCAAATGGAGATATATTGCATTGAATAAATCTCGGACAAAGACGACACAGGTTTAGCATTTTCGTTGAGGCGAATAGTTTACAAATATGTGTTAACGGTTTTCAAATGTGCGAATAGTCTTGTGAATGTCTTACAATGTTTACTAGTGTGTAGTGTTCTCTATAAATGAGGATCTTCGTTCTTTCTTAGTTTTTCTGCTATTAAAGAGAAAGGAGCAGAAGAACCCTCTCAGAAGAAAATGTCATTGCGGCCATAATGAATGATACAATTTCGTTGGAATCCCAAATGAGTTTTCAATTAATGTCACCGTTGTATCTGACCATATATAATGCTGAAACAATCTGCTAGATTAACATTCCGATAGTTAATGACACAGAGGCGTCAATCATGGCGGGGGGGGGGGGATAGGATAGGGGAAACGTCGCCCACTTTCTAAAGGGTTGGATATATTAAATGTCTCCCTACTCCCCCCTCCCCCCCCCCAGGGTTTAGTGACTGACTCGTGTATGCGCTAGGACTATCAGGCTCATAATGACTTTTTTTATCTCATAAAGTGAGGTCAAAAATTTGGCTATGAGATAAGTAGTTTTATTCTTATATTCTCAATTCCCCGATGGAAAATAAAACCTTTTCAAATGGGTTGAAAAAGGGAATAACGGATTTCATTAATAGCAGAATGAGGAACCGCGCCCGTACACTTGCTGATGTTATCTGCTAAGCCATCAGAGAATGAAAGCCCGCGCAGCATTCGCTAATCTCCTTTCCATACTCTAGTGGTATCTCGCAAGCAAGTTGGCTTGTGAATGTATACATGGTTTAACATTGGTATGTTTTAGGAGGTATACGCGTGCTGTCTGTATCAGTTCAACCGCGAGAGGTGACATTTCGAGTGTTGTTTTTGCTTTGCGATCGGGTTGGTGAGTGAGAAGATAGGGCTATATATGCTTCAGTATCGAGTATAAAAGAAGGTAAGTAACGTTCCCATAGTAATTATCGGATGTCACGCCTGCATTAGCCTAGGATTGATAAATTTAAGGATAATATAAGACTAGCAAATTGAAAATAGACCAAAATGAGAGGAATGTACAGATTGAATTGCATGTCATTGTATTCAGAGAGACTTTAGCTGAAGCTAGACTTTTGTATAAAAGCTTGACTCTTCAGTAGATGGCAGTGGTGATATATACATCAAAGAAACAGAAACTTTATAGTATAGCCTAAGCGGGGTAGGAGCCGGGGGGGGGGGGCACTGGGGAACGTGCCCCACTCTGTTCCAAAATAGCAAATGTGCCCTACTGGCAAATAAAATGTGCCCCTCTTGATGAAGAACTGTCTTTTGGATATCTTAAGCCTTTGTTAATTTTAATATTTTATTTTAATTATTCACGTGCACCATAAATTGTATTGATAGCATACGGTACTAACACATCATAGCCTATATATTTAAGTGATATGGCCGGTGTGTATCGGTTTATATCATATAACGGGTGGTGGGTGTGGAATGAAAAGTGCCCCTCTGATGTTGTGCCCCCCCCCCCACTTTTTGGAAGCTTCCTACCCCCCCCCCCCCCGTGTAGCATGTTGTATATCACGTTAAAGCAATATAACACTGTATCTCAATTATGTAATGCATTGAGTTTGGTGCGCAATGCCACTCATGATAGGTTTTAAGTGTTTTTGAGAAAAATTATATATTTCGTAGGAGTTTCGAGACAGATACATATATGCTGCTAAGACCGGGTGTATAAGCTGCTATTCATGATTTTATACCAGATACTCATTATACTGTAAGTTTATAGTTTAGCATAGTTATGTTCTTATGATTTTTTTAATATTTTATTTATGATCAAGTTAATTGATGCCAGGTATCTATAGTTTATATGTTTTTATGTTTCCGATAAAGTGAATGTGCGCAGATATATACCTAACGGTGCTTTTCAAATGTACTTATGATACCATATGTGTACATGTTGTAGTCTTGTATAGATATCCGTATAACAAGATGATCGTATATTCTTGTGTGCAAAAGTTCAACAGAATGTTTCCGTTATTTGTTTTAAGTTCAATTTTTGTAATCATTATTATTGACCCTAAGTTACACCCGGATGTTAAATAGAGAAGTTTTCTTAATCTAGGTCTATTCACTTGACAGATGTGACTTTGGTTCAATTACATTTATAACTGACATCGATCCAGGGACCAAACAGAAGCAAACTTGAGGATTTGTAGATGTGAGTCCGACCCCTGGATCCCGCTGGTGCTTCGCCCCTGGACCCCACCCAGTAACGGTTTTTCTCCAAGGCGCACACTTCTTCAATTTTATCCATGTTCAGTCATTTATGTCCCCACCCCGCCCCCCCCCCCCCCCACTCTTCCATATGGATTAACGCCCCTTGATATGCACAACTTACTATTGTGAGGCTCACGTTGTTATTCAATCGAATGTACAAATCGATTGATCATAAAGAACCGACCTTCACCCACTTCTCTTGTTTTGAAATAAAGAGTTCATCTTGAGGAACTGCCGCATGCATGTGACACTCTTCAATTTCAGAATTTGTGGTCTAACTGTTAATAACTTACTTTGAAAACATTAACTATGTATAAGCTTTGGCACCAACCAATTTTAATCTCAATGCTGATTTTGTGCTCATTATAGGCAACACGTGATATTATACCTTCCCACATGCTACTTATTTCACTTACAATTGCAAACTGTGAGGGGAGGGAGGGTGGAGGGGAGGGAGGCATTGTAAAAACCCATGTCGTGAGATCGAATGGTTTTTAAAAAGCGTTGATGGTAACATACACGAATGTTATGAACTTGTATTACTCACATGTAGTTCTGTGACATGCACGAATGTTATGAACGGTTATTACTCACATGTAGTTGTTCTGTAACAATCACGAATGTTATGAGCGGTTATTACTCACATGTAGTTGTTCTGTAACATGCACGAATGTTATGAGCCGTTATTACTCATATGTAGTTCTGTAACAATCACGAATGTTATGAGCGGCTATTACTCACATGTAGTTATGTAACATACACGAATGTTATGAACGGTTATTACTCACATGTAGTTGTTCTGTAACATGCACGAATGTTATGAGCCGTTATTACTCACATGTAGTTCTGTAACATACACGAATGTTATGAGCGGTTATTACTCACATGTAGTTATGTAACATACACGAATGTTATGAACGGTTATTACTCACATGTAGTTGTTCTGTAACATGCACGAATGTTATGAGCGGTTATTACTCACATGTAGTTCTGTAATCCCTGATAAAAACGTGTCCACAAATGATACTTGTAAGTTAATTAATGTATGCGGGTTGTGGAGCCGATGAGTAGGGACGGGGGTGGGGGAGGGGTTGCAATATGACGTCAAATATAATGTACATTATGTTGTACACTGAGACAGCAGAGATAACTTTGATATCTTGTGAACTATAAGTTTAATCTTCCGTTCAATGCACTTTCATAACATCATCAGCAATTAATATACCTCTTACATGAATCTAAACATGATTGTAACATTTGGATTCAGCAATAAATCCTGTAAGGCAATTTGTTTCGGTAACTATATCATTATAACTCCATTTTAATTGAATTGAAATTGAAATTCTCATATGAGCATTTACGAAATATAGCATAGATATAAAATGATGACTAATTGAAACAAACCTCATTGTTGCTTAATAATAACACTTAATAAAGCAAAACTAATTGACAACCCTAATGGCCGTGGAGATCAAACCGAAAAGATACAGAGACAAAGCCGTGATATAAATTCACAAAAATCACAAAAGAAACAAAAAGCAAATAAAAAAGCCAACATGTACGGAACTTTGTGTCCTTACTATCTAGTTCCCATGGGAGTCACCCTGGCAGTTAGCAGCTAACCTTATTGTAGTGCGCATGCGCGCTACAATACTAACATTACTAGCCAAGTGAACGATACCTACATGACTGGACGTTGAAACTTAAATTTTCATATAGTTTCTGTACCTTTGCAGTTTCAGAGTGTAGCGGCGTAGCCAACTAAATTCTGAGCCTGTCACGGCGCTCACAAACGCCCTCATTTTGTATATATAGGCACCTACATGACTATACTCCCTGGTGTGGTGTTGTCCGCCCAAAAATTAACACCAAGAACAACTGAAAGTTCTTCCTGAATACTGCAAGCACTCCACGCGCGCTTCAATACGTATTTGCAGGCAAATGCAGTTCTAGTTGTTTACTATATTTATTCCCACTTTATAGATAAAGAGCGAGTTATCTCAACAGAGGTTTCAAGTAATAAAAGATTTGGCGTGAAACTGAGTTTGTATCTTCAATACATTTTACATCTATCTCTTTGTGTTCGCCATGCTCATTAACCTGTCTGTATTCTGTGCGTATTTTTGTCCCTTCTGTTACTTTTAATTGTCATTTAGCATTTGAAGAAGATCCTGCTAGGATCGAAACGTCAGGCCAACTTACTTTTACACATTCTCCTACACAGGCTCTCTATAAGCAGTTTGCTAACAGTTTTATTCTATTTTTATTTATTTTTATTTCAATAAATATTTCTTAAAGATCGAGAACGGGAGAGAATTTCGTGAATGACCACTACACCGCCCACCTCCATATACACTTTACACCATTGCCACAAAACAACAACCAAAAAGCACTGAATTATCTGTCAAATCTGAAGTTTTATTCGTATGGCATGCCGTTTTGGTATAAATGTCAATCTTTTATCTTTTAAATGATTTCAACACGAACATTTACAATTTGCATGTATCATTCATTACTTAACGTTAACGATTACGGTATATGTTCGTAAACTTTTAAGACGATGTGGGACGTAAATGTAAAGATTAGCATAACGAATAATACTAGACTGAAGAGAGTAACCGTTGTATTCAGTTTTAATTAAGCAATAGTGGTTTTGTATAGGCCTACGCGTGAAATAACATAGAACCAATAGGGATATGTACAATACAACATACATGCAGGCACATCGGGACTTTGAAATAAATTGTAATTTAAGAAAAACACAAATTGCCCTCGATTAGCCCAAAAACCAGTAAATGATGCGATGTTATCCATCCATAAAATGCTCCAAAACCATATAAAACATTGATAAAATATATATTTACATTTTTTGGCATAATACCGTTTTTAGAGTCATGTTTGTAACGGCCCGATCTTTAACGGGCTATAACTGCCATGCCACACATTATTTAACAATTGCATGAATCGGTGAAATAACATGGTAATTACCGTTTGATTGCAATAACGCACCTTCGGCACACTAATTTGCATATAGCATATACTGTATTAGTGTTGACTGCATTTATCAAAGGGTTAAACCACTGTAACAATGCGACGTCGATTCTTAACTATTTGCACATGAACTGCTATATATTGTTCATTGTATCGAATACACTGATTATGTAATTAATATATATATGTATACAGATTTTAGCTGATTGTCTAATACCGGTATTTATAACTATATACTCAACTTTAAAATGCAGTGTATTAAATTGGTAAAAGTAGGATTAACGGAAAACCAGGTGTAGGTTATAATCACTTTTCAAAGAACTCCCAATACTGGATTTGACATCACACGTACTAATGATGATGCACATTAAATAAGCCCATCTGTAAGTTCCGTTACATATAAATGGATATAGGCTTTGAGGGTGTATCATACTACACGGTGAACCTCTTCGGTTTATTGGAGGAAGGGGACGTGGTGGGGGTCCAGGTTTATAACTTTCTTAGGGAGGGGGAAGGCAGTTCTGTATTTATTTCAGCGATTGTTGAGCATGGAGAGTATCGATTTATAACGGATATAAACGAACAGACATACACTAAGGCAGGTGGCTACCGTACAGGTAACGTATACGTTAAGGCGTTGCCACGTGGCACTTGTATGCCTATACATGCCTCGGGTTTATAAAATCTAATTGACTGCGAGAATTTATCCGTTGCCCTGACACTTTTGATATTGTGGGAATTAAACTGGCAGTAAACTATTAACCTATTGACATTTAAAGGACTATACATGATAATAATTTCCTTTAATCCACGCACCTGTGAGATAAAGCAGTGTTTGTATAATTCACGGATCAGACACAATAACCTTACAACTTGAGGTCCGTATAACTATATAGTACCATATATATATATACCCATTAATGTGTCTGTATTCTACATTGCGTTCTTCTTATTGTGTATTATACGGATTAATATGATGATTATAGTTTTACTCCCCAACTCTTTTATCCGCACGAACGCCAACTGCTTCCAAATTTGAGATATATTAAAAATAGAAAGAAGACCCTCAAAGCGAGAGAGTAACTTTCCCACGGTCGTGTTACATCATGTATGCCGGTTATGCACACGACTACGTATTCACCTGTACAATTATTATAAAAGAACGCTTGTGTCATTTAGATTATGCCAGATATAACCAGGGAGTTCCATAACAACTCCCTGATATAACACCGATAAAAGAACCTTTATAAAGTCGAATTATATTGAGGGAACGAGTGTCGTCTGCAATTAAATCGCAGTAATAGAAGCGGGAACGAAAATGGACGGTAAAAAGCGGGTGAAGTGATTGCGTAATGTAACGCACGCAGAGCCGTCATTTATTAGTGGAATTTTGTAAGAGAAAGTACCTGAGTGCGGTTGTGTGGGGAAAGAATTGCTTCAGTACATGTTAAATAATAATACATATTTATAATAATACATATATAAGGGTGAAAGGGTTGCGTAAGCCAGAATTTTAGTATCGATATGTTTAAGAAAAAAAGATAAATTTTGAAAATGTTGGTATTGGTTTTTTTTAAAAAATGTTTAATTTGTTTGTAGATATTCACATTTAAATTAGTTAATACTCTGCAACGCTCCTTTAAGGCTCCAAACAGTGACCACGTCGGTTCCTCGGTGTCGGTCTAAATGTTAAGGTTTATCCCTTGTTCATTCATACTTAGTAAAGATTCGTAAATCCTATTGGTCCATTCAGGTCAGCTGACCGTGGTTAATCCTGTGAGTAACGCACGGTAAAATTACGGGGCATCACTTTAATAAATCTTTGGTTATATGTAACCAAAAATGTTTTGTTTTATGATTTCCCCCCACACAAATGGTAGTGTATGAATGAACGGGGTTAATCAACGGTCTAGCGTGCGTTACTCACATGATTAATGCACTCCGGGTGTTAATGCTATCGCTGGATGCACTCGGGCTCCGCCCTCGTGCATCGCTTGCATTATCCCCCGATCGTGCATTAATCCTGTGAGTAACGCACGCTAGACCGTTGTTTAACCCCTTATTTATCAATTCAAATAAAATATACCCAAAATAAAATATACCCAAAATAAAATATACCCAAAATAAAATATACCCCAAACATCTTTTAGCTTCATATAACAGACTTGATTGCAGTCGACACCATTTGTCATTGGTAAATATATGTAATGCCAGTGTTTACGAGTTTGTGTGTGTGTCAGTGGTAATATGTAAGACATTTGAAGGATTTTATTTTGTTGGTAAAATGACATGTATAGGCCCTACATGACATTCACTAAGGAATATCCATAAAACCATCCCACACGCAAAAGGTTGTTAGCTCGCAAACAGAACCCGCCAAATATATCGATGTTCTAAACACAATTTATACAAAACATAAATCTTCATTCGATAAATGGAATATCCTGATTGCAGATATGGCTTCTCTAATCTTTAAAATAACGCTACGATATAACTCCCCCACCCCCTCACACCTAACCCTAGCCCCTAAGGTATGCTTAAATTAGAAACAGGCAGCAGACATAGGGAACCAATAACTTGTTCAAAACTACGCTGTATTGTGCAAATTTGTTCCTTATAGTCAGATAGGCAATATTTAAAAAAAATGGTAGTACTGCGCTGCATGACCCACATATTCGTTTCATTGTGATATTAAATTGTCTAAGTTTTGTAATTGGTAAAGATGATTAAAAATTGTCAACAGTTTTGTTTAAGGAAGTTCTGACCCTGGTTGTTCCCAAACATTGAGGGGTCTTCAATTTATCTATTAAGTGTCCCCGTGATAGAAATGTGATAATGAAATTTGATATCGTGTCATGCCAACTTTCTGACTGCCTAGCAATCTGGGGCCGTTCTGTTCACCTTTCTGGTTCTGTTTACCTTAGGAATAAGGGAATTGTATCAGTCTGCAGTATAATTGCCATCTCCTTCAACTGTATCGCTGTGTAGATCTGCCTAAGTCATATCAATAGCAGGACAACACTGGGGAGTTAGCCCCCTTTCAGTAGAGCGTGTCATGATTCACGATGATTACATAAAGGTGTGAATAACCCTATTGTCGTGATTGTGCCGACTCACAATATAGCCGTATTCGTCCCATGCATCCTGCAAACGAATTACCCCTGGATAATGCATATGTATTACAAACACACACACACATATATATATATATATATATATATATATATATATATATATATATATATATATATATATAGGTATATATATATACAGTGGCGTAGGAAGGTACTTTTGAGTGGGGGGGCTGAAGACTGATGGCCGGCCTGGGGGAGGGGTCTAAGGGGAGGGGGTGTCCCCCTCCCCTTTGGAATTTTTTGGCATTTCCAGGTGGCCTCAGATGCAATGTGGTGCAATGTAGAACACTTCAACACCCACTCCATTTGTAAAAACTTTTGCATTTTCACCTGGCCTTAGATGCAATTTGGGGCTCCAAATGAGATTTTTTTTCTCATTTGGAAATGAAAAAGGGGTTTTCTGACTTGCGGAGCGGGGGGGGGGCGGAATGATACTTCCGCCCCTCCATATTTTTCACTGGGGGGGGGGCTGGCGCCCCTCAGCCCCCCGGTTCCTACGCCCTTATATATATATATATATATATACATACATACATATATACATATATATACATATATATATATATATATATATATATATATATATATGTATATATATATATATATATATAGACATGTCTCTTGGCGTGTGTTAAAAAGTAAGATATATCCACAAGAGAAATAGGAAAAAAAAAATATGCGTTCATTTCAAACTTTATTACTTAGAACGTTAAATCAGCTACAAAATATTTCGAGCGTTATCACAGCTCTTCTTCCGTTGCAGTAATGTAACTGAAGAATATATATATATATATATATATATATATATATATATATATATATATATATATATTTAGGCCCATATATATATATTTATATTTCTGTTTACAGTTGTGTTTACAGTTGTGCATATACTGGGCAAAACCATGTATGCTGTCTGCTAGTATATACCGTATCGTAGGTAACGCGATAATGTTTTGTTTTGAACTGATTCCAAAGTCAAAAGATTTGTATTTAATGTGAAATTGATGATAATTTGAATGATTTTGTTTGGCACACGTACAACAACCCCGGCGCACTCCTCTTTTAAAGAGCTTCGGTCGGATTTGAATACAGCGGTAACCCGCAATGCAGCGTATATATATATGTGATGAATTCTTCACACTGTTTCAACCTTGGCGTATAACGTGAGGGCGGGATATTCAAAAGAAGAACGAAAGGAATGATCGAGTATTGAGTTATCTAAAATGAGGTCTCCAAACGAAAAGGGCTAGTGAAACATGGGACCCTTCTCAAGTTCTCTGACGAAACTCACGAAAGTATAACATGCTGAATGATGTGAACATGATATAGAAGGCCGGAATGAGACTGTTGTACTAAGCTTCCCTGACATAATCGCCGAATTTCGGCAGAAATTTCAAAGCAAACCCTCAACTCAATTTAAGGGTATAAAGTGGTTGCGATAGCCTATGCTGTTATGAGCATTTCCATGCCCTAACTGCAGGGTAATACTTTCATGGTTATAACTGCAAGCCTGTTGGTGCACTCGGCTCCGGAGAAGACTTGGCAAGGGGGAGATCGAAGGAACGTCATCAGCAGGAAATAGTTTTGGAGCAGTGTCAAGATACACAACAGTAATTCGTTTACAAGTCACACGAGCGACTTCCCGTTGACAAGCGCTCTACTTTTTACCAAAGAGATTTTTTTCTTTAGATTTTTTGATGTCTTTGCTCTACGCGAGTTAAAGGTTAACCGGTGGCGACGGGGCAGCACCATGCACGCTACGCGCAGTGGCAGTGGGCTGGTTTATTTGCAGCCTCCCGGCACACGCTCCTAGTTCGTAAATCACTGAATCGCATATCGGTCACTCGTCCCACCGTAGGTGAACTTCAAAGTTATGACAACTGTGTGCCTGTAAACTAAAGCAAACGTGATAGCGGGGACCTTTGAACTTTTTACTCCCCAGGGATCCGAGCACTTGTTCAAAGGAATGTGAACTATAATTTGAATTGTTTTGTATAACGGTCGATATAGGCATGAACGTATATGTACTCCCAACTATAGCGTGTTATATGCACGGCCATTACCAACTGAAATACGAGCATCGACATTTCATGATTTAAAACATGTAAGAGGTAAATTTTTACACAAGACTTCACTTGAGTTATATTATTCATCCTCGAACAGTAAGGAAGATTATAATAGACGCTTATACTTGGTAGCCGTAAGCGTGCCACCTTTAAAAACATATTTGCATATGAATGCACGTGATTTATTGAACAACAATTGTGAGTCAACAAACCTTTTGTTAACTGCACAGCGGCGGGTGGCACAGGGTGAGCTAACAACAGGGATAGGCTAGCTCCTCGTGGTCAGTACAAGAGAATGCAAGAGCAAAGAAAATAGGAAGTTTCGTTTTACTTTGTACACAAAAATCACTGTAATGGTTAACTTGGTAGGGAAACTTAAATAGTTCCAATCATATCATACGAAGCGCTTAAACAATAGAGAGCTGAAGAAAATGGATTCTTCTTAGGCACTCTTTGTTTACTCGCGCAATGATATTATCTCTGCACCCATCCGTGGTAAAGTACTTCTACGGTCTAACCAAACAACAGAATCGTTTTACAATTCAGGTATGTGTAAATCTATAGCAACACAGTCAAGTTGATTCCGAGAGTCGCTTGGTTTTCGTGCCCAGTCTCCTAGGGGGCAGGGGAAGGGGTATGGGTAAAGAGGCAATGAATCCTACGGGCATCAGAGAACTAGCGGAAGGCCCTGGACTGATGGTGGGGTGGGGGTTCAGGTTGAACCGGGTTATTGTGCCGTTAGGGTACGTAGGCGAGTAGTGTGTGATGTAGGGAAGGGGTTACATTGGATACTTTTCCAAGAAAAATTTGGATTTCCAAAAAGAAACCAAAAAGATGAATTTTGTAGATAATACATCTTGAAGTGTATGTAGGTTAACTAATAACTTCTTTATAGCCGGAAGTGAAGACATCACGCGGAAGCGATGGACCGCAGACTAAGGAAGCACGCATAGTAGCAATTGAACTCCTATAATTGCTGCAAATATGTACGTATGAATAGAGTGACCGTGTTGGATATCCGTTACGACAGGTGATTACGTTAGGTGCATAATAGAATCAGGACACACATGTGTGCTGGGTAACAGTTTACCTATTATCGCATGAAATTCGTGAAAGGCCGCACACAAGTGTCACCGGGGACGCCCTACCGGCGTCACTACGCCCCTCATCAATTTCCAACTCAAACAGGATGATGCCTGACGGTAGGAAAGGAAAGTGATTCGCTCAGGGACCAGGTCCCTAGGCATGCGGTAGTTAAGGGGAGTTTATTCCCCCTCAAAGACTTAAGTTCTTTCTTTCTTCAAATTCCCTTACATTTAATTACACGCCTAAATTATGGAAATGTGTACGGATATGTTAAGGTAAAGTGATGGATATTATAGCATAATTTCGCTGTATCTATATATAGTCCCATTACCCATTCAAATTTTCACATAAGCGAGAGACACCCATTCCCTTATACCCTCTCACCCCCAGGACGGACATCGGCCAACATATGTGGAACCCCGAACCCCTGTAGTAAACGGGCCTGCTTGGGACCTATAGTAACATCATTTTGATGGCCCTGTCAATTGCCCACGTGATGTTTCCAGCCTACCAATGAATATGAAGGAATATAGTGAAGATTGAAGAGTTAACGGGTGGAACATCGTACGGTAGCTCCTACACGCCAGGTCTGCTGTACAAATGATTCTATAACAGCAGGGAGCTGTCACTCAAGTTTGCTTTGTAGCACCGCTTGTATGTAAGCAGTGGCGTCCACAGCATTTCAAAGGTGAGGGGCGAGGCGGGGGGGGGGGCAATTCATTCAAACTTTACCCCGACTGACTAAGGTATGAGAGCCTGCAATTTTGTGGTCGAGCCAGAGGCGAATGAAGGAGTTTTATAAAGGAGGGGGACTTGGATTAGGTTCATTGAAGCCCTGACTCCTAATTAAACTAATGAACGTCAAATATTGCATTCTGAGTCATAATTAGATTATAATTTAGGCCTTATAAGTACCGTATAGATCTAAGCGCAAATTCCCTCGGCTGATTAGTGTAGGTGGCTGCTCAACTTTGTGGAATGGATAGGAGGCGAATGCAGGATTATATAACGAATTGGGATTATACTGTAGGGTCATGGAAGTCGAATTCTATGAAAGGGGGGTATTGGGGTACTCTCCCAGAGAAACATAAAAGAAACATTTAAAGGTCAAATGATGTATTCTGTGGCACATTTATATTATAATTAAGCTATATTTAGATATGAGTAGCTCTAAACGCAAGGTACTGCTAATACTGCTAATAATACTTTGTGTGTGACTGAAAGGGGATGGGGGGGGGGGGGGGTTATACCCGTAATAATGATCAAATTCTTCCCCTGCTGAATGCAAAAGCCCCCCGACTGATGGTCGGAGGTGATGGTCGGAGGTGAGGGCCAGCCCCCCCTCCCCCCCAATTGCGCGCGCCACTGATGTACAGCCAATGACATTATACAAGCAGCAATACAAAAATAATGATTTTGTATAAGTTTTAAGCTGCTCTGTAGAGTATAACACTTTTCATGCTTTCGTGTTTAACTTCTTCGACGTTTTAGCTTTCGTTTCGATTTTTTTGTCAGTTTTGAAGCATACCTTATAATATGTGTGTACACATCAAATAACTGACTTAGTCCACCAGCATACATTTATAATATGTGTGTACGCATCAAATAACTGACTTAGTCCACCAGCATACATTTATTATATGTGTGCATGCATCAAATATTTGACTTAGTCCACCAGCATACTTTATAATATGTGTGTACACATCAAATAACTGACTTAATCCACCAGCATACATTTATAATATGTGTGTACACATCAAATAACTGAATTAGTCCACCAGCATACATTTATAATATGTGTACGCATCAAACAACTTATTTAGTCCATCAGCATACATTTATAACATATGTGTACGCATCAAATAACTGACTTAGTCCACCAGCATACATTTATAATATGTGTGTACGCATCAAATAACTGAATTAGTTCACCAGCATACATTTATAATATGTGTGTACGCATCAAATAACTGACTTAGTCCACCAGCATACATTTATAATATGTGTGTACGCATCAAATAACTGACTTAGTCCACCAGCATACATTTATAATATGTGTACGCATCAAACAACTTATTTAGTCCATCAGCATACATTTATAACATATGTGTACGCATGAAATAACTGACTTAGTCAACCAGCATACATTTATTATATGTCTGCACGCATATTTGACTTAGTCCACCAGCATACATTTATAATATGTGTGTACGCATCAAATAACTGACTTAGTCCACCAGCATACATTTGTGTGTAGGCGTCAATATGTGTGTAGGCGTCAAACAACTTACTTAGTCCACCAGCATTCATTTATAATATGTGTGTACGCATTACATAACTGACTTAGTCATGGGCGTCAGCAGGTTTCAGAAAGTGAGGGGGACACTATACCATCTAAGCGGAGCGCCACCATTGGTTGGCGCGTAGCGTACCAGAAAATTTTGGGTACATAAGACCCCCTAGATCGCAGGAGACGGCCTTCCTGAGTCGTTTTTAGTTACATCAGAATTAGATCTGTGAGGAGAAATTTTGTCTCACAAAACTAAATTCCGACAGAAAGTACTGGTAGAAAGATGCCGTTCTGACACCAAGGGAGACGAATTACACAGCGTCCATCTCAAACGAAATATTGAAAAAGTGGCGCCGTCACCTCCGGGATGAGTGGAGTGGTATATATAATACATGCATGTAGGTGCGAGACGTCAGTTGTTATGTGCCCAGGTACTTTAATAATAATAATCAGAAAAAGGCACCGCGCGCATAGCGTGTGTAGCGCCTAGCCGGCACTCAACAATAAAGATCTACCATATCCGGCGAATACATGTAGCCTTAATTACTTCCCCTACACCCCTATTCGTCCGTCCAGTCCAAGGGACTGGAGGTAGTGATATGAACATAGTAACTCATCACCATCTACCTGTATGGCTTACCTAATCCCTTGGAACCCATACAAACAACATGTGTGCAAGATTCAATACACTTTCGAATGGTCTCCCCCCCCCCCCCGAACGAATTAAATGGGCAGATTTAGGATATTGGGAGAATGGGAGATAAATGACGGTGCAAGTGATAGATAGCAGGGGCCCAGGGAGTCCAGATTTCTTGACCTTAAATAGAAAATCGCGCATATGCATGTGATTTTTTTTAATAACTACTCTGAAAAGTGGGTGGGACAAATGATATGATATCCCCTCCACTTTTGAAAGTGGGGGGGACATGTCCCCCCCGTCCCCCACCTGTTGACGCCCATGGACTTAGTCTACCAGCATACATATAATATGTGTGTACGCATCAAATAATTGACTTAGTTTACCAGCATACATTTATAATATGTGTGTAGGCGTCAAATAACTGACTTAGTCCACCAGCATTCAATTATAATATGTGTGTACGCATCAAATAACTGACTTAGTCCACCAGCATACTTTATAATATGTGAGTATGCATCAAATAACTGATTTAGTTTACCAGCATTCATTTATAATATGTGTGTACGCATTACATAACTGACTTAGTCTACCAGCATACTTTATAATATGTGTGTATACGCATCAAATAATTGACTTAGTCCACCAGCATACATTTATAATTTTTGTGTACCCATCAAATAACTGACTTAGTCCACCAACATATACATTTCAATTTCTTCTGTCCTTCCTTTCGGCCAGCAAGGGCGAGGGCGGGCGGTAGCTCAGCTAACGAAACAGGTACACAGGTATACGCAAGCTGTACATGCTATTAATTGTTCGGTTTAGCAACATATATCACTCATAGCCTATATACTGTACGTACATATAGGCCTATATAGAACATTGTAACATATTAGCCTACATCTATATGATACTGATACGGTGGAAGGTATGCTGGAGTAATGCAATGGAATGCCAAAACTCCCAAAAAAGATACAAGATTATGTAGCATCCTGAAGTAATACCATTTTGATTTATTTTTGGTTTTTTATATTAAAACTAACTCGTAAAGTATCATCGTCGTGAGCGAGTACCAAGTACTTTACATCGAGTACAAGTAAAGGATCTTTAGTATTTAAGTCCGATTACAAAATCTCGAGTAGGAGTACTTCGACACCCGAGTACCATTCGACCAGTGCGAGTACAGAGAACTAGCAACAACGTACTCGAGTACCGAGTACACCCGAGTACCCTTCATCGAGCGCGAGTACCGAGTGCTGGCAAAAACGTACTCGAGTACCGAGTACTTCGACACCCGAGTACCCTTCAACCAGTGCGAATACCCAGAACTAGCAAAAACGTACTCGAGTACCGAGTACTTTAACACCCGTGTAGACCCTTCATCGAGCGCGAGTACCGAACACTAGAAAAACGTACTCGAGTACCGACTACATTTCGAGTGCTACATCACTGTCCTTCCAATGGGATACATACTGTTATATAATTAAACGTTAATTGAATGGTGTCATTTCTGCGTTTAACAAGGGCCCACAATGCTGCATGAATGTAAGGCTAGGCCAAAGGAGCCGGATGTGTTGCTGCCCCCTTCCCCAATCAAAAGAAGAAGAAAGAAAGGAATAAAGACATTTCAGAGCAATTCTTCTGAGATTCACATCTGCATGAGAACAAGCTTTATCTGAAAGTGCTGAAACATTCGTGGGCTTCGTCCCTCTTGACGGCCCCTGAACTTCCCTCGTACCTCCAAAAGTAGAGTACCCCAATCAGAAACACCTACCACACCTATGTAGTGACACTTCAAAATAAAGGACAGGGCTTTCATCGTTTCGCATGTAAATTAGTATTCCTTGCTTATTATTCTGATGCATTCTAAGTTCAATCTGTGAGAAGTATTGAACATTTGTAACTATGATATTTTCACATTTCCAAAGTCGTTGCTGTTAAATTACTACTCCATGGACATACGAGGGATGAACCCAAAATGGATAAGATTATGTTTGAAGTAAATATATTGAACCAGACACTGTATTGCACACACAAAAAAACTAACTTTCTTAGTCAATTCGACAGAAAATGTTGCTAGCAGTTACATTTTGTAATGGTTAAGCACACGTTTGTTGATAACGTTTCTTTCTACTATACCTGACTTATCTAATCCTGTTAGTGATTGTGGGACGTATTTTAGCTTCCAGGACAGGTGGTGAATCCTGTTCTTATCTATTACTGGCGGAGGAATACACTGATGTCGTGCGCCTTTGTAAGGATGCCACACGACCCAACCGCTTCACTATATGTAACTACCAAAGGTGTGTAGTACGCATGACCGTACTATACTGCGTACATACCTACGTAGTAATCTTCAACACAAAAGACCTACAGACATCGGATTTCAACGAACTGCTCGACAAGCCGCCTACAATTTCACCAAAATAAAGTCTTCTCTTTTCAGGAATTTGGCAGATCAAGATGATCGATCATCGATGTAATGACTAAGGAATATCAGGATTTAGTTGGATGGTATTTATAAGTTTATGGAGTTCAATATGAGACGTAATTTTGCTGGATACTTGTTGATCTTCTGCGCCTGTTTCGTACCCCTTTCACAAGGTGAGGACCTATATTACCCTTCTGTACTAGTATTATTATAGACTACATGCACCGTGTATACTGTGATAGAAAATAACACTGCTAATGTTATGGTCAAATCGTGGTTAAGAGTGAGGACACTTTACACGCTCTTTTCTTGTGCATTAATTGAAAAAGTATGCTGCACTTCTTTTCAACTATTTGGTCCTCATGTAAACCCGTATGAAGGACTTCTTAATGATAAGTTTTGGAAAGTTTTTCAAGTGTTTAAAGTTGCGTTCAGCGACTCGATCATCATGATAGCATTGATACACGGTGCATGCTGTGGTAATGGAGTAAGCAGTGGCTTGAAGTGTACAGTTACTAAGTGTGTAGGCAGTACAGGATGTTGAAATAGAATTGCAAGTGTGACTAACGGTTAAATTAAAAAACCCATAGTTGCTGTGATGTTCAGCTGTAACACTGCTCTTAAGTGATGGAACCCTGAACAATTTAATGCTAATATGCACTAGCTCAACTCAGTGAGGCCTTATTACTTAAACTTTTTAGAAAGATGCCAAATTCAAGTAGCTGACCTAGGCCTATGGTTTGATCACCATTACCAAACAGTAACTTTGATTGTTAAGCTCAAAGTTAGGCCTAGGCTAGGTGGAACCACCAAATTTGATATTGAATGGTGAAACTAGAGCCATCGTGGATACTTGCCCAGCCATTTGCAGGTAGTTTGACGAATGTACAGAGGAATAAATATTACTTGAACTTGGAACAGAAAAGATTCTGAATCATGTTTTCTTTTGGTATTTAATATCTTAATTGTTTGTTGGTTATTGCATAGTATGTGAGGGTCCACAACAATATTTATGTTGTAAAGGAGTTTCAATGGGTTGGTGGCCCTTTGTAGCTTCTTTTAACTCAGATCAATTTATTTGTGACAAGGAGGCAGAGCCAACCATTACATTAGCAACAATATTCCAGTAGCTATGTAATGATAAATTTATAAATTTAATGTGGGGGGGGTGTGAAATATTTGATGGATCATGGCCAAATGTCGAAAATTTATACAATTGCGAACTGCTGGCCCAGTAGGCGGAAGTATGGTCAGAATTGTTTGGCCATTTATGTAGAAATTGTACTTGTTTGTAGCCATTGATTTATTAATAACTAACATTTATTTATGGCACGGTAAGTTGTACTGTTGGAGATAGGAACTTGGCTGACCAATTAAAAAGTTTATGTGATTATAAACTTACTACACAATATCACCAAAAGAGAAGTGGTTTTAGGGGTAGGTTTGGTTTTTGGGTTGTGTTTCCAATGAAATGGGTAATGAGGCATTTTGAGCAATACTTTGGTTGCATTTAGATACCACTGAATTCAAATTTTATACTCATATCATCATTATTACAATATTTAGTTGATTGTGTCTAGTAGTAGCTCAAATCGTCCAGTATAATGTTAAACAAAATATTCTGTTTAAATGTATTTTATTACTTTGACAAAGTTTAATTAGTTTATGAGAAGATTCAATTTAATTTAATACTAACAAGATCTTCTTAACAGATAATTCTGGGCAGATGTTGATTAAAAATCTGGCCAAATGTTTTGGTAATCTGGTGTGCAGAAGCAGAAGCCAATAACTTTTCATTATATTCTGGTTTTATCTCTAGATGAATCAGATAACAAGTAAAGCCCTACAACTTAAAATCTGTTGTTCTGATCTTTGAAATTGATGAATTGAATATATTGATCCAAATTGTCATTGCTGCAAGGATCACCTTGTGATTCTTAATCTTGAGCAGTTAATTGAGAAGGTAGCATCTATAGATTTTTTGTTAGAACTTTTAAGATTTGTGAATTTACTTCTAAACTCACTCCCCTGTCTGTACAAGCTCAATATGTTGGGATAATTTTGCTGACAATAAACGGTAGCAATATTGAGGTTGTCATCGTCAGGAATTACTATCCATACGTACGGTATGGAGATTAACACGATTGCAGTACACTGAGCCCTCTCCTTCAATTTAGTGTTTAACTCCAATATAACAAGCCTGTGCATTGGGTAGTACAGTAGTAGTAGCTAGTAGTAGTATTTAGATCACTTGCAGGTGTTTTATCACCAGACATGCTCAGTTATTTGATCGGATTCCTACTGAGTTTTAGGTATCCTGGCTAGTATTATGACATTCAAACCTTGCCTGAGTCAAGTTCATTCTCAATGTGTGAAACACATGATAGTAGACCATCTGATAACAGCTGGAACCCTGAAGTGTCCAACTCTTGCACAAAAAAATAAAGGGTTTGCTCTGGCTGACACTGGAGGGGTTTTGGCAGTTATAGTAACCAGGTTCTTCTCAGTACTGAAGCATCATCTGGAAGTAGTTGTGACGTTCCATTAGAGCTAGGAATCACGACTCCACCTCCCAGCATGACCACTACCCCTCACACACCAGTATCTTAACATGTATACAAATCATTTAACTTATTCTGCATTGAAATAAAACTTGTGAAAATCTGAAAAGTCTTGGAAATTGTCTCCAGATTTGGCTAGCTCTGTTCACTTTTTGGACCATTATAATAAGGACTTCCAAAAAGTGTAATATTGGAGTTGAATTTTAAGAAATCTTGAAGAAATGTGTTGAATTTGGTAGTCAGGTTACAATAAATTGATAAAACTAAAACAACCTGTTGCCATGTGTTCAGATCCTCAACTTTGTATTATTTTGAAATTACTTGACTCGTCACAGTGACAAAGTCCTATCCATGTGTTGTCAGTAGTTTTGAATGTCAACAAAAGATTGATCTAAGCCAACCTAAAGTATTCCTCATTGTCTATATATAGTATCCGTGGACTGTTCAGATTATTCAGCTCGAGGTTAATCAAATTTACTGGTGTTTGTTTGAAGTTTGCAAGTCGTGAGACATTCAATGAGCACTATCAGTTTGACCGCTTTAGTTTGATCTCATGTAGAACTGTAGCTTGGAAGTAACCACAAAGCCATTTTTTGAATTGTTTAACTGCCTAGCTTTGAAATTGAATTGTAAACTTAAATTCTTCTTGTTTAGTGTAAATCTAGGTACCACTGAATGTGATTGATGTTAATAGTCTTCATCAATTCCTACTGTACATATGCTATTCTACTAGATGGATATTACAAGATCTTCATTTTAAATTTACTCGTTATGACAAAAATGTTAGGATTCTTAATTAGGCTGATGAAAAAATGTGCTCCTTCTCTATTGTTTGGACTCAAGCAGGGGTTAATTAAAGAAAAATGGTTAATTAACTCCCAATAATAGGCTTGCACACATATAGTGGTCTGCCACAGATATCTTGCAGACTATGTACAGTACTTAGTCATATTGTGGGGTATTAAATGTATACGATTTAATGTACACATTAAACACTTAAAACAGTCTGCGACTGCAAAGTTGATACGGGGTCCTCTAGAGGCCAAAGACCCCATAGTACTGATTACTAAGTCTACTTATAAGTCCTAACTGTTCCTAAATTTGTAAGGTCATCCCATTGGAAATGTAATATTCTCAACAACTCTCTCTGCCCAGAATGGGTCAGTCATGGTCACTCCCATAGGTTTGACCTTTGGTATTGTTCCATGTGTATAGACCACTCACAACAGTACAAATAAACTTCCAAGGCCAGGAACTCATATTGACACCTTGCCTCTTTCTCCAGGGATTATATATGTGTGTGTGTTTGTGTGTGATGTCAGCACCATGATCAATATAAACTGTTCTCTGGGTATTGTTATTCAAGTGTGAGAACCTCCTGTGTCCTCCATTGCATACCTGTACAGTTGTGTCTATGTATAGTGTGGAATAGATACAGTAGCATTGCTGTAACCTGGGGTCAGTCTGGAGGTGACTGGAGTTAACATACAGTACTCTCCACTTAGTACACCATCAATCAGACAATCAGCCCACAGTGCCAAGTCACTGCTGCCCCTATCAATTTTTACCGAATGTTGTAGACTTTTTATAGCAAACCCAACATTTTTTTTGGCCCTTATTTCCCGTACACATTTGTTTTTTGTTCATATTTGCTGAACTAGATACTGTGAGTAGATAGGTGCACTTGTTGTGTAGAAGCAGGTAAATGCTGCCATTTTGTAAATTACCCAAATCACGTTGCACAACTTACACTCCCAAACATGGTTAATTTTCTAGAAATTGTGAAATTTTTACCAAAATCGTTACAATTGTTACAATATACTAGTGTTAAATCTAGTAGAATTGGAAAGGAGGAAAGAAATTGATGGCTAGAATTCTCCTCTCTCACCCCCCTCTAATCCAGAGGTATCTACCCCCCCTCTAATCCATGGGTCACTGACTCCCATCCTAGCCGTAAATGTTTTGCTCTTTTCCATTGTCATAAAGTGTCTAGTCAGTTTTCTGTTATTCATGTACATACATATATAATCAATTGGAATTAGAAGTATTGTACACAACCCTAATTGATTGCTTAAATGAATTAAGACTCTCATTTTTTGACATGATCTGTAATTTGTTTTAATTTAGTAACTTTTTAAAATGTTAGGTATTATTACTGTACTGTAAGTACTGTATCATTTTCAGTTAATGCTCTTGATGTTAAGTCCAGTTTTGTCCCCATAGACCCAATAATACTAAATTAGTGTCAAAGGTCTAAGAGGAACCAATAGCTCACCAACTTATCTCATTGTAGGTGCAAAAAGCCGTGAGAATTGTTAAGACCCACTTCCCCTCCTACCTTATTATGGGTACAGTAGGTTACAAACGGCTACTATAGAGAGAGCTGTGAACTGCCATGTGCATTTTGAATCGGCAAGTGTTCAAGTAAAGAGCTTGTCTGCAGAAGCTCTGAGGATGTTGACTGTGACCTCACAGGCAACATACCAAGTTACAGCTGCTACTGCTTGGGTTCAATTGGAAAACCACCTGTGAATTTAACTAAGATTATTATAATTATGTAGAAAGTGTAGCTCCCATGTTGGAATTATGTGCTCATTTGGAATTCTTGTTGGTAATGACACTAATAACCCTGGGGAAAAATGACAGAGCGCCTTAGAGTTGGAGAGGGTTTGAAACTCTTAAATAGTTTCTGGTACACTGGTGTACTGTGACGTTGTGGGTGGTAAACTGAATGAGGCTTATCAGTGTACAGTAGCTTATATAAAGAGTTGAAGAACAACAGTTTGAGCTGGAAGTCCTATATATAGCCACAGTTAGCTGGAACAGTAACATTTATAATGTCAGGAAACTGACTGGGCAATTTTATATTTTGCAAAAACAGTAAATTTTTACTAAGAAGCTCAACTTGACTTTGAATGTGTTTATCTGATTGTGTTTATTCTTTAGGAATCAGGACTGGTTTTTTTTTAACTGCATCTGACTCTAACCAACTTGGCTATAATCTGTTGGTACCTTATTCAGGTATATATCTGGAAAGATTCCAGAATAACTCAAATGAAAAATCTGTTTCTTTCCATTATCATATTCTCAGAAACAATATGATCAAAGTGCAATAAGTTTAAGTGCCTAGTCAAGTGAATGGTTGAAGTCTATAGTGCCCTAACTAACATTAACCCTGATTTAGCAGTTATTTTTAGGCTACTGCATCAATTAAATTCACTTAATGTGAAACCTGCCCTTGTGTTTTTAAGTGAAATGTTTTTTTTTTTTTTATATAACTGTAAATTCTTTCATATTTGAAATCCAAGTAATCTTTTCATTCATCTAAAGACTCCTTTGTTTTTTGTGAAAACACACACACCTAGGAATAGTTGATGCCTCTTAAAAGTGAACAAATGATTCTGATGTGGGATTTTATTTTCCTTCCAATATCTGTCGAGGGTTTTGTTAGTTGCATTGTAACCCCTCTAGGCCTTTACAGAAATATCAAAAGGAAAACCTCTTACTAGCAAGTGCCAGAATCTTTTACTCAGATAGATGAATTCATTTTTTTTTAATGTCCGTTGTGATATTCTTGAGGGTTTTCCTTTGAAGATTTTCTTTCATTTTTCTGTAGCTTTGTTTAAGCTGCAATTACTGCATTGTGTTCAATTGTGAGTTAACAGAGGAGAAACATTTTGTAGAAAAAGTAAAAGGACAATATGCTGAATCCAATATGAAAGTGAAATCCCCTTTCTTCTGTTTTAGGGAGTCTTTGTGTAATTATCTATGGAAATATCATGTAGAGAATAATTACTTAGCGAGAAATAAAAACCTCAGCATTGAATTACCCGGCCAGCTTAATTTAAGTGCTGCGATTCTATGCGGTTTTATCATAATATATTATAGTTCTTTTCAAATAGAACTGTTAAGGTTACAATAGATACCAATTATTATGGCACTCTACTCTTGGAGACTTTTCATTTCTTTGGTTGAACCACTCAAAAGTAAAGCAGCAAATTATAGGTTCTAAAGAGTTTTGTTTTATAAGTTTAATTCAGTTTCCTGTTTAGGTAGATTTTGACTAATGTTGAAACTTTAAACTCACCTGGGCAGTATCTGCCTCCTCCCCCCGCCCTCCCCTCCCCCTCCCCTCCCTCCCCTCCCCTCTGACTCTCATGCCTGCAGGACTCAATCAGGGTCTACTGGGTACACAGCTGTTGTACTGTACATAATTTAGTTCCCCTGATAGTGCTTACCACCAATTCAGTGGGCATAATAAACAGCACATGTGTTAGTTCATTAGGATGGGTTTTCCCTCGGTGGTGTCTGCCTATATTAACACAGGTTTGTGAAGTTGCCATTGCTGCTTTAAATCCTAACTTTTATACAGTAATTAATTATAAACAAGTAACAGCAATTAGTCACAGCTAATTTACAGCGAGGCTTGGACCAACTATTGAGAAAGTTAAGCTCCTATAATGGAAAGACTATATACTGTACACTGACAGCTCGATAAAAATAGAGGCTACGTACATATTTGTTAATTTAAATACAGTGAAATGTAGGAATGTATGATGACTTGCTAAATCTGAATCAAATAATAACTTTGCAGGTTTTTGTTACGTTTTCATACACAGAGTTTGCAAAGATGTCTGACGTACTTGTGATGCTACTCAGATGTGGCACAAGTGTTTTGAAGTCTTGATAGATTGTGCACATGTACTGTATGTATTTGATTGTGTTGAGTGCAGCAAAAGCAGTTAATTTTGGCCTTTCCATTCTTTCAGCTGACTTTAACTTAATTGCAGAGTGAAATATGTTGTTTTGCTATTAATTAAATTGATTTAATTAGTCTGACATTTAAAATACCAGCTGAAAACCTTGTAAGGCCAACTGCACTATTTGTTACTTTTACTAGTATTTTAATCGATTTTTAAGGGGTGTCAGCCACAAGTGACTAAAGGCTATGGTGACAAACAGATGGCTTGGCTAAACTTGTCACCTAATTTCAAACTTGTTAGTTTGTATACTATTGTGTTGGTGGTGACTTACCCAAACATGCCGTGTTAGGGTTTTTGCTTTGAAAAACATTTGTTGTGAAGTTTCTTAGTATCAAATCTATGAAGAGAAGGTGGGCAAGTGGGGCAATTAGTGTCCTAATTCCATTTTAAACAATACTCTGCTATTAATGGATAACAGGTCATTTCCTTTGTACTATCAGAATTCAACAAAATTAAAGCAACTTTCTCTTTTTATTACCCGCGTTTAAGAAAATTTGTTGATTACCTTAAGAAAAAAAAAACTTTTTCTAAGGGCTGATCTAAATAAGATTCCTGTCGCCACTGCTGTTAGATGGCTTCAAAGTAACAGTTACGTTGTTTCCTTAAATGGTAGACTATATATACTGTATATATACTGTACTAACCTTGTAGTGTTACCTTCAAATGGTATCTAACTATATACTAACTTATGATGGAATAATTAAGTGGTCATATTTTGTTCAGCAGTTTTGAAGCTTCTGATTTTTGTCTCTTATAAAGCACCATAGTTCCTTGTATACAAAACAAATATACATCTTTGCACCTGTATAGCAATCTACCCATTTTACATAGCAATCTACCCATTTTACTTAGCAATTTACCCATTTTACATAGCATTTTACCCATTTTACATAGCAATTTACCCATTTTACATATCATTTTGACCATTTTACATATCATTTTGACCATTTTGCAGTATACTGGAATATATTAGTCACTGTCAATGCAAAATGCATCTTTGAAGTTGACATATACTTTTTAATCTGTTTCTGTGATTGTTTTGCATAAACTTTGCTAATTGTGTTAACCATTTTCTATTCAGCTTAAGTGTACCAAGTCTAGTATTGGATGATGGTGACAACCATAATCCTTCTTGTCACTATGCATTTCCTGTTGTACACTTCCTGTGGTTTGCAGCCTTGCTGTATAGGTATTAAGGCCTAAGCTTTCCCACCCTAATTAAACACAACTGAAATCCACATGTTTATCTCAAATAGCCTCAAGGCTCTGTGCTTTACTCAAAAGGCAAAAATTTAGTATATAAACAAAGTTAAAAGACAAAGTTTACAGGCTTTTTCAGATTTTTTTATGATCATTCCTTGGTGGCAGGTACATCTAGATATTCAAGTGTAAATGTGTTGCAAGTTGGACTTTGTTGGAATCTCCTCTGTAGTACTCCATCTGTAGTACTCACTCTGTAGTACCCCCTATGTAATACCTCCTCTGTAATACCTCCTCTGTAGTACCCCCTCTGTAGTACCCCCTCTGTAGTACTCACTCTGTAGTACTCACTCTGTAGTACTCACTCTGTAGTACTCACTCGGTAGTACCCCCTCTGTAGTCCCCCCTCTGTAGTCCCCCCTCTGTAGTACTCACTCTGTAGTACTCACTCTGTAGTACTCACTCTGTAGTACTTACCCCTGTAGCCAATGAAATGTCCTTTTCTTATCAGTGTAATGTGACTGCTAGCCACAAGGTCTGCATCATGTTATTGACTATTCACCAGGGTAACTGTGGAGGGGATGGGGGGGGTGGGGAGGGCAGCTATTGTATCATCAGAACATATGAGGTACAGTATGATAATACTGAATAATGTAAGAAGAGTTCTTTAGAAGCAGAATAAGATGTTGCTCATTTTTGTGTCCTTTGTTCCCCGCAATGGGAAGCCCCTGTACAGCTGTGTATTTAGTAGAATTATTTGACTGTTGAATCATATGACAGTTCTATGTATAGGGCCATTGGATTTTACCAGCTTTATTATGCTGTGTACTGAATAGGATTTGACCATCAGACCTTTAAAGTAGCTTAAACCAGGGATTGGGCATATGCATTGTAGTTCTATGAAAGAGTCTAAGAGATCGCAAAGAGTTACAAAGGACTTGTTGGTGTACTGTTAAAGTGGTAGGAAACAGTTACAAACAGTCTGTTGGTAGCTGAACAGGCATTATCAGCACACAGTTCAGTACCTTTTTCAGCTTTTCAATTGTTTGTCTACAGGTAGAAATAGTTTGGAATGAAGACTACACCTGTACATTTTTGAATGACTCAAAACTCACCGATTAGTTGTGCATGAGTCTCAGGAACAAGCTAGCAGTGTGTAACAGAGAACTGTAAAATTATAGGAAAATGGGGGGGGGGGGACATTTCATGCATTTAATAATGTAATTAATTAATAAAATAGAAAAGTTGAACGATCAAAGATGTTTTTTGTCCAGAGCAAGATTTAGTAAGTACTACTATGTATAGTATTCACATCACTGGATAAAGATTCCCATTGGAGGTAAGGAGGGGTGGGGGTTGTTATCATCTATGTATATATAGTTTATCTGCAAACTTGTAAATGAGGTGTATGTAACTATACAGTGCAAATATATTACATGGCGTGGTGAATAAATCCACACCAACCATTGCAGCTGTGATGATTCCCAAGTGTGAGAATTATTGAGGCCTACACAGACACCTTCTCTGTCTTCAGATTTCTGCTTAGTTTATACCAGGATGCACATTATTGAGAGTATTCTGTTAGCGGTCATATCCTTGTCAATTTGTCAATCTTTGCTTGTAAGTTGTAACATCTATGCAAAGTGATGGTTGACTTTCTGCTATCTGAGTGCCTCCTGTATGGTGTGCTAGTTTGAGATCAGAAGCCACCGACAGTAGCCACCTGGGAGGAAGCTATCCCTGGGGACTTGACTGATTGCAAAAAATTAACACTGAAAGATTCTAGACTGTGACAGTGAGATGTTTGCTATGTCACAGATCTATGCAATGAATGGTATTTGCATGTTTGATATGATGGGAAGCTTTTAGTGCTATGCTAACAAAGGTCTCATTTGACCAAAGGTCAACTGTTACAGTATTTAATTTTTGTGCCACAAATATTTTCTTCTCGTATGTGAGAAAATGGAAACTCCTGAATTTTGAATTAACTAATCTTCTAAAGGTCCTTTTCCATGATCTCTTTAGATTTGATTCCTGGTTGAAGTTGTTGGCAGTTAACTTCAAATAAAGTCTAAATTTACTTCGTTCCCCACTTACCTGTCTCCCCACAACCTATGCACCGCATTCTACCGTGTCTAGAATGCCCTGGTAATCTTTTAACACTGTACACCCTCACTGGCCCAAATGGCCTTCCTTCATTTTTCTACCCACAAAGTGTCTCAATGTGTTTTTCGGAGTTAGAAAAATTTTCGCGAAATTCGCCCGGATTACCTTGGATTTATACTCTAGAAGTTTCCTATCAGGACTTCTGCACTTCCAAGGATCTTTTCCAGCCTGATAAGTATCCTTTTCTTGTAGGGAAGGGTGTTTTTGGGGGCTGTTTTTAGTGTACACTCTCGCCCATGCGTTCGTTTTTTCTTACGTAACGTTTTTAGGGTAACAGGTAGTAGCTCTGCGAGACTACTTCGTTCGTTGCCTATACCGCCTTGTTTACGCGGATAGGCATATATTTTCGTATGTACATGTTTCAGCTTTTCTTACTTTAAAAGATAATATGTTTTGCTTGTTTCATGTACCTTCGTTACTTCTTACGCCTTTGTGTGGGTTTTCCCCTTGTAGCGTAATTTGTAGCGTTGCCTATACCGCCTTGTTTACGCGGATAGGCATGTTTTTCCGTATGTACATGTGTTTCAGCTTTTCTTACTTAGCATAAGATGTTTTGCTTTCATGTACTTCGTTAATTTTTACGCTTTCAGTGTGGGTTTTCACTTTTGTAGCGTAGTTGTAGCCACGTTCCGATATCTCCTAACTACTCGAGATAGTCGGCTCGTTTCGTTGTTTTTCATGTTAAGACGGGAGTATCCTTGATTTCATATATTGTTGTATATTTTCATGTTTCCTCCAGTTGTTGCTACGTGCGCGCCCTGAGTCTCATGACTTGGGGTGTACCTCGTAGCCTTGTTCCCCCCTCCGCTGGTTCGCGGTTAGGGGGTTCTCTCCCTTATATACATGTCTCGTCCTTTTACAAGTTTTCGATGCATATATGTTTAGTTACGTTGCTTCCATATGTCGGAAGTGTTTCTCCTTGTAACGTATCTTGTAAGCCGCGAACTCCTATCCAATACTAGGCGGTTCGATTACGTTGTTGTTGTTCTTGTTTGAACCTTCATATATTTGTACATATTTTCATGTTCTCCATGGGTTTCGCTACTCGTGCACCTCCTAAGTGTCGGGAGTTTTCACTTGGGGCGTATCTCGTAGCCTTGTTCCTCCCTTCCCGCTCTGTACGCGGATAGAGGGGTTCTCTCCCTTGTTTACATGCTTCGTCCTTTTCCTTCATGTTTTCTGGTTACGTGTTCGCTTCTAAGTGTGGGAAGTTTTTCACTATTGTAGCGTACCTTGTAAGCCGCGAGCCTCTAGCGGGGCGCGTTGTTTTTGTCACGTAACTTTACTCTCTGTTAGCATACTCCCACCCTACTTCCTCCTTATAGTCGTTCCGTTTGATACGTTAGACTATTCGCCGTTAGTCTCTCCTTAACGTGGGTTTCTCAGACATGTCTCGAAGCCACCTTAAATGTGTGAACTGTTCCGAGACCTCTGTCTAGTCTGTTTTGTTTTCACACCAGACAGTGGCAGCACATCGACACCTGGCTAGCAGGCCGGGACAGGTTAGATCTATCACCGAACCCACAGTTCCCCTGGAGGGAATCGGAGGAGAGACAGGAGATGAAGAGGAAGTGAGAGAGTTGGTGGGAGTTGAGATGGAGAGAGGCCAGGAGAGGGCCGGAGAAGAGAGAGAGAGATGGAGATTTGCCACCCAAGGTGCCGGCGCTGTCCGGATGTACCACCAAGGGCTAGGGCAAGGGCAAGGCTCAAGGCCAACCAAAAGCCCATGTGAGAGAGAGAGAGATGCAGATTTTGCCACCCAAGGTGCCGGCGCTGTCCGGATGTACCACCAAGGGCTAGGGCAAGGGCAAGGCTCAAGGCCAACCAAAAGCCCATGACAAAGACGGCCAGAGCGGACAGTCCGTCCGGGTCGCAGAGAGCGGCACCCGTTGTGGTGCGCGCAAAGAGAGGGGCTCCGGAGAGCCAGGGTCCGGCGAGACCTCAGAAGGAGCCCGGAACAGACGTTCCCCTCCGACCCAAGGAAGGCTAGGCTCAAGGCCAATAAAAAGCCCTTTAGAAGTTCCGACCGGAACGGACGGAATGTCCGGGTCGAGGAGAGTGGTACCCGGCGTGGTACGCACACAGAGATAGGCTCCGGGAGCCCGAGTCCGGCGAGAGAGGCCGGAGGAGAGAGAGAGAGAGAGGAGAAAGAGATATTGCCCCCCAAGGTCCCGGCACCGTCCGGATTCTATGACCAAGGGGGAAGGCAAGGGCAAGGCTCAAGGCCAATAAATAGCCCATTTGAAATTCCGACCGGAATGGACAGAATGTCCGGGTCGAGAGGAGTGGTACCCGGCTAGGTACGCACACAGAGATGGGCTCCGAGAGACCACGGGTCCAGCGAGACCTCACAGGGAGTGCGGAACCGAGGTTCCACTCCGGATCCCAGGAGTCGGTCCCGGAGCAGGGAACCGATGAGATCAACAACTGCTGGGCCCCCAGAACGGGGTAGTAAGGGCAAACGCCCAATCCGAAAGGAAAGCCGGCTGGAGCGAGGTTCCCACGGCAAACGGAGATATACTTATCCCCAGCCTCAAAGTTAATCCCGCCTCCAAGAGGGGGAAGAGTCTCTTTCATCAGGGGAGTGTTGCCCCCCGGAACTAGCAGCTTGAGCTGCGACGACAGGTTCGAATCAATTGCGGAAAGACACTGCAATCGCTACACCATTTATCATTACACATCCCGAATGTGTGTTTAATAAGTACCAGCAGAAACCAGGACATGACATAGATTTCCTGTGCATTCATGGGTCATATTCTCCTCGCTAATTATATTTCTCTCTCGTTATAATTCATCGCCATATGTCTAGGTTTGAAACCTTGCTTATGTTTTGTTGTTTAAAACGCTGGTGGAACCCCCTCCAGAGCATGTTAAAAGGCGCAAACTGAAGCGATTCTAGTACAGTCTCGTTACTTAGTACCTTGGCAACCTGCCAAGAAGAGAACGTTCTCGAAGCTTGGCAAAGTGCCAGGAAAACGAAGCCTTCCAAGAGTCTTGGCAAACTGCCAAGACAATATTCCCGCGCTGTGTATTTGTTATGAGAGGAGGGGGGCCAAGCAGTCACCTGGATTGACACGTGTAAGCTCAACGTTTGCTGCAACGAGCTGTCGACTACGTGAGCGATCCCATGGAATAAACCTCTCTCTCTATTTTTTGGGTGAATTTCCAAGACAAACGCGTTAGTAGTAAGTTGGAAAAGGGGTAGGATAAAACCCCAACAAAGGTACAAGCGCTAACGCGCTCCGAGCATACAGTATGCGCTTCGTGAATAATGTTCGATGTTCCCGACATTTTAAGCACAGTTGCATTTCGTAGCACCTGATAGCCTAGTCGTGGCTATGCGTTAGGTGGTTTCAATAGGAAGTTGGATACTTCTACTGTACTACACTACGAAATTGACACGTCTCGACATGGAGAGATTTGAGGAGTAACGGGTACGTTATCATAACATTTATTACGTGTTTATTACGTTAAATGTGGTGTGGTAAAAACGTCGACATAACGTTTCTATGAGATATTAATGTTGTATTAATGTTATATTATTGTCTTAACGTAAATCGTTTTGAAATATGAGCCTGAAAACGTTTTCGGTGACATACCTCTTACACCACTCGTAACGTTGTCATAACAAAACACTACATGCTTAGTAACGCTTTTGTGTTTGCTGAGTAACTCCCCGGGCTCCGTTAAGCAGCCAGGGATTTATGAGGTGGATTTTCTACAAACCCACCCTCTCACCATCTTCACAGCCCCTGTTGGGAGTTTGTTTCTGATGAGTAGGTCTATAGCTCAGTTAGCTCAGGGTTAAAGCCTTTCACTCATAAGGTCCCCGATTCAGGCCACCCCAAGATTAATGTATGTTGTCCAGCTACAGAGTTGTTGACTTTTCATAATCATGGACGTTAAATTTGTATGTAAGAGACTGACTTCAGTCAGCTTGCAGCTTGGTTAAGCCAGTGAGGCTTCTTCTCATGTTCCTACTTGCAGGATGATCCTAAATACGTTCTTAAATACATACATATAATTGTAGGAGTCACATAAACAGTAGCATTGTAGCTTTGTTTAAGATTCTGAAGAAGCAAACTATCCATTCAGTACTCAGTCTCATTTTTTGTAGCAGGGCAGCATTGTTTAAGATTCCGTACTCACTCAGCAGAGTGAGATTCTGTACCTTCAGTACTCATTTTTAGAGAGTACTGTGGTCAAGTGGTGAAGGCAGTGGACTGGTGATCTAAGGCTTGCAGGTTTGAGTCCTGGCCGGATCATTCAGTTGTTTCCTTGGGCAAGGCACTTTTTTGTCAGTGCAGCTTCCCATCCAGAAGATACTTGTCTCTATGCTTGACAGGTTTTCGTTGACCGGAGTAATATTGTTAGGCGCCTCAGGCATCATTATCTTTCAATAGGTCTACGCCTTTTCTTTCCCCAATATTATGATTAATATTTTTTAGCATGGAAAGAACCTCCATTAAACCTCCCTACAGGGTACAGCTTAGCATCATCAGGACATTCCTTTTCTTCAGAGTTTTCTGATTGCAACGGGTTGATAACTGAAGGAGTCATCAACGGTACTGTGGTATTGAATCAGTACTGCGAGTGCGGCTGTCCTGCAAGCACTAACAAGGTCACCAAGCAGGCCGCTGTCCTTGACTTCTTTAGCAGCAGATACACAGGGTTGGGCTCTCTGGAGCCCTCCGGCGCCCAGGTACAGGGCTTTTGACTACCATCCTCTCAGACAACACGACGGTGGTAACATACTGTAGCTACGTCAACAGACATGGTGGCACCAGGTCAGAGAGATATTGCCGTCTGGCAAGGGAGACCCTCACCACAGCTACAGAATCTAGCATGGCCCTACAAGTCTCTCAGATAGCCAGAAAGGAGAATGTGATGGCCGATGCTCTGCCCAGGGGACAGCTCCACCCTGACGAGTGGACCCTTTTGCAACGAACATGAAGTAGGTTTTTCCACATGTTCAGCAGACCTCTGATAGACCTGATTGCGACACAGGGCAACAATGGGCTGCTCATCTTTGTTCAGGCGGCCCACCCGCAGGCCTTCCACATAACGCCAGGTCCCTGTCGCGAAACGGACCGGAAGCTTACATCTTCCCCCTCTTGGCATGGTCAGCCATCATAGTGGCCCCGCTGACCCCGGTTCGGGCAAAAGTTATCCAGCTCCTAGCGGACGAGCCAGCGATCCTGCCGGACAAACCACAGTCGGTTGTCCCATAGACGGGGCGCTGGCTCACCCGGACAGCAAGGGCCTACAATTAGGTGCCTGGAAATTGTCTGGTGTTTCCTTAGACAGAAAGGACTTTGGCCGCCAGAGTGAGAACAACCTTGGTACTTACGTTTTCTGCCTACGGAGATTCGGAGTATGCCGAACGAGACAGACTCTGCCTACCATGGCCTTTCTAACCTTGATCGCCGACTCCTTACCCACTGTTCCAAGAAGGGAGGCAGGGTTTAGACGATCAAAAACTTTCGTTCGGCTGTTGCCGCCTTCCATCAGGGGCTTCCCCTACGGCTCCACGCCAGGCAGCAACGGCTCGCCTTGACTAAGGTGCCTTCAGTCCTACGGTTTGTGGGGTGCTGATAGTTCTCGACCCCTCCTTCTTCGCTAGAACCAGGTTTGGGCTCTCCTACCGGGAGACATCATCATCCCAGAGATCAAGACCTTCTCTTTGATCCCCGAGGACAGACTACAGTATGGTTTCCCATTAGGGCACTGAAGTGGTACCTCAACAGAACACAAGATCTCTTGGGTACTTCGACATCTCTGTTCTTCCTCCTTCGAGTGCCCCACTCAGCAGCCTGGGAGGATACCTTGTCCCGCTGTTTGGTGGAAGCCGTCCGCCCTCTGGCTACAGGTCCAGGCAGATCCACGGCTCACAACAGCAGGGGTTTCACTGCTTCTACAGCCCTGTTCGCAGGTTTTCCAATAGTGGACATCTGCAAGACGACGGCGTGGAAGACTCCAATCGCTTTGTCGCCTGCTACTTATCGGACATATCACAGGCCGATTTGGCTTTGGTCGCTCGATGATACGAGCTCCGGGGGTCCCACCCCTCGGGCCTCCCACCATCGGACAGTGCCACTCGGTGCATAGGTTGTGGGGAGACAGGTAAGTGGGGAACGAAGTAAATATTATAAAACTTACTGGTTTATATATTTACGAGTGACCCACTTACCTGTCTCCATTTCCCGCCACCCTCCCCCGAGGGAGGTGGGACGCAGCCGGACGGGGGAGCGGTCGTTCGACCTGACTCATGACTCCTCGCGTTTCGTCGATAGACATCGCCACCCCCTGGGTCGCCTGCGGCTACTTGTCTATCGGTGGGTGTTGTTTCCTTAGTTCGGTTTACCAGGTTACTCTTTACCATCTAAGGTAGTATGGGCCTCGTCCCCTTGTTCAATTAGGCCTCTGTTAGTGTAGGGGGAGGCACGCCTACGGGGTGACGGAGGGCGGACCCCCACCCCGACTGTTCAGGGTGGGCTCCACCCTCCGCCTGGAGGCGTCAGCAGTCTTTGTTAGCGTTAGATTTTTCCTTCTCGGCGAGCTCGGCGGGTGGCAGGGTTTACCCGCCACCCTCCCCGAGGTCGCGTCAGGGGCCACTTTGTGGGAAAGTGGTCTCAAAATGAAGGAAGGCCATTTGGGCCAGTGAGGGTGTACAGTGTTAAAAGATTACCAGGGCATTCTAGACACGGTAGAATGCGGTGCATAGGTTGTGGGGAGACAGGTAAGTGGGTCACTCGTAAATATATAAACCAGTAAGTTTTATAATTTTTATACAAATTAATCAGGGCTGATAGATTGGCTAGGTGTTGAATTATTGTTTGTTGAAACTACTAACTTTAAATCTCATTGCACATATGTATGCTATGATTGTTCTAACACATTAAGTTTGTACCATTTAGATACCATTTTGCAAAATGGCAAACTACTCCCAAACATTGTTGCTAGCATTTCTGCAATATTTCATAACATTTAGTTAGGTGATACCAGATCAGTTATTGGCCTGGGGAGAGATCTTTTCAAGGTACATGGCAAACACATTCAAGAATCATTAATGTTAGTAACGTTGCAGCAGTTGGGAACTTTTAACTTTGTAATTTTGATATTGTTCTGATCACACCACATGATATTCAGGCATAACTGGATACATTACATGATATATGGCAATATGAATGTTTTAAGGTGATTTTTGCTTTCCTTTCATCACGGATTGAACTTTAATGTCAAATGTAAAACGCATTTTCAGCATAGTACAGTATGCGTGCTGATTGGCTATATACAGCATAGTACAGTATGCGTGCTGATTGGCTATATACAGCATAGTTCAGTATGCGTGCTGATTGGCTATAGCATCATAGTACAGTATGCGTGCTGATTGGCTTATACAGCATAGTACAGTATGCGTGCTGATTGGCTATATACTGTACAGCATAGTACAGTATGCGTGCTGATTGGCTATAAACAGCATAGTTCAGTATGCGTGCTGATTGGCTATAGCATCATAGTACAGTATGCGTGCTGATTGGCTTATACAGCATAGTACAGTATGCGTGCTGATTGGCTATATACTGTACAGCATAGTACAGTATGCGTGCTGATTGGCTATATACAGCATAGTACAGTATGCGTGCTGATTGGCTATATACTGTACAGCATAGTAAAGTATGCTTGCTGATTGGCTATATACAGCATAGTACAGTATGCGTGCTGATTGGCTATATACAGCATAGTACAGTATGCATGCTGATTGGCTATACACAGCATAGTACAGTATGCGTGCTGATTGGCTATATACAGCATAGTACAGTATGCGTGCTGATTGGCTATATACAGCATAGTACAGTATGCGTGCTGATTGGCTATATGCAGCATAGTACAGTATGCGTGCTGATTGGCTATATAGTACAGTATGCGTGCTGATTGGCTATATACAGCATAGTACAGTATGCGTGCTGATTGGCTATTTTCAGCATTGTACAGTATGCGTGCTGATTGGCTATACACAGCATAGTACAGTATGCGTGCTGATTGGCTATACACAGCATAGTACAGTATGCGTGCTGATTGGCTATATACAGCATAGTACAGTATGCGTGCTGATTGGCTATATGCAGCATAGTACAGTATGCGTGCTGATTGGCTATATAGTACAGTATGCGTGCTGATTGGCTATATACAGCATAGTACAGTATGCGTGCTGATTGGCTATTTTCAGCATTGTACAGTATGCGTGCTGATTGGCTATACACAGCATAGTACAGTATGCGTGCTGATTGGCTATACACAGCATAGTACAGTATGCGTGCTGATTGGCTATATACAGCATAGTACAGTATGCGTGCTGATTGGCTATTTTCAGCATTGTACAGTATGCGTGCTGATTGGCTATATAGTACAGTATGCGTGCTGATTGGCTATGTACAGCATAGTACAGTATGCGTGCTGATTGGCTATTTTCAGAATTGTACAGTATGCGTGCTGATTGGCTATACACAGCATAGTACAGTATGCGTGCTGATTGGCTATACACAGCATAGTACAGTATGCGTGCTGATTGGCTATATACAGCATAGTACAGTATGCGTGCTGATTGGCTATTTTTAGCATTGTACAGTATGCGTGCTGATTGGCTATATAGTACAGTATGCGTGCTGATTGGCTATATGCAGCATAGTACAGTATGCGTGCTGATTGGCTATAGCATCATAGTACAGTATGCGTGCTGATTGGCTATATGCAGCATAGTACAGTATGCGTGCTGATTGGCTATATACAGCATAGTACAGTATGCGTGCTGATTGGCTATACACAGCATAGTACAGTATGCGTGCTGATTGGCTATACACAGCATAGTACAGTATGCGTGCTGATTGGCTATATACAGCATAGTACAGTATGCGTGCTGATTGGCTATATACAGCATAGTACAGTATGCGTGCTGATTGGCTATTTTCAGCATTGTACAGTATGCGTGCTGATTGGCTATATAGTACAGTATGCGTGCTGATTGGCTATATGCAGCATAGTACAGTATGGGTGCTGATTGGCTATATAGTACAGTATGCGTGCTGATTGGCTATATGCAGCATAGTACAGTATGCGTGCTGATTGGCTATACACAGCATCGTACAGTATGCATGCTGATTGGCTATATACAGCATAGTACAGTATGCGTGCTGATTGGCTATATAGTACAGTATGCGTGCTGATTGGCTATATGCAGCATAGTACAGTATGCGTGCTGATTGGCTATATAGTACAGTATGCGTGCTGATTGGCTATATGCAGCATAGTACAGTATGCGTGCTGATTGGCTATATAGTACAGTATGCGTGCTGATTGGCTATATGCAGCATAGTAAAGTATGTGTGCTGATTGGCTATATACAGCATCGTACAGTATGCATGCTGATTGGCTATATACTGTACAGCATAGTAAAGTATGCGTGCTGATTGGCTATATACAGCATAGTACAGTATGTGTGCTGATTGGCTATATACAGCATCGTACAGTATGCATGCTGATTGGCTATATACTGTACAGCATAGTAAAGTATGCGTGCTGATTGGCTATATACAGCATAGTACAGTATGTGTGCTGATTGGCTATATACAGCATCGTACAGTATGCATGCTGATTGGCTATATACAGCATAGTACAGTATGCGTGCTGATTGGCTTTGTCTTCTAGCTAGCATAAAGTTGCGACACATTTAGTTGCGTGTTGAATCAGCATATATTACATGTAGCAACCATAGATAAAAGCAAGATGATTTGTGTGTTGATGTAGTTATGCTTATTGCTTGTCAGGAAGGTATTATTGCTGTGAAGGAAGTGGATAAATGTAGAATGCACATGTCTGTCTTAAAACCCATCCTGTTTGAATGAAATTTACAGGTACGGCTTGACCTTAGGTTACTCCGACTGGGATACAAAGAAGCGTGCCGTGATGATTTTTTCATGATCGCTATCGCAACAATATCAAACTTTACCTGAACTTTGTTTTCTTGTTGTTACTTAAACCCAAAGTGTGTGCAGACAAGGCGATTACATCTTGTAACATCTTAGGCTAGATCTTTACTTGTGTACAATTGTCCACACAAATGTCTGGCAATAAATGTTCTGCAAATGTTACGATCTAGCGTTTTGCTTATATATTGGTGTTTCAAGGGACTTAAGAAAGAATGTATATAAACTATATACAGCTTGATGTTACTGAAATCCAGTGAAGACTCCCTTGCTAATATTTGTCACCAGGAAAACTTATGAACACAGAAACATCATCAGGCGGTTATGAAAAATCAATGCAATATTTATATTCCTCGATTGTTTTCAAAGGGCCTAACAGTATATTGGAAGTGTTTGGAACTTTGTTACCATTTTATCATACAATCAAAACTTTTTAAACCCTGGGATGAATTTGATATGAGGTGGTAGCTCACTAGTCTAAGTACAAGCAGAGGGGCTACTTTACATCTTGGTCTTGCTGCAACTATTGTTTTGCGGGCAGAGAAAGTAAATTGTTGTCGTCATAGAGTCTAGGAATGTTAAAAGCAGAGATGATATTAATACACTGTTGTGAAACACGGAATCAATAGGCCAAGAATTCTCTCAGTAATGTTGAAATAGTTTGCAGTGCAGTAGAAATCATCGAAATACAGAGTCTGTATATATGAAAGTAAATCTGTCTAGGTATTCAAGGATGGTTTCCGTTATGTCACATTGAGTCATTTGTGAATTCATATTATATATTGGTAGCATACTACTACTAGAAGTCCTACTGTTCTACTACAAATTTGACATATTTGAGTGATTTAGTCAAGTCTGTGTGCTTGGAAGGAACTATATATCTGTACTACCACTACTACTTCTGGTAGAACTGTTTTAACATGATTGGGTTAGTTTACTTTGACCCGGTGGGAAGGGGAGCTCAAGGACCTCCTTTTCATCCCATGTCAGGGTTCAACACCTCCGGGATAAGTAAGCAATCTTCCACAGTGCTGCTGTTTTCATAATGACAATTGCCCTTTGTGTGGTCTAAACAATGTAAAAATTCTTTCTGTTTAGTCATGGCAGGCTTCAAGACAAATATTTTACAAAGTATGCCAATCCACAGGAGAACTCAAGTGGATTGGAAAAGCAAAAAGAACCTGGTGCAAGTAGAAAGATGGTAGCTAAGCTGATAGGCCACTTGCTTTGTTGTTCAATTGAACAGACACAGGTGTGTGCTGTATGACTGTCATACAGTTATAATACAGCAGTGACAGGAACTGCCAGTCACTGTTACACACGTACAGTACTGTATAGTACTGTACTGTACAGTAATGTACAGTTAAGTACTATACTGTACTGTACAGTACTGTATAGTACAGTAGAAGAACAGTACTGTATAGTTAAGTACTATACTGTAATATACTGTACAGTAATGTATAGTTAAGTACTATACTGTTATGTACTGTACAGTATAGAACTATACAGTACAGTACTGTATAGTACAGTACAATAAAAGAACAGTACTATATACTGTACAGTAATGTACAGTTAAGTACTATACTGTACTGTACAGTACTGTATAGTACAATACAGTAGAAGAACAGTACTGTATAGTTAAGTACTATACTGTAATGTACCACAGTATAGTACTATACAGTACAGTACAGTACTGTATAGTACAGTACAATAAAAGAACAGTACTATATACTGTACAGTAATGTACAGTTAAGTACTATACTGTACTGTACAGTACTGTATAGTACAATACAGTAGAAGAACAGTACTGTATAGTTAAGTACTATACTGTAATGTACAGTACAGTATAGTATAGTATAGTAACGTACTATACTGTACAGTACAGTATAGAACTGTACTGTACAGTAATGTACATTTAAGTACTATACTGTACTGTACAGTACAGTATAGTACTACACAGTACAGTTCAGAGCACTGGGTTCAGCTTCATTGGTAAAATCACAAAATCAAGAAACTTGACTGTCTGTTTATATAGATATATACGTACAGTACTAAGGAGTACCCTTGATCTGTTAACCACTTGGAGTGTTCTATGCATTGTAGGCAGTCAATGGTTACCACACTAACAAAACACTATTTACAATATGTTTGCTCTTCAAGACCATATTTAACCATGCCCAGGTTCAAACTAATGTTCAAGAGGTTTAATAAGGTTTCCATGATTTCTCCATAAATTGATTTTCCGGCCAAAAGTCTATGCAATGATGATGGGATGCGTGTAGAACTGTAGATATTGTTTTTATTTTTGTCTTGGTGATGCCTTAGCTCGTGACTGATAAAGTTACATGGTGGTTTAACTTATTACTCGGATCTGTATCTTAAGTACATTCCAAACCCTGAGTTGAGATGAGTATAGGAACCATTATGGTTGATGACGGTCAAAGGTCATTTTGGATCACCAGAGGTTGGAGTCTGAGAACTTTATGAACATGATAATCTGCCTAGTTAACAAAACCTGATTTGTTGAAAGCCTGAAAACCTTTTAACTTGCACAGAAGTTGTAAATTGTTGAATGGAGAGAGTTAAGTATCGTTGCTTGTAAATCAAACCAAACCAGCAAGCTTGGGGGAACATTTACTTGTGAATTAGAGGATGGGTGTACTTCACACTTAGTATGTATATCCATCCAAATGAGTGCAAGTGTCCAATTGGTTTTTGTTCAAGATAAAGGTCATCAAGGTCAGTACAAGTACTGCCAATGCTATCATGTATATGTGTAAATCACAAAGCTTGGAATAAATCCACACTGTACATATAATATATGTTCACCACATGGCGGTGCATTTTAAGACCTCTATTCCTGGCTGGAGGTCAAAGGTGAGTTGAGGTTATCAGAGGTCAAGTCTGAAAACCTTGTGCGTGCAACTTAAAATGCAAACCGTGAGTGTAAGCATATATATCTTAACTTCAGTTGAGGTCACCTGAGGTCAACAGATCCAAACTTGAAAGTCATGTTGCAATGTTGCATTAGATGTTCTCATATAAAACGTGACAGGAGTCTTGGGCCCCGTCAGTTTTCTGGCTACACAAAATGCACAAAAAATGCTGGGTTGATACAAACCTCCATTACATATGTTTTTGTTCTTTCTTTCCAGGTCAATGTGTTGACCTCCAAACCTGTGACAATGGAGGGACATGTATAGATCATGGAGATGGCGAAGTCAGTTGTATGTAAGTATTATTAAAGCTAGATCTAAACACTGCACGGAGTCTACAGCTGGTGTGGTGCTAAGAGGCATCATTTACCCTGCCTCCTCACCAGCCTGGCTCTGGCAATGTCTAGAGTGACCTGTTAGCATTTTCTATAGATGCTGTGTGCTGGTCAACCACTTCCTTTTGTACCATACTCCTTCTCAGGCTGAGAAGTTGTGTTGAGTTTGTCAGAAGAATTGCGGTTTCAGTAAATTATGCACTATTGTCATACAAAACTGTTCTAAATGTCTGGACAATAAGACCCAACAGATTTTTTTAATGAATTTCATGAGAAATTAGGACTGCACAGAGGTCAGTGTTACTACAACCATGAATCCTTAGAGAGTTATAATCCACTTCTTGGATAACACTGAGTTACAGTACAAGAAAGAAATATCAGAGAAAGAGAGAAACGCAGATGTATTTGTATTTCTTAGTCCATCACCGAAAAATGAATGTCAGTGGTACATTAACCAGATTAGTGTTGGAAGGACATATACAGTTGTAGTTTGGTTCAGATTAACACACCCTGCATGCCCCTGGAAGTGCACTGTTGGGGATCCCAAGGGTGTAAGCTCTGAGGTCAATTACTGAATAGCCATGCACCATAGATTTGAACAGGTTGATATTATCACATTGAGTGTGTTCATTGGCTGGTCCTAATTCAGGCCACATGTGGGGGAGACCAGCACTCACTTGTAACACACTCATACAGGTAGTAGTGGACAGAGTGATGTTATCCACCAGTTTGCCATTTGTGGAGTGTAGGAAGTGAAGGCAACTTTTACTAATCTCTTCAACCATTGGCCAAATCAGAGGCCAATAGGAGTTTGCTTAAGTGTGACATTTTTGCCATCTATTTGATCTTGAATCTGTTTCTGGCATTGTTGCAATAATGCTGCTACTTAGTTTTTAATGAACAATAAGTGCCCCTCCCACTCCCCTCCCCCTCTCCTCCCACTCACCAACTTTCCTTTTTTCTTCCTTTTTGTGGATGGATCGCATTTATTTGCTTTCTAAGCCGGTCCTCCCTACCATAATTGTCTGCTGGTATGTAACTGTTGCAGTAGGTATGTTATAGGATACCTGGTATATGACCCAGCAGCAGCATTACAGCAGTGCTCAGTCTGTTGTCATAAAGAATGGGCTATTAAAATACAAAATTCCATTTTTCCATTCCATGGAGGAGTCTATTTCGAAGGGCGCTGAAAGACTGGCCTCGTGACTGCCAGACGGGGTCGCGACCTCTTGGAGTTCTTTAAAGTTTCCTGTTTCTACCTCTGTACAATTTATTCACAGGAGGTTGAAATGTCTGGAGTACACAACTAAATATTCTGTTGTCAAATTTACATGTACTAGGCATACCGCAGTTTCCATTGCTTTAGTATATAGTTAAAATGTCTTCATTCTGTTGTGACCACTTCATAATATCAGACACAATGCTCAAATTTTTATCTCTGGACTTACAGTACTGTATGTTACATTTTAAAAACTTTTTCCTGATGTTGCCAATATTTGGAAAATCGTTGATTACTTTATGAATCGCTCTTTCTATCTCTCTCTCTCAGATGAAATTCCATGTTGGTGAACTTTGTTCCTTGTTAATCAGTTAAATCTCTGGAATGTTTACAATACTTTTCCCCCCCATCCTATCTAGCCGACACGCACCACACAACTTGTCAGAGCCACGCGAGCTGAAGGGCTTAAAGGAACTTTCACAGTTTTCAAACGTAGGAAAGAATCAGGCTGGCAACTCAGTTGATTGTAGTAGTTTTAACACTTATAGTAGAGAGTAGAGCTTCCTGAGTCAGTTATGATAGTTTATATTAGGATCGGAGTTTATATTAGGATAAAGTATTTGTTGATAAGAACTCAGGAAGTACTTTTCCTTGTAATCACCATTAGAAACTATATACAACAGGGGGTGCCATGTGCTGTGTATATTTATAGCAGTTACAATGTCACTGCTCGGTCACCTGTGCGAAGGAAAAACGTTTCAATTTTGACTTACACTAGGCGTGCAGTATTGCTCAAGCCTGTAGGAATCTCTTTTTTAATCACACATGGAATTAGTTTTACAATATCGTAATGCCCATACACTGCAATCGTATCAGCACAGACTTTAAAACCAAATCAAATGTGAAGAGCAAACATTGGGGACATTTTCAGTTGTTTGTCTCTAGTCGTATTTAATTTGGAAATAATTCTTGACTAATTTACTCCGTTCCTCGCTTATCTGTCTCCTCACAACCTTAGCACCCATTCTAATGTGACCATAATGTCCATGGTAGCCCAAAACCAGTGAGTTTTGGACTTTCTAGCCAGTTAACTGCATTTCTAATTTACCTCAGGATTTTTAATAAATATTGAGAATGTTAGTCCTTGAACTATATCAAAAAAAAAAACAAATTATCAAAAATTCACCACAGGCAGCAAAATTTAAAGGTCTGACACCTGTACCCGATCAATGATTTGATGAAAAGTTTGGTCCTGGTCTTGACATTCCTTTTGAAAAAAATTTGTTTTAAACTTGCTCTTTACTTTCATTGTTGTTGAGCTGTCCGGCTTTGAAAGAACGTTCAGCTTCACAGTCATCGTAACTGGGGAATTTCTGATGTAAAGCTGGTAAATTAATGTATTTCTAGTTTTGTCAAGTTTTGAAAATTCCAGACAGAGTGGGAAATGAACCAAAGTGTGATTCCCAAAACACCAGTTATTCAGAAGCCAGTTGGAAAAGGTGGGAATACCAAAATATTTTATTTGTGCAATTAAACAATATTTACTCAGGAATAACCAACAAACCTGGGCCCATGATTTTCAAATATTTGGATAATTCTAAACAGAATGACCTAGATTCATTTTACCTATTGAAATAATGCCTCTAGTATCCTGGCATGTTTGAAACAGTTGCTGAACTTGAAAGTCAAAACATTACAAGTGAAAGGAACCTATTTGCATATTTTGGTCTTGGGGAAAAAATATGTGTGGAAAAATCTTGTTGAAAAATCCATGGAAAAATTAGACAGAATTGATCAGTTTTGGAACATTAAGTAGTGTGATATAGTGATGAGAACAGGTACCTGGGGGACCAACCAAATAAAGTTACTACCCGGTTCAAACCAGGTTTAAACCGTTCCTGCCCGGTCTGGACATTGACTAACATCTTTTTTCCATTTTTGGTTGCATTCATATTTGAAGTAATGAATGGGAGGAAAAAACTTCATGGGTTGATTAACATTGTTTCTACAGACGTACCAACTCGATCAATATATAGGCCTAGTTGGGTTTTAGGTTGAATGTGTAATGAACAGGTTCCTGGGGGGACCAACTGGAATAAGCAGAGGGGTGGGTACTTAGGTGCAAATTTCTGGATCGTTCCCATCACTAGTATCATGTGTCAAAGGTCAGCCAAAACCCTCTTAAATGTACAAACATTACGTGCCAAGTTCTTTGTCTATGCACTGTAATTGATTTAGCATGCAGTTTGTGGTTTGAATGTTTGCCAGGGGCTCATGGCTTGGAGGAAATAATTATTGAGTTAGCCGATAACCTCATGAGCGTTGTACTCCCACTATTTCCTTAAGTCTTGTTAGGGTTGGTGTACAAGTGAGGATTGAAGGATGTAGTGATGTAGGAATGTCACCAAGTTTAAATGGGTTGTACGGTAACCAGATGTACTGTACAAAGTGAGCATATATACTGTATGTTTCAGGGAGATTGTCTTTAGTTGGGATAGCTGCATGGAGATGGCCACCAGTGTGTCTAACTTTAGGGAAGTAGTTGGTACATGAAGGTGGCTTTTAGTATGTAAAAGAACTAATAGTTGGTACACTAGTACACTGTATACAGTAGGAAAAGTGCCATTAGTTAGTGCACTAGTACACTGTAGGTGGCCAATAGTAGTTAAAGTTCCATTAGTTAGTGCACTAGTACACTGTACACTGTACACTGTAGGTGGCCACTAGTAGGTAAAATATTATCTGGGCTGGTGCATAAGCAGCCATGAAGTGTTTTTTAGTGAAGTAGGTGGTTTCTATGAAGTAAGGTTTAGAATGGAAGTCTATACATATGTGTATGTGGGTTTGCTGATGTTGTGTTGATAATTTGTGGACACTGACTTTCTTTGCTTGTTGCTTCATGAGTATTGATTGTAAGACATGGCTTTATTTGAATAGGGAAAAGAGGTGATGTAAAGAGGCAACATTTCTGTCTTTTAGAAACCACTCATAGTTCAGAATAGTTCAGTGTTTCAAAACTTTTAGACAGACGGTTAGCAGATTTGGTTTTGATGTTGGCGTTTTGAGTTTTTAGGCTTGATATTCCAAATACTGTATATCCTTGGTATCGGTTGTTTGACTGATTGCAGCATACTACAGTTGATAGCATGAGTAAAAAGTACTGATGAATAATGTATGCAGTAGAAGGTGAGATGCTATGTATGTACAGTACTGTATAAGTACCATGTGTAGAAGTACCATGTGTAGCACATTAAAATATTGCTGGTAATGTGATATAGCAGATTTAAAATCCTTTTTTTTCCCCATGGTACTGCTAATGTAACAAATGGATCATACAGGCTGGCTTGTTCTAAGTTCTTTAACTAATTCTGGTAGTTTCCGGGGTGGGGGGGGGGTGGGCGGGGGTGAAGGATGAAGCGATGAGAGGGCAAAGGTGTGGTGAGATGTAGTTGAGGATACACTGAAGTTTTCATCCTTTCAAGTGTTGTACATTTGTTACTGGGTAGTAGTAGTTAGGTTGTGCCTTCACATATACTCAAGGAATTACACAGTCACAAGTTAGAATATAAATAAACGTCTGTATTAATTATACTGCATGTCTCCATATGCTCATCATCCTTCTGGACTTAATTAGCTAGTTATCCTTAATACTACAATTTCAATCAGCTCTGGCATTTCATGTTAAAATGAACAAACCTTGTATTATAATGCAAATGGGCAAATCCACAAGCCACATCAATGCATTGACATATTTGAAAATATATATTTTTTTTAAGTAGTAAGAATTTTTTTGCTGCTTATTTACAGTATCAGTGTGGTTTGGCATTGTGTTATATCATTAATATTATGATTTGGCTATGACTTACAGTATTATATCTCTTTAGCTTTAGCTTCCTTCCCTATTGACATCAATCTTTGTTTTCTTTGCGTGGAAGAAGACGGAGTCATGCTCTCCCACTCAAAACAGAATATCAGAGTTATTTCCTACCAAAGGTTGAAACAAACTGTTTCATAGCTACTCGGCGGTTACACTCACCGTTAACGAAAGCAAAGGGATAGAAGGTTTATAACATCTCCTTGTGAATCAAAATTAAACTGAAGTCTTTAGTTGTACAAAAAAAAAAGTCTTAAAAGATCTGTTTACATTTGAGGAGATACTATTCTGACAAGCCCAGTGGTCTATCTAAATGTTCACCACTAGAATGTGAGGTGCTTCTTTCTTGGAGTCCAATTATTTATTTTTTTTTTGGCCATATTTGGCATTCGGTACTGAGCAGTAGAGTGCGATTGGGTTGCTGTTACCGTATCAAGTTACACATTGTCAACTTGAAGGAGTTATCACCTGTGATAAAATATTTGTACAGAGAGTGAGAGGATGGATTGTGAAAGAGAGGCAAGGAACAGAGAGGCCAAATTTTTCGCAAGTTTGCAACCAAAACAATTACTGTGGTATGAATGCTCATTTTACATGATCAGCATCTCTTAATGCGTGGAGAGAACATACATTCTGTGAGAGGAAAATACATTCAAGTATCAGAGATGTTATCTTTCCATAAAATTAAATAATTGTCTCAACTCATAACATTTTGTGATCAAAACAATGTTTCAAATGTTACCTGATAGTTTCAGAAACAATTCAACAGTAACTTTGAACTTCGAACCATGAGGGCTCAGTCGCTTAGGGCTTGTTGTCGAAAGTTGTGGTACTAAGAAGGCCAAATGTTATCATATTTGAGTGCACACAGCCTATAGCACAAACTTCGTTATATACAGTAGCTCTACATGAGGGAAAGTAACCTTACAATCAGACGCATACTAATGTGTTCAATGAGTACTAAAGATCACAGAAGTCTGTGCTTACAGATGGCAAGAATGTTAACAGACAATTGGTTAGGGACTATTAGCCAATCAAATCACAGGAAATTTGGAAAGCATCATTGACTATGTTAAGCATGAAAATCTTGTACCCGGTTGATTGTTATGATAAATTTGTTGTGAAACATTTGTAATGAACATCTATTGTTGTGAATGTGTGATTGAAAAATACCCATGATGCACTCTTTTGTAAAGCGGTAACAATGTTGATACAAATAACAATCAGAGGTTTATGTAGTAATATATATTCAATATTAAAGGCAATGTAAGAATGAATGAAAATATACATGAATGCATTGTTGAAATAAATGTAAAGCTGATCGTTATTAAAGTAAGATATTTACGTTGTACATGATATGAGTACTTGGAATCAACAACACTAGGCCACCAGACTCTTTTTTAATGACCGGTTTGGAAAGTCGGAGGTTCGGATGAAAATGGTTTGGATAACCCGGGTTTTAACCTTAATTACATACTGTACCATACGCGTGGTTGTTTTTAACAGTTTGGTTTTCTCGTACCTGGTTCTGTTAGTCACACTGGCAACCTTGCCATTACAACCTAGTATTGAGTCCTGGTTGGCCGACATGGACCATTGATCCTCAAACTGTTGGATAAGACCTGCACTACTTGATTTGTATCTATTGTTGGGATATAATGAGTACTTTTGTATGACTGGTTTCACAGCATGGTGTTGTGGTTGAAGCAATGGGGTATTGCTTTCCAAACATGGTCCTTGTTACCATCAAAGTCTTCTCAGAGAATAGTAACCTTCGTACTTTTTGAAGTGAGATGTGAACTTTCTCATCTAGCACAAGCAGGTAACAGTACTGTATGTACACAGACCTCAGCTACAGTATATAGACGGACTCGGCTAGAGTGTACAGACCTCAGCTAGAGTATAGACGGAACTCGGCTAGAGTGTACAGACCTCAGCTAGAGTATCGACAGAACTGGGCTAGAGTGTACAGACCTCAGCTAGAGTATCGACAGAACTCGGTTAGAGTGTACAGACCTCAGCTAGAGTATAGACAGAACTCGGTTAGAGTGTACAGACCTCAGCTAGAGTATAGACAGAACTCGGTTAGAGTGTACAGACCTCAGCTAGAGTATAGACAGAACTCGGTTAGAGTGTACAGACCTCAGCTAGAGTATAGACAGAACTGGGCTAGAGTGTACACAGACCTCAGCTAGAGTATAGACAGAACTCGGCTAGAGTGTACAGACCTCAGCTAGATTATAGAGACAGAACTCGGCTAGAGTGTACAGACCTCAGCTAGATTATAGACAGAACTCGGCTAGAGTGTACAGACCTCAGAGCTCTATAGTATCGACAGAACTCGGCTAGAGTGTACACAGACCTCAGCTAGAGTATAGACAGAACTCGGCTGGAGTGTACACAGACCTCAGCTAGATTATAGACAGAACTCGGCTAGAGTGTACACAGACCTCAGCTAGAGTATAGACAGAACTCGGCTAGAGTGTACACAGACCTCAGCTAGAGTATAGACAGAACTCGGTTAGAGTGTACACAGACCTCAGCTAGATTATAGACAGAACTCGGTTAGAGTGTACACAGACCTCAGCTAGAGTATAGACAGAACTCGGCTAGAGTGTACAGACCTCAGCTAGAGTATAGACAGAACTCGGTTAGAGTGTACACAGACCTCAGCTAGAGTATAGACAGAACTCGGCTAGAGTGTACACAGACCTCAGCTAGAGTATAGACAGAACTCGGCTAGAGTGTACAGACCTCAGCTAGAGTATAGACAGAACTCGGCTAGAGTGTACACAGACCTCAGCTAGAGTATAGACAGAACTCGGCTAGAGTGTACACAGACCTCAGCTAGAGTATAGACAGAACTCGGCTAGAGTGTACACAGACCTCAGCTAGAGTATAGACAGAACTCGGCTAGAGTGTACAGACCTCAGCTACAGTATAGACGAACTGGGCTAGAGTGTACAGACCTCAGCTAGAGTATAGACAGAACTCGGCTAGAGTGTACAGACCTCAGCTAGAGTATAGACAGAACTCGGCTAGAGTGTACACAGACCTCAGCTAGAGTATAGACAGAACTCGGCTAGAGTATACACAGACCTCAGCTAGAGTATAGACAGAACTCGGCTAGAGTATACACAGACCTCAGCTAGAGTATAGACAGAACTCGGCTAGAGTGTACACAGACCTCAGCTAGAGTATAGACAGAACTCGGCTAGAGTGTACACAGACCTCAGCTAGAGTATAGACAGAACTCGTCTAGGTTTGGGATTGTTGTCGGTATTGGTCAAATGTCATTTGGTGATTTCAGCATATAATATGGGTGAAAATCGGAAACACCTCTGTTCACTAGCTGAGATAGCAGCCTTGATGTTTTTGTAGTGTCCTTCATATGTTAACCTTCCTACTATAATGTTATATTGTATTTATATGATACAAACAAATGAGAAATGAATTATGAAATCAAAATAGTGTTTGTTCGTGTTTTTCATGAATGTATAATTTTAGCAGACCAACCTCTTCCAATGAAAGAGATTATTTGAGATCTGCCCATTTGTAAAGACAAACATTGCAGATGTATCCATCTCCCCCCTCCCCCCCCCCCCCCCCCCCCCTGTTTGTGATGTTTCAATCACAGTTGCCCATCGTTTCCTACCAAGTAAGTCATACCACCATCTTCACACCATAAAATCCATTGAGTGACTCATAAGAAGCAGAGTCAGATTTTATCAACATAATTAAGTTGTGTTTTGTATAATTAACTTAAAGTTGGGGTGACTGTGGGAGGATAATGGCTTTAAACCAAGCCGACCAAGATCACAACCCTTTTAATTTGAGGTAATCACCTAAACATTTGCTATAAACAGAGAACAAACAAATCATTTAAGGTCTTTAACTCGTTTCAAATGTAGTTAATGTCATCAAAGGGATTAAGAAGAGGAATGCAGTTTATATTTGTTGCCCAAAACAAAACCAAATAGATTAATGGATGCATGGTACATAGCTACTTGACAAGACTCTTGTCTCTGTTTGCCATCTGCTGTCAGTGTTTTCACATGTAACTGACTTGATTCTAATCTGGAATAAACTAAAACTTGATTTCGTAGTTGTCATTTATTCATCCTTGGTTTCGTAAAGGCTATCCATTGCTGAAACTGCACATCATTGTGCGCCTTGTTATATTCACACGGCTGTTGGCTGTTTCTGCAGTACTCAAGTCGAAGTCCAGTGTATGTCACCACAATGGATTTGAATGCTCCTCACTTAGGTATCAAGTCCAAGTCCAGTGTATGTAGCCACAATGGATTTGAATGCTCTTCCTAGGTACCAAGTCCAAGTCCAGTGTATGTAGCCTCAATGGATTTGAATGCTCCTCACCTAGGTATCAAGTCAAAGTCCAGTGTATGTAGCCACAATGGATTTGAATGCTCCTCACCTAGGTATCAAGTCAAAGTCCAGTGTATGTAGCCACAATGGATTTGAATGCTCCTCACCTAGGTATCAAGTCCAAGTCCAGTGTATGTAGCCTCAATGGATTTGAATGCTCCTCACCTAGGTATCAAGTCCAAGTCCAGTGTATGTAGCCACAATGGATTTGAATGCTCCTCCTAGGTATCAAGTCCAAGGCCAGTGTATGTAGCCTCAATGGATTTGAATGCTCCTCACCTCTAGGTATCAAGTCCAAGTCCACTGTTAAGGGGCCACTGGAAGTTTAATGATGTGTGTTACAAGTAAATAATGGAATATCTGTCAAAATTCAAGCCGTTTATTCCTTACTTTTGATCAGATAATTTCATATATATGCCTATATTTTCTTTCTTTATTTCCAGTGAGGATATGTTCACATTTAATTCCAGTCTGATGTGGAGTTTCATTGTTTTCTAAGGTCATGTGATTTATTGGTTTTTGAGGACACTTTTCTAGTGTTTTATACCAATAAATGACATTGCTTGTATTTACTTAGCAGATAGTTTTCTGCTTATACAGTATGCAGTCTATTTAACAATGCTGTGATCCCAAGTGAACAGGAGAGGTTGTTTTTTTTTTACGAGTATCCTTCACAATGGAACATATTTGGTGATGAGGTTTACAAGGTACTGTACACACACATAAACTATTAAAGTATTGAGTTCGTGTGTCTGCTTTGAGTGGAATCAATAGCCCTATATGCACTTAAGCTGGGTTCTAGTTTTGCCAGCAGTCTAAATGCCCATTTATTTTTGCCATAGGGAGAGGAGGACATGTGACCTGTTGTTGTTATTCTCTTGAATTTTTGTTTTGTTTTTTGTATTCACCCCTCGCCTTTTTGTTTACGGGCGAGTTTCTGCATAAAACGCTGTCACTACTCACGGCCGAGCAGCACGCAACAGGCGGCCTTGAAAGGTGGGAGGTTGTTGGTGTCATAACAATGGATACCAGGAAAGCTAGGCATTTGTGGCCAAATACTCGACGCCACCACATTAGTGCGCAGGCCGTCAGTACGGCAGGTCGATAGGTTCTAATGGAACAGAGGAATAGTTGGAATGATCGATTCTGTTAATGGGAATTCCAACACATGCTGCATTTTTTAAAGAAAACTTGATTTTTGGCAAAGAAGCAGAATCCCTGGATACATGCGAAATTGATCGCTCTCGGACAGAATAGTATCAGTTTGATTGGCTCAGCCAGCTTTAAAAAATGCAATCAATAGGAACTTGTTGTTCGAGCCAAAAAAAAGTTTGTTTGCTAGATCGCATAATTCAGGCAATCACGATCTCTTTTTTTAAATTTTTTATCTCTGTGTTTTGTGAAAGGCTCACCCACCTGTTGAAAGATGATTTGAGTAATTTTGAATTTTTTTATGGTATGGGCGGGGGGGGGGGTGGTGGTGGGGAGGGGAATTTATATATGTGTATGAAATTGAATTTCCTCCAGTTAATCAAAAGATCCTTAAAATTGATGAGTATGATTATGACAAAATGTATGTATTCACTTGTCAATTTTATGCTTAAGCCTCTGAGGCTTTATAATGAAAATTTCAATGCCAAGATAGTAGTACTTCAAGGCTAACGTTAGACACTTACCCATGCCAAGTGCTGGATAATGTATCTCAGAAAATGAACTCTGAAGTTACACTTTAATAATAGTACGTTTAGCTCCCAAAGGAAAAACGACTTAAAGACCAATTCATCAACATGGTACCTCTACCTACACTATCCAATATGTCAAAATGAACATCAGCAAAGCTTTTACAGGCTACAAAAGTAGGTCAGGATGTTAAATACCAGCCTTGACCAAATATGGCATGAGAAACACAAGGGAAACCATATGAGATGTGAGATAACCAACAAACCTTTTCAATTTGGACAATCGTATGAATGAGTATATCACACTGTATCATTCTGGAACTCATAATATACTATAAATTACAAAATTCTCATCCTCAAAACCCTTTCTCATATATTTAAAATTGACAAGGTTAAATTTGAAATTATATTTTTGTTGGAGTTTTTCAGAACAGATGAAAAATAGCTCTGTGTAATTCCTGAACAATTCCTCCCATCCCATATCCTGACACCCCCCACACATAGACCTTCACACAAACAGCACACTATACAAAGAGTGGACCTTTGCAAACAATTGAAGTTACTTCGTTTTTCGCTTACCTGTCTCCCCACAACCTTAGCACCTTCATTCTACCATCCAAAGTGCCAGCATTGTGCCTTTTGTTGTCCGGATTTCCTACAGCGATTTTCGTACAGTAGAATCAGAAGGAATGATGGTAGAATGAGAAGTAAGGAGCCGGTCATAGAGGGCGCTCAGTGTTAAAAGGTTCCCAGTTCATTCTACGCAAGGTAGAACGAAGTGTTAAGGTTGTAAGGAGACAGGTCAGCTCGTCGCTCCTGAACATCCAAAGCAGTAAGTTTTGGGATATCCCATGGAGAAGGGTTAATTAGTCATTGGCAAATCTCAGCTTAGCAACTTGAAGTTGCTCTGAATTCAATAAAGAATACTTTTGTAAAACATGTCCTTCCTCTTCTCTTCAATCTCTTCAGTCTCTCCATGCTCTAATTATTTCCTAGATTTACTTCGCTCCTCGCTTACCTGTCTCCTCACAAGCTTAACTTCTACCGTGCCTAGAATGAACTGGTAACCTTTTAACACTGTGCGCCCTCTATGACCGGACCCCTTCCCCCCCCCCCCGGTCTGTGCCCTTCATTCTCATTCTACTAGTACTTACTTCTAATTTAGTAGTACCGCAGTAAATACCATCGCCACCAACCTTTCTGCATGTTCACTTACCAATTCATGCCTTACCAACAGGAAAATGAGAATTACAAGCAGAATCAGCTACTTATTTTATAGCAGTTATAGTTATAGTTTTGTAATGTTAAAAGGCTGCTCTACATCGCAAAAGAGTCAAATCTGACATCTAATCAGTGGCTCAGAAATCTGCTTAAGCATGTATAATTTGCTGTGAACTTGTGCTATTGTTAAAATTTTTCAAATTGTTTTTATTAACCATGACTTCAGGATACATGCAAGTGTTCAGTTAACCATGGCATTTGGTACTTTGTTGGTACAAGTGGTACACTTTAATTAAGACGACAGTCTTGCGCTTATCAAGCTACTGTAATAAAGCTTATTACGATTTCATTTATTTCAAAATTCTTTCATTGTAAGTTACATTCAAAATAGTGACCAGAAACTCATTGCTAGAGAGACATTTTCTAATGATGCGTTTATCTTCTAGGCCGGTAAATGATCTGATAGACTGCGGCTTGTTCTCGAGTTCTGCACCAATTTGTCAATTTGTCTCAAATGATGTGATTCATGACTGCCAAATTTTACAGTTTGCAGAATGGCAAGCAGTGGAGTGTAATGTATTTTTGGCCTGCCTCCACCTTGCCAGCTGCCTAAGCTTCAAACAGTACATAATGAGAGTTATCATTGTATTTATTGTGTATGCATTGATTTGATAGCAAGGGCCAAAGTGTTAATTATTCAAACAAAAGCATCCAAATTCATATCTTATCACTTTCCAAATAGTTTTAATCTTGAGGAGGATGAAGATATCTGAGCACTGCTCGAAAGATCTCCCTTATCAAAATCAGTTTAAAATATCTTATCAAAATCAGTTTAAAATATTGAAGTTTTGAAAGTAATTTGAAAGCTGCCAGAGGAATGTTCTTCTGGAATCGTCAGATAGGCCTCTTTTAATGTCTGAGATTTTCGACATGAAATTAAACAGTGTAGCATCAGCACAATTTTCAGTTTATAACCATCTGGAGATTATTATAAGTATATATATATATATATATATATATATATATATATATATATAGATATATATATATATATAGATATATATTTATATATATGTTTATATTTTTATAAATATATATGTTTATATTTAAATATAAATTGGATTGTTTCCTATAAACACTTGTGAAATATTGCAACCATTTGCTAAAGAGTAGACACCATGACGTCACATCAAGAGATCTCTCGATGTAGTACTTTGTTCTATATTTGCGTAAGCATGACTCCCACCATAAAGGAACTTTAACCTACATACATACGTACAGTACTCTATGACTTCCTTGGATATGTGTGTTTGCATAATAATCACAAAAAGTTTATGAATGAATGATTTAATCACCAAGTCTGAACACTGCCTTCAGTTCTGGAGTAGTATCACATCGGGGAATAGTTCCAATAATTCAGGGTTTCCTCAACCACCACCTGTATGCAAACAGTTTGATAAGAGGTTACAAAGAAAAGAAAGAGATTATAAATGAAGAAGGAGGAGAAAAAGACGAAGAAGAAATGATGAATCCCTTCAAGCACAGTACATTCCCATTGATCTGATCAGTACACCATCAATATTCACCATCTGTCCAGTTCTGCAGTAGCCTATTGTCCTCCACCGTTCAAGGAAGAATATGACAAGGGGGTTTAATTGACCCACTTCTGATTGGGTTGAATAGGAGCAAGCTCAATTGTCATCAATGAGATTATAGCTTCTTTTCTTTAACTCCAAAGGTTTATCTTTGTTAGATCTGCATCTTGCAGCCAGCCTGAGATATGCATGCTTGCAGTTTAAAACATTTGTCGTAATTAAGTTGACTCCGTAATGGAAAAGTCGTCCAAAGTTAAAATCTTCTTTGGCTTTTCAGGCCGGCTATTATTCTTGCATCGGAATGAAACGTTGAGTCAATGCGAGCGAAAGACATCTATGAAGTTTTGGGGGAAGTCTGTACATAATAATGAAAAACGGACAGATACAATTACGGTCTACTATATATATAGCTATACTAGCACATAGATACTATAACCCCACCAGACTTGTACGGGAAAAAGGGAAAACTATATCGTAGAGACATTAAGTAACATCCCCCTCCCCACCAGACCTTTGTGGGAAAAGGGAAAACAATAGCATAAAGACATTAAGTTATATCCCCCTCCCCACCAGACATGTGTGGGGAAGGGTAAAACAATAACATAAAGACATTAAGTTATGTCCCCCTCACCCACCAGACATGTGTGGGGAAAGGTAAAACAATAACGTAAGGACATTAAGTGACACCCCCTCCCCTACCAGATCTGTATGGGGAATTTGATGCACAGAAAGCCTGAAGGCCAGGACTATATCCTTGATGTTAACTTTTAAGAAAAGAAAAAAACTTAACCAATCTTCATCAGCTCATCCTGTAAACTTCGGATAGTTTTTCAAGGTCTGGGAAATCTTTGATGGACCCACTTTTGTGTCATGACCCATAGTTTGGGAGAATGTTGCCTAACTAGCCAGTAGCGGCAGACTGTATTGCTAACCTAACCCATCTTTTCAACAATTTCAATTGTATACTACCCAATAGTAACTAATATGTACATTGCTGTATAGACAATCATATACCACTCACTAATGGTGGTGTACATTGTCATGTGTTGTCTAGCCAGAAGAGTGTAATAATAAAAATCTTTTAACCTGTATATTCTTCTCTTAAAGTGTGCTCTTTTCCTATGGGGATTGAATACCTTGGAGGTGGGAAAAATTATACCATAAAAATAATTTGCTGGTATTCTGAGGCACTATTGAAGAGGGATTTGGTATTGTCCTGCAAAAAATATGAACAGAATAAAAGGTGTAGGGGTAGCTGAGGGGTTCAAATTGAATAGGCCAAAAAATAGAGAGAAAAGAAAAGAAAAGAAGAGAAAAATGCTTTGAAAGTTATTAATGAAAATTTTAAGCAAAGCTGGTTGCATTGTGTTGCTGGAAAGGTATTTGGTAAATAAGTATTTACCTCTTTGTTCTGGACTCTTTTTTAAAAATCACCCCTTGAGGGTAAATAATTTTAAAGAAGAACAGCCATTACTATACCATACAATGAAATGAATGGCTTGGTCTGTCTGTGGAGTGCAGTCTTGCTCAGTTTGTTGAAGCGTTAAAGTAAGTGTCTATGAAAAGCAGCGAGGGAGACCGTTGATGTGTTCTACTCTTCTATGTATATTGTTATACCTGTAGTCCTGTACCTGGTAGATCATGCTTCATACTAACACATAGGTGGTGCAATAATTGTTAGGTTAGTCTTCCAATCTGTCCATTTGTATACTGTACATAATAATAATAATATATAATAATAATAATAATAATAATAATAATAATTGTATTTGAGTTTTGTGCCTTTCTTGTGTGTACTAGACAGGTTGACATAGTTCACAGATATTTTCCAGTGCTGTAAATGTGAGAACCATATATATAGTCTGCTGACCGATGGCCATGTAAGGCCTATACTGTACATTGCGTATAGTCATGATGACGAAGATGCTCATAATGCTTTCCAGCTGCAGTTTATAGTTCGTTTGAAAGAAAACTTTTCAGAATTAGAAGTTGCAGAAAATCTATTGGGTAATCATATCACTGAGCTGGACTACTGGGGGTGCTTAGTTTCAGCAGGACTGTGGCAGCGATAGGATTGTGACATAAGTTGTAAATACTTTGCAAATTATACTACCGAGAAACGATAACAGCCGAGTGCTACCAGGGAGCATGTCACATGACAAACTTAACTTCCTCATTGAGTGGTTAGAGAGGTTGACACTGCTTTAATAATCACACAAATGGCAGGATGGAACTGTAGCAACTGAGATGATGTTGTAGGCCAGGCTGATGAGTAGTAAAGTACAGTATCAACAGTATGGAGGCGGCTGAGAGAGAAGGTTATACCACATTATAAGTAATTGGAGGTAGAACCTCTTCTTGCCAACTGTATCATGAAATTATATATTATATTATAAGTTATTGGAGGTAGTACCTCTTCTTGCCAACTGTATCGTGATATTATATATCACATTATAAATAATTGGAGGTAGTACCTCTTCTTGCCAACTGTATCGTGATATTATATATTATATTATAAGTTATTGGAGGTAGTACCTCTTCTTGCCAACTGTATCGTGATATTATATATTATATTATAAGTAATTGGAGGTAGTACCTCTTCTTGCCGACTGTATCATGATGTTATATCACATTGTAAGTAATTGGAGGTAGTACCTCTAATTGCCAACTGTATCATGATATTATATATGATAAGTACTTGGAGGTAGTACCTCTTGCCAACTGTATCATGATATTATATATTATAAGTACTTGGAGGTAGTACCTCTTGCCAACTGTATCGTGATATTATATACCACATTATAAGTTATTGGAGGTAGTACCTCTTGCCAACTGTATCATGATATTATATATTACATTATAAGTAATTGGAGGTAGTAACCTCATCTTGCCAACTTTATCATGATATTCATCCATCTTAATCCTCATACTTCTTCTCATCTTATTTTATATTTTAGATGCTTCAAAGAATACATCGGGGAACGATGCCAACACATTGATCCTTGTTTCAGTACCACACCGAAGTGTTTTAATGGAGCAACTTGTCAGGCAACTCTAAGCGTAGATAATGCCCCTTCTTTCATTTGCGTGTGTGCATTAGGTCAGTTCTTAATTCTTTATGTATAATGCATTTAATTGTATGTTAAGTTTAGGTTGATGTTGCATGTACTTAGCCTGTGACAGTGAGTTCAGTATGTGTATATGTGTACTAATATGCTAGTCCTATGGAGTACCATGTAGTCCTAGTCCTGTGGAGTACCATAAGTTAAGTTGATGTTGCATGTAGTTAGCATGTGACAGTGAGTTCAGTATATACGTACTAATATGCTAGTCCTATGGAGTACCATATAGTTAAGTTGATGTTGCATGTAGTTAGCATGTGACAGTGAGTTCAGTATATACGTACTAATATGCTAGTCCTATGGAGTACCATATAGTTAAGTTGATGTTGCATGTAGTTAGCATGTGACAGTGAGTTCAGTATATACATACTAATATGCTAGTCCTATGGAGTACCATAAGTTAAGTTGATGTTGCATGTAGTTAGCATGTGACAGTGAGTTCAGTATCTACATACTAATATGCTAGTCCTATGGAGTACCATAAGTTAAGTTGATGTTGCATGTAGTTAGCATGTGACAGTGAGTTCAGTATGTGTACTAATATGCTAGTCCTATGGAGTACCATATAGTTAAGTTGATGTTGCATGTAGTTAGCATGTGACAGTGAGTTCAGTATATACGTACTAATATGCTAGTCCTATGGAGTACCATAAGTTAAGTTGATGTTGCATGTAGTTAGCATGTGACAGTGAGTTCAGTATATACGTACTAATATGCTAGTCCTATGGAGTACCATAAGTTAAGTTGATGTTGCATGTAGTTAGCATGTGACAGTGAGTTCAGTATATACGTACTAATATGCTAGTCCTATGGAGTACCATAAGTTAAGTTGATGTTGCATGTAGTTAGCGTGTGACAGTGAGTTCAGTATATACATACTAATATGCTAGTCCTATGGAGTACCATATAGTTAAGTTGATGTTGCATGTAGTTAGCGTGTGACAGTGAGTTCAGTATGTGTACTAATATGCTAGTCCTTTGGAGTACCATAAGTTAAGTTGATGTTGCATGTAGTTAACATTTTGCAACGCAATTTGCAATCCAATACCATATAAATTATCCCTAAATGACTACCATTTTGAAAGGGAATTCAAGTGTAAATCCATTGACAAACCATTTGATTTAATACTTGTGTGTCTTTATTTTCTGATCAGGTTACACATCCCTTACATGTTCAGTTGAGGTAGCAAACCATGCATGTAAGCCCGACCCTTGTGAAAACAACGGGAGATGTCACCTGACAACATCACTAGAGGAGTATCGCTGTGACTGTGCCGCTGGGTATACAGGTATGTCATTGGAGCAGAGGGAGGGGGAAGGGAGGGGGAAGGGAGGGGAAGGGAGGGGGAAGGGAGGGGGAAGGGAGGGGGAAGGGAGGGGGAAGGGAGGGGGAAGGGAGGGGGAAGAGAGGGGGAAGGGAGGGGGAATGGAAGGGGAATGGAAGGGGAATGGAGGGGGATATTGTTTGGCACAGGGAGGCATTGACCATTGTTAGGACTGAGATTATCAGTAAAACATTCAGGGCTTAGATGTCCGGTTGGTGAGTGTTTCTAAAACAAATAAATGCACTGACTATTGTGTTTCTGCAGTGGGACTGTTCAGAACGTAAACGTTCCTTGCAGGCAAGATGAGTCTCGAAACTTTCATTGTAAGATCTGAATTGGTCAATCTGTGCTTTTTCGAGGGGTGAGTAGTCCTTGGCGTTCCACATCTGGGCTGAATTTGGTTCTGCGTAGAACACCAAACTGTGCCTTGTGCGGTTTATTACATTCAGTTTGTACTCGGTTGCACAGTTCTTAGTGGACCGATTAGTTGAACCCTCCATCTTGTGCCCTAATTATGGTTCACCTCCTGCACTAAATGATTCTAAATGTCAAGCCATTGTTGTGTAGTACTAGTGATGATTTGACTTGATACACTGGACTGGTTGAATATGGTACAGCTAACCTGGTCAACCTGTCCTTGTGCATCAGATGTTGCGAAAGACTAGTTGAACGAAGTGGTTTGAGTTTGTTAAGCTGTACAAGCATTACACTGCTAACTTTGCTGTACATATTGTTGTTCATTTTGGACAATGACAAAGAGCCATTTCCAGGAATGCTAATGAGAGTACGTGGGCTACAGTTATTATCATATGAAGTGTTAGTTGTCAAGTGTGTATGGGGTCAGTAATTTGTATTTTAGAGCAGTATCATGTGTTGAAGGTCTTCCATGTTTCACCGTGTCCATTATGATGGGTAGTAGTTATATATGGGATGTTGTGGCTGATGATGGGTAGTAGTGATAAATAGGATATTGTGGCTAATGATGGGTAGTACGTGAAAAATGGGATATTGTGGCTAATGATGGGTAGTAGTGATAAATGGGATATTGTGACTGATGATGGGTAGTAGCGATAAATGGGATATTGTGGCTGATGATGGGTAGTAGTGATAAATGGGATATTGTGGCTGATGATGGGTAGTAGTGATAAGTGGGATATTGTGGCTGATGATGGGTAGTAGTGATAAATGGGATATTGTGGCTGATGATGGGTAGTAGTGATAAATGGGATATTGTGGCTGATGATGGGTACTAGTAATAAATGGGATATTGTGTCTGATGACGGGTAGTAGTGATAAACGGGATGTAGTTGCTGATGGGTAGTAGTGAGTGAAGCGAATGAACATTGTTCATCGTTTTGTACTGATGGTTGCTCCTTAAAAGTAGTCTTCAGAAGTCAGAAATATCATCCACAGGGAATGAACACATGGATGAGTGAGATAGTCTTGAAGGGCTCACTCATGGTTTGCTTGGTTTTGTTACAAGCCTCACATCTGTACTCTAAACAGTATTTTGGCGAGCTTCTCTATTCATTGCGGGGAGGGGGTGCCAGGGGGGGGGGTTGAATCTTCTTCACTGTTTCTTCATAGAAGGTACGAAGGGATGATTATGTCAAAGGCTATGAGAAATTTTTTTGTTCTGTTGTTATTTATTGTGGTTATTTTGTAAGCCCTTAATGTTTGGTAAAATTGTAGCTCGTGAATTGCAACCTTGTGCATTAACATTTCTTTCGTGGTTGTTGTCGTCATCGTCATTGCTGTAATTGGGTTGAAGGAAGCACACAAATCATTAAGGGATCCTCTCTCCTTAATTGCAACAGGAAGTTTAAGGACCTGGCTGTATGTTAAAGGTAACTTGCACTTTTCACAAATATGAGCATACTCCCACACAACTGTTGTGACGAACATTGCAAAAAAACACATGTATAAGAATCAGATTGGTACGTGTGTGTGTGCGTGTGTATCTGTGTGTGTGTGCATCAGAAGGATCTCGAAATGGATGACTAATGTTAGTATTTTTTCTCCTGCCAAACAGGATGTCAATAGTAAAATGATATTAAGCCTGCCTGTAGTAAATGCTCGCCCACATTTCCTAGATATCTTTCATTGCAAGTAGTAGTGGTAGTTTCGTGAATATATTGTTTTGGATCAGTACTATTGAGATACTGAGATTTTATTTCTCTAAAGATTGGATGTGTTTAGGTAGTAAAGTCACATGTAACATTTATAAGGTTATTCAGCATGATTTTAAATGTCAAGTCTTCATTTCCGAAGTTGTGATTATAAAGTCCAGTTTGGTTTTGCTTTTTATTTGTTTATATATACGGTTAAATGAGCTACAGTAACCATGCAAAGGGATCCTTTGCAATGAAATGTCGACAACATGGCTCCCCCCCCATTTCTACAGATTGTGCTGTCACACCGTTCCTTCAATGTGCCTATTCTCGGTATCGAAGTTACATGATCACATGTTAGCGCTCACAATCATGCGAACTCGCCATCATGCATACAGACGGGCGGTAACATTGACATGACTAGATTCCACTCATGGTTTGGTTGGACAAAAAAGAAAGAAAGAAAAGAAAATGCCTCTAGCAAACATAAGTGAGGGAGTTTAAAATAATTCTAGTTGGATTTGAAACTTAGAACAGATGGTTCAAAAGATCTCTTCTTTTATCAACAGTAATCAAACAAAATTGCACTGCTAAGCGATCACTTTACAAAACCGTTGTGACCTATATTCGAAGACTGCAGCTCGTCGAGTCTTTCGGATCTATATAGCGCCCTCTGTCGATTTTGGGCGGGGCTGGGGAGCCCCATTGAATCGACTTGATTACTCGCCGATTGAGAAGTAGTCGATGGGTTTTGGTAGAATTGCAGACCAAATGCAAAACAGTGGTTATCAATTGCGGCTGCACATTGCAATAAATGTTTGACCTCTTCTACTCACGCATTGACTTCGGCTCTGTCTCTATTCAATACTGACGTGTATGTGTGTGTGTGTACAAGTTCTGTCAATGGTTTTTTTCATTTCCTCCCTGCTGCTTTTCAAATTAGATATTCAGTTTAACCTTCCCATGATGATGATTATTGTTATTATTATTACTGACCTTAAAGAATAGTACTATTTCATATTTTCATAGACTTGAGGTCGAGTCGCAAGTTTAATATATACATATATATGGCAGTGTCAGGTCCGATTTAACAACGTGCAGAGTCAATCATGAAGACCAAGTCTGGCACTGATATCCTAAATGGATGTATCATCTGCACACAGACCAAATCAATCTTATATTGACAAGGAAAAAAACATATTCCACACTGTTAATTCTCATCTGGTCCCTAACTTAAAGATATTGTTGATTAAAGGCATTGAAGACTCGCCCCAAACCGCGTGCGGCCATCTGAAAAAGTTAACTTTCTGTTGCTTGCAAGTGACGTTTTGTTTGTGTCGCTACAGAATGCAGACAGTAATGACACGTGATACCTTTGTTATCTTTAGCTGGACCTGAGATTTCCATCGCTGTATCGTGTGTACACTGTGCTGTGGATATTGACTGCAGCTATATGTACTGACTGTACACTAGTGTCTAATTACAGAAGGTAGCAAGCATTGTGTGTATTTTCTGGGATCGATGGTGGTTTCTAACACTTCTGCTGTTACACCTCATTTGAAACTAGGTCAGATTACCAGCATTAGATGTTTCTCCTTGCGTGAGTCTTCACACCCTTTAAATGGAACCTATTTTGAGTGGCTAAACCTTTAATCTCTCCAGGGATGTGGAACACAGTGGACGGTCTGTTATGGCATCAGGGTACATGTAAGATTAAAAAAACATCTACTGAGACTACATGATCCTTTTTGTCTTGAAACCTCCTGTTACATTTTGAATGTAAGCTTAGCCACCAATGTACTGTAGCTAGAAATTCATCAAAATGTTTTGAAAATGTGGTTCTGACCTGACGAAACAGAACCATTTGAAGCCACTTTGCTTTAAAAGCAATCAACTTCAGCCACAGGAAACCAGGCGCGTAGCCAGGAATTTGCCGAGGGAGGGGCGAAAGTGTAGATTCGGCATTGCAAACTATCTAAGCGTAGCGCCACCATGGTTGGCGCGTAGCGTACCCCCAAAAATTTGGCTGAAAATGCCTCCAAGATCGCTGGAAATGTCACTTCCCAGGCCTTGTAAGTTGCATCTTAGCATTTTCTCTTTTGAAAATAGTAGTGATATCATAAAAACATTAAAGAAAAGTAAAAAAATATGCTCAAGGGGGGGGGGCGGCTGCCCCCTTCGCCCCCCCTTTGGCTACGCGCTTGCAAGAAACTGGTTTTATTGGAATCTATTAAAAGGTCACTACTGTAGTACTATATGTATCTGTGTCCACTTTTTTACTTCAGAGAATATTTTTAAGGTACAGGGGTGGGCAATTGCATTACTCCTCCCCCCCCCCCCCCCCAGTGGCTTCCAAGATGAACCCAGACCTTATATCCCACCATTCATAATTACCACTGGGGAGATCAACATTTTGTTTGATTTAAGCTTTCACTAAGTGAGTAGGATGCATCAAATGTCAGAGGGATGTAATCCTGGGATAACAGCTTTGTAAGGTATAATGGCTTTTGACTGTCACATTCCCAAAGAGAAATGGAAATGTTATTAGTATTAATTGCCAGCAACTATGGATTGGATCGTCAGAACTGATAGACCACAGGTCGCTGGTAAGATTCTAGTCCAAATGTTTCTTTGCCCTTTTCAAACATAGGTTTGTGTGCATTGAAGGCACACCCACACACTGAATATTTATTTGGCATTGACATTGTGAGAGAGTTAAATATGTGTGGTCCTCTAAAGTAGTAACCTACACCCCACCCTCCCCCCCCCCCTAGTATTTCAAACATAGGTTTGTGTGCATTTAAGGCACCCACACACTGAAGATTTATATGGCATTGACATTGTGAAAGAGATATTATGTATGGTCCATTAAAGTAGTAACCTACACCCCCACCCCCACCCCCACCCCCCCCATCCCAGTATGACTGGGATTATCCATTTCTTGATTGTTTGATATTAATTGGATAATATCTAACCCTAGTTAGCTAAATACATGTTTGCAGTCTATTCGTCTTCTGTTCATACTCATTACTACTTCATTAAGGAATGTATCCGTTTAATGACCTCACCGTATAAGACTGAAAGTTTACATAGTCTCAACGAAAACACAAGGCTCGTCAAATCTGAAAGTAGTTTGACCTTAATTGGTTTCAATGTTTGCAATTTGTATTGTATTGTATCATTGTACCAGGGAGCACAAGGTCTATTCACAGTGATGACTACTAGATAGCAATGACATTGAGCTAACGAATCTCTCAGGTACTTGGCGATTAAAAAGGTCAACCCTGGCAAACCTATTTAGAGGATATTGGTGGTTATAATGTACTACTGTATGTATAGTTTAGAAACTCCAGATTTCTCACCTGGTGGAAAGCATAATGTTCTATGTATATAGTTTAGATTTCACACCTGTGTAGCCTCTGTCTTGTAAGCTTTCCTCTCCCAGGCGCTGCAACATATTATAACCTCATGGTCCTTTGCGCCATTGTCAGCTTCGAGCCATTCCATGGCTTGTGAGGGCAGTATATATCTAGCAGGCCAAGTCAATGTGTATAACATATATATAATGCATTGATATTGAGTGCACTGCACCTCACCTGTAGGAGCCTCCAGAAGATCCACATGTACAGTAGTTGTCTTTCACATGACACAAACCTAAGGTGAAGCTCGACCTTGTCGGTCTGTGTAATATGAGGTCGGTACCCGCTGAGGAGGGCAATGCATTTACGGTTGATGTTGACAATGGTTGGATGCAATACAAGGTCCACAGAGGATTTTGTACGTAGCGTGAGGACTTGCTTATAAATGTTATTGGGTTTAACATTGGGTGCACACTTAAAGACTGCTTACAGTGTAGTAGTGCATACAGATTTTGAAGAAGGCTAAAATTTGTGACTGGTCACATGATACTAACATTTTTTCCTTTTCATATTTAATCTTTTAGGAGTTAATTGCACGGAGATTGATTACTGCAGCGGTGACCCTTGTCAAAACGATGCCACGTGCATATCATTGCAAGATGATTATACATGTAACTGCACCTCAGGTAAGAATTCATCAGCAGTCTTATAGCCTAAACACTTTTTTTTATCATGCCTGTAATTATATGGGTAAGGGAAGTGTAGGGTAAGAATTCATCAGCATTCTTATAGCCTAAACACTTCTTTTATTTTGCCTGTAATTATATGGGTAAGGGAAGTGTAGGGGTGGGGGTCTTATAGCCTAAACACTTCTTTTATTATGCCTGTAATTATATGGGAAAGGGAAGTGTAGGGGTGGGGGTCTTATAGCCTAAACACTTCTTTTATTATGCCTGTAATTATATGGGAAAGGGAAGTGTAGGGGTGGGGGTCTTATAGCCTTAACACTTCTTTCATCTTGCCTGTAATTATATGGGTAAGGGAAGTGTAGGGGTGGGGGGGGTGTGCTGAGTAGGATTATTGGTGGCCTTCCTCCATTGGTAAATTTCGTGCGGAAACTTTCAGTTGTATTGCTACAACAATAACAAATGACATCAGAGCAGAAGGCTAAATTTATGATAAATATATTTTCAATATGAAATAGCATCACAGTGTAGTGACTTGATATGTATGTCAATGTTCAATAATCCCTAAGTTACATGTTAAGGTAAGTGATACTACTCACACACTGAAAATATCTTCAAATGTTAGTCATGAAACTGGTTTGCTTCAGTTTTAATACTATTCAGAGAAGACTGTACAGTAATTAAAGTCACTAATTGTTGCAAGATACTGGGAATAAGACAAAGAACTTAAACAGCAGTACCTTGGCAGTTGCATCGTCTTTCGATTCATGGAATTTATTTGCTTTTTCTCTCTTATTTGTCAGGTTACGAAGGGACTAATTGCGAGAATGACATAGATGAGTGTACAGTAGAGGACACACCTTGCAAACACGAGGGAACCTGCGAAAATGTAGTCGGAACATTCATCTGTCATTGCCCAACGGGATATGTAGGACAACAGTGTGAAACAGTGTATGTTCCCTGCAGTTCGTCACCCTGTGAAAATGGTGGCACTTGCACAATTTTTGGCGACCTGGAAGAGAGATGTACATGTAGCTTAGGTAAGTTCAGCCCGGCAACTTTAGTCTTCACGATCCGACTGAGCATGATCAGAGGTCGATGGACTAACTGGAATATGAAAATGTTGACTCTATGTATACTCTATGAATACTCTGTGTATACTATATGAATACTTTGTGTATATACTCTATGAATTCTCTATGTATACTCTGTGTTATACTCTATATATACTCTATGTATACTCTATGAATACTATGTGTATACTCTATGAATACTCTGTGTATACTCTATGAATACTCTGTGTATACTCTATGAATACTCTGTGTTATACTCTATATATACTCTATGAATACTCTATTTATACTCTGTGTATATTCTATGAATAATCTATGTATACTCTGTATGTATGCATACTCTGTGTTATACTACTCTATGAATACTCTGTGTATACTCTGTGTATACTTTGCATACTCATGTATACTCTGTGTATACTCTGTGCATACTCTGTGTTATACTCTATATATACTCTATGAATACTCTGTGTATACTCTGCATATACTCTGCATACTCATGTATACTCTGTGTATACTCTGTGCATACTCTATATATACTCTATGAATACTCTGTGTATACTCTGTGTATACTCTGCATACTCATGTATACTCTGTGTATACTCTGTGCGTACTCTGTGTTATACTCTATATATACTCTATGTATACTCTATGAATACTATGTGTATACTCTATGAATACTCTGTGTATACTCTATGAATACTCTGTGTTATACTCTATACTCTATGAATACTCTATTTATACTCTGTGTATATTCTATGAATAATCTATGTATACTCTGTATGTATGCATACTCTGTGTTATACTACTCTATGAATACTCTGTGTATACTCTGTGTATACTTTGCATACTCATGTATACTCTGTGTATACTCTGTGCATACTCTGTGTTATACTCTATATATACTCTATGAATACTCTGTGTATACTCTGTGTATACTCTGCATACTCATGTATACTCTGTGTATACTCTGTGCATACTCTATATATACTCTATGAATACTCTGTGTATACTCTGTGTATACTCTGCATACTCATGTATACTCTGTGTATACTCTGTGTTATACTCTATATATACTCTATGAATACTCTGTGTATACTCTGTGTATACTCTGCATACTCATGTATACTCTGTGTATACTCTGTGCATACTCTGTGTTATACTCTGTATATACTCTATGAATACTCTGTGTATACTCTGTGAATACTATATGTATACTCAATGTATACTCTAAATACTCTATGAATAACATATTTAAACTCTATGAATACTCTACGACTATTAAATCTAGGACTTCTGGAAGTTTATAGGCCAGTGGCATAGTAAGTTGAAATGTAATATTTACCTGTATGACAAATGCCACACAAATCCAGACTCAGTTTACAGAATCACAATTAATTGTGATATGTAGTTACTTGTTTAAATATGTTTAAATAATGCACATCTCACCAGCTTCTCTACAAGATATTTGCCTTGATTCTCTTCACAGGTTACACAGGTCAATTCTGCAACATCAATATTGATGACTGCGTGAACAATGTGTGTCAAAACGGAGGAGTTTGTCTTGATGGCGAAAATAGCTACACTTGTGAATGCCCGAGTGAATATGCAGGTAAATAACACTCTTTTGAGCAGACACAACAGTGCCCTGAAAATCATGTGTTTTTGTTCATGTTAGGATAGTGCTCATGTAGGGTGTATTCATGTTAGGATAGTAATCATGCATGGTGTATTCATGTTAGGATAGTAATCATGCAAGGTGTATTCATGTTAGGATAGTGCTCATGTAGGGTGCATTCATGTTAGGATAGTGGTCATGCAGGGTGTATTAATGTTAGGATAGTAATCATGCATGGTGTATTCATGTTAGGATAGTAATCATGCATGGTGTATTCATGTTAGGATAGTAATCATGCATGGTGTATTCGTGTTAGGATAGTAATCATGTAGGGTACATTCTGCATCAACATTGCCACTGTCTGCTGGTACTGTACTAGTTCTGGTACTGTACTACTCAGGTATGAGCTTTTTCTCCCAAATTCGCGGATTTCTGTGACTTCTTTTCAACCTCCGAAATTTAAAACTCTCAATTTCTGTGAATTTCTAACAACAGCGTTACTGTATCATTTGATCTGTCGTTTACATGTTTTTCATTACCGATGCATATCCAACCTGCAGGGGGATAAAACCTATTATCCTAACACACTGTAGCATAAGCAAACTGTAGCCTATACTGCATTTTTTCTCGGGATTTTCATAACATTCCCAACATTATTGCAACAATTTTTTCTTAAGTTTCCTATGATTTTCAATATTTCAGTATCCTTAGAGTAGGGACAACTGAGGAGAAGTGTAGTGCTGTAACCGCTGATTATTATTGCAGATTAAAACAGACCATTGTGTACATTTTATGAACAGTGACTTTATTAGTAATGGGTCGCCATGATTGAATGAATCAAGTAGTGTGAAAACAACAGGCTAGGCATGCAATTATGTGAATAGCATCTGTAGCTTGGTAAGAATGAAACAAAGGTTTTGCAAACTATTTTGGTTACCAGTATTCCCGTGATTGGGATGTATACTACCGGGTTACCAGTATTCCTGTGATTTTGATGTATACTACCGGGTTACTAGTATTCCTGTAATTGATAACATCTGTATACTGCAGTTTGTACATGGAGTTAATCTATTCTTATACAGTCCAAGGTTACATAGGCGAGTTGCTAAAAATATGAAAGTCCCTTAATAGTATATGCAGAGCACCTCCCCCACCCCCCTCCCCCCCCATCCTCGCAAAAAATGAGGAAAGATGAATCAAGGGATATGCTTCAAAGACTTGCAACTGTATGTTATAAGAGAAAGTGACACTAGATTCGTAGGTGAGGGCAACTTAGGAAACAGTTGGTTTTACCTATTGGCATCTTGTACTGAAGTGTTCAAGCTATTTTCACAACTACAGATTTGCTGGTCTTCTGGTAAGAATGGGTGTGATCTGTTGTTGTTTTTTTTGTTTGGTTTTATGCAGGATTTTACTGTGAAGAGGACGTCGACGAGTGTCGCAATCCGCTCAACTGTCGTAACGGGGCCACGTGCGATAACACCATCGGAGGCTTTACATGTGTCTGTTCCCTGGGCTTCACGGGAGTGCACTGTGAAAACAACATCAACGATTGCGAGGAGTCCTCGTGCCAGAATGGAGGGACTTGCACCGACGCCACTGCTGCATTCGTTTGCACGTGCCCCCCATCTTACGAAGGTAAAAACATGAGATATGTCACATCTATTGACACTTTTAAGAAGCATTTGAAAACTTATCTCTTTAAGGCTTGAGTACGGGCATTAATCTTATTCCTTTTTTTTAGTCACATTACTGTGCCCATTTTTATGTATATTTATATTTGTATGTTCTTTATTGTGGTTTATAACCCTGTCTAATATCATTTTTTTACTTTTATTGCTGTTGTTATTACTTTTAGGTTTTCTTGAGCTTGGTAATTTTATATTTCCAGGTATTGGTTCTTTTGTACAGTGCTCTTGAACATGTTTTATATCATGATAACAAGCAATTTAATATTTGGTATATGGTATGGTATTAAAATGGGAGAAGATATCAAATGCATTACACCAGTCTTATTCACAGAGCCAAATAAGCTTGTAAAAATGACAATTGTAAATTGTATGTTTGAGACTAAAGAGGAAATGACTTGTTTAAAGAATGAAAGGATCAGATGTCTTTTTTGGGTGAATCCACAGTTTATGTGGAAGTAGGTCGTTAGGATAATGTGAGGGTAGGAGAGGAGAGGGGGTGTGGGTGGGGGGGGGCGGCGAGGGGAGAGTTAGTAAGAATTCTCAACTCTGAAGCTTTTGGGTTACAGAGTAGACTTACGTTGTAATGTGGCTGTGAACTACGATTGATGGTTCAACACTCTTTAAGATCGCCTAGAAATCTATTAAAAGTGCTTTGATCGAATAAATTTTGCTCAAATATATAGCTGAGATCACATGGGAAAGTAAACATTGAGGAAAGTTTAGACAATGAGGGGATTGTTTGATAGCAGACTAAAAGGAGAATGTGCATTGACTGTATCAGGCCGGCGTTACTCATAATGGTCCAGATCTGTATAAATCCCACAAATAAAGAGTATTTCCCACGCTATTTACCATCCTTAAACAATAGCTTGGTTTGGGGTTTTCAACTCTTTTGTGTTGGCGCTAATTGTTGTAGAATCCATATCGTAATGGCATTGAATGAGGAGAGTTCTGCTTGAGTGCACCGTTTGTGCCTTCAATCTCTGTCAAACAAGGTTCAGTCGTATTCCCATGGAGATGTTTACAACTACCATAGTATAGCGGTGAAGCCTGTATACACTTCCAGCTTTACCATTGTATTGCAGTGTAGCCTGTACACTCTTCCAACTACACCATTGTATTGCAGTGTAGCCTGTACACTCTTCCAACTACACCATTGTATTGCAGTGTAGCCTGTACACCCTTACAACTACACCATAGTATTGCAGTGTAGCCTGTACACCCTTACAACTACACCAGTATAGCAGTGTAGCCTGTACTCTCTTCCAACTATACCGCAGTGTAGCCTGTACACTCTTCCAACTACACCAGTATAGCAGTGTAGCCTGTACACTCTTCCAACTATACCATAGTATTGCAGTGTAGCCTGTACACTCTTCCAACTATACCATAGTATTGCAGTGTAGCCTGTACACTCTTCCAACTATACCATAGTATTGCAGTGTAGCCTGTACTCTCTTCCAACTATACCATAGTATTGCAGTGTAGCCTGTACACTCTTCCAACTATACCATAGTATTGCAGTGTAGCCTGTACACTCTTCCAACTATACCATAGTATTGCAGTGTAGCCTGTACACTCTTCCAACTATACCATAGTATAGCAGTGTAGCCTGTACTCTCTTCCAACTATACCATAGTATTGCAGTGTAGCCTGTACACTCTTCCAACTATACCATAGTATTGCAGTGTAGCCTGTACACTCTTCCAACTATACCATAGTATTGCAGTGTAGACTGTACACTCTTCCAACTACACCAGTATAGCAGTGTAGCCTGTACACTCTTCCAACTATACCATAGTATTGCAGTGTAGACTGCACACTCTTCCAACTATACCATAGTATTGCAGTGTAGCCTGTACACTCTTCCAACTATACCATAGTATTGCAGTGTAGCCTGTACACTCTTCCAACTATACCATAGTATTGCAGTGTAGCCTGTACTCTCTTCCAACTATACCATAGTATTGCAGTGTAGCCTGTACACTCTTCCAACTATACCATAGTATTGCAGTGTAGCCTGTACACTCTTCCAACTATACCATAGTATTGCAGTGTAGCCTGTACTCTCTTCCAACTATACCATAGTATTGCAGTGTAGCCTGTACACTCTTCCAACTATACCATAGTATTGCAGTGTAGCCTGTACACTCTTCCAACTATACCATAGTATTGCAGTGTAGACTGTACACTCTTCCAACTACACCAGTATAGCAGTGTAGCCTGTACACTCTTCCAACTATACCATAGTATTGCAGTGTAGACTGCACACTCTTCCAACTATACCATAGTATTGCAGTGTAGCCTGTACACTCTTCCAACTATACCATAGTATTGCAGTGTAGCCTGTACACTCTTCCAACTATACCATAGTATTGCAGTGTAGCCTGTACTCTCTTCCAACTATACCATAGTATTGCAGTGTAGCCTGTACACTCTTCCAACTATACCATAGTATTGCAGTGTAGCCTGTACACTCTTCCAACTATACCATAGTATTGCAGTGTAGCCTGTACACTCTTCCAACTATACCATTGTATTGCAGTGTAGCCTGTACACTCTTCCAACTATACCATAGTATTGCAGTGTAGCCTGTACACTCTTCCAACTATACCATAGTATTGCAGTGTAGCCTGTACACTCTTCCAACTATACCATAGTATTGCAGTGTAGCCTGTACACTCTTCCAACTATACCATAGTATTGCAGTGTAGCCTGTACACTCTTCCAACTATACCATAGTATTGCAGTGTAGCCTGTACACTCTTCCAACTATACCATAGTATAGCAGTGTAGCCTGTACACTCTTCCAACTATACCATATACTGCAGTGTAGACTGCACACTCTTCCAACTATACCATAGTATTGCAGTGTAGCCTGTACACTCTTCCAACTATACCATAGTATTGCAGTGTAGCCTGTACACTCTTCCAACTATACCATAGTATTGCAGTGTAGCCTGTACACTCTTCCAACTATACCATAGTATTGCAGTGTAGCCTGTACACTCTTCCAACTATACCATAGTATAGCAGTGTAGCCTGTACACTCTTCCAACTACACCAGTATAGCAGTGTAGCCTGTACACTCTTCCAACTATACCATAGTATTGCAGTGTAGCCTGTACACTCTTCCAACTATACCATAGTATTGCAGTGTAGCCTGTACACTCTTCCAACTATACCATAGTATTGCAGTGTAGCCTGTACTCTCTTCCAACTATACCATAGTATTGCAGTGTAGCCTGTACACTCTTCCAACTATACCATAGTATTGCAGTGTAGCCTGTACACTCTTCCAACTATACCATAGTATTGCAGTGTAGCCTGTACTCTCTTCCAACTATACCATAGTATTGCAGTGTAGCCTGTACACTCTTCCAACTATACCATAGTATTGCAGTGTAGCCTGTACACTCTTCCAACTATACCATAGTATTGCAGTGTAGCCTGTACACTCTTCCAACTATACCATAGTATTGCAGTGTAGACTGCACACTCTTCCAACTATACCATAGTATTGCAGTGTAGCCTGTACACTCTTCCAACTATACCATATTATTGTAGTGTAGCCTGTACACACTTTCAGCTTTACCATAGTATTGTAGTGTAGACTGCACACTCTTCCAAAGTAAAATTGATTCTTACTCTTATTGATCTAGCTCCACATATTCAATCTCATGATTCATATTGCTGACTGACTGTCATTTTAGTCTATGACAGTCAGCATTATTCTTTAGGTTTTCCACTCTTTACAAAACCCAAATTTTCTGGTTAGATAAGTTCTTAAGAAACCCCACAAAGGAAGTTGGGATGGGTGGGGATTGGGGGCAGGGGATTTTGAGTTTGTATTGATTAGGTGAGGCTGGGGAAAGTGTTGGTCATAGGCAAGTATCAGGACTTAATTATTCATTATTTACAGGTTATGGATTCTTGCCAGGGTCAGGTGGTGACATTGCCACCCTGTGAAATGAAATGCCAGAGTGTTGTGCCCTATCCATTATCCCTATGCATTATCCCTATCCATTATCCCTATCCATCATCCCTATCCATTATCCCTATCCATTATCCCTATCCATCATCCCTATCCATTATCCCTATCCATTATCCCTATCCATCATCCCTATCCATTATCCCTATCCATTATCCCTATCCATTATCCCTATCCATTATCCCTATCCATTATCCCTATCCATTATCCCTATCCATTATCCCTATCCATTATCCCTATCCATTATCCCTATCCATCATCCCTATCCATTATCCCTATCCGTTATCCCTATCCGTCATCCCTATCCATTATCCCTATCCATTATCCCTATCCATTATCCCAATCCATCATCCCTATCCATCATCCCTATCCATCATCCCTATCCATTATCCCTATCCACCCTGAAAGGATCCACCCTGAAAGTATCCACCCTGCAAATACCTATACAATTTGCTTTATTTAAGTACATCCAGCAGCTGCATATCAATGATACAAGGATACTTGAGCCTGAATGTGTTCATTTTGCTATTTCTGACACAGGTGATTACTGTCAACGTCTTAGTGCTTGTGAGAGTAACCCTTGCCACGAGCAGGCCACTTGTGACACAGATCCGGCCACTGGGGATGCTATTTGTAGATGTGCAAAGGGCTATACAGGTTCAGACTGCTCTCAAGACGTCGATGAATGCGAATATGGTAAGATTCAAAACCTTACATTAATAAAATCAACTTCACTGTTTGTGGGATTTTTGAGTAAGGGTGAAGCCAAATCACTTCTTCTTCTTCCTGTTTAACGAATACATTTACACGCTTGGACATGGCTAGCTTTAAGTCAACGGGCCAAGGAATGATTTTCTGGCTGTTGTGCTTGTAATGCAACATTGGCTAATGTGAGTCTCCCCATGTTATGTGTAATCGATCAACAAAGCTCCCATGATTGTTGCCCTGTTTGTAAGTGTAATACATCAACATGGCCACCCATGAGTGTCACCCTGTTGTTCTTAAAAGATGGACATTGCTACTGTACCTATTAGTCCCAGCCTGTTGTACCTGATAGATCAACATGGTCACTTGTAACACATTATGTAACATGTGTGTGTTGCACAGCTACCCATTAGTCCCAGCCTGTTGTACCTGATAGATCAACATGGTTACTTGTAACACATTATGTAACGTGTGTGTTGCACAGCTACCCATTAGTCCCAGCCTGTTGTACCTGTTAGATCAACATGGTTACTTGTAACACATTATGTAACATGTGTGTGTTGCACAGCTACCCATTAGTCCCAGCCTGTTGTACCTGATAGATCAACATGGTTACTTGTAACACATTATGTAACATGTGTGTGTTGCACAGCTACCCATTAGTCCCAGCCTGTTGTACCTGATAGATCAACATGGTTACTTGTAACACATTATGTAACATGTGTGTGTTGCACAGCTACCCATTAGTCTCATCCTGTTGTACCTGATAGATCAACATGGTTACTTGCAACACATTATGTAACATGTGTGTGTTGCACAGCTACCCATTAGTCCCAGCCTGTTGTACCTGATAGATCAACATGGTTACTTGTAACACATTATGTAACATGTGTGTGTTGCACAGCTACCCATTAGTCCCAGCCTGTTGTACCTGATAGATCAACATGGTTACTTGTAACACATTATGTAACATGTGTGTGTTGCACAGCTACCCATTAGTCTCATCCTGTTGTACCTGATAGATCAACATGGTTACTTGCAACACATTATGTAACATGTGTGTGTTGCACAGCTACCCATTAGTCCCAGCCTGTTGTACCTGATAGATCAACATGGTTACTTGTAACACATTATGTAACATGTGTGTGTTGCACAGCTACCCATTAGTCCCAGCCTGTTGTACCTGATAGATCAACATGGTTACTTGTAACACATTATGTAACATGTGTGTGTTGCACAGCTACCCATTAGTCCCAGCCTGTTGTACCTGATAGATCAACATGGTTACTTGTAACACATTATGTAACATGTGTGTGTTGCACAGCTACCCATTAGTCCCAGCCTGTTGTACCTGATAGATCAACATGGTTACTTGTAACACATTATGTAACATGTGTGTGTTGCACAGCTACCCATTAGTCCCAGCCTGTTGTACCTGATAGATCAACATGGTTACTTGTAACACATTATCAGGCATGAGACTTCCACGGAAACGCGGATTTCCGATCTTTTGTTTTTTCATTTTCGCGTTTTTTCCCGTAATTCGCGTTTTTTATTATTTTTTTTGATTTAATTTTGTTTTTTTTTGTTTTTTGTTTTTTGCCGAACATGCTGTACTGTGAAGGGAAGGAACACCGAATTTGACCAGTGGTGGAATCAAGTAGCACAAAGCAAGCAAAAAAGCCTTTTTTTGGTTCAAAAAAGCTAATGGATAAATTATACAAGCAGAAATTCCACACTTTTTTGGCGAGTTACGTGATGTGATAGATTCCATCTTGAGTCCACCATTTTGCATCTAAGCCCTCCTTACCTGACAAAAAAATTCTAAAGGGGAGGGGGACACCCCCTCCCCTTAAACCACTCCCACAGGACGGCGATCGATAAATTTCAGATTTTTTTTCCCTGGCTCAGTCTCATCCCTGCATTATGTAACATGTGTGTGTTGCACAGCTACTCATTAGTCCCAGCCTGTTGTAACTGATAGATCAACATGGTTACTTGTAACACATTATGTAACATTTGTGTGTTGCACAGCTACCTCTTAGTCTCATCCTGTTGTTGTGTGTGTGTCATCAATGATCATGACTATCCTAGTGTCGTCCGATTTGTTAAAGTCACATTAGTAAGATGGCTACCCATGGTTCTCTCTTTTCAGCACCCTGCGAATTTGGCAATTGTACCAACACAGAGGGATCATACTTTTGCGAGTGTGAACAAGGCTTCACCGGGGATTTTTGCGAGACTGACATCAACGAGTGCACCTCTAATCCCTGCCTCAACGACGGCACATGTTTAGACGATGTACAGAGGTTCAGATGTGTCTGTATAAATGGTATGTCTGTCCATCAGGACATTGTTATTGAATTTGGTATCCCATATTAGTTCAACGCTTGTTAACGTGTCTCAAGAAAACTCGCCCGCAGTTGGACTGAGAGATGTTGGTGTTTGATCAAGGCTTCACAATGTGTTTGTCATGGTTTGAATACTAAAGTCAGACTAGAAAGCTTGCATGTTAGGCTTGAACTAATCAGAAGGAAACTTAATAACAGACTTGATTTAGTTTGACTTGACTTGAATGACTTTGAAATACCATTTGAAGGTTCGGGATTCCTCTAACAGAAAAGTCCCCATTTTGGTTCTGATGCTTGGTATCCATCAGGAACCTATGCAGTCAAGTTGGCGTAGGTTTAAGGCTAAAAACACTGTCAACATGTTACCTTAAGAAGTGCAGCTTGTTTGATATGTAGATTCCCTTGGCTGATACCGGCCGGAATCCTTTGGCAATTGGTGGAGATCACCAGTCAGTCTAGGTCAATAGAAGTAACAAATCTGAAAACTTTGTCAACATGATGACTGCCAAAGAATTGCTTGGTTGAACTCCGTACTTGCGTTCCTGATCACCTGACGGCAGTGATGGCCGATGCTTGAAGATCTTGTTCTTCGTTTAATGTTCTTCTGCAGACCGTGGGGAGGAGTCACTAAGCCTGTTGGCTTTCTGGTTTCATCCATTTATTCTTTTTACCTTTTGCTGAAAGTGTTCACTCTGCCGCCGAACATGTTGACGTTTCCTGATTTCTTTCATCTCCAGGCTTCACTGGCGAAACTTGTAATGTGAACATCGAAGAGTGCTCATCACACCCCTGTCAAAACGGTGGAGTTTGTTCTGACCGCGTGAACGGTTATATGTGTACATGCCAGAATGGCTGGGCGGGACCTAACTGTGAAGTAGACATTAACGAGTGTGCAAGCAATCCCTGCAGAAACGAAGCTACCTGCCAAAACTTAGAAGATGAGTACAATTGTGTGTGTCCTGGAGGTAAGAATTGTGAACATCTCATCATTTAAGTCTAAAGGTTTTAACTGTGAGTCCTTGCGAGGAAAATCTGTGACACTACGGTGGCACCTGCCACAGAACTGTTAGAACTTAACTGGGAAATAACAAACTTTGATTTTCATTAACAGGTTTCACCGGTTTTAACTGTGAGTCAGCTATCAATCCTTGCGAGGAGAATCCGTGCCGTTACGGTGGCACCTGCCGCACCACTGATGATGGTTTCGTCTGTGAATGTGAGCCTGGATTCACTGGCATGGAATGTGAAACGAACATCAATGAATGTGACTCCAATCCATGTGAGAATGAAGGCATGTGTTTGGACTCTGACAATGGCTTTGAATGCAAATGTCCAGAAGGAACAAGTGGTAAGCCTTTTTATCATAGAAGGTTTTCTGGAAAGGAATTCCTGTACCATTTGACATGATTACTCAATAACAGTGCAGCTCATATGGCCTAGCTGCTCAAAGTTTATTTCAAATAATTTGATTGAAGATTTTGCGGTAATTTTCAAGTTTGCTTTTTTTTGGTATTGTATCAATGTCTAAAATGGATAAGAAATTTTGTGTTTCTTGTCAATAATTTTAAATTTATTTTGAGTCCTATTTGGAAGTAGAAAAAAGCGTTGGTATTGTCTCGTTGTCCATGGGTTATTAAGTGAACAATTGTTTAGTACATTTTGCACCAACTTAGATTACTCTTTGTTGTGGGAGCCAGAGGTATCCTGTGTTTCGTCAGTTTCCAATACTGAAGCTATGACGGTAGGCATTTCATTGGACCGTTGTTCATGTTATGTAAACACAGTATGCTTATGTATGGACAATAGAACGTCCAGCTTTGACTTGATTATCCAATTTGTTTGCCATACCGCCTGTGCGACGACCCTGTGGTCCCAAATGTGTAACTTACGATGTAATCCCAGATGTTTCTGTCAATTACCGATCGTCTCTGTTACAGGGAAACGCTGCCAAATCAACTCTAACGAGTGCATCAGTAATCCCTGTGCCAATGGTGCGGAATGCGTGGACGAGATTAACCGTTACAGCTGCAATTGTCTACTTGGTTATGAAGGGGTGGACTGTGAGAGAGAAATCGACGAGTGCATGAGCGACCCTTGCCAAAATGGTGGCACCTGCCAGGATTCATTGGGCTCCTTCACTTGCCGTTGCGTCCAGGGCTTCTCTGGGGAACTCTGCCTTGCTGGTGTCAATGAGTGTGAGAGCTTTCCCTGCATCAATGGTGGCAGCTGCACAGACTCGGAAAGTTCCTTTGTTTGTACCTGCCCTCTTGGGTAAGACAATTTTATACTCGTTAGCCTAGAACTTAAATTTCCTAGTAGGGCTTTGACCTCACTCTCCTATAAACTTGCCTTCCAAAATCAACAAAAAACTGTACAAGTAATGAAGAAACAAGTTGCAAATGTCACTGGCAAAAAAGGTAATTCCCCATATTGTATGTTTGGTATACAACAGAAGTTGATTCTCCATATTGTATGTATGTATTGTATGCACATTACCAGAAGTTGATTCTCCATATTGTATGTATGGTATGTACATTCAGAGCCTTATCTGTCAGTTTGGTTTTGTATTTTCAGATATTCCGGCACAAACTGTGAGGAGGATATTAATGAGTGCATATCTAATCCGTGCAAGCATGGTGCCACCTGTACACATGGTATAGACGAATACTATTGTAACTGCCAGCCTGGTTACAGTGGCACCAATTGTGAAGTCAACATTGATGACTGTGCAGGCCAGCCATGTCAGCATGGCGGTCAGTGTGTGGACGGAATGAACTCCTTCATCTGTCATTGCATACCACCATACTCTGGCATCACCTGCCAACAAGAACTCAGGCCTTGTTTGAACCATGCCTGTCAGAATGGAGCCACCTGCCAGCCCACACCGTCTTATCACAACTACACCTGTAGCTGTTTAAATGGATTCAAAGGTAAATACATATATCACCAAGATAATACATATATCACCAAGGTACAACATATATCACCTAGGTAAAATACATATTTCACCAAGGTAAAATATATATCACCAAGGCAAAACATATCACCAAGGTAAACATATATATCACCAAGATAATACATATATCACCAAGGTACAACATATATCACCTAGGTAAAATACATATTTCACCAAGGTAAAATATATATCACCAAGGTAAAACATATCACCAAGGTAAAATACATATATCACCAAGGGAAAGACATATGTCACCAAGGTAAATACATATATCATCAAGGTAAAATACATATATCACCAAGGTAAATACATATATCACCAAGGTAAAACATATATATCACTAAGGTAATACATATATCACCAAGGTAAAACATATATCATCAAGGTAAAACATATATCACCCAGGTAAAACTTATATCACCAAGGTAAATACATATATCACCAAGGTAAAATACATATATCACCAAGGTAAATACATATATCACTAAGGTAAAACATATATCACCAAGGTAAAATACATATATCACCAAGGTAAATACATATACCACCAAGATAAAACTTATATCACCAAGGTTATACATCTATCACCAAGGTAAATACATATATCACCAAGGTAAAACATATATCACCAAGGTAATAAATATTTCACCAAGGTAAAACATATATCACCAAGCTAAGTTGCTTTGTTGAAACACTTAAATTGATCATATCTACCTTACATTGCATAATATTTTGCAAAATAACTGTGCTGGTAAACAGTATTATTCTTTTTTCATTTTGTTTCAAAGGTGTCCGCTGTGAAGTTAATCGTAATGAGTGTGAGGTGTTAACTTGCAGGAATGATGGTGAATGTAAAGACACTTTTGGAGGATTTGAGTGCCATTGTACCCCAGGCTATGAAGGAGACACCTGCCAGAACAACACTAACGACTGCGACCCAGGTATCTTACATATTAACCGGCCATCGCCATAACTATAATTATGTACAGCAGCAGCAATGTCAGAGAAATGACTTGGGAATTATAGACAGGTCTCTCTCAAGTTTGTGATCGACTGTTGACTCTCCATATTCCTAAGTTGAAGTTCCATCGAGGTCCCCTTCCTGTGTGACTCAGGATTGAACCTAGGGTTTGTGGTGACACCCTGGTAACACTGTTGGCAAGTACCAGGGCTTCTCACTGACACCCACCCATAGCATTCTGTAAATAACAGAGAGGTGAATAATTGGCATCGAATAAATCAATATATATATATATGAGAGGAAAACATTGATGCATGAAATTGGTTATAATTTGGTTTTTAAAAACTCACCCAAGAGATATGCATATGGGCTACTTGACAAGATGTAGTCATGGGACAAATGTAAAACTACAGCAAAGTTAAGGGGATGTTAGGTGGATCCATACAGTTTGAGTTTGTTGGATTAGGCCAAGGTGGCTGTGTCTGTTAGCCATATACCTTTACCTTTTCCCTGAAAGTTTATTCGTTTGATATGCCACGCAGTCTGCCCAGGGTGATTATGTACGTAAAATATATTGTGTATTGTACTAAAACCAATACTTGAGTCAGAACAGAGTGCTTGCAAGACATTCAGATGAGAGGCAACCCAAACAGTTACTTCTTATACTCTTAAGTCCCTATTCTGCTATTCTCCATGTATCAAACCTAATACTTAAATATGAAACTTCCTAATACTGCCTTTTTTTGGTTTATCGTTGTGTGCAAATGTATGAAATATCTCTTCATAAAACTATCAATCCTGACTTTACCCATGTTGTATTGTTGAAATGATATGATTGTTATGTAAATTCAGTCCAGATGTGACTTAAAAGCTCCTCCTGTCTGGTTCACAGATCCGTGCCTGAATCGTGGGACTTGCATCGACCGCACGGCTGGATATGAGTGTGCTTGTTTGGCAGGCTTCACTGGCGATGACTGTGAAATTGATATTGATGAGTGTGCCAGCAACCCTTGTCAGGGGCAGGCTACCTGTCAAGATTACGTCAACAGTTTTAGTTGTCAGTGTCCTCTCGGTTACAGTGGAATATTTTGTCAATCTAATGACAATGACTGCAGTGCAAGGTGAGCGTCATACATGTCTCCCTTTCCTCTTATGGGTGGGTGGCATGTAATCCATTTGACTATGTAATCCTGTTCCCTCACATCAGTGGCATGTAATCCATCTGACTTTGTATTCCTGTCCCTTTACATCGGTGGCATTTAATCCTATTGACTATGTATTCCTGTTCCGTCACATCAGTGGCATTTAATCCTATTGACTATGTATTCCTGTTCCTTAAGAGTGGTGGCATGTAATCCTATTGACTATGTATTCCTGTTCCCTCACATTGGTGGCATTGAATCCTATTGACATTGTATTCCTGTTCCTTAAGAGTGGTGGCATTTAATCCTATTGACTATGTATTCCTGTTCCTTTACATTGATGGCATTTAATCCTATTGACATTGTATTCCTGTTCCTTTACAGTGGTGGCATTTAATCCTATTGACTATGTATTCCTGTTCCTTAACATTGATGGCATTTAATCCTATTGACTATGTATTCCTGTTCCTTTACATCGATGGCATTTAATCCTATTGACTATGTATTCCTGTCCCTTTACATCGGTGGCATTTAATCCTATTGACTATGTATTCCTGTCCCTTTACATCGGTGGCATTTAATCCTATGGACTATGTATTCCTGTTCCTTTACATCGGTGGCATTTAATCCTATGGACTATGTAGTCCTGTCCCTTTACATCGGTGGCATTTAATCCTATGGACTATGTATTCCTGTTCCTTTACATCGGTGGCATTTAATCCTATGGACTATGTATTCCTGTTCCTTTACATCGGTGGCATTTAATCCTATGGACTATGTATTCCTGTTCCTTTACATCAGTGGCACTTAATCCTATTGACTATGTATTCCTGTTCCTTTACATCGGTGGCATTTAATCCTATGGACTATGTATTCCTGTTCCTTTACATCGGTGGCATTTAATCCTATGGACTATGTAGTCCTGTCCCTTTACATCGGTAGCATTTAAGCCTTGTGCCTGCCTATGTATTCCTGACCAATCTCAATTGGAATGAAATGTTTAAAACGGTCCACTGGCATAGTTTTCTTTTCTATGTATATTCAATTCTTGTACATCGTTGGTATTTAGATGTATTCATTATGTCTATCCTGTTCCTTTGTATTGGCTGCTTCCAATACATATTTACTTTCTGTTACTAGGATTAAGGGACAAGAATGAATCCATTAATTTTGAAGAGTATACTCTTGTTTTTCTATCCACACAGTTCATGCTTGCATGGTGGTACGTGTGTGGATGGAGTGAATTCTTTCACCTGTTCCTGCGAGTCTGGTTACACCGGACCTAACTGTGAGGTGGAAGTAAACGAATGCGAGTCCAGTCCGTGCCAGAACGGAGGAACCTGCAAAGATATGGCACTAGCTTTCCAGTGTGTCTGTCCTCAAGGTTATCAAGGCCCGACTTGCAATGTAAGATTTTGCACCCTGGAATTACACTAATAAATGCCTATCTGTTGGGTTAACAAACTGCAATTCAAGGAGTACTTCAAGAGTTTAAGACTTTGTGTGGTAATGCTAGCATGGGAAATTGACCACAAACAGCAAAATGGGAGGGATTGGTAGGGGTTTTGGGGTGAGTGGAGGGGGGTGGGGCATCCTGACTTAGTATGGTGAAGGAAAGAGGTTTTGAGATTCCAGTGTCAATAACACTGTTAGGTCAGTAGGGCATCTAGGTCTGATCATAACTGTCTGCCTAAAACATCCATTTTTAGTTTGGTTCTCATATTTGTATCATATTTCTTGTTTGCCTAGTCTGTGGTCAGGTGGTGCGAGGTCGAGGGACTCAACCCATGTGAAAATGGAACTTGCCGTCAGGAGGCACATCTATTTGCCTGTGAATGCAACGAAAACTGGGCTGGAGAACTCTGCGATGTACCAAAGCAGAGCTGCCTCAGTACTGCTAGGGAGAAAGGTAGGCCATTGTATCTATCCCATCACTGAATTAGGCAAAACAGGACAATGCATCAAACCCAGTAAACACAGCAGTAGTTCTGTGTGTTTTACTGGTAGCAGCAAATTCATGAATCTATAGGAAAGTCTTGTGTAACATTTACTGTGTAATGTCTACTACAAGTAGCAGTGAACTCATGAATATTGATAGGAAAGTCTTGTGTAACATTTACTGTGTAATGTCTACTACAAGTAGCAGTGAACTCATGAATATTGATAGGCAAGTCTTGTGTAACATTTACTGTGTAATGTCTACTACAAGTAGCAGTGAACTCATGAATATTGATAGGAAAGTCTTGTGTAACATTTACTGTGTAATGTCTACTACAAGTAGCAGTGAACTCATGAATATTGATAGGAAAGTCTTGTGTAACATTTACTGTGTAATGTCTACTACAAGTAGCAGTAAACTCATGAATATTCATAGGAAAGTCTTGTGTAACATTTACTGTGTAATGTCTACTACCAGTAGCAGTGAACTCATGAATATTGATAGGACAGTCTTGTGCAACATTAACTGTGTAAAGTCTACCAGTAGCATTGAATTCATTAAACCATAGATCAACAGTGACGATTTCGCACAAGACTCCTATCAATATTTATTGAAGTTTGCACCACTACCAGTAGATATCAATGCCAGGGTTGTCACCAGACCATTTTTAGAGCCGGGTAATTTGTGACAGTGATCCGCGGGGTTAATTACAGTTAAGCTGCGTTTTGCACTGAATCGCGCTAATCTTTACCAAGTTACAGTATTAGCGGTACTGTATGCTAATTTGTGCCGGGCGGTAAGGCTGAAATTGACCTTGAGTACCGGGCGGAAATTTTGAGAGCTGGGTAGCACCGCCCGGCGCCGCCCGGCGTGGTGACAACCCTGATCACTGCCTCATATATGCAAAAAGATCAGTAACAATACCTTTATTTCTTCAGATATTGACATTTCTGAGATATGTAATGGCCATGGGACGTGCTTTGACACAGAAGATGCACACAATTGCCGATGTTCTAATGGTTACCACGGCTCTTACTGCCAGTTTGACATTGATGAATGTGCATCACAGCCTTGTCGTAATGGTGAGTTGTCTCATGGTCATCTTTATCCCATCAAAATCATTGTCCTTTTGTTTAAGTCTTTAACGTTCTGAAGTTGCAATGCAGAGTCATTTGTAGTCCAACTAAATCGCACAAGAATTGGTGGTAATATTTTGCAAATGAAATATTGAAATAGCACATTTGAAGTGTAGGTCACCTTATTCTTATCAAATACCAACTCTTTCATTTGTTTATAGCTAATATCATTACTCTTGATGTGATTTGTGTGGACTGAAAGCTTCATATAGCGTTGACTCTCCCTTAAAATGAGTTACCTTTGCGTTACTAATGTAACATAAAGCTTGAAGAACTGGATTCAAGGTTTGGAGGAGTCAAAAATTGCATTCGTTTGTTAACACAAAATATTAATATGATGATTAAAATCACTGAAAAACAGAAACACTCCTATCCTGCTAACCGCTCTAATCATATTCCCTTGTCTCATAAGACATTGATGACGGCCAGAACACCTCCTTTGGCAGACTTTATGTGCTCTGTTGCAAAATATTGAACATGTCTTGTTAACAACGACTCCTCTTTTGATGAAATATTTTGACCATATTTTTCAGGTGGCACTTGCCACGATGAAGTCGGACGTTACCTCTGTAGCTGCATAAACGGTTTCGATGGCGCCAACTGTGAGAACAACATCAATGACTGCGAGTCCAACCCATGCCAGAATGGAGGCAACTGCTTTGACCAGATCAACGGCTACCGGTGCTCCTGCCCTGTCGGTACCTATGGTAAGCCTCTCCAACTATTTGTGTAATTAAATGGAAAATCTTGGTGATTAATTCCAGCCTATGAGTAAATGCAGTTTCCTACCTCTCAAGTTGGTGATTTAATTACAAAGGTTATGTCGTTCGTCTGAGCTCGTTTCACTAATAGTTTTACAGATCGGAACCCACTTGTTTTGCTATGAAAGATACAGAGAGGCACTCCTGCCCCTGTTATGTCTCGCTCAGTAAAATGATTGATATTTTGTTATCATAATTTTACATAATTTGTGTGTTTTACTGCCTTTTTTTATCCTTCAAACTTGTTTGTGAACAATAAAGTCTTTGTTTTGTATTGCTTACTTGCATTATGTCAGTTTACCACTCAAAAGTTGATTAAGAGTTGTGTTGTATTTATTGACCAGCTTCCTAAAGGTCATCTGACCTTTTGACCCTGATCTGACCCTGATCTGACCTTTTGCTCTTGATTAATTGTGTTTGTACTCCTGTGTTATCATTACATGTTTGTTTGACTGATTGACTTGTGTTTCGTCTCTAGGTCCAAACTGCCAGCACAATGCAAACAATTGTGACAGTACTCTTTGTTTGAACGGTGGCAGCTGCATAGATATGGTTGGCTCATTCCGCTGTGAATGTCCACCGGGATTCGAAGGCAACATGTGTGAGGGCGACGTGAATGAATGCCACAACGGACCCTGCTTTGAGCCGGGGATCGTCAAGTGCCTTCAGGGGAACAATAATTATACCTGCGTGTGCCGCTCTGGTTACACTGGTAAGTGGCAGGATTGCATATACACACACACAAAGCATTGTGAAATGGTCCATCTCACATCATAAATGTGAGACATTCTGTATTCTGAGTTAACATGTAGAGTACTTATACATGAAAAGTGGGTTAACATGTAGACTACTTATACATGAAGAGTGGTTACCTCACAAGTCCTGCTATTAGAAGAGCTCACTTGACATCATTTTCCATTCCAGTGATAGAAATGTATATGAAGAATTGATAGCTCAGTGGAGGCATCACAGTATGTTATGTTGAAAGCTCAGTGGAGGCATCACAGTATGTTATGTCGAAAGCTCAGTGGAGGCATCACAGTATGTTACGTTTGAAGTTCAGTGGAGACATCACAGTTATGTTACGTTGAAAGCTCAGTGGAGGCATCACAGTATGTTACGATGAAAGCTCAGTGGAGGCATCACAGTATGTTATGTTGAAAGCTCAGTGGAGGCATCACAGTATGTTATGTCGAAAGCTCAGTGGAGGCATCACAGTTATGTTACGTTGAAAGCTCAGTGGAGGCATCACAGTATGTTACGTTGGAAGATCAGTGGAGGCATCACAGTATGTTACGTTGGAAGATCAGTGGAGGCATCACAGTATGTTACGTTGGAAGATCAGTGGAGGCATCACAATATGTTAAGTTGAAAGCTCAGTGGAGGCATCACAATATGTTAAGTTGAAAGCTCAGTGGGGCATCACAGTATGTTATGTTGAAAGCTCAGTGGAGGCATCACAGTATGTTATGTTGAAAGCTCAGTGGAGGCATCACAGTATGTTACGTTGAAAGCTCAGTGGAGGCATCACAGTTATGTTACATTGAAAGTTCAGTGTAGGCATCACAATATGTTATAGTATGTTATGTTGCTGGTAGGATAGGCTGCAATGCAAGAGCACTTTACACTCAGTAAGGCCATCAAGTTCTTTAGTGTAATTACCTTTCTTTTTATGGATCCATTTGTACTCTTTGTTCTTATTAACAGGTTTACATTGTGACCATGTTACAACTGCTGCCTGTAGTTCATCCCCTTGCCAGAATGGCGGAATTTGCCAAACAGCTGGAGACAGTTTCTCATGCAAATGTGCAGTGGTAAGATTATAAGTTCTCATGTCTAATTATTGTTCAAACTTGTAGCTGCTATAGACCATCTTGGTAATCAGAAGGCCACCGACCTTCTCATGGACTGGAATGTGTTTAGCACAAATAATCAACTTTCCTCAGCTGAAATTTGTTTAAGTTGTCAGTTGTGATGAACAGTTATACAATGAAAACCCTAACCTTTTATTCTGCATACTGCTCCTGAAATGTCTAAATAAGGATGTTAACAATGTGTAAAAGTAAGAGGGCCGGATGTTTCGATCCTAGCAGGATCTTATTCAGAGGCTGAATGATGTTAACAATGTATGTTATCAATGAGAAATTAGACTTTATACCAACCATACCATTGCAGTGTAATGTAGTGTGTGTAATGTAGTGTGTGTAATGTAGTGTGTAGTGTAATGTTGTTTAGTGTAATGCAGTGTGATGTAGTGTGTGTAATGTTGTTTAGTGTAATGCAGAGTAATGTAGTGTGTGTAATGTTGTTTAGTGTAATGCAGTGTGATGTAGTGTGTGTAATGTTGTTTAGTGTAATGCAGAGTAATGTAGTGTGTGTAGCACAGTGTGATGTAGTGTGTGTAACATAGTTAATGTAATGTAGCGTAATGTAGTATGTGTAGTGTAACATAGTTAATGTAATGCAGAGTAATGTAGTGTGTGTAGTACAGTGTGATGAAGTGTGTGTAACATAGTTTAGTGTAATGCAGAGTAATGTAGTGTGTGTAGTGTAACATAGTTAATGTAACGCAGAGTAATGTAGTGTGTGTAGTGTAACATAGTTAATGTAATGCAGAGTAATGTAGTGTGTGTAGCACAGTGTGATGTAGTGTGTGTAACATAGTTAATGTAATGTAGTGTGTGTAGTGTAACATAGTAAATGTAATGCAGAGTAATGTAGTGTGTGTAGTGTAACATAGTAAATGTAATGCAGAGTAATGTAGTGTGTGTAGTACAGTGTGTAACATAGTTAATGTAATGTAAAGTAATGTAGTGTGTGTAGTGTAACATAGTTAATGTAATGCAGAGTAATGTAGTATGTGTAGTGTAACATAGTTAATGTAATGCAGAGTAATGTAGTGTGTGTAGTGTAACATAGTAAATGTAATGCAGAGTAATGTAGTGTGTGTAGTACAGTGTGTAACATAGTTAATGTAATGTAAAGTAATGTAGTGTGTGTAGTGTAACATAGTTAATGTAATGCAGAGTAATGTAGTATGTGTAGTGTAACATAGTAAATGTAATGCAGAGTAATGTAGTGTGTGTAGCACAGTGTGATGTAGTGTGTGTAACATAGTTAATGTAGTGTGTGTAGTGTAACATAGTAAATGTAATGCAGAGTAATGTAGTGTGTGTAGTGTAACATAGTAAATGTAATGCAGAGTAATGTAGTGTGTGTAGTACAGTGTGATGAAGTGTGTGTAACATAGTTAATGTAATGCAGAGTAATGTAGTGTGTGTAGCACAGTGTGATGTAGTGTGTGTAACATAGTTAATGTAATGCAGAGTAATGTAGTGTGTAGTGTAACATAGTTAATGTAATGTAGAGTAATGTAGTGTGTAGTGTAACATAGTTAATGTAATGCAGAGTAATGTAGTATGTGTAGTGTACCATAGTGTGTGTAATGTTGTTTAGTGTAATGCAGTGTGATGTAGTGTGTGTAATGTTGTTTAGTGTAATGCAGAGTAATGTAGTGTGTGTAGCACAGTGTGATGTAGTGTGTGTAACATAGTTAATGTAATGTAGCGTAATGTAGTATGTGTAGTGTAACATAGTAAATGTAATGCAGAGTAATGTAGTGTGTGTTGCACAGTGTGATGTAGTGTGTGTAACATAGTTAATGTAGTGTGTGTAGTGTAACATAGTAAATGTAATGCAGAGTAATGTAGTGTGTGTAGTGTAACATAGTAAATGTAATGCAGAGTAATGTAGTGTGTGTAGCACAGTGTGATGTAGTGTGTGTAACATAGTAAATGTAATGCAGAGTAATGTAGTGTGTGTAGCACAGTGTGATGTAGTGTGTGTAACATAGTTAATGTAATGCAGAGTAATGTAGTGTGTAGTGTAACATAGTTAATGTAATGTAGAGTAATGTAGTGTGTAGTGTAACATAGTTAATGTAATGCAGAGTAATGTAGTATGTGTAGTGTAACATAGTTAATGTAATGCAGAGTAATGTAGTGTGTGTAGTGTAACATAGTAAATTTAATGCAGAGTAATGTAGTGTGTGTAGTACAGTGTGATGAAGTGTGTATAACATAGTTAATGTAATGCAGAGTAATGTAGTGTGTGTAGTGTAACATAGTTAATGTAATGCAGAGTAATGTAGTGTGTGTAGTGTAACATAGTAAATGTAATGCAGAGTAATGTAGTGTGTGTAGTACAGTGTGATGAAGTGTGTGTAACATAGTTTAGTGTAATGCAGAGTAATGTAGTGTGTGTAGTACAGTGTGATGAAGTGTGTGTAACATAGTTTAGTGTAATGCAGAGTAATGTAGTGTGTGTAGTGTAACATAGTTAATGTAATGCAGAGTAATGTAGTGTGTGTAGTGTAACATAGTAAATGTAATGCAGAGTAATGTAGTGTGTGTAGTACAGTGTGATGTTGTGTGTGAAACATAGTTTAGTGTAATGCAGAGTTATGTAGTGTATGTCATGTTATCCAATGACTACCCAGCAAACACAAAACGTTATCATAACATTTTTAAAAGAGCCTCTAAAATATGTTTTTATAATGTTAAATGTGGTGCTATAAAAACGTCGGCATAACGTTTTTATGAGATATTAATGTTATATTCATGTTATATTCATGTTTTAACGAAAAAATGTTTTGAAATAATAGCCTGAAAATGTTTTCGTGACATATTTATTACACCACAAATAACGTTATCAAAACAAAAGACGAAACGTTTTAAAAACGTTTTTGTGTTTGCTGGGTATCCAGTCAGCCCTATCAAAAGATTGATGCTCACACAAACTTGTTTGTTACACTTGTCATCTCAAATATGGAAATATTTAGAACAAATAAAGTAACCACAGCTGATTGTAACCTTGGTAACGCTGTTTTCTCAGGTTTCCTTGTATTCAATATTTAACATGTGAGGTGGAAAAGGTAAAAGAAAAAGTAATGAAAACTACATTGTTTCTGTTTCTATGGCAACCTTTTTAACTGTACATACTGAAACCATAGCAACCTTTTTTCTAGTCATGAAAGAAGGAAATGATGATAACAAATGATAATATGAAGATAGTGAAAATGCAATATGCATATAATGCATATAAAATTTCCTTTTGTATTTGCATGTGTTTGATTTCCCTTTGAAAAGCAATCTTGCATAATTTTGGTTTTATTTGCATTTTCTGTTTTTTTTCCAGGGATTTGAAGGTGATCGTTGTGAAAGCTGTTCATGCATGAATGGTGGTTATTGTCTGGAGAACCAGTGCCATTGCCCTGATGGGTTTACTGGACCAAGGTGTGAGACTGTGTCCACTTCTACCAAACCACCTGGTGGAGTAGTTACCCAAGTGAAAGTGACATGCAAACCAGAATGTGATAACCGGAGGAAAGGAGACCACTGCATGGTAATAGCCTCAGTTATTTATATTGCTTTTTACTTTCTTTGTTATGTGCAGCCAGAGTACTTGCTACATAGGTACAGAAATATAACAACCAGGTCTGTTACGCTCAAGTATTATTTGAAGGATGAATTGTTTACCAACAATACATCAAATATGAGTGCAACTATTGGAGACGTGCACGTTTATAATATGTTAGATATCTGGATTGTTCCTTCATTGCCAAGCTGATGTCGATATTGTGTTAGCTTTGTATAAAAGAAGTCATGTGAGTCATACATTAAGTATGACACCAGCTGCTTTATGGGGAATTCCATATATTGACTGGGATAATATTTACAAGGATAAATGTAATATATGTTGTGTTAGCTTTGTATAAAAGAAGTCATTTTGAGTCTTACATATATTAGTCGAAGAAGAAGTAGACCAGCTGCTTTAAGGAGCATACTATATTTTGACTGGATAATATACAAGGGATAATATATGCCCGCAGACAAGTGCAATGTATGTTGTGTTAGCTTTGTATAAAAGAAGTCATGTTGAGTCATACATTTATCAGCAGAAGAAGAAGTAGACTAGCTGCTTTAAGGGGATATTATATATTGACTGGATAATATACAAGGGATAATATATGAATGTAATGCAATTAATATGAGTATTCTGTTCTTCTTGTCTAGATTGGTTGTAATACTACAGAGTGTAGCTGGGACCACCACAACTGTGTATATGAGGAAAACAAAGAGGAGTTTTGTCCAGATCCATGTTCTAACCTAGAACACAGCGGTCAATGTCAAGATTGTAGTAAAGAAGCTTGTGCTGCAAACAGTCAAAGTTGCCCTGGTGACATACATTGCAAGTAAGTTTAACCTTGTGCAAAGTCACTTCAGTCCACAAGGTTTCTTTTCCAAGATTTTTCGTGATAACTGCATTTTATTTTGCCTACATTTTCATGTTTCTTAGCGTTTCGCCCTTCTTGCTGTTGCTTGTATCGCATGGCTTGAAAGAACAGTAAGAGAGAAACTGAGAGAGCAAAATTCACCTCAGTGAGAAAACGTGAGGGAGCAAACTTCACGTCAGTGAGTGAACACGAGTGGGAGCACAATTCACGTCATTGAGTGAACGCGAGAGAGCAAATTTCACATCAGTAAAAGAACATTCGAGAGAGCAAAATTTCCATTCATGATTGGATAGTCAGCTTTTTCAACAAATGTGGCTTTTTGTGGCATTTCAGGTTAGGAGTGTGCGCCCACGCGAAGACTTACTCTCCATAATATTCACCTTTTAGATTTCAAACATTCATTATCCAGTAAGGGCTTTAATATTGTTGCTTAATATTGGTTCCAACCCAACTTTATCCCACTTCCGTCTAACATTTTTGTTCTAATGTCCACTTTCTAAGTCATTTGCATTAGTTTGTGCTTGGCAGCCTTTGGTAGGCCTACTAGGTAGAGTATTGCCATGAAATTGGTTTTATTTTCTTACTTCTACTTAATTGAAGTTTTGATCTTCCTTGTATTCATTGTACAGGAATGACTCTTTCTGCATTAATCACTACAATGACGGTCTGTGTGACAGTGTCTGTAATAACGTCGCCTGTCGTAACGACGGCACAGACTGCAGCCCACCACAGTTTGTCGGTGTCATCATCATCTTTGTACTCATGCCCCCCGAGGAGCTCAAAGAGCCGGAGATCTCCAAGGAGTTCCTGCGGTTTGTTTCCGATTTGCTCCGCACCGTGGTAGTGTTTGTAAAGGAAGATGGTGTTGACAAAATCCTGACTTGGGATGGAGTGGGCGAGGCGTTATCCTTCCGAAAGAAGAGGGCATCGTCCAGCGGCGGGTAAGAACACTGTCATCATCTTATCTTACTTTGATTGGCAAGGACAGAGAATGTGGTGTAACGGGGGGGGGGGGGACCAGTGGGGGTGGATTTATGAGGTGTTATTGATTTAGTAGGATAGAAAATGGCTGTTGTAACATCAGTTGATAAAAATATATCTTCGCACTCATAATTCTTGAAATAAGATGGACATAAGTAAGAAGTCTTCAGGATTAAGGAGATCAAAGCATCTACAGTAGGAGATTTGATTTTTCTCATAGTAAATCAGTCTAACAACAATTTCTGCAAAATGGATTTAAATCCCAGTGGGGATGCCCTTTTTGTCTTAATTGAATTATGTTGAAATCTACCTAAATCACCCAATGTTCTACATTTCCTGCTCGCAAATATCCCTAGCAACATGTTCTTGTTCGTGAAGGAGATGTTCTCTTTGTTCATGGAATTCTCCTCTCTGTTAGCTGTACAGTAAATGCTAAGCCCCTCCCCCATCCCCCTTCATGCATATTCATCAGTTTTGTCACCCTATTCCACAGGTCTGCTGCATATTTGAAGATTGACAACAGCAACTGCGAAGAGTTTGGCTACTACTGCTACAATGATCCCGAGAATGCAGTAGACATTATCAATGGCTTGCAGAAAGGCGGGAACATACCTGACAACAAATTTGGCATTGAGAGTAAGTTTTCATCCTCTTTAGAGTACATGATCTCATCAAAAGAACCATAGGATTGGTTGCCAGTTCATCAGATTTACCAAGTAGTTAATGCTATCACAATTAATGCAGCTATTAATATAAATCCCTCTGGATTTGTGATCCTCACCAGCATTTATTTTGTAAATTTAAAAAAAAAAATGTGTTTTTGCTTTTAATATTTTTAACTTTTGTTTTACAGCTCTCTCCATTAATCATTTGCAAGAGTAAATTGGCAATTTCCCAAACATTTTGACTTTCTCATTGATCTTGACTATTTCAATCAATCAGATATTCGGTATTGTTGTGGGATGTTGGTTTGATGTCCCGTAGGTAATTTTGCCAAGTCGATGCTTGCAATTTATTAGAATGTTTCGTCCATCCCAAATGTAAGACTTGGTCGAATCCATACCTCTTGTCTCTCTCTCTCTGCATCAGATTCATCAACACCCGATTCCACCACGGGGCCTCCCAATCTGACGTATGTGATTGCTGCCTGTGGTGTGATAGCAATGCTGCTGTTGGGGCTCTTCATAGGTTCTAAGCGCACCATACGTACAAAGTGCACATACATCCCAGAAAACCCAAATGATCCATCGCGAACGAGTAAGAGAAATGGCCCGTATGGGATTGAAGATGCCCCACCCCTACAGTGTGACGGCCATATAGGAGGAGCAGATTGGGAGAGCCAAACCAGTCTCGATACCATTCCACCAGACCGAAAGAAGTTTAAGGTATTGACTGTCTTCATGGAAATGGTCTCTGAATTGCTTGCTTTTATGAAGATAAGAAAATGGAAGGAAATTTTTTCTTTTGCAATTATTGGTAGTTTTGATTTCATTGTTGATGGTCCCTTGCTCATATTTTGTTTTCAAGTTTGGTTTTGTTGCAGCCGATATTTGTGATACGCGGTTGATAAGCTTGATGTCGTGGTAGTATGTGGTTAAATAGCTGGCTGTCATATTTGTATGCGGTTAAATAGCTGGCTGTCGTACTAGTATGTGGTTAAATAGCTGGCTGTTGTACTAGTATGTAGTTATAATAGCTGACTGTCGTACTAGTATGTGGTTAATAGCTGGCTGTCATACTAGTATGTAGTTATAATAGCTGGCTGTCGTACTAGTATGTAGTTATAATAGCTGGCTATTGTACTATATAGCTGCCTGTCATACTTGTATATAGTTATCATAGCTTGCTGTCATACTTGATTGTGGTTATAATAGCTTGCTGTCATACTAGTATGTAGTTATAATAGCTGGCTATTGTACTATATAGCTGCCTGTCATACTTGTATATAGTTATCATAGCTTGCTGTCATACTAGATTTTGGTTAAAATAGCTGGCTGCCATACTAGTATGTAGTTATAATAGCTGGCTATTGTACTATATAGCTGCCTATCATACTTGTATATAGTTATCATAGCTTGCTGTCATACTAGATTGTGGTTATAATAGCTGGCTGCCATACTAGTATGTAGTTATAATAGCTGCCTATTGTACTATATAGCTGCCTGTCATACTTGTATATAGTTATCATAGCTTGCTGTCATACTAGATTTTGGTTAAAATAGCTGGCTGCCATACTAGTATGTAGTTATAATAGCTGGCTATTGTACTATATAGCTGCCTATCATACTTGTATATAGTTATCATAGCTTGCTGTCGTACTAGATTTTGGTTAAAATAGCTGGCTGCCATACTAGTATGTAGTTATAATAGCTTGCTGAACTTTCCAGTAACTAAGATTTGTGTTTGATTATTATCGTTTGTTTTTTTACCAAAGAACGCAAGAGGGGCAGCTGTTGCCGTTGAGGATGGTATCAGAGCCAAACCTTGGACGACCGGGTTAGGTGCCCAGCCAGGTACCCCCCTTACACCCCCCGAGACAGAACATGACCGAAGAATGTATTTGGGCATTGATGCAGATTTACATTCAGGTTGGTAATACCTGAATATGCCTCTGGGGACTTGTCTAATGTTCCATGACGTGTTGATATATGCAGGGGTAGTGGGGGGGGTCACTGCCTTGAGATATGTATTACCATATGCCTCTGGGGACTTGTCTAATGTTCCATGACGTGTTGATGGATGCAGGGGTAGGGGGGGGGTCACTGCCTTGAGATATGTATTACCATATGCCTCTGGGGACTTGTCTAATGTTCCATGACTTGTTGATGGATGCACAGGTAGCGTGGGGGGGGGGGGTTGTGTGGGTAGCGTGGTCACGGTAGTAGACCTTGTGGTTGTTTAATACTGAATCTTGAGTGAGATTCTGCTAGCTTCTTAATCTACTGTATTGAATGTATGAATAGCTGGAATAATGTGATACCTAGTTGTGGGTGTCATTTTACAGCTAACTTGTTAACAGCTAACTTGTTAACAGCTAACTTGTTAACAGCTAACTTGTTAACAGCTAACTTGTTAACAGCTAACTTGTTAACAGCTAACTTGTTAATAGCAGCTATCTTGTTCATCATCATGTTTCTTTAGTTGTACTTTTGGTGTGTGTATCGCCAGCAATTAATTCAACTTTGTGATGTTCTTTTATGTTTCTGTTGCACACAGAACCAACTTTACTGACTCCTTAGTGGGCAAATTGAGTAATTCTATAAGTGGAGGGCTACTCAGTAATCAAGCATATTCTGTGTCCAAACCAGGCCTGTGTTTTGCAATGTTACTTGAAGTTAAATAAGGCTAACAATGTTTGACTGCCTTAACAGTTGACTTTCTCAATAATGACCGCCTGTATGTGTCCCCCTGTCCTTCAGAATCGTCCTCTGACAGCGAAGGTACGGTACTCCATGAAATAGTCTGGAAGTGTAAGAAGCGGTACCTGACTCAGGAGAGCGCAGTCATGGAGATTGAGAAACACTTCAGACAGAAGGTGGATGTCAATGCCAGATGTCACTCAGGTGACACAGCCCTGCACTTAGCAGCTATGCATAACTTACCAAAGATCTGCACTAAACTGCTGGAGAAAGCAGATGTGAATGCAGAGGATGACACGGGCAGGACACCTCTCCACAAGGCCATCGAGACTGAATCACATGAAGCATTTACGGTACGAGGCCCCCTCACCCCCATTACCCCCTCCCCCCAATCAGTCAGTGGTTACCCCCCTCACAGTCTGGTTAAGCCAAATGTAATCAGTTCAAAAACTTATAAAATATTCCTCCTCTTTTCCTTGGTTCAATATGGTTATACCTTCAATATGGTTAGTATAGTTATTTTCATATAGGGAAGATGTTGTGCCACAACAGAGCGCATGAAGAAGAGGCATGAAGGCACAACAGAGGCATGTAGGCCAGATGTGAATGCCTCTTGTGCTGGCGAACATAAAAAGTTACTGTAAGAACATGTGATTTACGAATGAACATCCATCCAGCATCTCTGATAGATCCTGTTGTTACTTTAACGCAGCGGTTTTCATAGCTTCCTCTTTTGTTTGTATCTGTAGACTTTGATCCAGCAGAGACATACCTGTGTGGATAAGAAAACTCACAAGGGTATTACTCCAATGATCTGTGCTGTGAGGTTATCAGACATACCGATGCTGAGAGCCCTACTGGACGCCAAGGCAGACACCGAGAGCACAGATGCCAAAGGTACGTCCACTGAAGAAAAAAAGGAAATGAAATAAAAGGAAAAGAAATTAAAGGAAAGGAAAGGGAGTGTACTATTGGCTGAAGTCGCTTGCTTAGCAAACTTGATGAACGTCTTCTGAATTCCTTAGGCCAAGACCACATCCTGAAAGCAATTTGTATCACGACTATATGAATCTTTCAACTTCTGTGATACCTTGTCAAATTTAAAAAACTTTTGGCTACTCTTGGGCAGCTCTATGCTACTCTGTGCACTGGATGAGTAACTGAGTTTTGATCGACATTTGGTGGATACTTGATCGACTGGAATGCTTATAAATCTATCTTGTTTTCTCTCTTTCAGGGAAGACAGCTCTCCATTGGGCTGCTGCTGTCAATAACTTTGAGGCCGTCAAGATGCTCATAGAGAAAGGTGCAAATAAAGATGCCAAAGATTACAGAGTAAGTGCCTCTACCCTCCTACACTCACACACCCTCCCTCTCCCCCTTTACACACTTTCCCTCTCCCTGTACACACACCCTATCTCCCTCACCCCTACAGACAACCGCCCTCACCCCTACACAGAACCTCCCTCTCCCCTACATGCAAGCTCCCTCACCTCTACACACAACCTCCCTCACCCCTACACAGAACCTCCCTCTCCCCTACATGCAAGCTCCTTCACCCCTACACACAACCTCCCTCACCCCTTCACATAACCTCCTACCCCTACCCACACTTTCTCTCTGCCCCTAAGCACACCCTCCCTCTCCCCCTACACACCCTCCCTCACCCCTACACACAACCTCTCTCTCCCCTACATGCAAGCTCCCTCACCCCTACACACAACCTCCTTTACCTCTACACACAACCTCCCTCGCCCCTACACATAACCTCCCTCACCCCTACAGACACCCTCTCTCTTCCCAACTCTCCAGCTTTGCAGGATGTAATAGTTTGTTTGGCTTTGTGATTTTGTTTAATGTCACTTGCTGCCCTCTAAGATGTTTCATTGTCGCTTTCGTAACATGAGTTAATGGCCGGTTTGTGTGGACTGTCTGTAACAAATTGCCTTGTGCTTTTTCACATAGGATCAAACACCCTTGTTCCATGGAGCATCTGAGGGTAGCTGCGAGTCGATTCAACACCTCCTCCAACACGGAGCAAACCCGAGCATCCTCAATGACATGCAGGAGAGTCCGTTAGATGCGGCTATGCAGAGGCACTTTGAGGACATTGTGAACCTTTTCAATCAGATGGCTCAACATCCGGCAGCCAACGGTACCATGAACCACATGCACGACCCTTACCGAAAGAAACCAAAGAAAACCAAAGCTGCTAGTAAAATGGATCCTATGAACGGCCATGACATGATCAACGGCCAACACCAGAAGCAGAGGAAGAAACGTAAAAAGCGAGCTGAAGTAGCGGAGGACGCACTGAACACGCTGTCTCCTCCAAACTCACTAGATTCACCGCAGAGTGTCAATCACACACCGCCACCATTATATGCGACTCAGAGGATGGTGGGGCCAAACTTTGAACAGGGGATGTTTGTAGCCAATGCACACATGATACCGTTAGAGTACAGTGATAGGCATGCAATGGGGCCAGGCATACAGCATAGCCCATGTAGGGAAGCATTAGAGTGTGAAAGCCCCGAGGGGCATATGAACATTGGCCAAATGGGATGCTATGGGAGCAGTAGGCCACAACATATGGGGCCAGGTGAGAGGAGGGTACTTTATACAGACTCAGCCATGCCCCAGATGATGCAGCAAGCGTCAAATACTCAACCCTTAGTGCTGAGCCCTAGTAGAAGCGACTGTGAGTACAGAACTCATAGAAGCCCTAATAGAGGGCAGGCTCCACAGCCACCATCTTACCAACAGTCTCCCGCTTCTATGCAGCCAAGTACACCCCACTGTGAGGTTCCCAGAGCTCAGGCTAACTCACCAGTGGGAGGAGGCGAGATGCAGCAGATACAGAACAATCATATGTATGTGGGTAGTCCAGGGCAAACTCAACTGTTGCATTATCCCACACCTCCTTCTAACCATAGCATGGGGGCACCTATGAGCACTGGTAACAGCCCCATGCAACAGCAAACTCAGCAAGGATATCCTGAAATATTGACACCATCTCCGGAAGCAGTGGATCGCTGGTCGTCATCACCTCATAAGTCACCCATAGCAGCAGACTGGTCCGTGCCTGATGGTATCTCCAGCTCTCCTGCCAGGGGTGAGTGCCCAGCAGTAGATATGGCTAACCTACCAACCAACCATTACCATCATCAATACACACAGAAGACAGCTTACCTATGAGAAAGTTTAAAGAAGTCAACGTTTCACATGTCGATAGAGGTCGGATGGTTTCAGCAGTGTTGACAGCTGATGGTGTTCTTGACAGCTGTGTGTGTGTTTGTGTGTGCGGTGTCAATCTTATACAATAGTGTCGTCAAGTACAGTCAGATTTCACTACACTTGGCATGCCACACAACATGCCACACAGATTGCCACACAACCAGCAATTAATGCCAAGGAGTGTGGCAGTGTTAAACGAGGAAGCGATTCGGGAAATGTGAAGTGAAACAAAAGTTGTGAGATGGGTCAGTGATAGTGCTCCCCGAGTTAGAGGCTGGAAGTAGTACTTGTTAGTGGAACGGAGATAGTTACGGCGTTCCACAGACTTAACTGAGTCTGAGAGAAGTGGGGATGGAAAGTGTTGAAGTGCCTTTAAAGTGCCTTAAAAGAAGATAAAGAGAAAGGAAAGTTTACACAAATAACAGTAAATTATAGGATCTTTATGATTACAAATGAATATTCACGAACTACTGCATATGTGGCAAATGATTAAGGTCACATGACATCAGATTTCTGGAAGTGGAAACCTGGGAGCTGGGTTGGGGGGGGTGGGGGTTGTTTGATATACACTATTCTCTGTAAAATGCAGGTACAACAATAAAGTTCACAGGTCTTGCCCTGAATTTATAAGTCAGGTCTAGCTTTCAGTAATAATTGGTTTGAAGGGTTCTATCTCAAAGTGATTGACACAAGAGGATTAATATAAGTGTTGAATTGTTTCTTTGAGTAAACTTTGGTGGTTGTTTAAGGGGGTATCGGTGCTGGACCACAGAAGGGGGTATTAGTGCTGGACCAAAGAAGGGGGGTATCAGTGCTGGACCACAGGGCCAAACATTTCCAAAGCTACCTTCTTGTTGTTAGATTTGCTGAAATGTTTAGAGGAAGTATTAGGTACAACCAACATTAATGTTATAGTTTTACCAGAGTCGATAACCATTAGGCATAACCTTTAAAAGTAATATGGTACATCACATGTGTGGCTATATTGTCTTTCCTGCAGTTAACAATTACCTTGTTAGGAGGAGGCATTTTAAATATTTGAATGGCTTGACACAAATGTTTTCAGGTGTCAAATCCAGCTGAAAGTTTCAGTTTATACATTAATATTGCTGGCAATATGGATGACCACAGAGCAGAATGGCACGGTTTAATTTGGGTCGGGTAGATCCTTGTGGGTTCTACGATATGATAGGGATACTACTGTACTATGATAGGTTTATTATAACGTATATCTGCTCTTGATTGGCTGATTTTTATTCCTTTGTTTTTTTTTTAACACTGAATGTAAGTATCATGTAGATAACATTATCAATCACTGCCAAATGGTTTTAACACTTTTAGCCTTTGTTGCAAAATTTTCATGTGATTTATAGACGGTGGTTAGGGAAACGTACTTTAAAGGAAAATGTATATTTTTTTCTTTACAAATTTGAAATAAACACAGCATAAAATTAGGACCAAACTTGGTTTTTTTTCGTGGCCATACCACCAGTTTTGTTGAGTAAGGCAAAATAAAATAGAGCCAATGTTAGTATGCAGGCCATAGGATTAGATTTGTGTGTTATTGTTAGGGGTGACCAGAGGGTAGGGTAGGGGGGGCCAGTAGGAGGGAGGGTAGGGTGGGTGGTTATTCATGGATTATTTATGGCAACTCAAACAACTCTTTTATTACGAGTGCTAGCCTGCTGCATGTATAGTATTTATTTTGTCTTTTGTTCCTGGGCTTTGAAGAAACAAAAGTGTCATAAAAGTGGAAGAAGATTGTAAATAAAACAACAGGCCTCATTTATCATAAACTTTGCAGATTTCACAATGGAAGGAGATTGTAGCCATTTTAATTTTTATTATCTTTGATGATGTTATTTTCCGAAGGTGCACTTGCAGTTGGCTATTTTTTATTATTATCAGACAGTTTACTGCACGAAAAGAAAGATCGTGGGTCGTGAAGTCCTTACTTATTAAAAGTGAATATTTATCAAATATTCAATTGTCAGACAGTCTTGCTATAAAAGCTTTGCAAATTTGAACAAAGATAGCCCCAAGAACATTGTTCTCTTAAAATGATTGTTAGACATCATTATATTTTTTTCTGCTTTGTTTTAGTAGATATTTTGTTAATCATTCTTCCTAAAGACACTCTAGGATGTGGTTGTTTCAAACAGTATTGTTTTCTATTGTCAAGGTTCAGTTTTGCCTGAATCATTTTACATGCCAAGTTTGTTTGTATAGTTTCTTGTTAAGATTTTTGTTTTTACTTCTTTTTATATGCTTGTAAAAAGATACATAGGTAATGTTATTAAATATTAGACTTATCATATATTTGCCTTCTTACTTTGAGTTTTGGTTTTTGGTTTCGATGATAAACCGCTGCAGGCATTCATGCAGACAGAGAATGTGTGTATGTGTGTATGCGTGTACCTGTTAGACCTGTCAAACGGGGATAATCGTATGGATACACACCTTCCAACTGGGGATACACCCCAAAATGGGGGATATCCCCATTTGTCAAATCCCCATTTTCTATGTGCAAAACCATCCACAACATCGCAGAAGTGCCTCCTTTAATTTGCTAAATGATTAAAAAATTTCACCATTTTCATACTTCAAATCCGCATGTCTGGTGTGTTTGTTTAACAAAGATACAGTAGGTGTCTCAGCTCTGATTACTATAGCGCCCTCAGCATTATACACACGGATGACGCATGTCCCCAGTTAACAGGTTAAGAGACATACACACATTTTTCCCGGTTGACTACTACAGCAGCAAACACACTAAGATAAGCTGTGCCAGGACTAACAAGCTATATTTAGTGTACTGTAGGCTACTTTTTTTTTCTATTAGGATATAGTCTAAAGCAAGTTATTAATTCTACTTCCCCATTACACTTCACTACGGAATTACCTGAGATTATAATTGAAGATTAGCTTCAGTGTGTTTGGATTTGGAGAGAGCAGACGTATTTTGCGGCTCTCTCTCCTTTGCATGGTTTAACGTTGAGGGAGGGTTTTGTTAACAAAACCGTCGCGCTTGAACTATGTGCTTCAGAAATAACTTAGTGTTGTGCCACCTTTTGTCTTGCTGTCATCGAGCTTAATAAATCTGGAGATACTATCACACAGTAAATACGCGCGTACCATGCATGGAGGGTCATGTGATGTGTTCTAGGGTGGTACTAAATATATTACTCTCCCCATTACGCATGATGATTTTACCCAACTAGTACGTAAATGTGTTTGCGTGCATAGAGCAGCAGCAAACATTTCGAAAAGACTTTTAACGTTGAGGGTGACTTTTAACTGCAATATTCCAGATCCTAAACCAAACTTGTTTCCAGAAAAACTAAACACGCCCTTTGATGAAGATGACATTAAACAAGCAGTCTCATCCTTAAAAAATAATAAAACCCCAGGTTGTGATAAGGTCACAGCCGAACATCTCAAATATGCCCCATGCACACACAAACACATAGCAAATATCTTAAATAGTATAGCCGAATCGGGAGATTTCCCGATGGAAATTAAACAAGGAATCATAACTCCTATCCAAAAACCAGGAAAGACTAAAGGTCCACCAGAAAACTTAAGACCAGTCATTTTATTATCAACACTGAGGAAAATTCTTGCGGTTTGTGTGGCCAGGAGGATTCGTCCGTCAATTGATGAGCATATCCTCCCCATTACCCAAACTGCCTACACTTCAGGACGTTGCACAGCTGAACTTGTCTTCGCTTTTAAAGTGCTAGCAGAAAAAGCTATAGCATCCATAGGTTACACTATAAATCTATTGATGCTAGATATGAGCAAGGCGTTCGACACAATTCAAAGAGGATCTTTGCTAACTGACCTAGAACAGGTTCTTGACAACGACGAACTTCACCTGATATCACTACTAATCGATAACGTCTCCTACACCGTCAAAATAAAGGGCTAACTCGGACTTCCTTTTTAACACTAACATTGGTTCACCACAAGGAGATAGTGCAAGTGCACTATTATAACTTATCTAGCCAACTCTTTGAAATCAGATGATAATGATATCGATGCAGTTATCCTGCCATCTCAGTTAGTTGATCATGATTGCAGCACTACCACCACTCATTCTTTTTTCACAGTAGACCTCACCAACAATACGCTGATGATATCTCTTGGGCATCAACTGGTCAGCATCAGGCGCGGCGGAACGGAAAAATTATTGGGGGGGGGGAGCTAATGTGTGGATACTATCTAAGCGGAGCGCCACCATCGGTTGGCGCAGAGCGTACAAGAAAATTTTGGGTTTTTTCAAACCCCCAGATGGCCGGAAACGGCACTTCCCGAGTGTTTTATGCTGCGAATACCTAGCCCTAAAATATGGGTCTCAAGCCTGCAATTTCTCAGATTGCACGTTAAAGTCTGTAAAAACATTGTAATTTGTATATTCAATGGTGTTTTAAGAGAGTTGCTATTACTCGTAGTACTCGCAAAGGCGTTTTTGAGTGTAGTAAGGGCAGTGGCGGAGCTAGGGGTATTGGTCAGGGGGGGGGGCCAGAATGGTCTATAGGGGCGCTTTCGACACTATCTAAGCGGAGCGTCACCACAGGATGGCGCGGAGCTTACAGAAAATTTTTGAGTAAAGATACTCCCTAGATTGCAAGAAATGACCCTTTCCGGGCCTTGCTAATTTGCAGATAAACGGAGAATAAATAGGTGTCGTCGCCATTTTGTCGGAAAATTACACCAACAGAATATGACAAATGTCAATAGGTATATGAGAGCGCAATAAAATAGTCAATAATCGCGAATAAGTAAAAAGTAGTGAAAAGGTGAAAAGGGCGCCAGCAGTCCATTTGAGTCCGTCAGGGGGGGGGGGGGGGCATCCGCCCCTGACTGTATATATGGACGCTCCGCCACTAAGTAAGGGCATGTTGGAGAACTGGCTGAAATGAGGCAAGTCATTGGCCTAAGACGAAATTGTGTTACGCTTACCGGTACTCACACTCACTGCTTCCACTTTTCACGGGGCGTGAAGACGCGGTTGGGGTGACAATGTGGTCTATAGCTAGGGGACGGGCCGAGGATCCCCCAGCAATTACTAAAATTATTACACCTATATAGTATACGTGTGCATCGGACAGATCGACAAGTATGCATTGAAAAATGGGCAGATGCACGTTTCGGAGCCTTGGTAAATATTGGGGGGCTCATCATGCATTTGCCCCCTCAACTTTTTCATTGGGGGGGGGGGGGCTGAGCCCCCCCCAAGCCCCCCCCGGTTCCGCCGCCACTGGTCAGCATATACTGCAAGATATCGAAAAACGAGTTTCTGACAAACTGGCAGGAAGGAATCTGAAAATCAATTGCACAAAAACTGAGAAATTTTCAATCACAAGAAAAGGAAATGAAAGTTTGAAGAAGTGTAAATATGTTGGAAGCTTGCTGGGGACCGAAGAAGACATTAACCGAAGAATTGGTATAACCAACGGTGCTTTCAACACACTGTCAAGCATTTTCAAAAGCAAAAACATAAGCCGGAACATTAAGCTTAGGATTTTTGAGACTTTATTAAAGAGTATTTTTGTGTACAATTGCGAACTGTGGGGCACAACGAAGGATCTTGATCGCAAAATTGACACTTTTTAAAAGGAGACTACTTCGAAATATTCTCAACATTAGATGGACCAGTAGCGTAGCCAGGATTTTTTCAGTTGGGGGGGCGCTGGGGGGGCTTGACCATTTCCTGGGAGGGCGTCTTGTTACTATCTAAGCGGAGCGCCACCATGAGTTGGCGCGCATCGTACAGAATTTTTTTTAGCTAAAAGGGCCTCTTAGATCGTTGGAAATGACACTTCCCATGCCTTGAAAGCTGCTCTAAAGTTTTCTCAATATCCTTTATTTTGAGATCCCATGTCTTGATATGGTCATCAAATAGTTTAGTGAAAAAAGAAAGAAAAAACAGTCTGGTAAGTTACTTTGAAATACCATGACATATCTTTTGTGAGTTTGACACCAGCATTGACATTTTTCGACAAATCTGCAAATTGCGCGTGGAAAATAAGGAAAGATTGACTGGGCTTTCAGGCAAGTAACATACTGAAATGACCGAACTACATGTAAAACTGATATCAAAGATTGCGTCTGAAATATTATTAGGGTGATAGACTGATTGGCCGGTAGTTCTCAGCGATAGTATTGTCTTGCAATTTTTTTTTTAGCGGTTTTAAGAGTATCAGGGCACGTCCCAGAAACCCCGATTGAGAGAAACCTGTATGATGTCAGCATTTTTTTACCTTTTTAACATCTTCTTTAGCATTCCAGTACCTGGAAACCACCTTTCTATAAGGGTATATTATAGCTCACTAGCACTGGGTACATGATCCTGGTTGGCTGTTTGTATTAGTATTTATTCAGGCGCGTATAGAGAGGGATTTTCGAAGGGAGGGGCGAACCTGTATATAGGCAAATTATCAGACCCGTAGATTCGGCAGTGGAACCTATCTTAGCGTAGCGCCACCATGAGTTGGCGCGAAGCGCACCAGAAAATTTTGGTCGAAAATGTCTCCCAGATCGCTTGAAATGGCACTTCCCAGGCATTGCAAGTTGCATCTAAGCATTTTCTATTTTGAAATTACTAGCGATATCATAAAAACGAACAAACAATTATGCTCAAAGGGGGGGGGGGGGGGGAGCGTTCCCTCCCTTCGCTCCCCTGGCTACGCGCCTGTATTTATTAGAGCAGGAATTATATAATTCGACGGTCGTTAACTTGCGTTTACAGTACAGTGCGACTACTGTCGATGTTTTCTCGGCCTATGCGGTATGTCACGTCAGGTTTTTTTCAGCAACTATAGCCTGCTGCCGGTCCGCGGTCGAAAGGTCGTTCATGAGTGGTCATCATGGAGATTCGAGACCACTCAGACCAATGATATTTTTCGCACATGTAATTTTTTGTCGACACCCAAAATCCCAGTGGGGCGACTGGGGGGCAACAAGCTTTCATGGGGGGTGGGGCTGCCGCCCCCTCGCCCCCCGTAGTTACGCCACTGAGATGGACCATTAATAAATGGTTATCAATTGACGAGTTCTTCAACTAAACCAACCAAGCACCTTGGTCATCCATAGTCGCACATAGATTATTGAGATTTTTCGGTCATGTAGCAAGACTCCAGGAGGACGCTCCAGCAAAGGTTGCTTTAAGAGAAGCACTGAGACATACTGCTAAACCAGTAGGAAGGCCCGTGACTACCTTGCTTGGAAAAATAAAGTCGCAATTTAAGGACATTAATATTAACAATTTCGAGGAAGCAATAAATCTTGTGCAAGATCGTGATACGTGGCGGAGGCTTATGTTTTTGCTTTTGAAAATGGTTGACAGTTATTCTCGAACTACTACAGAGAAATATCAGTTTGGTACCACCCTGGAACACATCACATGACCCTCCATGCATGGTACTCGCGCCCAATTGAATCCTCCAGATTTATTATACTCGTTGTTACTCGTAAACAAGCTAGTGTTCAATTACGTAACAAAAATCCGCACAGCATTTAAACCAGGGATTTGTTATGGAACAATGCTGTCGGGTTATCTTCCGTTCTTCCTATTCAGTCGGTGACAATATCTTCCATTTCTTGTCATTTGCAAACGAAGCCTCTAGCACGTAAGTTGGTCTGGCTCTGGTGTTGTTGCGAGTACTTGATGGTTGCTGTAAGATACATGGCTTAATAATACTAGCCTAACCTACAAGCTAGTACAAGCTTGTTGTAGGCTTACGTTACACTTACAAAGTTACAGGCGGCACACATGTTGCATTAGCAGTATTTTGCTGGCTCTATGCTTGTTTAACTTTAAGCTTTGCAGTAGCAGTATTTTGCTGTCTATCTGCGTTCTGCTTAACTTTATATTAGACGTAGTTGCTATTTACGTTATAATTACCAAACTTGACATTTTGCTTTGGGGTATATTTGATAATTGTGATACCACAGTAGGCTAGTATTTACAACAATTCATTTAAAGCTGGTACAACTTAACTTAAGTACAATTTACCCAATTGGCATTTTGCTTTGGGTATAATTTTTAACTGTGATGGAATAAGAGTCCAGGCAGGACCTGACTTACCTTCTCCTTCGGGAGAAGGAAGTTCTGGTACACAAATCGTTCAAAGCCATGTAAAAGATATATGCTTGCTCAAATGCAGGCACAGATTAAATTGTTGTGCCAGAAAGTTATTCCTGGCAATGGAGAAAAAGCTAAACATGAGGTAGCTACCTCTGCTGAAAATAAACCTCTTTCTGAGGCTAGTTCTTTACCCCCTCACAATCAGGAGGGGATATCTTTGGACTATGATGATGAGCTTCAAGACTTATCGAACTCACCAGATGATACTGCTTCTGAGAATGATGATGTCTTCTTGAAAGTTCTTCAGAACTTGAAAAAGCAAACTGTACAAATCTCTACGGAGGAACAAACTGCTTTTAGTAATATTGTTTCTAGCCTAGATTTGGGCAATAAAGTTGGTACTGCGGTACAGGAAAAGGTTGCAAATTTGGTAAAAAATATTTGTTCCAAAAAATTGGCACCACAAAAACTGAAAGAAAAGATGGAAAAATATCAACATCCAAGCAATATGGAACTATTGCAGACATCTCAGGTCAACAAACTGATCTGGGACAATATTCAGCTGCAAGCTAGAACCAAAGATCTGAGATTACAAAAGATACAGTCAGGGAACGTTAATGCTATGATTGCTCTGACTTATCTAATTAATGATGTGTTGACTGGCAAAGCTGGTCAGGATAAGGAGAATGTCCTGTTGAAGTTGACAGATACCTTTGGCCTTCCTTGGTTCATCTAACATAGACTGGAACCATTTTCGGCAGGATCTTTTCAAGCCGGAACTTAAGGCAGAGTATAAAAATCTTTGTTCAAACTCAGTGCCTATGTCTACTCTGTTATTTGCGGATGACATATCGCAGCAAGTGCGTGACATTACCGATGCAAATAGAATGAGCAAGCGTTGCTTAACTCCCACTAGGGGGAGAGCTAGAGGTGGAGGTTTTAGAGGTAAAATTATCGTGGCCCATACAGAGGAGGCAACCGTTTTTAGGCCAGCTTAACAGGCAGTACACAAATCAACTGCCGAGAAATCCTCAGAAAAGCCTGAAGAATTAACAAGAGGTATAGGTATGTGTCAATATTGTTAGTGTACATTCTTTTGCTACTTTTTGCTCAGTATTGTACGTATATTGTTGGGTACAGTATTTGAAATGCTGAGGTCTCCAGATACCTCAGTATTGTAAGTATATTGTCGAGTACAGTTATTGAAAGGTTTAGGTCTCCGTATATTCATCATTAGTATGGACACCTGAGTGAGACAATAAAAGAAAACAGATTCGTTCTCTCGGAGAACAGGTGAGTTCATTGTGCGCATAGGTTTTCTTGTTTCTACTCGTAACCTGGCTTGGGTCTCTAGTTACCTTGGTAAAGATTCCCAGGCTAGCAACGCTACCACTGGGACCTGGCATTGCTTCTGGAGGGCAGAAGGAACTGGACTTTTGAATCACTAGTATGGACACCAGAGTGACAACAACAAAAAATAATCGGATTTGTTCTTTTGGAGAACAGGCGAGTACATTCAAAAAATACTTGTGCGCATAGGTTTTCTTGTTTCTGGAGAGCTCAGTATTGTACGTATATTGTTGGGTACAGTATTTGAAATGCTGAGGTCTCCAGATACCTCAGTATTGTAAGTATATTGTTGAGTTCAGTAGTTGAAAGGTTTAGGTCTCCGTATATATCATTAGTATGGACACCAGAGTGTGACAATGAAACAAAACAGATTTGTTCTTTCAGAGAACAGGTGAGTTCATTGAAATAATACTTGTGCGCATAGGTTTTCTTGTTTCTACTTGTAACCTGGCTTGGGTCTCTAGTTACCTTGGTAACGATTCCCAGGCTAGGAAAGCTACCACTGGGACCTGGCATTGCTACTGGAGGGCAGAAGGAACTGGACTTTTGAATCACTAGTATGGACACCAGAGTTACAACAACAAAAATAATCGGATTTGTTCTTTTGGAGAACTGGCGAGTACATTCAAAAAATACTTGTGCGCATAGGTTTTCTTGTTTCTGGAGAGCTCAGTATTGTACGTATATTGTTAGGTACAGTATTTGAAATGCTGAGGTCTCCAGATACCTCAGTATTGTAAGTATATTGTCGAGTTCAGTAGTTGAAAGGTTTAGGTCTCCGTATATATATCATTAGTATGGACACCAGAGTGTGACAATAAAACAAAACAGATTTGTTCTTTCGGAGAACAGGTGAGTTCATTGACATAATATTTGTGCGCATAGGTTTTCTTGTTTCTACTCGTAACCTGGCTTGGGTCTCTAGTTACCTTGGTAACGATTCCCAGGCTAGCAACGCTACCACTGGGACCTGGCTTTGCTTCTGGAGGGCGAAGGAACTGGACTTTTGAATCACTAGTGTGGACACCAGAGTGACAACAACAAAAAATAATCGGATTTGTTCGTTTTGAGAACAGGCGAGTACATTCAAAAAATACTTGTGCGCATAGGTTTTCTTGTTTCTGGAGAGCTCAGTATTGTACGTATATTGTTGGGTACAGTATTTGAAATGCTGAGGTCTCCAGATACCTCAGTATTGTAAGTATATTGTCGAGTACAGTTATTGAGAGGTTTAGGTCTCTGTATATATCATTAGTATGGACACCAGAGTGTGACAATAAAACAAAACAGATTTGTTCTTTCTGAGAACAGGTGAGTTCATTGAAATAATACTTGTGCGCATAGGTTTTCTTGTTTCTGGAGAGCTCAGTATTGTACGTATATTGTTAGGTACAGTATTCGAAATGCTGAGGTCTCCAGATACCTCAGTATTGTAAGTATATTGTCTAGTTCAGTAGTTGAAAGGTTTAGGTCTCCGTATATATCATTAGTATGGACACCAGAGTGTGACAATAAAACAAAACAGATTTGTTCTTTCTGAGAACAGGTGAGCTCATTGAAATAATACTTGTGCGCATAGGTTTTCTTGTTTCTGGAGAGCTCAGTATTGTACGTATATTGTTAGGTACAGTATTCGAAATGCTGAGGTCTCCAGATACCTCAGTATTGTAAGTATATTGTCGAGTTCAGTAGTTGAAAGGTTTAGGTCTCCGTATATATCATTAGTATGGACACCAGAGTGTGACAATAAAACAAAACAGATTTGTTCTTTCTGAGAACAGGTGAGTTCATTGAAATAATACTTGTGCGCATAGGTTTTCTTGTTTCTGGAGAGCTCAGTATTGTACGTATATTGTTAGGTACAGTATTCGAAATGCTGAGGTCTCCAGATACCTCAGTATTGTAAGTATATTGTCTAGTTCAGTAGTTGAAAGGTTTAGGTCTCCGTATATATCATTAGTATGGACACCAGAGTGAGACAATTAAACAAAACAGATTTGTTGTTTCGGAGAACAGGTGAGTTCATTGAAATAATACTTGTGCGCATAGGTTTTCTTGTTTCTACTCGTAACCTGGCTTGGGTCTCTAGTTACCTTGGTAACGATTCCCAGGCTAGCAACGCTACCACTGGGACCTGGCATTGCTTTGCTTCTGGAGGGCGAAGGAACTGGACTTCTGAATCACTAGTGTAGACACCAAAGTGATAAAAAAAAATAGTCGGATTTGTTCGTTTTGAGAACTGGCGAGTACATTCAAAAAATACTTGTGCGCATAGGTTTTCTTGTTTCTGGAGAGCTCAGTATTGTACGTATATTGTTGGGGACAGTATTTGAAATGTTGAGGTCTCCAGATACCTCAGTATTGTAAGTATGTTGTCGAGTACAGTTATTGAAAGGTTTAGGTCTCCGTACATTCATCATTAGTATGGACACCAGAGTGAGACAATAAAACAAAACAGATTTGTTCTTTCGGAGAACAGGTGAGTTCATTGAAATAATACTTGTGCGCATAGGTTTTCTTGTTTCTACTCGTAACCTGGCTTGGGTCTCTAGTTACCTTGGTAACGATTCCCAGGCTAGCAACGCTACCATTGGGACCTGGCATTGCTTCTGGAGGGCGAAGGAACTGGACTTTTGAATCACTAGTGTGGACACCAGAGTGACAACAACAAAAAATAATCGGATTTGTTCGTTTTGAGAACAGGCGAGTACATTCAAAAAATACTTGTGCGCATAGGTTTTCTTGTTTCTGGAGAGCTCAGTATTGTACGTATATTGTTAGGTACAGTATTTGAAATGCTGAGGTCTCCAGATACCTCAGTATTGTAAGTATATTGTCGAGTACAGTTATTGAGAGGTTTAGGTCTCTGTATATATCATTAGTATGGACACCAGAGTGAGACAATTAAACAAAACAGATTTGTTGTTTCGGAGAACAGGTGAGTTCATTGAAATAATACTTGTGCGCATAGGTTTTCTTGTTTCTACTCGTAACCTGGCTTGGGTCTCTAGTTACCTTGGTAACGATTCCCAGGCTAGCAACGCTACCACTGGGACCTGGCATTGCTTCTCGAGGGCGAAGGAACTGGACTTTTGAATCACTAGTGTGGAGACCGGAGTGATAAAAAAAAAATAATCGGATTTGTTCGTTTTGAGAACTGGCGAGTACATTCAAAAAATACTTGTGCGCATCGGTTTTCTTGTTTCTGGAGAGCTCAGTATTGTACGTATATTGTTAGGTACAGTATTTGAAATGCTGAGGTCTCCAGATACCTCAGTATTGTAAGTATATTGTCGAGTACAGTTATTGAGAGGTTTAGGTCTCTGTATATATCATTAGTATGGACACCAGAGTGAGACAATTAAACAAAACAGATTTGTTCTTTCGGAGAACAGGTGAGTTCATTGAAATAATACTTGTGCGCATAGGTTTTCTTGTTTCTACTCGTAACCTGGCTTGGGTCTCTAGTTACCTTGGTAACGATTCCCAGGCTAGCAACGCTACCACTGGGACCTGGCATTGCTTCTGGAGGGCAGAAGGAACTGGACTTTTGAATCACTAGTATGGACACCAGAGTTACAAGAACAAAAATAATCGGATTTGTTCTTTTGGAGAACTGGCGAGTACATTCAAAAAATACTTGTGCGCATAGGTTTTCTTGTTTCTGGAGAGCTCAGTATTGTACGTATATTGTTAGGTACAGTATTTGAAATGCTGAGGTCTCCAGATACCTCAGTATTGTAAGTATATTGTCGAGTTCAGTAGTTGAAAGGTTTAGGTCTCCGTATATATCATTAGTATGGACACCAGAGTGAGACAATAAAACAAAACAGATTTGTTCTTTCGGAGAACAGGTGAGTTCATTGAAATAATACTTGTGCGCATAGGTTTTCTTGTTTCTACTCGTAACCTGGCTTGGGTCTCTAGTTACCTTGGTAACGATTCCCAGGCTAGCAACGCTACCACTGGGACCTGGCATTGCTTCTCGAGGGCGAAGGAACTGGACTTTTGAATCACTAGTGTGGAGACCGGAGTGATAAAAAAAAAATAATCGGATTTGTTCGTTTTGAGAACTGGCGAGTACATTCAAAAAATACTTGTGCGCATCGGTTTTCTTGTTTCTGGAGAGCTCAGTATTGTACGTATATTGTTAGGTACAGTATTTGAAATGCTGAGGTCTCCAGATACCTCAGTATTGTAAGTATATTGTCGAGTACAGTTATTGAGAGGTTTAGGTCTCTGTATATATCATTAGTATGGACACCAGAGTGAGACAATTAAACAAAACAGATTTGTTCTTTCGGAGAACAGGTGAGTTCATTGAAATAATACTTGTGCGCATAGGTTTTCTTGTTTCTACTCGTAACCTGGCTTGGGTCTCTAGTTACCTTGGTAACGATTCCCAGGCTAGCAACGCTACCACTGGGACCTGGCATTGCTTCTGGAGGGCAGAAGGAACTGGACTTTTGAATCACTAGTATGGACACCAGAGTTACAAGAACAAAAATAATCAGATTTGTTCTTTTGGAGAACTGGCGAGTACATTCAAAAAATACTTGTGCGCATAGGTTTTCTTGTTTCTGGAGAGCTCAGTATTGTACGTATATTGTTAGGTACAGTATTTGAAATGCTGAGGTCTCCAGATACCTCAGTATTTTAAGTATATTGTCGAGTTCAGTAGTTGAAAGGTTTAGGTCTCCGTATATATCATTAGTATGGACACCAGAGTGAGACAATTAAACAAAACAGATTTGTTCTTTCGGAGAACAGGTGAGTTCATTGAAATAATACTTGTGCGCATAGGTTTTCTTGTTTCTACTCGTAACCTGGCTTGGGTCTCTAGTTACCTTGGTAACGATTCCCAGGCTAGCAACGCTACCACTGGGACCTGGCATTGCTTCTGGAGGGCGAAGGAACTGGACTTTTGAATCACTAGTATGGACACCAGAGTTACAACAAAAAAAATAATCGGATTTGTTCTTTTAAAGAACTGGCGAGTACATTCAAAAAATACTTGTGCGCATAGGTTTTCTTGTTTCTGGAGAGCTCAGTATTGTACGTATATTGTTAGGTACAGTATTTGAAATGCTGAGGTCTCCAGATACCTCAGTATTGTAAGTATATTGTCGAGTTCAGTAGTTGAAAGGTTTAGGTCTCCGTATATATCATTAGTATGGACACCAGAGTGTGACATTAAAACAAAACAGATTTGTTCTTTTGGAGAACAGGTGAGTTCATTGAAATAATACTTGTGCGCATAGGTTTTCTTGTTTCTACTCGTAACCTGGCTTGGGTCTCTAGTTACCTTGGTAACGATTCCCAGGCTAGCAACGCTACCATTGGGACCTGGCATTGCTTCTGGAGGGCGAAGGAACTGGACTTTTGAATCACTAGTGTGGACACCAGAGTGACAACAACAAAAAATAATCGGATTTGTTCCTTTTGAGAACAGGCGAGTACATTCAAAAAATACTTGTGCGCATAGGTTTTCTTGTTTCTGGAGAGCTCAGTATTGTACGTATATTGTTGGGTTCAGTATTTGAAATGCTGAGGTCTCCAGATACCTCAGTATTGTAAGTATATTGTCGAGTTCAGTAGTTGAAAGGTTTAGGTCTCCGTACATTCATCATTAGTATGGACACCAGAGTGAGACAATAAAACAAAACAGATTTGTTCTTTCGGAGAACAGGTGAGTTCATTGAAATAATACTTGTGCGCATAGGTTTTCTTGTTTCTACTCGTAACCTGGCTTGGGGTCTCTAGTTACCTTGGTAACGATTCCCAGGCTAGCAACGCTACCACTGGGACCTGGCATTGCTTCTGGAGGGTGAAGGAACTGGACTTTTGAATCACTAGTGTGGACACCAGAGTGACAACAACAAAAAATAATCGGATTTGTTCGTTTTGAGAACAGGCGAGTACATTCAAAAAATACTTGTGCGCATAGGTTTTCTTGTTTCTGGAGAGCTCAGTATTGTACGTATATTGTTGGGTACAGTATTTGAAATGCTGAGGTCTCCAGATACCTCAGTATTGTAAGTATATTGTCGAGTTCAGTAGTTGAAAGGTTTAGGTCTCCGTATATATCATTAGTATGGACACCAGAGTGTGACAATAAAACAAAACAGATTTGTTCTTTCGGAGAACAGGTGAGTTCATTGAAATAATACTTGTGCGCATAGGTTTTCTTGTTTCTACTCGTAACCTGGCTTGGGTCTCTAGTTACCTTGGTAACGATTCCCAGGCTAGCAACGCTACCATTGGGACCTGGCATTGCTTCTGGAGGGCGAAGGAACTGGACTTTTGAATCACTAGTGTGGACACCAGAGTGACAACAACAAAAAATAATCGGATTTGTTCGTTTTGAGAACAGGCGAGTACATTCAAAAAATACTTGTGCGCATAGGTTTTCTTGTTTCTGGAGAGCTCAGTATTGTACGTATATTGTTAGGTACAGTATTTGAAATGCTGAGGTCTCCAGATACCTCAGTATTTTAAGTATATTGTCGAGTTCAGTAGTTGAAAGGTTTAGGTCTCCGTATATATCATTAGTATGGACACCAGAGTGTGACAATAAAACAAAACAGATTTGTTCTTTCGGAGAACAGGTGAGTTCATTGAAATAATACTTGTGCGCATAGGTTTTCTTGTTTCTACTCGTAACCTGGCTTGGGTCTCTAGTTACCTTGGTAACGATTCCCAGGCTAGCAACGCTACCATTGGGACCTGGCATTGCTTCTGGAGGGCGAAGGAACTGGACTTTTGAATCACTAGTGTGGACACCAGAGTGACAACAACAAAAAATAATCGGATTTGTTCGTTTTGAGAACAGGCGAGTACATTCAAAAAATACTTGTGCGCATAGGTTTTCTTGTTTCTGGAGAGCTCAGTATTGTACGTATATTGTTGGGTTCAGTATTTGAAATGCTGAGGTCTCCAGATACCTCAGTATTGTAAGTATATTGTCGAGTTCAGTAGTTGAAAGGTTTAGGTCTCCGTACATTCATCATTAGTATGGACACCAGAGTGAGACAATAAAACAAAACAGATTTGTTCTTTCGGAGAACAGGTGAGTTCATTGAAATAATACTTGTGCGCATAGGTTTTCTTGTTTCTACTCGTAACCTGGCTTGGGGTCTCTAGTTACCTTGGTAACGATTCCCAGGCTAGCAACGCTACCACTGGGACCTGGCTTTGCTTCTGGAGGGCGAAGGAACTGGACTTTTGAATCACTAGTGTGGACACCAGAGTGACAACAACAAAAAATAATCGGATTTGTTCGTTTTGAGAACAGGCGAGTACATTCAAAAAATACTTGTGCGCATAGGTTTTCTTGTTTCTGGAGAGCTCAGTATTGTACGTATATTGTTGGGTACAGTATTTGAAATGCTGAGGTCTCCAGATACCTCAGTATTGTAAGTATATTGTCGAGTACAGTTATTGAGAGGTTTAGGTCTCTGTATATATCATTAGTATGGACACCAGAGTGAGACAATTAAACAAAACAGATTTGTTCTTTCGGAGAACAGGTGAGTTCATTGAAGTAATACTTGTGCGCATAGGTTTTCTTGTTTCTACTCGTAACCTGGCTTGGGTCTCTAGTTACCTTGGTAACGATTCCCAGGCTAGCAACGCTACCACTGGGACCTGGCATTGCTTCTGGAGGGCAGAAGGAACTGGACTTTTGAATCACTAGTATGGACACCAGAGTTACAACAACAAAAATAATCGGATTTGTTCTTTTGGAGAACTGGCGAGTACATTCAAAAAATACTTGTGCGCATAGGTTTTCTTGTTTCTGGAGAGCTCAGTATTGTACGTATATTGTTAGGTACAGTATTTGAAATGCTGAGGTCTCCAGATACCTCAGTATTTTAAGTATATTGTCGAGTTCAGTAGTTGAAAGCTTTAGGTCTCCGTATATATTATTAGTATGGACACCAGAGTGTGACATTAAAACAAAACAGATTTGTTCTTTTGGAGAACAGGTGAGTTCATTGAAATAATACTTGTGCGCATAGGTTTTCTTGTTTCTACTCGTAACCTGGCTTGGGTCTCTAGTTACCTTGGTAACGATTCCCAGGCTAGCAACGCTACCATTGGGACCTGGCATTGCTTCTGGAGGGCGAAGGAACTGGACTTTTGAATCACTAGTGTGGACACCAGAGTGACAACAACAAAAAATAATCGGATTTGTTCGTTTTGAGAACAGGCGAGTACATTCAAAAAATACTTGTGCGCATAGGTTTTCTTGTTTCTGGAGAGCTCAGTATTGTACGTATATTGTTGGGTACAGTATTTGAAATGCTGAGGTCTCCAGATACCTCAGTATTGTAAGTATATTGTCGAGTTCAGTAGTTGAAAGGTTTAGGTCTCCGTATATATCATTAGTATGGACACCAGAGTGTGACAATAAAACAAAACAGATTTGTTCTTTCGGAGAACAGGTGAGTTCATTGAAATAATACTTGTGCGCATAGGTTTTCTTGTTTCTACTCGTAACCTGGCTTGGGTCTCTAGTTACCTTGGTAACGATTCCCAGGCTAGCAACGCTACCATTGGGACCTGGCATTGCTTCTGGAGGGCGAAGGAACTGGACTTTTGAATCACTAGTGTGGACACCAGAGTGACAACAACAAAAAATAATCGGATTTGTTCGTTTTGAGAACAGGCGAGTACATTCAAAAAATACTTGTGCGCATAGGTTTTCTTGTTTCTGGAGAGCTCAGTATTGTACGTATATTGTTAGGTACAGTATTTGAAATGCTGAGGTCTCCAGATACCTCAGTATTTTAAGTATATTGTCGAGTTCAGTAGTTGAAAGGTTTAGGTCTCCGTATATATCATTAGTATGGACACCAGAGTGTGACAATAAAACAAAACAGATTTGTTCTTTCGGAGAACAGGTGAGTTCATTGAAATAATACTTGTGCGCATAGGTTTTCTTGTTTCTACTCGTAACCTGGCTTGGGTCTCTAGTTACCTTGGTAACGATTCCCAGGCTAGCAACGCTACCATTGGGACCTGGCATTGCTTCTGGAGGGCGAAGGAACTGGACTTTTGAATCACTAGTGTGGACACCAGAGTGACAACAACAAAAAATAATCGGATTTGTTCGTTTTGAGAACAGGCGAGTACATTCAAAAAATACTTGTGCGCATAGGTTTTCTTGTTTCTGGAGAGCTCAGTATTGTACGTATATTGTTGGGTTCAGTATTTGAAATGCTGAGGTCTCCAGATACCTCAGTATTGTAAGTATATTGTCGAGTTCAGTAGTTGAAAGGTTTAGGTCTCCGTACATTCATCATTAGTATGGACACCAGAGTGAGACAAAACAAAACAGATTTGTTCTTTCGGAGAACAGGTGAGTTCATTGAAATAATACTTGTGCGCATAGGTTTTCTTGTTTCTACTCGTAACCTGGCTTGGGGTCTCTAGTTACCTTGGTAACGATTCCCAGGCTAGCAACGCTACCACTGGGACCTGGCTTTGCTTCTGGAGGGCGAAGGAACTGGACTTTTGAATCACTAGTGTGGACACCAGAGTGACAACAACAAAAAATAATCGGATTTGTTCGTTTTGAGAACAGGCGAGTACATTCAAAAAATACTTGTGCGCATAGGTTTTCTTGTTTCTGGAGAGCTCAGTATTGTACGTATATTGTTGGGTACAGTATTTGAAATGCTGAGGTCTCCAGATACCTCAGTATTGTAAGTATATTGTCGAGTACAGTTATTGAGAGGTTTAGGTCTCTGTATATATCATTAGTATGGACACCAGAGTGAGACAATTAAACAAAACAGATTTGTTCTTTCGGAGAACAGGTGAGTTCATTGAAATAATACTTGTGCGCATAGGTTTTCTTGTTTCTACTCGTAACCTGGCTTGGGTCTCTAGTTACCTTGGTAACGATTCCCAGGCTAGCAACGCTACCACTGGGACCTGGCATTGCTTCTGGAGGGCGAAGGAACTGGACTTTTGAATCACTAGTATGGACACCAGAGTTACAACAACAAAAATAATCGGATTTGTTCTTTTGGAGAACTGGCGAGTACATTCAAAAAATACTTGTGCGCATAGGTTTTCTTGTTTCTGGAGAGCTCAGTATTGTACGTATATTGTTAGGTACAGTATTTGAAATGCTGAGGTCTCCAGATACCTCAGTATTTTAAGTATATTGTCGAGTTCAGTAGTTGAAAGGTTTAGGTCTCCGTATATATCATTAGTATGGACACCAGAGTGTGACATTAAAACAAAACAGATTTGTTCTTTTGGAGAACAGGTGAGTTCATTGAAATAATACTTGTGCGCATAGGTTTTCTTGTTTCTACTCGTAACCTGGCTTGGGTCTCTAGTTACCTTGGTAACGATTCCCAGGCTAGCAACGCTACCGTTGGGACCTGGCATTGCTTCTGGAGGGCGAAGGAACTGGACTTTTGAATCACTAGTGTGGACACCAGAGTGACAACAACAAAAAATAATCGGATTTGTTCGTTTTGAGAACAGGCGAGTACATTCAAAAAATACTTGTGCGCATAGGTTTTCTTGTTTCTGGAGAGCTCAGTATTGTACGTATATTGTTAGGTACAGTATTTGAAATGCTGAGGTCTCCAGATACCTCAGTATTGTAAGTATATTGTCGAGTTCAGTAGTTGAAAGGTTTAGGTCTCCGTACATTCATCATTAGTATGGACACCAGAGTGAGACAATAAAACAAAACAGATTTGTTCTTTCGGAGAACAGGTGAGTTCATTGAAATAATACTTGTGCGCATAGGTTTTCTTGTTTCTACTCGTAACCTGGCTTGGGTCTCTAGTTACCTTGGTAACGATTCCCAGGCTAGCAACGCTACCACTGGGACCTGGCATTGCTTCTGGAGGGCGAAGGAACTGGACTTTTGAATCACTAGTGTGGACACCAGAGTGACAACAACAAAAAATAATCGGATTTGTTCGTTTTGAGAACAGGCGAGTACATTCAAAAAATACTTGTGCGCATAGGTTTTCTTGTTTCTGGAGAGCTCAGTATTGTACGTATATTGTTGGGTACAGTATTTGAAATGCTGAGGTCTCCAGATACCTCAGTATTGTAAGTATATTGTCGAGTTCAGTAGTTGAAAGGTTTAGGTCTCCGTATATATCATTAGTATGGACACCAGAGTGTGACAATAAAACAAAACAGATTTGTTCTTTCGGAGAACAGGTGAGTTCATTGAAATAATACTTGTGCGCATAGGTTTTCTTGTTTCTACTCGTAACCTGGCTTGGGTCTCTAGTTACCTTGGTAACGATTCCGAGGCTAGCAACGCTACCACTGGGACCTGGCATTGCTTCTGGAGGGCGAAGGAACTGGACTTTTGAATCACTAGTGTGGACACCGGAGTGATAAAAAAAAAATCACGGATTTGTTCGTTTTGAGAACTGGCGAGTACATTCAAAAAATACTTGTGCGCATAGGTTTTCTTGTTTCTGGAGAGCTCAGTATTGTACGTATATTGTTGGGTACAGTATTTGAAATGTTGAGGTCTCCAGATACCTCAGTATTGTAAGTATATTGTCGAGTACAGTTATTGAAAGGTTTAGGTCTCCGTACATTCATCATTAGTATGGACACCAGAGTGAGACAATAAAACAAAACAGATTTGTTCTTTCGGAGAACAGGTGAGTTCATTGACATAATACTTGTGCGCATAGGTTTTCTTGTTTCTACTCGTAACCTGGCTCGGGTCTCTAGTTACCTTGGTAACGATTCCTAGGCTAGCAACGCTACCACAGGGACCTGGCATTGCTTCTGGAGGGCGAAGGAACTGGACTTTTGAATCACTAGTGTGGAGACCGGAGTGATAAAAAAAAAAATAACGGATTTGTTCGTTTTGAGAACTGGCGAGTACATTCAAAAAATACTTGTGCGCATAGGTTTTCTTGTTTCTGGAGAGCTCAGTATTGTACGTATATTGTTAGGTACAGTATTTGAAATGCTGAGGTCTCCAGACACCTCAGTATTGTAAGTATATTGTCGAGTTCAGTAGTTGAAAGGTTTAGGTCTCCGTATATATCATTAGTATGGACACCAGAGTGTGACATTAAAACAAAACAGATTTGTTCTTTTGGAGAACAGGTGAGTTCATTGAAATAATACTTGTGCGCATAGGTTTTCTTGTTTCTACTCGTAACCTGGCTTGGGTCTCTAGTTACCTTGGTAACGATTCCCAGGCTAGCAACGCTACCACTGGGACCTGGCATTGCTTCTGGAGGGCAGAAGGAACTGGACTTTTGAATCACTAGTATGAACACCAGAGTGACAACAACAAAAAATAATCGGATTTGTTCGTTTTGAGAACTGGCGAGTACATTCAAAAAATACTTGTGCGCATAGGTTTTCTTGTTTCTGGAGAGCTCAGTATTGTACGTATATTGTTGGGTACAGTATTTGAAATGCTGAGGTCTCCAGATACCTCAGTATTGTAAGTATATTGTCGAGTTCAGTAGTTGAAAGGTTTAGGTCTCCGTACATTCATCATTAGTATGGACACCAGAGTGAGACAATAAAACAAAACAGATTTGTTCTTTCGGAGAACAGGTGAGTTCATTGAAATAATACTTGTGCGCATAGGTTTTCTTGTTTCTACTCGTAACCTGGCTTGGGTCTCTAGTTACCTTGGTAACGATTCCCAGGCAAGCAACGCTACCACTGGGACCTGGCATTGCTTCTGGAGGGCGAAGGAACTGGACTTTTGAATCACTAGTGTGGACACCGGAGTGATAAAAAAAAATAACGGATTTGTTCGTTTTGAGAACTGGCGAGTACATTCAAAAAATACTTGTGCGCATAGGTTTTCTTGTTTCTGGAGAGCTCAGTATTGTACGTATATTGTTGGGTACAGTATTTGAAATGCTGAGGTCTCCAGATACCTCAGTATTGTAAGTATATTGTCGAGTTCAGTAGTTGAAAGGTTTAGGTCTCCGTACATTCATCATTAGTATGGACACCAGAGTGAGACAATAAAACAAAACAGATTTGTTCTTTCGGAGAACAGGTGAGTTCATTGAAATAATACTTGTGCGCATAGGTTTTCTTGTTTCTACTTGTAACCTGGCTTGGGTCTCTAGTTACCTTGGTAACGATTCCCAGGCTAGCAACGCTACCACTGGGACCTGGCATTGCTTCTGGAGGGCGAAGGAACTGGACTTTTGAATCACTAGTGTGGACACCGGAGTGATAAAAAAAAAATAACGGATTTGTTCGTTTTGAGAACTGGCGAGTACATTCAAAAAATACTTGTGCGCATAGGTTTTCTTGTTTCTGGAGAGCTCAGTATTGTACGTATATTGTTAGGTACAGTATTTGAAATGCTGAGGTCTCCAGACACCTCAGTATTGTAAGTATATTGTCGAGTTCAGTAGTTGAAAGGTTTAGGTCTTCGTATATATCATTATATGGACACCAGAGTGTGACAATAAAACAAAACAGATTTGTTCTTTCGGAGAACAGGTGAGTTCATTGAAATAATACTTGTGCGCATAGGTTTTCTTGTTTCTACTCGTAACCTGGCTTGGGTCTCTAGTTACCTTGGTATCGATTTCCAGGCTAGCAACGCTACCATTGGGACCTGGCATTGCTTCTGGAGGGCGAAGGAACTGGACTTTTGAATCACTAGTGTGGACACCAGAGTGACAACAACAAAAAATAATCGGATTTGTTCGTTTTGAGAACAGGCGAGTACATTCAAAAAATACTTGTGCGCATAGGTTTTCTTGTTTCTGGAGAGCTCAGTATTGTACGTATATTGTTAGGTACAGTATTTGAAATGCTGAGGTCTCCAGATACCTCAGTATTGTAAGTATATTGTCGAGTTCAGTAGTTGAAAGGTTTAGGTCTCCGTATATATCATTAGTATGGACACCAGAGTGTGACATTAAAACAAAACAGATTTGTTCTTTCGGAGAACAGGTGAGTTCATTGAAATAATACTTGTGCGCATAGGTTTTCTTGTTTCTACTCGTAACCTGGCTTGGGTCTCTAGTTACCTTGGTAACGATTCCCAGGCTAGCAACGCTACCATTGGGACCTGGCATTGCTTCTGGAGGGCAGAAGGAACTGGACTTTTGAATCACTAGTCTGGACACCAGAATGACAACAACAAAAAATAATCGGATTTGTTCGTTTTGAGAACTGGCGAGTACATTCAAAAAATACTTGTACGCATAGGTTTTCTTGTTTCTGGAGAGCTCAGTATTGTACGTATATTGTTGGGTACAGTATTTGAAATGCTGAGGTCTCCAGATACCTCAGTATTGTAAGTATATTGTCGAGTTCAGTAGTTGAAAGGTTTAGGTCTCCGTATATATCATTAGTATGGACACCAGAGTGTGACAATAAAAGAAAACAGATTTGTTCTTTCGGAGAACAGGTGAGTTCATTGAAATAATACTTGTGCGCATAGGTTTTCTTGTTTCTACTCGTAACCTGGCTTGGGTCTCTAGTTACCTTGGTAACCAAGGGCGTAGGAACCGGGGGGGCTGGGGGGGCGCCAGCCCCCCCAGTGAAAATTGTGGAGGGGCGGAAGTATCATTCCGCCCCCCCGCTCCGCAAGTCAGAAAACCCCTTTTTCATTTCCAAATGAGAAAAAAAATCTCATTTGGAGCACCAAATTGCATCTAAGGCCAGGTGAAAATACAAAATTAAGTTTACAAAACGGAGTGGGTGTTGAAGTGTGCTATATTGCACCAAATTGCATCTGAGGCCACCTGGAAATGCAAAAAATTCCAAAGGGGAGGGGGCACCCCCTCTCCTTAGACCCCTCCCCCAGGCCGGCCATCAGTCTTCAGCCCCCCCACTCAAAAGTACCTTCCTACGCCACTGTTGGTAACGATTCCCAGGTTAGTAACGCTACCATTGGGACCTGGCATTGCTTCTGGAGGGCGAAGGAACTGGACTTTTGAATCACTAGTGTGGACACCAGAGTGACAACAAAAAATAATCGGATTTGTTCAATTTGAGAACAGGCGAGTACATTCAAAAAATACTTGTGCGCATAGGTTTTCTTGTTTCTGGAGAGCTCAGTATTGTCCGTATATTGTTGGGTACAGTATTTGAAATGCTGAGGTCTCCAGATACCTCAGTATTGTAAGTGTATTGTACAGTTATTGAAAGGTTTAGCTTCCTGTTTCATCATCTGGAAAGGAATCCAAAGGGTGCCACACACCACAGGTACAATTTTGGGAAGAATTAAAAAACTCGCGATTTTGGCCAAAATTGGACAAAATCATAAGGGTATAACCTCAGGAAATCGACCATTTTCGGCCAAAAATGAAAGTTCTCACATCTCTCTCAGACTACGTAGAAGGGACTCCCAGCACCCAGTAGACGCTTCTCTCGATTCAAAAGTGGCATTTGACAAAGTTTTAGTCATTTTAATTAGATATGAAATGACGTCAAGATATGGTTATTACATTTAATTTTTCCACCAAAATATAAGTGTTTATACCACTCTTGTCACGTGGAAAGGAATCCAAAGGGCGCCACACAACACAGGTACTATTTTGGGAAGAAGTAAAAAAGTCACGATTTTGGCCAAAATCATAAAATTATGAAATTGGCGATTTTCGGCCAAAAATGAAAGTTCTCAAATCTCTCTCAGATTACGTAGAAAGGACTCCCAGCACCCAGTAGACGCTTCTCTCGAGTCAAAATGAGCATTCGACGAAGATTTAGTCATTTAAATTAGATATGAAATGACGTCAAAATATGGTTATTAAATTTCATTTTTCCACCAAAATATAAGTGTTTAAACCAATCTTGTCAAGTGGAAAAGAATCCAAAGGGCGCCACACACCACAGGTACAATTTTGGGAAGAATTAAAAATGTCGCGATTTTGGCATAAATCGGACAAAATCATATGGCCTTATGAAATTGGCCATTTTCGGCCAAAAATGAAAGTCCTCACATCTCTCTCAGACTACATAGAAGGGACTCCCAGCACCCAGTAGACGCTTCTCTCGAGTCAAAAGTGGCATTCGACGAAGGTTAAGTCATTTAAATTAGATATGAAATGGCTTCAAGATATGGTTATTAAATTAAATTTTTCCACCAAAATATAAGTGTTTTTTCCACTCTTGTCATCTGGAAAGGATTCCAAAGGGCGCCACACACCACAGGTACAATTTTGGGAAGAATTAAAAAAGTCGCGATTTTGGCCAAACTCATAAAATTTGAATCGAACAAAATCATAAAATCGGACAAAATCAAAATCACAGAATCATAAGCCTTATGAAATTGGCCATTGTCGGCCAAAAATGAAGGTTCTCAAATCTCTCTCAGACTACATAGAAGGGACTCCTAGCACCCAGGAGACGCTTCTCTCGAGTCAAAAGTGGCATTCCACCAAGTTTTAGTAATTTCAATTTGATATGTAATAACTTTAAGATACGGTTATTAAATTTCATTTTTCCACCAAAATATAAGTGTTTTTACCACTCTTGTCATCTGGAAAGGATTCCAAAGGGCGCCACACACCACAGGTACTATTTTGGGAATAAGTAAAAAAGTCGCGATTTTGGCCAAAATCGGACACAAAGTAGACGCTTCTCTCAAGTCAAAATCATAAAATGATTAGGGTATCAAAATCATAAGGGTATAGCCTTATGAAATTGGCCATTTTCGGCCAAAAATGAAAGTTCTCAAATCTCTCTCAGCTTACGTAGAAGGGACTCCCAGCACCCAGTAGACGCTTCTCTCGAGTCAAAGTGGCATTCCACCATTCCACGGGCAAAATCGGACAAAATCCACCAATATCCACGAAAATATGAAATTGACCATTTTTCGGCCAAAAATGAAAGTTCTCAAATCTCTCTCAGACTACGTAGAAGGGACTCCCAGCACCCAGTAGACGCTTCTCACGAGTCAAAAGTGGCATTCCACCAAGTTTTAGGCATTTAAATTAGATATGAAATGACGTCAAGATATGGTTATTAAATTTCATTTTTCCACCAAAATATAAGTGTTTTTACCACTCTTGTCATCTGGAAAGGATTCCAAAGGGCGCCACACACCACAGGTACAATTTTGGGAAGAATTAAAAAAGTCGCGATTTTGGCCAAAATCGGACAAAATCATAAGGGTATAGCCTTATGAAATTGGCCATTTTCGGCCAAAAATGAAAGTTCTCAAATCTCTCTCAGACTACGTAGAAGGGACTCCCAGCACCCAGTAGACGCTTCTCTCGAGTCAAAAGTGGCATTCCACCAAGTTTAAGGCATTTAAATTAGATATGAAATGGCGTCAAGATATGGTTATTAAATTCCATTTTTCCACCAAAATATAAGTGTTTTTACCACTCTTGTCATCTGGAAAGGATTCCAAAGGGCGCCACACACCACAGGTACAATTTTGGGAAGAATTAAAAAAGTCACGATTTTGGCCAAAATCGGACAAAATCATAAGGGTATAGCCTTATGAAATTGACCATTTTCGGCCAAAAATGAAAGTTCTCAAATCTCTCTCAGACTACGTAGAAGGGACTCCCAGCACCCAGTAGACGCTTCTCTCGAGTCAAAAGTGGCATTCCACGAAGTTTAAGGCATTTAAATTAGATATGAAATGACTTCAAGATATGGTTATTAAATTTCATTTTTCCACCAAAATATAAGTGTTTTTACCATTCTTGTCATCTGGAAAGGATTCCAAAGGGCGCCACACACCACAGGTACAATTTTGGGAAGAATTAAAAATGTCGCGATTTTGGCCAAAATCGGACAAAATCATAAGGGTATAGCCTTATGAAATTGACCATTTTCGGCCAAAAATAAAAGTTCTCAAATCTCTCTCAGACTACGTAGAAGGGACTCCCAGCACCCAGTAGACGCTTCTCTCGAGTCAAAAGTGGCATTCCACGAAGTTTAAGGCATTTAAATTAGATATGAAATGGCGTCAAGATATGGTTATTAAATTCCATTTTTCCACCAAAATATAAGTGTTTTTACCACTCTTGTCATCTGGAAAGGATTCCAAAGGGCGCCACACACCACAGGTACAATTTTGGGAAGAATTAAAAATGTCGCGATTTTGGCCAAAATCGGACAAAATCATAAGGGTATAGCCTTATGAAATTGACCATTTTCGGCCAAAAATGAAAGTTCTCAAATCTCTCTCAGACTACGTAGAAGGGACTCCCAGCACCCAGTAGACGCTTCTCTCGAGTCAAAAGTGGCATTCCACGAAGTTTAAGGCATTTAAATTAGATATGAAATGGCGTCAAGATATGGTTATTAAATTTCATTTTTCCACCAAAATATAAGTGTTTTTACCATTCTTGTCATCTGGAAAGGATTCCAAAGGGCGCCACACACCACAGGTACAATTTTGGGAAGAATTAAAAATGTCGCGATTTTGGCCAAAATCGGACAAAATCATAAGGGTATAGCCTTATGAAATTTGTCATTTTCGGCCAAAAATGAAAGTTCTCAAATCTCTCTCAGACTACGTAGAAGGGACTCCCAGCACCCAGTAGACGCTTCTCTTGAGTCAAAAGTGGCATTCCACCAAGTTTAAGGCATTTAAATTAGATGTGAAATGGCTTCAAGATATGGTTATTAAATTTCATTTTTCCACCAAAATATAAGTGTTTTTACCACTCTTGTCATCTGGAAAGGATTCCAAAGGGCGCCACACACCACAGGTACAATTTTGGGAAGAATTAAAAATGTCGCGATTTTGGCCAAAATCGGACAAAATCATAAGGGTATACGCCTTATGAAATTGACCATTTTCGGCCAAAAATGAAAGTTCTCAAATCTCTCTCAGACTACGTAGAAGGGACTCCCAGCACCCAGTAGACGCTTCTCTCGAGTCAAAAGTGGCATTCCACGAAGTTTAAGGCATTTAAATTAGATATGAAATGGCGTCAAGATATGGTTATTAAATTCCATTTTTCCACCAAAATATAAGTGTTTTTACCACTCTTGTCATCTGGAAAGGATTCCAAAGGGCGCCACACACCACAGGTACAATTTTGGGAAGAATTAAAAAAGTCACGATTTTGGCCAAAATCGGACAAAATCATAAGGGTATAGCCTTATGAAATTGACCATTTTCGGCCAAAAATGAAAGTTCTCAAATCTCTCTCAGACTACGTAGAAGGGACTCCCAGCACCCAGTAGACGCTTCTCTCGAGTCAAAAGTGGCATTCCACCAAGTTTAAGGCATTTAAATTAGATATGAAATGGCGTCAAGATATGGTTATTAAATTCCATTTTTCCACCAAAATATAAGTGTTTTTACCACTCTTGTCATCTGGAAAGGATTCCAAAGGGCGCCACACACCACAGGTACAATTTTGGGAAGAATGAAAAAAGTCGCGATTTTGGCCAAAATCGGACAAAATCATAAGGGTATAGCCTTATGAAATTTGTCATTTTCGGCCAAAAATGAAAGTTCTCAAATCTCTCTCAGACTACGTAGAAGGGACTCCCAGCACCCAGTAGACGCTTCTCTTGAGTCAAAAGTGGCATTCCACCAAGTTTAAGGCATTTAAATTAGATGTGAAATGGCTTCAAGATATGGTTATTAAATTTCATTTTTCCACCAAAATATAAGTGTTTTTACCACTCTTGTCATCTGGAAAGGATTCCAAAGGGCGCCACACACCACAGGTACAATTTTGGGAAGAATTAAAAAAGTCACGATTTTGGCCAAAATCGGACAAAATCATAAGGGTATAGCCTTATGAAATTTGTCATTTTCGGCCAAAAATGAAAGTTCTCAAATCTCTCTCAGACTACGTAGAAGGGACTCCCAGCACCCAGTAGACGCTTCTCTCGAGTCAAAAGTGGCATTCCACCAAGTTTTAGGCATTTAAATTAGATATGAAATGGCGTCAAGATATGGTTATTAAATTCCATTTTTCCACCAAAATATAAGTGTTTTTACCACTCTTGTCATCTGGAAAGGATTCCAAAGGGCGCCACACACCACAGGTACAATTTTGGGAAGAATTAAAAAAGTCGCGATTTTGGCCAAAATCGGACAAAATCATAAGGGTATAGCTTATGAAATTGGCCATTTTCGGCCAAAAATGAAAGTTCTCAAATCTCTCTCAGACTACGTAGAAGGGACTCCCAGCACCCAGTAGACGCTTCTCTCGAGTCAAAAGTGGCATTCCACCAAGTTTAAGGCATTTAAATTAGATATGAAATGGCTTCAAGATATGGTTATTAAATTTCATTTTTCCACCAAACCATAAGTGTTTTTACCACTCTTGTCATCTGGAAAGGATTCCAAAGGGCGCCACACACCACAGGTACAATTTTTGGAAGAATTAAAAATGTCGCGATTTTGGCCAAAATCGGACAAAATCATAAGGGTATAGCCTTATGAAATTGGCCATTTTCGGCCAAAAATGAAAGTTCTCAAATCTCTCTCAGACTACGTAGAAGGGACTCCCAGCACCCAGTAGACGCTTCTCTCGAGTCAAAAGTGGCATTCCACGAAGTTTAAGGCATTTAAATTAGATATGAAATGGCGTCAAGATATGGTTATTAAATTTCATTTTTCCACCAAAATATAAGTGTTTTTACCACTCTTGTCATCTGGAAAGGATTCCAAAGGGCGCCACACACCACAGGTACAATTTTGGGAAGAATTAAAAATGTCGCGATTTTGGCCAAAATCGGACAAAATCATAAGGGTATAGCCTTATGAAATTGACCATTTTCGGCCAAAAATGAAAGTTCTCAAATCTCTCTCAGACTACGTAGAAGGGACTCCCAGCACCCAGTAGACGCTTCTCTCGAGTCAAAAGTGGCATTCCACCAAGTTTAAGGCATTTAAATTAGATATGAAATGGCGTCAAGATATGGTTATTAAATTTCATTTTTCCACCAAAATATAAGTGTTTTTACCACTCTTGTCATCTGGAAAGGATTCCAAAGGGCGCCACACACCACAGGTACAATTTTGGGAAGAATTAAAAAAGTCACGATTTTGGCCAAAATCGGACAAAATCATAAGGGTATAGCCTTATGAAATTGACCATTTTCGGCCAAAAATGAAAGTTCTCAAATCTCTCTCAGACTACGTAGAAGGGACTCCCAGCACCCAGTAGACGCTTCTCTCGAGTCAAAAGTGGCATTCCACCAAGTTTTAGGCATTTAAATTAGATATGAAATGGCTTCAAGATATGGTTATTAAATTTCATTTTTCCACCAAAATATAAGTGTTTTTACCACTCTTGTCATCTGGAAAGGATTCCAAAGGGCGCCACACACCACAGGTACAATTTTGGGAAGAATTAAAAAAGTCACGATTTTGGCCAAAATCGGACAAAATCATAAGGGTATAGCCTTATGAAATTTGTCATTTTCGGCCAAAAATGAAAGTTCTCAAATCTCTCTCAGACTACGTAGAAGGGACTCCCAGCACCCAGTAGACGCTTCTCTCGAGTCAAAAGTGGCATTCCACCAAGTTTTAGGCATTTAAATTAGATATGAAATGGCGTCAAGATATGGTTATTAAATTTCATTTTTCCACCAAAATATAAGTGTTTTTACCACTCTTGTCATCTGGAAAGGATTCCAAAGGGCGCCACACACCACAGGTACAATTTTGGGAAGAATTAAAAAAGTCACGATTTTGGCCAAAATCGGACAAAATCATAAGGGTATAGCCTTATGAAATTGACCATTTTCGGCCAAAAATGAAAGTTCTCAAATCTCTCTCAGACTACGTAGAAGGGACTCCCAGCACCCAGTAGACGCTTCTCTCGAGTCAAAAGTGGCATTCCACCAAGTTTTAGGCATTTAAATTAGATATGAAATGGCGTCAAGATATGGTTATTAAATTTCATTTTTCCACCAAAATATAAGTGTTTTTACCACTCTTGTCATCTGGATAGGATTCCAAAGGGCGCCACACACCACAGGTACAATTTTGGGAAGAATTAAAAAAGTCACGATTTTGGCCAAAATCGGACAAAATCATAAGGGTATAGCCTTATGAAATTGACCATTTTCGGCCAAAAATGAAAGTTCTCAAATCTCTCTCAGACTACGTAGAAGGGACTCCCAGCACCCAGTAGACGCTTCTCTCGAGTCAAAAGTGGCATTCCACCAAGTTTTAGGCATTTAAATTAGATATGAAATGACGTCAAGATATGGTTATTAAATTTCATTTTTCCACCAAAATATAAGTGTTTTTACCACTCTTGTCATCTGGAAAGGATTCCAAAGGGCGCCACACACCACAGGTACAATTTTGGGAAGAATTAAAAAAGTCGCGATTTTGGCCAAAATCGGACAAAATCATAAGGGTATAGCCTTATGAAATTTGTCATTTTCGGCCAAAAATGAAAGTTCTCAAATCTCTCTCAGACTACGTAGAAGGGACTCCCAGCACCCAGTAGACGCTTCTGTCGAGTCAAAAGTGGCATTCCACCAAGTTTAAGGCATTTAAATTAGATATGAAATGGCTTCAAGATATGGTTATTAAATTTCATTTTTCCACCAAAATATAAGTGTTTTTACCACTCTTGTCATCTGGAAAGGATTCCAAAGGGCGCCACACACCACAGGTACAATTTTGGGAAGAATTAAAAAAGTCACGATTTTGGCCAAAATCGGACAAAATCATAAGGGTATAGCCTTATGAAATTTGTCATTTTCGGCCAAAAATGAAAGTTCTCAAATCTCTCTCAGACTACGTAGAAGGGACTCCCAGCACCCAGTAGACGCTTCTCTCGAGTCAAAAGTGGCATTCCACCAAGTTTTAGGCATTTAAATTAGATATGAAATGGCGTCAAGATATGGTTATTAAATTCCATTTTTCCACCAAAATATAAGTGTTTTTACCACTCTTGTCATCTGGAAAGGATTCCAAAGGGCGCCACACACCACAGGTACAATTTTGGGAAGAATGAAAAAAGTCGCGATTTTGGCCAAAATCGGACAAAATCATAAGGGTATAGCCTTATGAAATTTGTCATTTTCGGCCAAAAATGAAAGTTCTCAAATCTCTCTCAGACTACGTAGAAGGGACTCCCAGCACCCAGTAGACGCTTCTCTCGAGTCAAAAGTGGCATTCCACCAAGTTTTAGGCATTTAAATTAGATATGAAATGGCGTCAAGATATGGTTATTAAATTTCATTTTTCCACCAAAATATAAGTGTTTTTACCACTCTTGTCATCTGGAAAGGATTCCAAAGGGCGCCACACACCACAGGTACAATTTTGGGAAGAATTAAAAAAGTCACGATTTTGGCCAAAATCGGACAAAATCATAAGGGTATAGCCTTATGAAATTGACCATTTTCGGCCAAAAATGAAAGTTCTCAAATCTCTCTCAGACTACGTAGAAGGGACTCCCAGCACCCAGTAGACGCTTCTCTCGAGTCAAAAGTGGCATTCCACCAAGTTTTAGGCATTTAAATTAGATATGAAATGGCGTCAAGATATGGTTATTAAATTTCATTTTTCCACCAAAATATAAGTGTTTTTACCACTCTTGTCATCTGGATAGGATTCCAAAGGGCGCCACACACCACAGGTACAATTTTGGGAAGAATTAAAAAAGTCACGATTTTGGCCAAAATCGGACAAAATCATAAGGGTATAGCCTTATGAAATTGACCATTTTCGGCCAAAAATGAAAGTTCTCAAATCTCTCTCAGACTACGTAGAAGGGACTCCCAGCACCCAGTAGACGCTTCTCTCGAGTCAAAAGTGGCATTCCACCAAGTTTTAGGCATTTAAATTAGATATGAAATGACGTCAAGATATGGTTATTAAATTTCATTTTTCCACCAAAATATAAGTGTTTTTACCACTCTTGTCATCTGGAAAGGATTCCAAAGGGCGCCACACACCACAGGTACAATTTTGGGAAGAATTAAAAAAGTCGCGATTTTGGCCAAAATCGGACAAAATCATAAGGGTATAGCCTTATGAAATTTGTCATTTTCGGCCAAAAATGAAAGTTCTCAAATCTCTCTCAGACTACGTAGAAGGGACTCCCAGCACCCAGTAGACGCTTCTGTCGAGTCAAAAGTGGCATTCCACCAAGTTTAAGGCATTTAAATTAGATATGAAATGGCTTCAAGATATGGTTATTAAATTTCATTTTTCCACCAAAATATAAGTGTTTTTACCACTCTTGTCATCTGGAAAGGATTCCAAAGGGCGCCACACACCACAGGTACAATTTTGGGAAGAATTAAAAAAGTCACGATTTTGGCCAAAATCGGACAAAATCATAAGGGTATAGCCTTATGAAATTTGTCATTTTCGGCCAAAAATGAAAGTTCTCAAATCTCTCTCAGACTACGTAGAAGGGACTCCCAGCACCCAGTAGACGCTTCTCTCGAGTCAAAAGTGGCATTCCACCAAGTTTTAGGCATTTAAATTAGATATGAAATGGCGTCAAGATATGGTTATTAAATTCCATTTTTCCACCAAAATATAAGTGTTTTTACCACTCTTGTCATCTGGAAAGGATTCCAAAGGGCGCCACACACCACAGGTACAATTTTGGGAAGAATGAAAAAAGTCGCGATTTTGGCCAAAATCGGACAAAATCATAAGGGTATAGCCTTATGAAATTTGTCATTTTCGGCCAAAAATGAAAGTTCTCAAATCTCTCTCAGACTACGTAGAAGGGACTCCCAGCACCCAGTAGACGCTTCTCTCGAGTCAAAAGTGGCATTCCACGAAGTTTTAGGCATTTAAATTAGATATGAAATGACGTCAAGATATGGTTATTAAATTTCATTTTTCCACCAAAATATAAGTGTTTTTACCACTCTTGTCATCTGGAAAGGATTCCAAAGGGCGCCACACACCACAGGTACAATTTTGGGAAGAATTAAAAATGTCGCGATTTTGGCCAAAATCGGACAAAATCATAAGGGTATAGCCTTATGAAATTGACCATTTTCGGCCAAAAATGAAAGTTCTCAAATCTCTCTCAGACTACGTAGAAGGGACTCCCAGCACCCAGTAGACGCTTCTCTCGAGTCAAAAGTGGCATTCCACCAAGTTTAAGGCATTTAAATTAGATATGAAATGGCGTCAAGATATGGTTATTAAATTTCATTTTTCCACCAAAATATAAGTGTTTTTACCACTCTTGTCATCTGGAAAGGATTCCAAAGGGCGCCACACACCACAGGTACAATTTTGGGAAGAATTAAAAAAGTCGCGATTTTGGCCAAAATCGGACAAAATCATAAGGGTATAGCCTTATGAAATTTGTCATTTTCGGCCAAAAATGAAAGTTCTCAAATCTCTCTCAGACTACGTAGAAGGGACTCCCAGCACCCAGTAGACGCTTCTGTCGAGTCAAAAGTGGCATTCCACCAAGTTTAAGGCATTTAAATTAGATATGAAATGGCTTCAAGATATGGTTATTAAATTTCATTTTTCCACCAAAATATAAGTTCTTTTACCACTCTTGTCATCTGGAAAGGATTCCAAAGGGCGCCACACACCACAGGTACAATTTTGGGAAGAATTAAAAAAGTCACGATTTTGGCCAAAATCGGACAAAATCATAAGGGTATAGCCTTATGAAATTTGTCATTTTCGGCCAAAAATGAAAGTTCTCAAATCTCTCTCAGACTACGTAGAAGGGACTCCCAGCACCCAGTAGACGCTTCTCTCGAGTCAAAAGTGGCATTCCACCAAGTTTTAGGCATTTAAATTAGATATGAAATGGCGTCAAGATATGGTTATTAAATTCCATTTTTCCACCAAAATATAAGTGTTTTTACCACTCTTGTCATCTGGAAAGGATTCCAAAGGGCGCCACAGACCACAGGTACAATTTTGGGAAGAATGAAAAAAGTCGCGATTTTGGCCAAAATCATAAGGGTATAGCCTTATGAAATTGACCATTTTCGGCCAAAAATGAAAGTTCTCAAATCTCTCTCAGACTACGTAGAAGGGACTCCCAGCACCCAGTAGACGCTTCTCTCGAGTCAAAAGTGGCATTCCACGAAGTTTAAGGCATTTAAATTAGATATGAAATGGCGTCAAGATATGGTTATTAAATTCCATTTTTCCACCAAAATATAAGTGTTTTTACCACTCTTGTCATCTGGAAAGGATTCCAAAGGGCGCCACACACCACAGGTACAATTTTGGGAAGAATTAAAAAAGTCGCGATTTTGGCCAAAATCAGACAAAATCATAAGGGTATAGCCTTATGAAATTGACCATTTTCGGCCAAAAATGAAAGTTCTCAAATCTCTCTCAGACTACGTAGAAGGGACTCCCAGCACCCAGTAGACGCTTCTCTCGAGTCAAAAGTGGCATTCCACGAAGTTTAAGGCATTTAAATTAGATATGAAATGGCTTCAAGATATGGTTATTAAATTTCATTTTTCCACCAAAACATAAGTGTTTTTACCACTCTTGTCATCTGGAAAGGATTCCAAAGGGCGCCACACACCACAGGTACAATTTTTGGAAGAATTAAAAATGTCGCGATTTTGGCCAAAATCGGACAAAATCATAAGGGTATAGCCTTATGAAATTGGCCATTTTCGGCCAAAAATGAAAGTTCTCAAATCTCTCTCAGACTACGTAGAAGGGACTCCCAGCACCCAGTAGACGCTTCTCTCCAGTCAAAAGTGGCATTCCACCAAGTTTAAGGCATTTAAATTAGATATGAAATGGCGTCAAGATATGGTTATTAAATTCCATTTTTCCACCAAAATATAAGTGTTTTTACCACTCTTGTCATCTAGAAAGGATTCCAAAGGGCGCCACACACCACAGGTACAATTTTGGGAAGAATTAAAAAAGTCGCGATTTTGGCCAAAATCGGACAAAATCATAAGGGTATAGCCTTATGAAATTGACCATTTTCGGCCAAAAATGAAAGTTCTCAAATCTCTCTCAGACTACGTAGAAGGGACTCCCAGCACCCAGTAGACGCTTCTCTCGAGTCAAAAGTGGCATTCCACGAAGTTTTAGGCATTTAAATTAGATATGAAATGACGTCAAGATATGGTTATTAAATTTCATTTTTCCACCAAAATATAAGTGTTTTTACCACTCTTGTCATCTGGAAAGGATTCCAAAGGGCGCCACACACCACAGGTACAATTTTGGGAAGAATTAAAAATGTCGCGATTTTGGCCAAAATCGGAGAAAATCATAAGGGTATAGCCTTATGAAATTGACCATTTTCGGCCAAAAATGAAAGTTCTCAAATCTCTCTCAGACTACGTAAAAGGGACTCCCAGCACCCAGTAGACGCTTCTCTCGAGTCAAAAGTGGCATTCCACCAAGTTTAAGGCATTTAAATTAGATATGAAATGGCGTCAAGATATGGTTATTAAATTCCATTTTTCCACCAAAATATAAGTGTTTTTACCACTCTTGTCATCTGGAAAGGATTCCAAAGGGCGCCACACACCACAGGTACAATTTTGGGAAGAATTAAAAAAGTCGCGATTTTGGCCAAAATCGGACAAAATCATAAGGGTATAGCCTTATGAAATTGACCATTTTCGGCCAAAAATGAAAGTTCTCAAATCTCTCTCAGACTACGTAGAAGGGACTCCCAGCACCCAGTAGACGCTTCTCTCGAGTCAAAAGTGGCATTCCACCAAGTTTAAGGCATTTAAAATAGATATGAAATGACTTCAAGATATGGTTATTAAATTTCATTTTTCCACCAAAATATAAGTGTTTATACCATTCTTGTCATCTGGAAAGGATTCCAAAGGGCGCCACACACCACAGGTACAATTTTGGGAAGAATTAAAAATGTCGCGATTTTGGCCAAAATCGGACAAAATCATAAGGGAATAGCCTTATGAAATTGACCATTTTCGGCCAAAAATGAAAGTTCTCAAATCTCTCTCAGACTACGTAGAAGGGACTCCCAGCACCCAGTAGACGCTTCTCTCGAGTCAAAAGTGGCATTCCACGAAGTTTAAGGCATTTAAATTAGATATGAAATGGCGTCAAGATATGGTTATTAAATTCCATTTTTCCACCAAAATATAAGTGTTTTTACCACTCTTGTCATCTGGAAAGGATTCCAAAGGGCGCCACACACCACAGGTACAATTTTGGGAAGAATTAAAAATGTCGCGATTTTGGCCAAAATCGGAGAAAATCATAAGGGTATAGCCTTATGAAATTGACCATTTTCGGCCAAAAATGAAAGTTCTCAAATCTCTCTCAGACTACGTAAAAGGGACTCCCAGCACCCAGTAGACGCTTCTCTCGAGTCAAAAGTGGCATTCCACAAAGTTTAAGGCATTTAAATTAGATATGAAATGGCGTCAAGATATGGTTATTAAATTTCATTTTTCCACCAAAATATAAGTGTTTTTACCACTCTTGTCATCTGGAAAGGATTCCAAAGGGCGCCACACACCACAGGTACAATTTTGGGAAGAATTAAAAAAGTCGCGATTTTGGCCAAAATCGGACAAAATCATAAGGGTATAGCCTTATGAAATTGACCATTTTCGGCCAAAAATGAAAGTTCTCAAATCTCTCTCAGACTACGTAGAAGGGACTCCCAGCACCCAGTAGACGCTTCTCTCGAGTCAAAAGTGGCATTCCACCAAGTTTAAGGCATTTAAATTAGATATGAAATGGCGTCAAGATATGGTTATTAAATTTCATTTTTCCACCAAAATATAAGTGTTTTTACCACTCTTGTCATCTGGAAAGGATTCCAAAGGGCGCCACACACCACAGGTACAATTTTGGGAAGAATTAAAAAAGTCGCGATTTTGGCCAAAATCGGACAAAATCATAAGGGTATAGCCTTATGAAATTGGCCATTTTCGGCCAAAAATGAAAGTTCTCAAATCTCTCTCAGACTACGTAGAAGGGACTCCCAGCACCCAGTAGACGCTTCTCTCGAGTCAAAAGTGGCATTCCACCAAGTTTAAGGCATTTAAATTAGATATGAAATGACGTCAAGATATGGTTATTAAATTCCATTTTTCCACCAAAATATAAGTGTTTTTACCACTCTTGTCATCTGGAAAGGATTCCAAAGGGCGCCACACACCACAGGTACAATTTTGGGAAGAATTAAAAAAGTCGCGATTTTGGCCAAAATCGGACAAAATCATAAGGGTATAGCCTTATGAAATTGACCATTTTCGGCCAAAAATGAAAGTTCTCAAATCTCTCTCAGACTACGTAGAAGGGACTCCCAGCACCCAGTAGACGCTTCTCTCGAGTCAAAAGTGGCATTCCACCAAGTTTAAGGCATTTAAATTAGATATGAAATGGCGTCAAGATATGGTTATTAAATTTCATTTTTCCACCAAAATATAAGTGTTTTTACCACTCTTGTCATCTGGAAAGGATTCCAAAGGGCGCCACACACCACAGGTACAATTTTGGGAAGAATTAAAAAAGTCGCGATTTTGGCCAAAATCGGACAAAATCATAAGGGTATAGCCTTATGAAATTTGTCATTTTCGGCCAAAAATGAAAGTTCTCAAATCTCTCTCAGACTACGTAGAAGGGACTCCCAGCACCCAGTAGACGCTTCTCTCGAGTCAAAAGTGGCATTCCACGAAGTTTTAGGCATTTAAATTAGATATGAAATGACGTCAAGATATGGTTATTAAATTTCATTTTTCCACCAAAATATAAGTGTTTTTACCACTCTTGTCATCTGGAAAGGATTCCAAAGGGCGCCACGCACCACAGGTACAATTTTGGGAAGAATTAAAAATGTCGCGATTTTGGCCAAAATCGGACAAAATCATAAGGGTATAGCCCTTATGAAATTGACCATTTTCGGCCAAAAATGAAAGTTCTCAAATCTCTCTCAGACTACGTAGAAGGGACTCCCAGCACCCAGTAGACGCTTCTCTCGAGTCAAAAGTGGCATTCCACCAAGTTTAAGGCATTTAAATTAGATATGAAATGGCGTCAAGATATGGTTATTAAATTTCATTTTTCCACCAAAATATAAGTGTTTTTACCACTCTTGTCATCTGGAAAGGATTCCAAAGGGCGCCACACACCACAGGTACAATTTTGGGAAGAATTAAAAAAGTCGCGATTTTGGCCAAAATCGGACAAAATCATAAGGGTATAGCCTTATGAAATTTGTCATTTTCGGCCAAAAATGAAAGTTCTCAAATCTCTCTCAGACTACGTAGAAGGGACTCCCAGCACCCAGTAGACGCTTCTCTCGAGTCAAAAGTGGCATTCCACGAAGTTTTAGGCATTTAAATTAGATATGAAATGACGTCAAGATATGGTTATTAAATTTCATTTTTCCACCAAAATATAAGTGTTTTTACCACTCTTGTCATCTGGAAAGGATTCCAAAGGGCGCCACGCACCACAGGTACAATTTTGGGAAGAATTAAAAATGTCGCGATTTTGGCCAAAATCGGACAAAATCATAAGGGTATAGCCTTATGAAATTGACCATTTTCGGCCAAAAATGAAAGTTCTCAAATCTCTCTCAGACTACGTAGAAGGGACTCCCAGCACCCAGTAGACGCTTCTCTCGAGTCAAAAGTGGCATTCCACCAAGTTTAAGGCATTTAAATTAGATATGAAATGGCGTCAAGATATGGTTATTAAATTTCATTTTTCCACCAAAATATAAGTGTTTTTACCACTCTTGTCATCTGGAAAGGATTCCAAAGGGCGCCACACACCACAGGTACAATTTTGGGAAGAATTAAAAAAGTCGCGATTTTGGCCAAAATCGGACAAAATCATAAGGGTATAGCCTTATGAAATTGGCCATTTTCGGCCAAAAATGAAAGTTCTCAAATCTCTCTCAGACTACGTAGAAGGGACTCCCAGCACCCAGTAGACGCTTCTCTCGAGTCAAAAGTGGCATTCCACCAAGTTTAAGGGATTTAAATTAGATATGAAATGACGTCAAGATATGGTTATTAAATTCCATTTTTCCACCAAAATATAAGTGTTTTTACCACTCTTGTCATCTGGAAAGGATTCCAAAGGGCGCCACACACCACAGGTACAATTTTGGGAAGAATTAAAAAAGTCGCGATTTTGGCCAAAATCGGACAAAATCATAAGGGTATAGCCTTATGAAATTGACCATTTTCGGCCAAAAATGAAAGTTCTCAAATCTCTCTCAGACTACGTAGAAGGGACTCCCAGCACCCAGTAGACGCTTCTCTCGAGTCAAAAGTGGCATTCCACGAAGTTTAAGGCATTTAAATTAGATATGAAATGGCTTCAAGATATGGTTATTAAATTTCATTTTTCCACCAAAATATAAGTGTTTTTACCACTCTTGTCATCTGGAAAGGATTCCAAAGGGCGCCACACACCACAGGTACAATTTTGGGAAGAATTAAAAAAGTCGCGATTTTGGCCAAAATCGGACAAAATCATAAGGGTATAGCCTTATGAAATTGACCATTTTCGGCCAAAAATGAAAGTTCTCAAATCTCTCTCAGACTACGTAGAAGGGACTCCCAGCACCCAGTAGACGCTTCTCTCGAGTCAAAAGTGGCATTCCACGAAGTTTAAGGCATTTAAATTAGATATGAAATGGCTTCAAGATATGGTTATTAAATTTCATTTTTCCACCAAAATATAAGTGTTTTTACCACTCTTGTCATCTGGAAAGGATTCCAAAAGGCGCCACACACCACAGGTACAATTTTGGGAAGAATTAAAAAATGTCGCGATTTTGGCCAAAATCGGACAAAATCATAAGGGTATAGCCTTATGAAATTGGCCATTTTCGGCCAAAAATGAAAGTTCTCAAATCTCTCTCAGACTACGTAGAAGGGACTCCCAGCACCCAGTAGACGCTTCTCTCGAGTCAAAAGTGGCATTCCACCAAGTTTAAGGCATTTAAATTAGATATGAAATGGCGTCAAGATATGGTTATTAAATTTCATTTTTCCACCAAAATATAAGTGTTTTTACCACTCTTGTCATCTGGAAAGGATTCCAAAGGGCGCCACACACCACAGGTACAATTTTGGGAAGAATTAAAAAAGTCGCGATTTTGGCCAAAATCGGACAAAATCATAAGGGTATAGCCTTATGAAATTTGTCATTTTCGGCCAAAAATGAAAGTTCTCAAATCTCTCTCAGACTACGTAGAAGGGACTCCCAGCACCCAGTAGACGCTTCTCTCGAGTCAAAAGTGGCATTCCACGAAGTTTTAGGCATTTAAATTAGATATGAAATGACGTCAAGATATGGTTATTAAATTTCATTTTTCCACCAAAATATAAGTGTTTTTACCACTCTTGTCATCTGGAAAGGATTCCAAAGGGCGCCACGCACCACAGGTACAATTTTGGGAAGAATTAAAAATGTCGCGATTTTGGCCAAAATCGGACAAAATCATAAGGGTATAGCCTTATGAAATTGACCATTTTCGGCCAAAAATGAAAGTTCTCAAATCTCTCTCAGACTACGTAGAAGGGACTCCCAGCACCCAGTAGACGCTTCTCTCGAGTCAAAAGTGGCATTCCACCAAGTTTAAGGCATTTAAATTAGATATGAAATGGCGTCAAGATATGGTTATTAAATTTCATTTTTCCACCAAAATATAAGTGTTTTTACCACTCTTGTCATCTGGAAAGGATTCCAAAGGGCGCCACACACCACAGGTACAATTTTGGGAAGAATTAAAAAAGTCGCGATTTTGGCCAAAATCGGACAAAATCATAAGGGTATAGCCTTATGAAATTTGTCATTTTCGGCCAAAAATGAAAGTTCTCAAATCTCTCTCAGACTACGTAGAAGGGACTCCCAGCACCCAGTAGACGCTTCTCTCGAGTCAAAAGTGGCATTCCACGAAGTTTTAGGCATTTAAATTAGATATGAAATGACGTCAAGATATGGTTATTAAATTTCATTTTTCCACCAAAATATAAGTGTTTTTACCACTCTTGTCATCTGGAAAGGATTCCAAAGGGCGCCACGCACCACAGGTACAATTTTGGGAAGAATTAAAAATGTCGCGATTTTGGCCAAAATCGGACAAAATCATAAGGGTATAGCCTTATGAAATTGACCATTTTCGGCCAAAAATGAAAGTTCTCAAATCTCTCTCAGACTACGTAGAAGGGACTCCCAGCACCCAGTAGACGCTTCTCTCGAGTCAAAAGTGGCATTCCACCAAGTTTAAGGCATTTAAATTAGATATGAAATGGCGTCAAGATATGGTTATTAAATTTCATTTTTCCACCAAAATATAAGTGTTTTTACCACTCTTGTCATCTGGAAAGGATTCCAAAGGGCGCCACACACCACAGGTACAATTTTGGGAAGAATTAAAAAAGTCGCGATTTTGGCCAAAATCGGACAAAATCATAAGGGTATAGCCTTATGAAATTTGTCATTTTCGGCCAAAAATGAAAGTTCTCAAATCTCTCTCAGACTACGTAGAAGGGACTCCCAGCACCCAGTAGACGCTTCTCTCGAGTCAAAAGTGGCATTCCACCAAGTTTTAGGCATTTAAATTATATATGAAATGACGTCAAGATATGGTTATTAAATTTCATTTTTCCACCAAAATATAAGTGTCTTTACCACTCTTGTCATCTGGAAAGGATTCCAAAGGGCGCCACGCACCACAGGTACAATTTTGGGAAGAATTAAAAATGTCGCGATTTTGGCCAAAATCGGACAAAATCATAAGGGTATAGCCTTATGAAATTGACCATTTTCGGCCAAAAATGAAAGTTCTCAAATCTCTCTCAGACTACGTAGAAGGGACTCCCAGCACCCAGTAGACGCTTCTCTCGAGTCAAAAGTGGCATTCCACCAAGTTTAAGGCATTTAAATTAGATATGAAATGGCGTCAAGATATGGTTATTAAATTTCATTTTTCCACCAAAATATAAGTGTTTTTACCACTCTTGTCATCTGGAAAGGATTCCAAAGGGCGCCACACACCACAGGTACAATTTTGGGAAGAATTAAAAAAGTCGCGATTTTGGCCAAAATCGGACAAAATCATAAGGGTATAGCCTTATGAAATTGGCCATTTTCGGCCAAAAATGAAAGTTCTCAAATCTCTCTCAGACTACGTAGAAGGGACTCCCAGCACCCAGTAGACGCTTCTCTCGAGTCAAAAGTGGCATTCCACCAAGTTTAAGGCATTTAAATTAGATATGAAATGACGTCAAGATATGGTTATTAAATTCCATTTTTCCACCAAAATATAAGTGTTTTTACCACTCTTGTCATCTGGAAAGGATTCCAAAGGGCGCCACACACCACAGGTACAATTTTGGGAAGAATTAAAAAAGTCGCGATTTTGGCCAAAATCGGACAAAATCATAAGGGTATAGCCTTATGAAATTTGTCATTTTCGGCCAAAAATGAAAGTTCTCAAATCTCTCTCAGACTACGTAGAAGGGACTCCCAGCACCCAGTAGACGCTTCTCTCGAGTCAAAAGTGGCATTCCACGAAGTTTTAGGCATTTAAATTAGATATGAAATGACGTCAAGATATGGTTATTAAATTTCATTTTTCCACCAAAATATAAGTGTTTTTACCACTCTTGTCATCTGGAAAGGATTCCAAAGGGCGCCACGCACCACAGGTACAATTTTGGGAAGAATTAAAAATGTTGCGATTTTTGCCAAAATCGGACAAAATCATAAGGGTATAGCCCTTATGAAATTGACCATTTTCGGCCAAAAATGAAAGTTCTCAAATCTCTCTCAGACTACGTAGAAGGGACTCCCAGCACCCAGTAGACGCTTCTCTCGAGTCAAAAGTGGCATTCCACCAAGTTTAAGGCATTTAAATTAGATATGAAATGGCGTCAAGATATGGTTATTAAATTTCATTTTTCCACCAAAATATAAGTATTTTTACCACTCTTGTCATCTGGAAAGGATTCCAAAGGGCGCCACACACCACAGGTACAATTTTGGGAAGAATTAAAAAAGTCGCGATTTTGGCCAAAATCGGACAAAATCATAAGGGTATAGCCTTATGAAATTTGTCATTTTCGGCCAAAAATGAAAGTTCTCAAATCTCTCTCAGACTACGTAGAAGGGACTCCCAGCACCCAGTAGACGCTTCTCTCGAGTCAAAAGTGGCATTCCACGAAGTTTTAGGCATTTAAATTAGATATGAAATGACGTCAAGATATGGTTATTAAATTTCATTTTTCCACCAAAATATAAGTGTTTTTACCACTCTTGTCATCTGGAAAGGATTCCAAAGGGCGCCACGCACCACAGGTACAATTTTGGGAAGAATTAAAAATGTCGCGATTTTGGCCAAAATCGGACAAAATCATAAGGGTATAGCCTTATGAAATTGACCATTTTCGGCCAAAAATGAAAGTTCTCAAATCTCTCTCAGACTACGTAGAAGGGACTCCCAGCACCCAGTAGACGCTTCTCTCGAGTCAAAAGTGGCATTCCACCAAGTTTAAGGCATTTAAATTAGATATGAAATGGCGTCAAGATATGGTTATTAAATTTCATTTTTCCACCAAAATATAAGTGTTTTTACCACTCTTGTCATCTGGAAAGGATTCCAAAGGGCGCCACACACCACAGGTACAATTTTGGGAAGAATTAAAAAAGTCGCGATTTTGGCCAAAATCGGACAAAATCATAAGGGTATAGCCTTATGAAATTGGCCATTTTCGGCCAAAAATGAAAGTTCTCAAATCTCTCTCAGACTACGTAGAAGGGACTCCCAGCACCCAGTAGACGCTTCTCTCGAGTCAAAAGTGGCATTCCACCAAGTTTAAGGCATTTAAATTAGATATGAAATGACGTCAAGATATGGTTATTAAATTCCATTTTTCCACCAAAATATAAGTGTTTTTACCACTCTTGTCATCTGGAAAGGATTCCAAAGGGCGCCACGCACCACAGGTACAATTTTGGGAAGAATTAAAAATGTCGCGATTTTGGCCAAAATCGGACAAAATCATAAGGGTATAGCCTTATGAAATTGACCATTTTCGGCCAAAAATGAAAGTCCTCAAATCTCTCTCAGACTACGTAGAAGGGACTCCCAGCACCCAGTAGACGCTTCTCTCGAGTCAAAAGTGGCATTCCACCAAGTTTAAGGCATTTAAATTAGATATGAAATGGCGTCAAGATATGGTTATTAAATTTCATTTTTCCACCAAAATATAAGTGTTTTTACCACTCTTGTCATCTGGAAAGGATTCCAAAGGGCGCCACACACCACAGGTACAATTTTGGGAAGAATTAAAAAAGTCGCGATTTTGGCCAAAATCGGACAAAATCATAAGGGTATAGCCTTATGAAATTTGTCATTTTCGGCCAAAAATGAAAGTTCTCAAATCTCTCTCAGACTACGTAGAAGGGACTCCCAGCACCCAGTAGACGCTTCTCTCGAGTCAAAAGTGGCATTCCACGAAGTTTTAGGCATTTAAATTAGATATGAAATGACGTCAAGATATGGTTATTAAATTTCATTTTTCCACCAAAATATAAGTGTTTTTACCACTCTTGTCATCTGGAAAGGATTCCAAAGGGCGCCACGCACCACAGGTACAATTTTGGGAAGAATTAAAAATGTCGCGATTTTGGCCAAAATCGGACAAAATCATAAGGGTATAGCCTTATGAAATTGACCATTTTCGGCCAAAAATGAAAGTTCTCAAATCTCTCTCAGACTACGTAGAAGGGACTCCCAGCACCCAGTAGACGCTTCTCTCGAGTCAAAAGTGGCATTCCACCAAGTTTAAGGCATTTAAATTAGATATGAAATGGCGTCAAGATATGGTTATTAAATTTCATTTTTCCACCAAAATATAAGTGTTTTTACCACTCTTGTCATCTGGAAAGGATTCCAAAGGGCGCCACACACCACAGGTACAATTTTGGGAAGAATTAAAAAAGTCGCGATTTTGGCCAAAATCGGACAAAATCATAAGGGTATAGCCTTATGAAATTGGCCATTTTCGGCCAAAAATGAAAGTTCTCAAATCTCTCTCAGACTACGTAGAAGGGACTCCCAGCACCCAGTAGACGCTTCTCTCGAGTCAAAAGTGGCATTCCACCAAGTTTAAGGCATTTAAATTAGATATGAAATGACGTCAAGATATGGTTATTAAATTCCATTTTTCCACCAAAATATAAGTGTTTTTACCACTCTTGTCATCTGGAAAGGATTCCAAAGGGCGCCACACACCACAGGTACAATTTTGGGAAGAATTAAAAAAGTCGCGATTTTGGCCAAAATCGGACAAAATCATAAGGGTATAGCCTTATGAAATTGACCATTTTCGGCCAAAAATGAAAGTTCTCAAATCTCTCTCAGACTACGTAGAAGGGACTCCCAGCACCCTGTAGACGCTTCTCTCGAGTCAAAAGTGGCATTCCACGAAGTTTTAGTCATTTAAATTAGATATGAAATGACGTCAAGATATGGTTATTAAATTCCATTTTTCCACCAAAATATAAGTGTTTTTACCACTCTTGTCATCTGGAAAGGATTCCAAAGGGCGCCACACACAACAGGTACAATTTTTGGAAGAATTAAAAAAGTCGCGATTTTGGCCAAAATCGGACAAAATCATAAAGGACAAAATCGGACAAAATCATATGAAATGACGTCAAGATATGGTTATTAAATTCCATTTTTCCACCAAAATATAAGTGTTTTTACCACTCTTGTCATCTGGAAAGGATTCCAAAGGGCGCGCACACACCACAGGTACAATTTTGGGAAGAATTTGAGATTTGAGAATTTCATATCTCTCGAGAGATTCTCGAGAGATTTGAGAACTTTCATTTTTGGCCGAAAATGGCCAATTTCATAAGGCTATACCCTTATGATTTTGTCCGATTTTACCCAAAAATCGCGACCTTTTTAATTCTTCCCAAAATTGTACCTGTGGTGTGTGGCGCCCTTTGGAATCCTTTCCACGTGACAAGAGTGGTAAAAACACTTATATTTTGGTGGAAAAATGGAATTTAATAACCATATCTTGACGTCATTTCATATCTAATTTAAATGCCTAAAACTTGGTGGAATGCCACTTTTGACTCGAGAGAAGCGTCTACTGGGTGCTGGGAGTCCCTTCTACGTAGTCTGAGAGAGATTTGAGAACTTTCATTTTTGGCCGAAAATGGCCAATTTCATAAGGCTTCATAAGGCTTCATAAGGCTTCATAAGGCCAATTTCATAAGGCCCTTATGATTTTGTCCGATTTTACCCAAAATCGCAACATTTTTAATTCTTCCCAAAATTGTACCTGTGGTGTGTGGCGCCCTTTGGAATCCTTTCCAGATGACAAGAGTGGTAAAAACACTTATATTTTGGTGGAAAAATGAAATTTAATAACCATATCTTGACGCCATTTCATATTTATTTTAAATGCCTAAAACTTCGTCGAGTGCCACTTTTGAATCGAGAGAAGCGTCTACTGGGTGCTGGGAGTCCCTTCTACGTAGTCTGAGAGAGATTTGAGAACTTTCATTTTTGGCCGAAAATGGCCAATTTCATAAGGCTTATGATTTTGTCCGATTTTGGCCAAAATCGCGACTTTTTTAATTCTTTCCAAAATTGTACCTGTGGTGTGTGGCGCCCTTTGGAATCCTTTCCAGATGACAAGAGTGGTAAAAACACTTATATTTTGGTGGAAAAATGAAATTTAATAACCATATCTTGACGTCATTTCATATCTAATTTAAATGACTAAAACTTGGTGGAATGCCACTTTTGAATCGAGAGAAGCGTCTACTGGGTGCTGGGAGTCCCTTCTACGTAGTCTGAGAGAGATTTGAGAACTTTCATTTTTGGCCGAAAATGGCCAATTTCATAAGGCTATACCCTTATGATTTTGTCCGATTTTAAACAAAAATCGCGACTTTTTTAATTCTTACCAAAATTGTACCTGTGGTGTGTGGCGCCCTTTGGAATCCTTTCCAGATGACAAGAGTGGTAAAAACACTTATATTTTGGTGGAAAAATGAAATTTAATAACCATATCTTGACGCCATTTCATATCTAATTTAAATGCCTAAAACTTCGTGGAATGCCACTTTTGACTCGAGAGAAGCGTCTACTTGGTGCTGGGAGTCCCTTCTACGTAGTCTGAGAGAGATTTGAGAACTTTCATTTTTGGCCGAAAATGGCCAATTTCATAAGGCTATACCCTTATGATTTTGTCCGATTTTGGCCAAAATCGCGACATTTTTAATTCTTCCCAAAATTGTACCTGTGGTGTGTGGCGCCCTTTGGAATCCTTTCCAGATGACAAGAGTGGTAAAAACACTAATATTTTGGTGGAAAAATGAAATTTAATAACCATATCTTGACGCCATTTCATATCTAATTTAAATGCCTAAAACTTCGTGGAATGCCACTTTTGACTGGAGAGAAGCGTCTACTTGGTGCTGGGAGTCCCTTCTACGTAGTCTGAGAGAGATTTGAGAACTTTCATTTTTGGCCGAAAATGGCCAATTTCATAAGGCTATACCCTTATGATTTTGTCCGATTTTGGCCAAAATCGCGACATTTTTAATTCTTACCAAAATTGTACCTGTGGTGTGTGGCGCCCTTTGGAATCCTTTCCAGATGACAAGAGTGGTAAAAACACTTATATTTTGGTGGAAAAATGAAATTTAATAACCATATCTTGACGCCATTTCATATTTATTTTAAATGCCTAAAACTTCGTCGAGTGCCACTTTTGAATCGAGAGAAGCGTCTACTGGGTGCTGGGAGTCCCTTCTACGTAGTCTGAGAGAGATTTGAGAACTTTCATTTTTGGCCGAAAATGGCCAATTTCATAAGGCTTATGATTTTGTAAGATTTTGGCCAAAATCGCGACATTTTTAATTCTTTCCAAAATTGTACCTGTGGTGTGTGGCGCCCTTTGGAATCCTTTCCAGATGACAAGAGTGGTAAAAACACTTATATTTTGGTGGAAAAATGAAATTTAATAACCATATCTTGACGTCATTTCATATCTAATTTAAATGACTAAAACTTCGTGGAATGCCACTTTTGACTCGAGAGAAGCGTCTACTGGGTGCTGGGAGTCCCTTCTACGTAGTCTGAGAGAGATTTGAGAACTTTCATTTTTGGCCGAAAATGGCCAATTTCATAAGGCTATACCCTTATGATTTTGTCCGATTTTGGCCAAAATCGCGACATTTTTAATTCTTCCCAAAATTGTACCTGTGGTGTGTGGCGCCCTTTGGAATCCTTTCCAGATGACAAGAGTGGTAAAAACACTTATATTTTGGTGGAAAAATGAAATTTAATAACCATATCTTGACGCCATTTCATATCTAATTTAAATGCCTAAAACTTCGTGGAATGCCACTTTTGACTCGAGAGAAGCGTCTACTTGCTGCTGGGAGTCCCTTCTACGTAGTCTGAGAGAGATTTGAGAACTTTCATTTTTGGCCGAAAATGGCCAATTTCATAAGGCTATACCCTTATGATTTTGTCCGATTTTACCCAATAATCGCGACCTTTTTAATTCTTCCCAAAATTGTACCTGTGGTGTGTGGCGCCCTTTGGAATCCTTTCCACGTGACAAGAGTGGTAAAAACACTTATATTTTGGTGGAAAAATGGAATTTAATAACCATATCTTGACGTCATTTCATATCTAATTTAAATGCCTAAAACTTGGTGGAATGCCACTTTTGACTCGAGAGAAGCGTCTACTGGGTGCTGGGAGTCCCTTCTACGTAGTCTGAGAGAGATTTGAGAACTTTCATTTTTGGCCGAAAATGGCCAATTTCATAAGGCTTCATAAGGCTTCATAAGGCTTCATAAGGCTTCATAAAGCCAATTTCATAAGGCCCTTATGATTTTGTCCGATTTTACCCAAAATCGCGACATTTTTAATTCTTCCCAAAATTGTACCTGTGGTGTGTGGCGCCCTTTGGAATCCTTTCCAGATGACAAGAGTGGTAAAAACACTTATATTTTGGTGGAAAAATGAAATTTAATAACCATATCTTGACGCCATTTCATATTTATTTTAAATGCCTAAAACTTCGTCGAGTGCCACTTTTGAATCGAGAGAAGCGTCTACTGGGTGCTGGGAGTCCCTTCTACGTAGTCTGAGAGAGATTTGAGAACTTTCATTTTTGGCCGAAAATGGCCAATTTCATAAGGCTTATGATTTTGTAAGATTTTGGCCAAAATCGCGACTTTTTTAATTCTTTCCAAAATTGTACCTGTGGTGTGTGGCGCCCTTTGGAATCCTTTCCAGATGACAAGAGTGGTAAAAACACTTATATTTTGGTGGAAAAATGAAATTTAATAACCATATCTTGACGTCATTTCATATCTAATTTAAATGACTAAAACTTCGTGGAATGCCACTTTTGACTCGAGAGAAGCGTCTACTGGGTGCTGGGAGTCCCTTCTACGTAGTCTGAGAGAGATTTGAGAACTTTCATTTTTGGCCGAAAATGGCCAATTTCATAAGGCTATACCCTTATGATTTTGTCCGATTTTAAACAAAAATCGCGACTTTTTTAATTCTTACCAAAATTGTACCTGTGGTGTGTGGCGCCCTTTGGAATCCTTTCCAGATGACAAGAGTGGTAAAAACACTTATATTTTGGTGGAAAAATGAAATTTAATAACCATATCTTGACGCCATTTCATATCTAATTTAAATGCCTAAAACTTCGTGGAATGCCACTTTTGACTCGAGAGAAGCGTCTACTTGGTGCTGGAAGTCCCTTCTACGTAGTCTGAGAGAGATTTGAGAACTTTCATTTTTGGCCGAAAATGGCCAATTTCATAAGGCTATACCCTTATGATTTTGTCCGATTTTGGCCAAAATCGCGACATTTTTAATTCTTCCCAAAATTGTACCTGTGGTGTGTGGCGCCCTTTGGAATCCTTTCCAGATGACAAGAGTGGTAAAAACACTAATATTTTGGTGGAAAAATGAAATTTAATAACCATATCTTGACGCCATTTCATATCTAATTTAAATGCCTAAAACTTCGTGGAATGCCACTTTTGACTGGAGAGAAGCGTCTACTTGGTGCTGGGAGTCCCTTCTACGTAGTCTGAGAGAGATTTGAGAACTTTCATTTTTGGCCGAAAATGGCCAATTTCATAAGGCTATACCCTTATGATTTTGTCCGATTTTGGCCAAAATCGCGACATTTTTAATTCTTACCAAAATTGTACCTGTGGTGTGTGGCGCCCTTTGGAATCCTTTCCAGATGACAAGAGTGGTAAAAACACTTATATTTTGGTGGAAAAATGAAATTTAATAACCATATCTTGACGTCGTTTCATATCTAATTTAAATGACTAAAACTTCGTGGAATGCCACTTTTGAATCGAGAGAAGCGTCTACTGGGTGCTGGGAGTCCCTTCTACGTAGTCTGAGAGAGATTTGAGAACTTTCATTTTTGGCCGAAAATGGCCAATTTCATAAGGCTATACCCTTATGATTTTGTCCGATTTTGGCCAAAATCGCGACATTTTTAATTCTTTCCAAAATTGTACCTGTGGTGTGTGGCGCCCTTTGGAATCCTTTCCAGATGACAAGAGTGGTAAAAACACTAATATTTTGGTGGAAAAATGAAATTTAATAACCATATCTTGACGTCATTTCATATCCAATTTAAATGACTAAAACTTCGAGGAATGCCACTTTTGAATCGAGAGAAGCGTCTACTGGGTGCTGGGAGTCCCTTCTACGTAGTCCGAGAGAGATTTGAGAACTTTCATTTTTGGCCGAAAATGGCCAATTTCATAAGGCTATACCCTTATGATTTTGTCCGATTTTACCCAAAAATCGCGACCTTTTTAATTCTTCCCAAAATTGTACCTGTGGTGTGTGGCGCCCTTTGGAATCCTTTCCACGTGACAAGAGTGGTAAAAACACTTATATTTTGGTGGAAAAATGGAATTTAATAACCATATCTTGACGTCATTTCATATCTAATTTAAATGCCTAAAACTTCGTGGAATGCCACTTTTGACTCGAGAGAAGCGTCTACTTGGTGCTGGGAGTCCCTTCTACGTAGTCTGAGAGAGATTTGAGAACTTTCATTTTTGGCCGAAAATGGCCAATTTCATAAGGCTTCATAAGGCTTCATAAGGCTTCATAAGGCCAATTTCATCAGGCCCTTATGATTTTGTCCGATTTTACCCAAAATCGCGACATTTTTAATTCTTCCCAAAATTGTACCTGTGGTGTGTGGCGCCCTTTGGAATCCTTTCCAGATGACAAGAGTGGTAAAAACACTTATATTTTGGTGGAAAAATGAAATTTAATAACCATATCTTGACGCCATTTCATATTTATTTTAAATGCCTAAAACTTCGTCGAGTGCCACTTTTGAATCGAGAGAAGCGTCTACTGGGTGCTGGGAGTCCCTTCTACGTAGTCTGAGAGAGATTTGAGAACTTTCATTTTTGGCCGAAAATGGCCAATTTCATAAGGCCCTTATGATTTTGTCCGATTTTAAACAAAAATCGCGACTTTTTTAATTCTTACCAAAATTGTACCTGTGGTGTGTGGCGCCCTTTGGAATCCTTTCCAGATGACAAGAGTGGTAAAAACACTTATATTTTGGTGGAAAAATGAAATTTAATAACCATATCTTGACGCCATTTCATATCTAATTTAAATGCCTAAAACTTCGTGGAGTGCCACTTTTGACTCGAGAGAAGCGTCTACTTGGTGCTGGGAGTCCCTTCTACGTAGTCTGAGAGAGATTTGAGAACTTTCATTTTTGGCCGAAAATGGCCAATTTCATAAGGCTATACCCTTATGATTTTGTCCGATTTTGGCCAAAATCGCGACATTTTTAATTCTTCCCAAAATTGTACCTGTGGTGTGTGGCGCCCTTTGGAATCCTTTCCAGATGACAAGAGTGGTAAAAACACTAATATTTTGGTGGAAAAATGAAATTTAATAACCATATCTTGACGCCATTTCATATCTAATTTAAATGCCTAAAACTTCGTGGAATGCCACTTTTGACTCGAGAGAAGCGTCTACTTGGTGCTGGGAGTCCCTTCTACGTAGTCTGAGAGAGATTTGAGAACTTTCATTTTTGGCCGAAAATGGCCAATTTCATAAGGCTATACCCTTATGATTTTGTCCGATTTTGGCCAAAATCGCGACATTTTTAATTCTTCCCAAAATTGTACCTGTGGTGTGTGGCGCCCTTTGGAATCCTTTCCAGATGACAAGAGTGGTAAAAACACTAATATTTTGGTGGAAAAATGAAATTTAATAACCATATCTTGACGTCGTTTCATATCTAATTTAAATGACTAAAACTTCGTGGAATGCCACTTTTGACTCGAGAGAAGCGTCTACTGGGTGCTGGGAGTCCCTTCTACGTAGTCTGAGAGAGATTTGAGAACTTTCATTTTTGGCCGAAAATGGCCAATTTCATAAGGCTATACCCTTATGATTTTGGCCAAAATCGCGACTTTTTTAATTCTTCCCAAAATTGTACCTGTGGTGTGTGGCGCCCTTTGGAATCTTTTCCAGATGACAAGAGTGGTAAAAACACTTATATTTTGGTGGAAAAATGAAATTTAATAACCATATCTTGACGTCATTTCATATCTAATTTAAATGACTAAAACTTCGTGGAATGCCACGTTTGACTCGAGGGAAGCGTCTACTGGGTGCTGGGAGTCCCTTCTACGTAGTCTGAGAGAGATTTGAGAACTTTCATTTTTGGCCGAAAATGGCCAATTTCATAAGGCTATACCCTTATGATTTTGTCCGATTTTGGCCAAAATCGCGACATTTTTAATTCTTACCAAAATTGTACCTGTGGTGTGTGGCGCCCTTTGGAATCCTTTCCAGATGACAAGAGTGGTAAAAACACTTATATTTTGGTGGAAAAATGAAATTTAATAACCATATCTTGACGCCATTTCATATCTAATTTAAATGCCTAAAACTTCGTGGAATGCCACTTTTGACTCGAGAGAAGCGTCTACTTGGTGCTGGGAGTCCCTTCTACGTAGTCTGAGAGAGATTTGAGAACTTTCATTTTTGGCCGAAAATGGCCAATTTCATAAGGCTATACCCTTATGATTTTGTCCGATTTTGGCCAAAATCGCGACATTTTTAATTCTTCCCAAAATTGTACCTGTGGTGTGTGGCGCCCTTTGGAATCCTTTCCAGATGACAAGAGTGGTAAAAACACTAATATTTTGGTGGAAAAATGAAATTTAATAACCATATCTTGACGTCGTTTCATATCTAATTTAAATGACTAAAACTTCGTGGAATGCCACTTTTGACTCGAGAGAAGCGTCTACTGGGTGCTGGGAGTCCCTTCTACGTAGTCTGAGAGAGATTTGAGAACTTTCATTTTTGGCCGAAAATGGCCAATTTCATAAGGCTATACCCTTATGATTTTGGCCAAAATCGCGACTTTTTTAATTCTTCCCAAAATTGTACCTGTGGTGTGTGGCGCCCTTTGGAATCTTTTCCAGATGACAAGAGTGGTAAAAACACTTATATTTTGGTGGAAAAATGAAATTTAATAACCATATCTTGACGTCATTTCATATCTAATTTAAATGACTAAAACTTCGTGGAATGCCACGTTTGACTCGAGGGAAGCGTCTACTGGGTGCTGGGAGTCCCTTCTACGTAGTCTGAGAGAGATTTGAGAACTTTCATTTTTGGCCGAAAATGGCCAATTTCATAAGGCTATACCCTTATGATTTTGTCCGATTTTGGCCAAAATCGCGACATTTTTAATTCTTACCAAAATTGTACCTGTGGTGTGTGGCGCCCTTTGGAATCCTTTCCAGATGACAAGAGTGGTAAAAACACTTATATTTTGGTGGAAAAATGAAATTTAATAACCATATCTTGACGCCATTTCATATCTAATTTAAATGCCTAAAACTTCGTGGAATGCCACTTTTGACTCGAGAGAAGCGTCTACTTGGTGCTGGGAGTCCCTTCTACGTAGTCTGAGAGAGATTTGAGAACTTTCATTTTTGGCCGAAAATGGCCAATTTCATAAGGCTATACCCTTATGATTTTGTCCGATTTTAAACAAAAATCGCGACTTTTTTAATTCTTACCAAAATTGTACCTGTGGTGTGTGGCGCCCTTTGGAATCCTTTCCAGATGACAAGAGTGGTAAAAACACTTATATTTTGGTGGAAAAATGAAATTTAATAACCATATCTTGACGCCATTTCATATCTAATTTAAATGCCTAAAACTTCGTGGAATGCCACTTTTGACTCGAGAGAAGCGTCTACTTGCTGCTGGGAGTCCCTTCTACGTAGTCTGAGAGAGATTTGAGAACTTTCATTTTTGGCCGAAAATGGCCAATTTCATAAGGCTATACCCTTATGATTTTGTCCGATTTTACCCAAAAATCGCGACCTTTTTAATTCTTCCCAAAATTGTACCTGTGGTGTGTGGCGCCCTTTGGAATCCTTTCCACGTGACAAGAGTGGTAAAAACACTTATATTTTGGTGGAAAAATGGAATTTAATAACCATATCTTGACGTCATTTCATATCTAATTTAAATGCCTAAAACTTGGTGGAATGCCACTTTTGACTCGAGAGAAGCGTCTACTGGGTGCTGGGAGTCCCTTCTACGTAGTCTGAGAGAGATTTGAGAACTTTCATTTTTGGCCGAAAATGGCCAATTTCATAAGGCTTCATAAGGCTTCATAAGGCTTCATAAGGCTTCATAAAGCCAATTTCATCAGGCCCTTATGATTTTGTCCGATTTTACCCAAAATCGCGACATTTTTAATTCTTCCCAAAATTGTACCTGTGGTGTGTGGCGCCCTTTGGAATCCTTTCCAGATGACAAGAGTGGTAAAAACACTTATATTTTGGTGGAAAAATGAAATTTAATAACCATATCTTGACGCCATTTCATATTTATTTTAAATGCCTAAAACTTCGTCGAGTGCCACTTTTGAATCGAGAGAAGCGTCTACTGGGTGCTGGGAGTCCCTTCTACGTAGTCTGAGAGAGATTTGAGAACTTTCATTTTTGGCCGAAAATGGCCAATTTCATAAGGCTTATGATTTTGTAAGATTTTGGCCAAAATCGCGACTTTTTTAATTCTTTCCAAAATTGTACCTGTGGTGTGTGGCGCCCTTTGGAATCCTTTCCAGATGACAAGAGTGGTAAAAACACTTATATTTTGGTGGAAAAATGAAATTTAATAACCATATCTTGACGTCATTTCATATCTAATTTAAATGACTAAAACTTCGTGGAATGCCACTTTTGACTCGAGAGAAGCGTCTACTGGGTGCTGGGAGTCCCTTCTACGTAGTCTGAGAGAGATTTGAGAACTTTCATTTTTGGCCGAAAATGGCCAATTTCATAAGGCTATACCCTTATGATTTTGTCCGATTTTAAACAAAAATCGCGACTTTTTTAATTCTTACCAAAATTGTACCTGTGGTGTGTGGCGCCCTTTGGAATCCTTTCCAGATGACAAGAGTGGTAAAAACACTTATATTTTGGTGGAAAAATGAAATTTAATAACCATATCTTGACGCCATTTCATATCTAATTTAAATGCCTAAAACTTCGTGGAATGCCACTTTTGACTCGAGAGAAGCGTCTACTTGGTGCTGGAAGTCCCTTCTACGTAGTCTGAGAGAGATTTGAGAACTTTCATTTTTGGCCGAAAATGGCCAATTTCATAAGGCTATACCCTTATGATTTTGTCCGATTTTGGCCAAAATCGCGACATTTTTAATTCTTCCCAAAATTGTACCTGTGGTGTGTGGCGCCCTTTGGAATCCTTTCCAGATGACAAGAGTGGTAAAAACACTAATATTTTGGTGGAAAAATGAAATTTAATAACCATATCTTGACGCCATTTCATATCTAATTTAAATGCCTAAAACTTCGTGGAATGCCACTTTTGACTCGAGAGAAGCGTCTACTTGGTGCTGGGAGTCCCTTCTACGTAGTCTGAGAGAGATTTGAGAACTTTCATTTTTGGCCGAAAATGGCCAATTTCATAAGGCTATACCCTTATGATTTTGTCCGATTTTGGCCAAAATCGCGACATTTTTAATTCTTACCAAAATTGTACCTGTGGTGTGTGGCGCCCTTTGGAATCCTTTCCAGATGACAAGAGTGGTAAAAACACTTATATTTTGGTGGAAAAATGAAATTTAATAACCATATCTTGACGTCGTTTCATATCTAATTTAAATGACTAAAACTTCGTGGAATGCCACTTTTGAATCGAGAGAAGCGTCTACTGGGTGCTGGGAGTCCCTTCTACGTAGTCTGAGAGAGATTTGAGAACTTTCATTTTTGGCCGAAAATGGCCAATTTCATAAGGCTATACCCTTATGATTTTGTCCGATTTTGGCCAAAATCGCGACATTTTTAATTCTTTCCAAAATTGTACCTGTGGTGTGTGGCGCCCTTTGGAATCCTTTCCAGATGACAAGAGTGGTAAAAACACTAATATTTTGGTGGAAAAATGAAATTTAATAACCATATCTTGACGTCATTTCATATCCAATTTAAATGACTAAAACTTCGAGGAATGCCACTTTTGAATCGAGAGAAGCGTCTACTGGGTGCTGGGAGTCCCTTCTACGTAGTCCGAGAGAGATTTGAGAACTTTCATTTTTGGCCGAAAATGGCCAATTTCATAAGGCTATACCCTTATGATTTTGTCCGATTTTACCCAAAAATCGCGACCTTTTTAATTCTTCCCAAAATTGTACCTGTGGTGTGTGGCGCCCTTTGGAATCCTTTCCACGTGACAAGAGTGGTAAAAACACTTATATTTTGGTGGAAAAATGGAATTTAATAACCATATCTTGACGTCATTTCATATCTAATTTAAATGCCTAAAACTTCGTGGAATGCCACTTTTGACTCGAGAGAAGCGTCTACTTGGTGCTGGGAGTCCCTTCTACGTAGTCTGAGAGAGATTTGAGAACTTTCATTTTTGGCCGAAAATGGCCAATTTCATAAGGCTTCATAAGGCTTCATAAGGCCAATTTCATAAGGCCCTTATGATTTTGTCCGATTTTACCCAAAATCGCGACATTTTTAATTCTTCCCAAAATTGTACCTGTGGTGTGTGGCGCCCTTTGGAATCCTTTCCAGATGACAAGAGTGGTAAAAACACTTATATTTTGGTGGAAAAATGAAATTTAATAACCATATCTTGACGTCGTTTCATATCTAATTTAAATGACTAAAACTTCGTGGAATGCCACTTTTGAATCGAGAGAAGCGTCTACTGGGTGCTGGGAGTCCCTTCTACGTAGTCTGAGAGAGATTTGAGAACTTTCATTTTTGGCCGAAAATGGCCAATTTCATAAGGCCCTTATGATTTTGTCCGATTTTAAACAAAAATCGCGACTTTTTTAATTCTTACCAAAATTGTACCTGTGGTGTGTGGCGCCCTTTGGAATCCTTTCCAGATGACAAGAGTGGTAAAAACACTTATATTTTGGTGGAAAAATGAAATTTAATAACCATATCTTGACGCCATTTCATATCTAATTTAAATGCCTAAAACTTCGTGGAGTGCCACTTTTGACTCGAGAGAAGCGTCTACTTGGTGCTGGGAGTCCCTTCTACGTAGTCTGAGAGAGATTTGAGAACTTTCATTTTTGGCCGAAAATGGCCAATTTCATAAGGCTATACCCTTATGATTTTGTCCGATTTTGGCCAAAATCGCGACATTTTTAATTCTTCCCAAAATTGTACCTGTGGTGTGTGGCGCCCTTTGGAATCCTTTCCAGATGACAAGAGTGGTAAAAACACTAATATTTTGGTGGAAAAATGAAATTTAATAACCATATCTTGACGCCATTTCATATCTAATTTAAATGCCTAAAACTTCGTGGAATGCCACTTTTGACTCGAGAGAAGCGTCTACTTGGTGCTGGGAGTCCCTTCTACGTAGTCTGAGAGAGATTTGAGAACTTTCATTTTTGGCCGAAAATGGCCAATTTCATAAGGCTATACCCTTATGATTTTGTCCGATTTTGGCCAAAATCGCGACATTTTTAATTCTTCCCAAAATTGTACCTGTGGTGTGTGGCGCCCTTTGGAATCCTTTCCAGATGACAAGAGTGGTAAAAACACTAATATTTTGGTGGAAAAATGAAATTTAATAACCATATCTTGACGTCGTTTCATATCTAATTTAAATGACTAAAACTTCGTGGAATGCCACTTTTGACTCGAGAGAAGCGTCTACTGGGTGCTGGGAGTCCCTTCTACGTAGTCTGAGAGAGATTTGAGAACTTTCATTTTTGGCCGAAAATGGCCAATTTCATAAGGCTATACCCTTATGATTTTGGCCAAAATCGCGACTTTTTTAATTCTTCCCAAAATTGTACCTGTGGTGTGTGGCGCCCTTTGGAATCCTTTCCAGATGACAAGAGTGGTAAAAACACTTATATTTTGGTGGAAAAATGAAATTTAATAACCATATCTTGACGTCATTTCATATCTAATTTAAATGACTAAAACTTCGTGGAATGCCACGTTTGACTCGAGAGAAGCGTCTACTGGGTGCTGGGAGTCCCTTCTACGTAGTCTGAGAGAGATTTGAGAACTTTCATTTTTGGCCGAAAATGGCCAATTTCATAAGGCTATACCCTTATGATTTTGTCCGATTTTGGCCAAAATCGCGACATTTTTAATTCTTCCCAAAATTGTACCTGTGGTGTGTGCGCCCTTTGGAATCCTTTCCAGATGACAAGAGTGGTAAAAACACTAATATTTTGGTGGAAAAATGAAATTTAATAACCATATCTTGACGTCATTTCATATCTAATTTAAATGACTAAAACTTCGAGGAATGCCACTTTTGAATCGAGAGAAGCGTCTACTGGGTGCTGGGAGTCCCTTCTACGTAGTCCGAGAGAGATTTGAGAACTTTCATTTTTGGCCGAAAATGGCCAATTTCATAAGGCTATACCCTTATGATTTTGTCCGATTTTGGCCAAAATCGCGACTTTTTTAATTCTTCCCAAAATTGTACCTGTGATGTGTGGCGCCCTTTGGAATCCTTTCCAGATGACAAGAGTGGTAAAAACACTTATATTTTGGTGGAAAAATGAAATTTAATAACCATATCTTGACGCCATTTCATATCTAATTTAAATGCCTTAAACTTCCTGGAATGCCACTTTTGACTCGAGAGAAGCGTCTACTGGGTGCTGGGAGTCCCTTCTACGTAGTCTGAGAGAGATTTGAGAACTTTCATTTTTGGCCGAAAATGGCCAATTTCATAAGGCTATACCCTTATGATTTTGTCCGATTTTACCCAAAGTCGCGACATTTTTAATTCTTCCCAAAATTGTACCTGTGGTGTGTGGCGCCCTTTGGAATCCTTTCCAGATGACAAGAGTGGTAAAAACACTAATATTTTGGTGGAAAAATGAAATTTAATAACCATATCTTGACGCCATTTCATATCTAATTTAAATCACTAAAACTTCGAGGAATGCCACTTTTGAATCGAGAGAAGCGTCTACTGGGTGCTGGGAGTCCCTTCTACGTAGTCTGAGAGAGATTTGAGAACTTTCATTTTTGGCCGAAAATGGCCAATTTCATAAGGCTGTACCCTTATGATTTTGTCCGATTTTGGCCAAAATCGCGACATTTTTAATTCTTCCCAAAATTGTACCTGTGGTGTGTGGCGCCCTTTGGAATCCTTTCCAGATGACAAGAGTGGTAAAAACACTAATATTTTGGTGGAAAAATGAAATTTAATAACCATATCTTGACGTCATTTCATATTTATTTTAAATGACTAAAACTTCGTCGAGTGCCACTTTTGACTCGAGAGAAGCGTCTACTGGGTGCTGGGAGTCCCTTCTACGTAGTCTGAGAGAGATTTGAGAACTTTCATTTTTGGCCGAAAATGACAAATATCATAAGGCTATACCCTTATGATTTTGTCCGATTTTGGCCAAAATCGCGACATTTTTAATTCTTCCCAAAATTGTACCTGTGGTGTGTGGCGCCCTTTGGAATCCTTTCCAGATGACAAGAGTGGTAAAAACACTTATATTTTGGTGGAAAAATGAAACTTAATAACCATATCTTGACGTCATTTCATATTTATTTTAAATGACTAAAACTTCGTCGAGTGCCACTTTTGACTCGAGAGAAGCGTCTACTGGGTGCTGGGAGTCCCTTCTACGTAGTCTGAGAGAGATTTGAGAACTTTCATTTTTGGCCGAAAATGGCCAATTTCATAAGGCTATACCCTTATGATTTTGTCCGATTTTGGCCAAAATCGCGACATTTTTAATTCTTCCCAAGATTGTACCTGTGGTGTGTGGCGCCCTTTGGAATCCTTTCCAGATGACAAGAGTGGTAAAAACACTTATATTTTGGTGGAAAAATGAAATTTAATAACCATATCTTGACGCCATTTCATATCTAATTTAAATGCCTAAAACTTCGTGGAATGCCACTTTTGACTCGAGAGAAGCGTCTACTTGGTGCTGGGAGTCCCTTCTACGTAGTCTGAGAGAGATTTGAGAACTTTCATTTTTAACCGAAAATGGCCAATTTCATATGAAATTTTTAATTCTTCCCAAGGCTTCCTAAGGCTATACCCTTATGATTTTGTCCGATTTTACCCAAAATCGCGACATTTTTAATTCTTCCCAAAATTGTACCTGTGGTGTGTGGCGCCCTTTGGAATCCTTTCCAGATGACAAGAGTGGTAAAAACACTTATATTTTGGTGGAAAAATGAAACTTAATAACCATATCTTGACGTCATTTCATATTTATTTTAAATGACTAAAACTTCGTCGAGTGCCACTTTTGACTCGAGAGAAGCGTCTACTGGGTGCTGGGAGTCCCTTCTACGTAGTCTGAGAGAGATTTGAGAACTTTCATTTTTGGCCGAAAATGGCCAATTTCATAAGGCTATACCCTTATGATTTTGTCCGATTTTGGCCAAAATCGCGACATTTTTAATTCTTCCCAAAATTGTACCTGTGGTGTGTGGCGCCCTTTGGAATCCTTTCCAGATGACAAGAGTGGTAAAAACACTTATATTTTGGTGGAAAAATGAAATTTAATAACCATATCTGGACGCCATTTCATATCTAATTTAAATGCCTAAAACTTCGTGGAATGCCACTTTTGACTCGAGAGAAGCGTCTACTGGGTGCTGGGAGTCCCTTCTACGTAGTCTGAGAGAGATTTGAGAACTTTCATTTTTGGCCGAAAATGGCCAATTTCATAACGCTATACCCTTATGATTTTGTCCGATTTTACCCAAAATCGCGACATTTTTAATTCTTCCCAAAATTGTACCTGTGGTGTGTGGCGCCCTTTGGAATCCTTTCCAGATGACAAGAGTGGTAAAAACACTTATATTTTGGTGGAAAAATGAAACTTAATAACCATATCTTGACGTCATTTCATATTTATTTTAAATGACTAAAACTTCGTCGAGTGCCACTTTTGACTCGAGAGAAGCGTCTACTGGGTGCTGGGAGTCCCTTCTACGTAGTCTGAGAGAGATTTGAGAACTTTCATTTTTGGCCGAAAATGGCCAATTTCATAAGGCTATACCCTTATGATTTTGTCCGATTTTGGCCAAAATCGCGACATTTTTAATTCTTCCCAAAATTGTACCTGTGGTGTGTGGCGCCCTTTGGAATCCTTTCCAGATGACAAGAGTGGTAAAAACACTTATATTTTGGTGGAAAAATGAAATTTAATAACCATATCTGGACGCCATTTCATATCTAATTTAAATGCCTAAAACTTCGTGGAATGCCACTTTTGACTCGAGAGAAGCGTCTAATGGGTGCTGGGAGTCCCTTCTACGTAGTCTGAGAGAGATTTGAGAACTTTCATTTTTGGCCGAAAATGGCCAATTTCATAACGCTATACCCTTATGATTTTGGCCAAAATCGCGACTTTTTTTAATTCTTCCCAAAATTGTACCTGTGGTGTGTGGCGCCCTTTGGAATCCTTTCCAGATGACAAGAGTGGTAAAAACACTTATATTTTGGTGGAAAAATGAAATTTAATAACCATATCTTGACGCCATTTCATATCTAATTTAAATGCCTTAAACTTCCTGGAATGCCACTTTTGACTCGAGAGAAGCGTCTACTGGGTGCTGGGAGTCCCTTCTACGTAGTCTGAGAGAGATTTGAGAACTTTCATTTTTGGCCGAAAATGGCCAATTTCATAAGGCTATACCCTTATGATTTTGTCCGATTTTGGCCAAAATCGCGACATTTTTAATTCTTACCAAAATTGTACCTGTGGTGTGTGGCGCCCTTTGGAATCCTTTCCAGATGACAAGAGTGGTAAAAACACTAATATTTTGGTGGAAAAATGAAATTTAATAACCATATCTTGACGTCATTTCGTATCTAATTTAAATGCCTAATACTTCGTGGAATGCCACTTTTGAATCGAGAGAAGCGTCTACAGGGTGCTGGGAGTCCCTTCTACGTAGTCTGAGAGAGATTTGAGAACTTTCATTTTTGGCCGAAAATGGCCAATTTCCTTATGATTTTGTCCGATTTTACCCAAAATCGCGACATTTTTAATTCTTCCCAAAATTGTACCTGTGGTGTGTGGCGCCCTTTGGAATCCTTTCCAGATGACAAGAGTGGTAAAAACACTAATATTTTGGTGGAAAAATGAAATTTAATAACCATATCTTGACGTCATTTCATATCTAATTTAAATGACTAAAACTTCGAGGAATGCCACTTTTGAATCGAGAGAAGCGTCTACTGGGTGCTGGGAGTCCCTTCTACGTAGTCCGAGAGAGATTTGAGAACTTTCATTTTTGGCCGAAAATGGCCAATTTCATAAGGCTATACCCTTATGATTTTGTCCGATTTTACCCAAAATCGCGACTTTTTTAATTCTTCCCAAAATTGTACCTGTGATGTGTGGCGCCCTTTGGAATCCTTTCCAGATGACAAGAGTGGTAAAAACACTTATATTTTGGTGGAAAAATGAAATTTAATAACCATATCTTGACGCCATTTCATATCTAATTTAAATGCCTTAAACTTCGTGGAATGCCACTTTTGACTCGAGAGAAGCGTCTACTGGGTGCTGGGAGTCCCTTCTACGTAGTCTGAGAGAGATTTGAGAACTTTCATTTTTGGCCGAAAATGGCCAATTTCATAAGGCTATACCCTTATGATTTTGTCCGATTTTGGCCAAAATCGCGACATTTTTAATTCTTCCCAAAATTGTACCTGTGGTGTGTGGCGCCCTTTGGAATCCTTTCCAGATGACAAGAGTGGTAAAAACACTAATATTTTGGTGGAAAAATGAAATTTAATAACCATATCTTGACGTCATTTCATATTTATTTTAAATGACTAAAACTTCGTCGAGTGCCACTTTTGACTCGAGAGAAGCGTCTACTGGGTGCTGGGAGTCCCTTCTACGTAGTCTGAGAGAGATTTGAGAACTTTCATTTTTGGCCGAAAATGACAAATATCATAAGGCTATACCCTTATGATTTTGTCCGATTTTGGCCAAAATCGCGACATTTTTAATTCTTACCAAAATTGTACCTGTGGTGTGTGGCGCCCTTTGGAATCCTTTCCAGATGACAAGAGTGGTAAAAACACTAATATTTTGGTGGAAAAATGAAATTTAATAACCATATCTTGACGTCATTTCGTATCTAATTTAAATGCCTAATACTTCGTGGAATGCCACTTTTGAATCGAGAGAAGCGTCTACAGGGTGCTGGGAGTCCCTTCTACGTAGTCTGAGAGAGATTTGAGAACTTTCATTTTTGGCCGAAAATGGCCAATTTCCTTATGATTTTGTCCGATTTTACCCAAAATCGCGACATTTTTAATTCTTCCCAAAATTGTACCTGTGGTGTGTGGCGCCCTTTGGAATCCTTTCCAGATGACAAGAGTGGTAAAAACACTAATATTTTGGTGGAAAAATGAAATTTAATAACCATATCTTGACGTCATTTCATATCTAATTTAAATGACTAAAACTTCGAGGAATGCCACTTTTGAATCGAGAGAAGCGTCTACTGGGTGCTGGGAGTCCCTTCTACGTAGTCCGAGAGAGATTTGAGAACTTTCATTTTTGGCCGAAAATGGCCAATTTCATAAGGCTATACCCTTATGATTTTGTCCGATTTTACCCAAAATCGCGACTTTTTTAATTCTTCCCAAAATTGTACCTGTGATGTGTGGCGCCCTTTGGAATCCTTTCCAGATGACAAGAGTGGTAAAAACACTTATATTTTGGTGGAAAAATGAAATTTAATAACCATATCTTGACGCCATTTCATATCTAATTTAAATGCCTTAAACTTCGTGGAATGCCACTTTTGACTCGAGAGAAGCGTCTACTGGGTGCTGGGAGTCCCTTCTACGTAGTCTGAGAGAGATTTGAGAACTTTCATTTTTGGCCGAAAATGGCCAATTTCATAAGGCTATACCCTTATGATTTTGTCCGATTTTGGCCAAAATCGCGACATTTTTAATTCTTCCCAAAATTGTACCTGTGGTGTGTGGCGCCCTTTGGAATCCTTTCCAGATGACAAGAGTGGTAAAAACACTAATATTTTGGTGGAAAAATGAAATTTAATAACCATATCTTGACGTCATTTCATATTTATTTTAAATGACTAAAACTTCGTCGAGTGCCACTTTTGACTCGAGAGAAGCGTCTACTGGGTGCTGGGAGTCCCTTCTACGTAGTCTGAGAGAGATTTGAGAACTTTCATTTTTGGCCGAAAATGACAAATATCATAAGGCTATACCCTTATGATTTTGTCCGATTTTGGCCAAAATCGCGACATTTTTAATTCTTACCAAAATTGTACCTGTGGTGTGTGGCGCCCTTTGGAATCCTTTCCAGATGACAAGAGTGGTAAAAACACTAATATTTTGGTGGAAAAATGAAATTTAATAACCATATCTTGACGTCATTTCGTATCTAATTTAAATGCCTAATACTTCGTGGAATGCCACTTTTGAATCGAGAGAAGCGTCTACAGGGTGCTGGGAGTCCCTTCTACGTAGTCTGAGAGAGATTTGAGAACTTTCATTTTTGGCCGAAAATGGCCAATTTCCTTATGATTTTGTCCGATTTTACCCAAAATCGCGACATTTTTAATTCTTCCCAAAATTGTACCTGTGGTGTGTGGCGCCCTTTGGAATCCTTTCCAGATGACAAGAGTGGTAAAAACACTAATATTTTGGTGGAAAAATGAAATTTAATAACCATATCTTGACGTCATTTCATATCTAATTTAAATGACTAAAACTTCGAGGAATGCCACTTTTGAATCGAGAGAAGCGTCTACTGGGTGCTGGGAGTCCCTTCTACGTAGTCCGAGAGAGATTTGAGAACTTTCATTTTTGGCCGAAAATGGCCAATTTCATAAGGCTATACCCTTATGATTTTGTCCGATTTTACCCAAAATCGCGACTTTTTTAATTCTTCCCAAAATTGTACCTGTGATGTGTGGCGCCCTTTGGAATCCTTTCCAGATGACAAGAGTGGTAAAAACACTTATATTTTGGTGGAAAAATGAAATTTAATAACCATATCTTGACGCCATTTCATATCTAATTTAAATGCCTTAAACTTCGTGGAATGCCACTTTTGACTCGAGAGAAGCGTCTACTGGGTGCTGGGAGTCCCTTCTACGTAGTCTGAGAGAGATTTGAGAACTTTCATTTTTGGCCGAAAATGGCCAATTTCATAAGGCTATACCCTTATGATTTTGTCCGATTTTGGCCAAAATCGCGACATTTTTAATTCTTCCCAAAATTGTACCTGTGGTGTGTGGCGCCCTTTGGAATCCTTTCCAGATGACAAGAGTGGTAAAAACACTAATATTTTGGTGGAAAAATGAAATTTAATAACCATATCTTGACGTCATTTCATATTTATTTCAAATGACTAAAACTTCGTCGAGTGCCACTTTTGACTCGAGAGAAGCGTCTACTGGGTGCTGGGAGTCCCTTCTACGTAGTCTGAGAGAGATTTGAGAACTTTCATTTTTGGCCGAAAATGACAAATATCATAAGGCTATACCCTTATGATTTTGTCCGATTTTGGCCAAAATCGCGACATTTTTAATTCTTACCAAAATTGTACCTGTGGTGTGTGGCGCCCTTTGGAATCCTTTCCAGATGACAAGAGTGGTAAAAACACTAATATTTTGGTGGAAAAATGAAATTTAATAACCATATCTTGACGTCATTTCGTATCTAATTTAAATGCCTAATACTTCGTGGAATGCCACTTTTGAATCGAGAGAAGCGTCTACAGGGTGCTGGGAGTCCCTTCTACGTAGTCTGAGAGAGATTTGAGAACTTTCATTTTTGGCCGAAAATGGCCAATTTCCTTATGATTTTGTCCGATTTTACCCAAAATCGCGACATTTTTAATTCTTCCCAAAATTGTACCTGTGGTGTGTGGCGCCCTTTGGAATCCTTTCCAGATGACAAGAGTGGTAAAAACACTAATATTTTGGTGGAAAAATGAAATTTAATAACCATATCTTGACGTCATTTCATATCTAATTTAAATGACTAAAACTTCGAGGAATGCCACTTTTGAATCGAGAGAAGCGTCTACTGGGTGCTGGGAGTCCCTTCTACGTAGTCCGAGAGAGATTTGAGAACTTTCATTTTTGGCCGAAAATGGCCAATTTCATAAGGCTATACCCTTATGATTTTGTCCGATTTTACCCAAAATCGCGACTTTTTTAATTCTTCCCAAAATTGTACCTGTGATGTGTGGCGCCCTTTGGAATCCTTTCCAGATGACAAGAGTGGTAAAAACACTTATATTTTGGTGGAAAAATGAAATTTAATAACCATATCTTGACGCCATTTCATATCTAATTTAAATGCCTTAAACTTCGTGGAATGCCACTTTTGACTCGAGAGAAGCGTCTACTGGGTGCTGGGAGTCCCTTCTACGTAGTCTGAGAGAGATTTGAGAACTTTCATTTTTGGCCGAAAATGGCCAATTTCATAAGGCTATACCCTTATGATTTTGTCCGATTTTGGCCAAAATCGCGACATTTTTAATTCTTCCCAAAATTGTACCTGTGGTGTGTGGCGCCCTTTGGAATCCTTTCCAGATGACAAGAGTGGTAAAAACACTAATATTTTGGTGGAAAAATGAAATTTAATAACCATATCTTGACGTCATTTCATATTTATTTTAAATGACTAAAACTTCGTCGAGTGCCACTTTTGACTCGAGAGAAGCGTCTACTGGGTGCTGGGAGTCCCTTCTACGTAGTCTGAGAGAGATTTGAGAACTTTCATTTTTGGCCGAAAATGACAAATATCATAAGGCTATACCCTTATGATTTTGTCCGATTTTGGCCAAAATCGCGACATTTTTAATTCTTACCAAAATTGTACCTGTGGTGTGTGGCGCCCTTTGGAATCCTTTCCAGATGACAAGAGTGGTAAAAACACTAATATTTTGGTGGAAAAATGAAATTTAATAACCATATCTTGACGTCATTTCGTATCTAATTTAAATGCCTAATACTTCGTGGAATGCCACTTTTGAATCGAGAGAAGCGTCTACAGGGTGCTGGGAGTCCCTTCTACGTAGTCTGAGAGAGATTTGAGAACTTTCATTTTTGGCCGAAAATGGCCAATTTCCTTATGATTTTGTCCGATTTTACCCAAAATCGCGACATTTTTAATTCTTCCCAAAATTGTACCTGTGGTGTGTGGCGCCCTTTGGAATCCTTTCCAGATGACAAGAGTGGTAAAAACACTAATATTTTGGTGGAAAAATGAAATTTAATAACCATATCTTGACGTCATTTCATATCTAATTTAAATGACTAAAACTTCGAGGAATGCCACTTTTGAATCGAGAGAAGCGTCTACTGGGTGCTGGGAGTCCCTTCTACGTAGTCCGAGAGAGATTTGAGAACTTTCATTTTTGGCCGAAAATGGCCAATTTCATAAGGCTATACCCTTATGATTTTGTCCGATTTTACCCAAAATCGCGACTTTTTTAATTCTTCCCAAAATTGTACCTGTGATGTGTGGCGCCCTTTGGAATCCTTTCCAGATGACAAGAGTGGTAAAAACACTTATATTTTGGTGGAAAAATGAAATTTAATAACCATATCTTGACGCCATTTCATATCTAATTTAAATGCCTTAAACTTCGTGGAATGCCACTTTTGACTCGAGAGAAGCGTCTACTGGGTGCTGGGAGTCCCTTCTACGTAGTCTGAGAGAGATTTGAGAACTTTCATTTTTGGCCGAAAATGGCCAATTTCATAAGGCTATACCCTTATGATTTTGTCCGATTTTGGCCAAAATCGCGACATTTTTAATTCTTCCCAAAATTGTACCTGTGGTGTGTGGCGCCCTTTGGAATCCTTTCCAGATGACAAGAGTGGTAAAAACACTAATATTTTGGTGGAAAAATGAAATTTAATAACCATATCTTGACGTCATTTCATATTTATTTCAAATGACTAAAACTTCGTCGAGTGCCACTTTTGACTCGAGAGAAGCGTCTACTGGGTGCTGGGAGTCCCTTCTACGTAGTCTGAGAGAGATTTGAGAACTTTCATTTTTGGCCGAAAATGACAAATATCATAAGGCTATACCCTTATGATTTTGTCCGATTTTGGCCAAAATCGCGACATTTTTAATTCTTACCAAAATTGTACCTGTGGTGTGTGGCGCCCTTTGGAATCCTTTCCAGATGACAAGAGTGGTAAAAACACTAATATTTTGGTGGAAAAATGAAATTTAATAACCATATCTTGACGTCATTTCGTATCTAATTTAAATGCCTAATACTTCGTGGAATGCCACTTTTGAATCGAGAGAAGCGTCTACAGGGTGCTGGGAGTCCCTTCTACGTAGTCTGAGAGAGATTTGAGAACTTTCATTTTTGGCCGAAAATGGCCAATTTCCTTATGATTTTGTCCGATTTTACCCAAAATCGCGACATTTTTAATTCTTCCCAAAATTGTACCTGTGGTGTGTGGCGCCCTTTGGAATCCTTTCCAGATGACAAGAGTGGTAAAAACACTAATATTTTGGTGGAAAAATGAAATTTAATAACCATATCTTGACGTCATTTCATATCTAATTTAAATGACTAAAACTTCGAGGAATGCCACTTTTGAATCGAGAGAAGCGTCTACTGGGTGCTGGGAGTCCCTTCTACGTAGTCCGAGAGAGATTTGAGAACTTTCATTTTTGGCCGAAAATGGCCAATTTCATAAGGCTATACCCTTATGATTTTGTCCGATTTTACCCAAAATCGCGACTTTTTTAATTCTTCCCAAAATTGTACCTGTGATGTGTGGCGCCCTTTGGAATCCTTTCCAGATGACAAGAGTGGTAAAAACACTTATATTTTGGTGGAAAAATGAAATTTAATAACCATATCTTGACGCCATTTCATATCTAATTTAAATGCCTTAAACTTCGTGGAATGCCACTTTTGACTCGAGAGAAGCGTCTACTGGGTGCTGGGAGTCCCTTCTACGTAGTCTGAGAGAGATTTGAGAACTTTCATTTTTGGCCGAAAATGGCCAATTTCATAAGGCTATACCCTTATGATTTTGTCCGATTTTGGCCAAAATCGCGACATTTTTAATTCTTCCCAAAATTGTACCTGTGGTGTGTGGCGCCCTTTGGAATCCTTTCCAGATGACAAGAGTGGTAAAAACACTAATATTTTGGTGGAAAAATGAAATTTAATAACCATATCTTGACGTCATTTCATATTTATTTTAAATGACTAAAACTTCGTCGAGTGCCACTTTTGACTCGAGAGAAGCGTCTACTGGGTGCTGGGAGTCCCTTCTACGTAGTCTGAGAGAGATTTGAGAACTTTCATTTTTGGCCGAAAATGACAAATATCATAAGGCTATACCCTTATGATTTTGTCCGATTTTGGCCAAAATCGCGACATTTTTAATTCTTCCCAAAATTGTACCTGTGGTGTGTGGCGCCCTTTGGAATCCTTTCCAGATGACAAGAGTGGTAAAAACACTTATATTTTGGTGGAAAAATGAAACTTAATAACCATATCTTGACGCCATTTCATATCTAATTTAAATGCCTAAAACTTCGTGGAATGCCACTTTTGACTCGAGAGAAGCGTCTAATGGGTGCTGGGAGTCCCTTCTACGTAGTCTGAGAGAGATTTGAGAACTTTCATTTTTGGCCGAAAATGGCCAATTTCATAACGCTATACCCTTATGATTTTGGCCAAAATCGCGACTTTTTTTAATTCTTCCCAAAATTGTACCTGTGGTGTGTGGCGCCCTTTGGAATCCTTTCCAGATGACAAGAGTGGTAAAAACACTTATATTTTGGTGGAAAAATGAAATTTAATAACCATATCTTGACGCCATTTCATATCTAATTTAAATGCCTAAAACTTCGTGGAATGCCACTTTTGACTCGAGAGAAGCGTCTACTTGGTGCTGGGAGTCCCTTCTACGTAGTCTGAGAGAGATTTGAGAACTTTCATTTTTGGCCGACAATGGCCAATTTCATATGAAATTTTTAATTCTTCCCAAGGCTTCCTAAGGCTATACCCTTATGATTTTGTCCGATTTTACCCAAAATCGCGACTTTTTTAATTCTTCCCAAAATTGTACCTGTGGTGTGTGGCGCCCTTTGGAATCCTTTCCAGATGACAAGAGTGGTAAAAACACTTATATTTTGGTCGAAAAATGAAATTTAATAACCATATCTTGACGTCATTTCATATTTATTTTAAATGACTAAAACTTCGTCGAGTGCCACTTTTGACTCGAGAGAAGCGTCTACTGGGTGCTGGGAGTCCCTTCTACGTAGTCTGAGAGAGATTTGAGAACTTTCATTTTTGGCCGAAAATGGCCAATTTCATAAGGCTATACCCTTATGATTTTGTCCGATTTTGGCCAAAATCGCGACATTTTTAATTCTTCCCAAAATTGTACCTGTGGTGTGTGGCGCCCTTTGGAATCCTTTCCAGATGACAAGAGTGGTAAAAACACTAATATTTTGGTGGAAAAATGAAATTTAATAACCATATCTTGACGTCATTTCATATCTAATTTAAATGACTAAAACTTCGAGGAATGCCACTTTTGAATCGAGAGAAGCGTCTACTGGGTGCTGGGAGTCCCTTCTACGTAGTCCGAGAGAGATTTGAGAACTTTCATTTTTGGCCGAAAATGGCCAATTTCATAAGGCTATACCCTTATGATTTTGTCCGATTTTACCCAAAATCGCGACTTTTTTAATTCTTCCCAAAATTGTACCTGTGATGTGTGGCGCCCTTTGGAATCCTTTCCAGATGACAAGAGTGGTAAAAACACTTATATTTTGGTAGAAAAATGAAATTTAATAACCATATCTTGACGCCATTTCATTTCTAATTTAAATGCATAAAACTTCGTGGAATGCCACTTTTGACTCGAGAGAAGCGTCTAATGGGTGCTGGGAGTCCCTTCTACGTAGTCTGAGAGAGATTTGAGAACTTTCATTTTTGGCCGAAAATGGCCAATTTCATAAGGCTATACCCTTATGATTTTGCCCGATTTTGGTCAAAATCGCGACTTTTTTTAATTCTTCCCAAAATTGTACCTGTTGTGTGTGGCGCCCTTTGGAATCCTTTCCAGATGACAAGAGTGGTAAAAACACTTATATTTTGGTGGAAAAATGAAATTTAATAACCATATCTTGACGTCATTTCATATTTATTTTAAATGACTAAAACTTCGTCGAGTGCCACTTTTGACTCGAGAGAAGCGTCTACTGGGTGCTGGGAGTCCCTTCTACGTAGTCTGAGAGAGATTTGAGAACTTTCATTTTTGGCCGAAAATGGCCAATTTCATAAGGCTATACCCTTATGATTTTGTCCGATTTTGGCCAAAATCGCGACTTTTTTAATTCTTCCCAAAATTGTACCTGTGGTGTGTGGCGCCCTTTGGAATCCTTTCCAGATGACAAGAGTAGTAGAAACACTTATATTTTGGTGGAAAAATGAAATTTAATAACCATATCATGACGTCGTTTCATATTTATTTTAAATGCCTAAAACTTCGTCGAGTGCCACTTTTGACTCGAGAGAAGCGTCTACTGGGTGCTGGGAGTCCCTTCTACGTAGTCTGAGAGAGATTTGAGAACTTTCATTTTTGGCCGAAAATGGCCAATTTCATAAGGCTATACCCTTATGATTTTGCCCGATTTTGGCCAAAATCGCGACTTTTTTAATTCTTCCCAAAATTGTACCTGTGGTGTGTGGCGCCCTTTGGAATCCTTTCCAGATGACAAGAGTGGTAAAAACACTTATATTTTGGTGAAGAAATGAAATTTAATAACCATATCTTGACGTCGTTTCATATTTATTTTAAATGCCTAAAACTTCGTCGAGTGCCACTTTTGACTCGAGAGAAGCGTCTACTGGGTGCTGGGAGTCCCTTCTACGTAGTCTGAGAGAGATTTGAGAACTTTCATTTTTGGCCGAAAATGGCCAATTTCATAAGGCCTTATGATTTTGGGCTATACCCTTATGGTATACCCTTATGGGCTATACCCTTATGATTTTGTCCGATTTTACCCAAAATCGCGACTTTTTTAATTCTTTCCAAAATTGTACCTGTGGTGTGTGGCGCCCTTTGGAATCCTTTCCAGATGACAAGAGTGCTAAAAACACTTATATTTTGGTGGAAAAATGAAATTTAATAACCATATCTTGACGTCGTTTCATATCTAATTTAAATGACTAAAACTTCGTTGAATGCCACTTTTGAATCGAGATAAGCGTCTACTGGGTGCTGGGAGTCCCTTCTACGTAGTCTGAGAGAGATTTGAGAACTTTCATTTTTGGCCAAAAATGGCCAATTTCATAAGGCTATACTCTTATGATTTTGTCCGATTTTACCCAAATCCGCGACTTTTTTAATTCTTTCCAAAATTGTACCTGTGGTGTGTGGCGCCCTTTGGAATCCTTTCCACGTGACAAGAGTGGTAAAAACACTTATATTTTGGTGGAAAAATGGAATTTAATAACCATATCTTGACGTCATTTTATATCTAATTTAAATGACTAAAACTTCGTCGAGTGCCACTTTTGAATCGAGAGAAGCGTCTACTGGGTGCTGGGAGTCCCTTCTACGTAGTCTGAGAGAGATTTGAGAACTTTCATTTTTGGCCGAAAATGGCCAATTTCATAAGGCTATACCCTTATGATTTTGCCCGATTTTGGCCAAAATCGCGACTTTTTTAATTCTTCCCAAAATTGTACCTGTGGTGTGTGGCGCCCTTTGGAATCCTTTCCAGATGACAAGAGTGGTAAAAACACTTATATTTTGGTGAAGAAATGAAATTTAATAACCATATCTTGACGTCGTTTCATATTTATTTTAAATGCCTAAAACTTCGTCGAGTGCCACTTTTGACTCGAGAGAAGCGTCTACTGGGTGCTGGGAGTCCCTTCTACGTAGTCTGAGAGAGATTTGAGAACTTTCATTTTTGGCCGAAAATGGCCAATTTCATAAGGCCTTATGATTTTGGGCTATACCCTTATGGTATACCCTTATGGGCTATACCCTTATGATTTTGTCCGATTTTACCCAAAATCGCGACTTTTTTAATTCTTTCCAAAATTGTACCTGTGGTGTGTGGCGCCCTTTGGAATCCTTTCCAGATGACAAGAGTGCTAAAAACACTTATATTTTGGTGGAAAAATGAAATTTAATAACCATATCTTGACGTCGTTTCATATTTATTTTAAATGCCTAAAACTTCGTCGAGTGCCACTTTTGAATCGAGATAAGCGTCTACTGGGTGCTGGGAGTCCCTTCTACGTAGTCTGAGAGAGATTTGAGAACTTTCATTTTTGGCCGAAAATGGCCAATTTCATAAGGCTATACCCTTATGATTTTGCCCGATTTTGGCCAAAATCGCGACTTTTTTAATTCTTCCCAAAATTGTACCTGTGGTGTGTGGCGCCCTTTGGAATCCTTTCCAGATGACAAGAGTGGTAAAAACACTTATATTTTGGTGAAGAAATGAAATTTAATAACCATATCTTGACGTCGTTTCATATTTATTTTAAATGCCTAAAACTTCGTCGAGTGCCACTTTTGACTCGAGAGAAGCGTCTACTGGGTGCTGGGAGTCCCTTCTACGTAGTCTGAGAGAGATTTGAGAACTTTCATTTTTGGCCGAAAATGGCCAATTTCATAAGGCCTTATGATTTTGGGCTATACCCTTATGGTATACCCTTATGGGCTATACCCTTATGATTTTGTCCGATTTTACCCAAAATCGCGACTTTTTTAATTCTTTCCAAAATTGTACCTGTGGTGTGTGGCGCCCTTTGGAATCCTTTCCAGATGACAAGAGTGCTAAAAACACTTATATTTTGGTGGAAAAATGAAATTTAATAACCATATCTTGACGTCGTTTCATATCTAATTTAAATGACTAAAACTTCGTTGAATGCCACTTTTGAATCGAGATAAGCGTCTACTGGGTGCTGGGAGTCCCTTCTACGTAGTCTGAGAGAGATTTGAGAACTTTCATTTTTGGCCAAAAATGGCCAATTTCATAAGGCTATACTCTTATGATTTTGTCCGATTTTACCCAAATCCGCGACTTTTTTAATTCTTTCCAAAATTGTACCTGTGGTGTGTGGCGCCCTTTGGAATCCTTTCCACGTGACAAGAGTGGTAAAAACACTTATATTTTGGTGGAAAAATGGAATTTAATAACCATATCTTGACGTCATTTTATATCTAATTTAAATGACTAAAACTTCGTCGAGTGCCACTTTTGAATCGAGAGAAGCGTCTACTGGGTGCTGGGAGTCCCTTCTACGTAGTCTGAGAGAGATTTGAGAACTTTCATTTTTGGCCGAAAATGGCCAATTTCATAAGGCTATACCCTTATGATTTTGCCCGATTTTGGCCAAAATCGCGACTTTTTTAATTCTTCCCAAAATTGTACCTGTGGTGTGTGGCGCCCTTTGGAATCCTTTCCAGATGACAAGAGTGGTAAAAACACTTATATTTTGGTGAAGAAATGAAATTTAATAACCATATCTTGACGTCGTTTCATATTTATTTTAAATGCCTAAAACTTCGTCGAGTGCCACTTTTGACTCGAGAGAAGCGTCTACTGGGTGCTGGGAGTCCCTTCTACGTAGTCTGAGAGAGATTTGAGAACTTTCATTTTTGGCCGAAAATGGCCAATTTCATAAGGCCTTATGATTTTGGGCTATACCCTTATGGTATACCCTTATGGGCTATACCCTTATGATTTTGTCCGATTTTACCCAAAATCGCGACTTTTTTAATTCTTTCCAAAATTGTACCTGTGGTGTGTGGCGCCCTTTGGAATCCTTTCCAGATGACAAGAGTGCTAAAAACACTTATATTTTGGTGGAAAAATGAAATTTAATAACCATATCTTGACGTCGTTTCATATCTAATTTAAATGACTAAAACTTCGTTGAATGCCACTTTTGAATCGAGATAAGCGTCTACTGGGTGCTGGGAGTCCCTTCTACGTAGTCTGAGAGAGATTTGAGAACTTTCATTTTTGGCCAAAAATGGCCAATTTCATAAGGCTATACTCTTATGATTTTGTCCGATTTTACCCAAATCCGCGACTTTTTTAATTCTTTCCAAAATTGTACCTGTGGTGTGTGGCGCCCTTTGGAATCCTTTCCACGTGACAAGAGTGGTAAAAACACTTATATTTTGGTGGAAAAATGGAATTTAATAACCATATCTTGACGTCATTTTATATCTAATTTAAATGACTAAAACTTCGTCGAGTGCCACTTTTGAATCGAGAGAAGCGTCTACTGGGTGCTGGGAGTCCCTTCTACGTAGTCTGAGAGAGATTTGAGAACTTTCATTTTTGGCCGAAAATGGCCAATTTCATAAGGCTATACCCTTATGATTTTGCCCGATTTTGGTCAAAATCGTGACTTTTTTTAATTCTTCCCAAAATTGTACCTGTGGTGTGTGGCGCCCTTTGGAATCCTTTCCAGATGACAAGAGTGGTAAAAACACTAATATTTTGGTGGAAAACTGAAATTTAATAACCATATCTTGACGTCATTTCATATTTATTTTTAATGACTAAAACTTCGTCGAGTGCCACTTTTGACTCGAGAGAAGCGTCTACTGGGTGCTGGGAGTCCCTTCTACGTAGTCTGAGAGAGATTTGAGAACTTTCATTTTTGGCCGAAAATGGCCAATTTCATAAGGCCTTATGATTTTGGGCTATACCCTTATGGTATACCCTTATGGGCTATACCCTTATGATTTTGTCCGATTTTACCCAAAATCGCGACTTTTTTAATTCTTTCCAAAATTGTACCTGTGGTGTGTGGCGCCCTTTGGAATCCTTTCCAGATGACAAGAGTGCTAAAAACACTTATATTTTGGTGGAAAAATGAAATTTAATAACCATATCTTGACGTCGTTTCATATCTAATTTAAATGACTAAAACTTCGTGGAATGCCACTTTTGAATCGAGAGAAGCGTCTACTGGGTGCTGGGAGTCCCTTCTACGTAGTCTGAGAGAGATTTGAGAACTTTCATTTTTGGCCAAAAATGGCCAATTTCATAAGGCTATACTCTTATGATTTTGTCCGATTTTACCCAAATCCGCGACTTTTTTAATTCTTCCCAAAATTGTACCTGTGGTGTGTGGCGCCCTTTGGAATCCTTTCCACGTGACAAGAGTGGTAAAAACACTTATATTTTGGTGGAAAAATGGAATTTAATAACCATATCTTGACGTCATTTTATATCTAATTTAAATGACTAAAACTTCGTGGAATGCCACTTTTGAATCGAGAGAAGCGTCTACAGGGTGCTGGGAGTCCCTTCTACGTAGTCTGAGAGAGATTTGAGAACTTTCATTTTTGGCCGAAAATGGCCAATTTCATAAGGCTATACCCTTATGATTTTGCCCGATTTTGGTCAAAATCGTGACTTTTTTTAATTCTTCCCAAAATTGTACCTGTGGTGTGTGGCGCCCTTTGGAATCCTTTCCAGATGACAAGAGTGGTAAAAACACTAATATTTTGGTGGAAAACTGAAATTTAATAACCATATCTTGACGTCATTTCATATTTATTTTTAATGACTAAAACTTCGTCGAGTGCCACTTTTGACTCGAGAGAAGCGTCTACTGGGTGCTGTGAGTCCCTTCTACGTAGTCTGAGAGAGATTTGAGAACTTTCATTTTTGGCCGAAAATGGCCAATTTCATAACGCTATACCCTTATGATTTTGGCCAAAATCGCGACTTTTTTTAATTCTTCCCAAAATTGTACCTGTGGTGTGTGGCGCCCTTTGGAATCCTTTCCAGATGACAAGAGTGGTAAAAACACTTATATTTTGGTGGAAAAATGAAATTTAATAACCATATCTTGACGTCATTTCATATTTATTTTAAATGACTAAAACTTCGTCGAGTGCCACTTTTGACTCGAGAGAAGCGTCTACTGGGTGCTGGGAGTCCCTTCTACGTAGTCTGAGAGAGATTTGAGAACTTTCATTTTTGGCCGAAAATGGCCAATTTCATAACGCTATACCCTTATGATTTTGGCCAAAATCGCGACTTTTTTTAATTCTTCCCAAAATTGTACCTGTGGTGTGTGGCGCCCTTTGGAATCCTTTCCAGATGACAAGAGTGGTAAAAACACTTATATTTTGTTGGAAAAATGAAATTTAATAACCATATCTTGACGTCGTTTCATATTTATTTTAAATGCCTAAAACTTCGTGGAATGCCACTTTTGACTCGAGAGAAGCGTGTACTTGGTGCTGGGAGTCCCTTCTACGTAGTCTGAGAGAGATTTGAGAACTTTCATTTTTGGCCGAAAATGGCCAATTTCATAAGGCTATACCCTTATGATTTTGTCCGATTTTACCCAAAATCGCGACATTTTTAATTCTTCCCAAAATTGTACCTGTGGTGTGTGGCGCCCTTTGGAATCCTTTCCAGATGACAAGAGTGGTAAAAACACTTATATTTTGGTGGAAAAATGAAATTTAATAACCATATCTTGACGCCATTTCATATCTAATTTAAATGCCTAAAACTTCGTGGAATGCCACTTTTGACTCGAGAGAAGCGTCTACAGGGTGCTGGGAGTCCCTTCTACGTAGTCTGAGAGAGATTTGAGAACTTTCATTTTTGGCCGAAAATGGCCAATTTCATAAGGCTATACCCTTATGATTTTGTCCGATTTTGGCCAAAATCGCGACTTTTTTAATTCTTCCCAAAATTGTACCTGTGGTGTGTGGCGCCCTTTGGAATCCTTTCCAGATGACAAGAGTGGTAAAAACACTTATATTTTGGTGAAGAAATGAAATTTAATAACCATATCTTGACGTCGTTTCATATTTATTTTAAATGCCTAAAACTTCGTCGAGTGCCACTTTTGACTCGAGAGAAGCGTCTACTGGGTGCTGGGAGTCCCTTCTACGTAGTCTGAGAGAGATTTGAGAACTTTCATTTTTGGCCGAAAATGGCCAATTTCATAAGGCCTTATGATTTTGGGCTATACCCTTATGGTATACCCTTATGGGCTATACCCTTATGATTTTGTCCGATTTTACCCAAAATCGCGACTTTTTTAATTCTTTCCAAAATTGTACCTGTGGTGTGTGGCGCCCTTTGGAATCCTTTCCAGATGACAAGAGTGCTAAAAACACTTATATTTTGGTGGAAAAATGAAATTTAATAACCATATCTTGACGTCGTTTCATATCTAATTTAAATGACTAAAACTTCGTTGAATGCCACTTTTGAATCGAGATAAGCGTCTACTGGGTGCTGGGAGTCCCTTCTACGTAGTCTGAGAGAGATTTGAGAACTTTCATTTTTGGCCAAAAATGGCCAATTTCATAAGGCTATACTCTTATGATTTTGTCCGATTTTACCCAAATCCGCGACTTTTTTAATTCTTCCCAAAATTGTACCTGTGGTGTGTGGCGCCCTTTGGAATCCTTTCCACGTGACAAGAGTGGTAAAAACACTTATATTTTGGTGGAAAAATGGAATTTAATAACCATATCTTGACGTCATTTTATATCTAATTTAAATGACTAAAACTTCGTCGAGTGCCACTTTTGAATCGAGAGAAGCGTCTACTGGGTGCTGGGAGTCCCTTCTACGTAGTCTGAGAGAGATTTGAGAACTTTCATTTTTGGCCGAAAATGGCCAATTTCATAAGGCTATACCCTTATGATTTTGCCCGATTTTGGCCAAAATCGCGACTTTTTTAATTCTTCCCAAAATTGTACCTGTGGTGTGTGGCGCCCTTTGGAATCCTTTCCAGATGACAAGAGTGGTAAAAACACTTATATTTTGGTGAAAAAATGAAATTTAATAACCATATCTTGACGTCGTCTCATATTTATTTTAAATGCCTAAAACTTCGTCGAGTGCCACTTTTGACTCGAGAGAAGCGTCTACTGGGTGCTGGGAGTCCCTTCTACGTAGTCTGAGAGAGATTTGAGAACTTTCATTTTTGGCCGAAAATGGCCAATTTCATAAGGCCTTATGATTTTGGGCTATACCCTTATGGTATACCCTTATGGGCTATACCCTTATGATTTTGTCCGATTTTACCCAAAATCGCGACTTTTTTAATTCTTTCCAAAATTGTACCTGTGGTGTGTGGCGCCCTTTGGAATCCTTTCCAGATGACAAGAGTGCTAAAAACACTTATATTTTGGTGGAAAAATGAAATTTAATAACCATATCTTGACGTCGTTTCATATCTAATTTAAATGACTAAAACTTCGTGGAATGCCACTTTTGAATCGAGAGAAGCGTCTACTGGGTGCTGGGAGTCCCTTCTACGTAGTCTGAGAGAGATTTGAGAACTTTCATTTTTGGCCAAAAATGGCCAATTTCATAAGGCTATACTCTTATGATTTTGTCCGATTTTACCCAAATCCGCGACTTTTTTAATTCTTCCCAAAATTGTACCTGTGGTGTGTGGCGCCCTTTGGAATCCTTTCCACGTGACAAGAGTGGTAAAAACACTTATATTTTGGTGGAAAAATGGAATTTAATAACCATATCTTGACGTCATTTTATATCTAATTTAAATGACTAAAACTTCGTGGAATGCCACTTTTGAATCGAGAGAAGCGTCTACAGGGTGCTGGGAGTCCCTTCTACGTAGTCTGAGAGAGATTTGAGAACTTTCATTTTTGGCCGAAAATGGCCAATTTCATAAGGCTATACCCTTATGATTTTGCCCGATTTTGGTCAAAATCGTGACTTTTTTTAATTCTTCCCAAAATTGTACCTGTGGTGTGTGGCGCCCTTTGGAATCCTTTCCAGATGACAAGAGTGGTAAAAACACTAATATTTTGGTGGAAAACTGAAATTTAATAACCATATCTTGACGTCATTTCATATTTATTTTTAATGACTAAAACTTCGTCGAGTGCCACTTTTGACTCGAGAGAAGCGTCTACTGGGTGCTGGGAGTCCCTTCTACGTAGTCTGAGAGAGATTTGAGAACTTTCATTTTTGGCCGAAAATGGCCAATTTCATAAGGCCTTATGATTTTGGGCTATACCCTTATGGTATACCCTTATGGGCTATACCCTTATGATTTTGTCCGATTTTACCCAAAATCGCGACTTTTTTAATTCTTTCCAAAATTGTACCTGTGGTGTGTGGCGCCCTTTGGAATCCTTTCCAGATGACAAGAGTGCTAAAAACACTTATATTTTGGTGGAAAAATGAAATTTAATAACCATATCTTGACGTCGTTTCATATCTAATTTAAATGACTAAAACTTCGTGGAATGCCACTTTTGAATCGAGAGAAGCGTCTACTGGGTGCTGGGAGTCCCTTCTACGTAGTCTGAGAGAGATTTGAGAACTTTCATTTTTGGCCAAAAATGGCCAATTTCATAAGGCTATACTCTTATGATTTTGTCCGATTTTACCCAAATCCGCGACTTTTTTAATTCTTCCCAAAATTGTACCTGTGGTGTGTGGCGCCCTTTGGAATCCTTTCCACGTGACAAGAGTGGTAAAAACACTTATATTTTGGTGGAAAAATGGAATTTAATAACCATATCTTGACGTCATTTTATATCTAATTTAAATGACTAAAACTTCGTGGAATGCCACTTTTGAATCGAGAGAAGCGTCTACAGGGTGCTGGGAGTCCCTTCTACGTAGTCTGAGAGAGATTTGAGAACTTTCATTTTTGGCCGAAAATGGCCAATTTCATAAGGCTATACCCTTATGATTTTGCCCGATTTTGGTCAAAATCGTGACTTTTTTTAATTCTTCCCAAAATTGTACCTGTGGTGTGTGGCGCCCTTTGGAATCCTTTCCAGATGACAAGAGTGGTAAAAACACTAATATTTTGGTGGAAAACTGAAATTTAATAACCATATCTTGACGTCATTTCATATTTATTTTTAATGACTAAAACTTCGTCGAGTGCCACTTTTGACTCGAGAGAAGCGTCTACTGGGTGCTGGGAGTCCCTTCTACGTAGTCTGAGAGAGATTTGAGAACTTTCATTTTTGGCCGAAAATGGCCAATTTCATAAGGCCTTATGATTTTGGGCTATACCCTTATGGTATACCCTTATGGGCTATACCCTTATGATTTTGTCCGATTTTACCCAAAATCGCGACTTTTTTAATTCTTTCCAAAATTGTACCTGTGGTGTGTGGCGCCCTTTGGAATCCTTTCCAGATGACAAGAGTGCTAAAAACACTTATATTTTGGTGGAAAAATGAAATTTAATAACCATATCTTGACGTCGTTTCATATCTAATTTAAATGACTAAAACTTCGTGGAATGCCACTTTTGAATCGAGAGAAGCGTCTACTGGGTGCTGGGAGTCCCTTCTACGTAGTCTGAGAGAGATTTGAGAACTTTCATTTTTGGCCAAAAATGGCCAATTTCATAAGGCTATACTCTTATGATTTTGTCCGATTTTACCCAAATCCGCGACTTTTTTAATTCTTCCCAAAATTGTACCTGTGGTGTGTGGCGCCCTTTGGAATCCTTTCCACGTGACAAGAGTGGTAAAAACACTTATATTTTGGTGGAAAAATGGAATTTAATAACCATATCTTGACGTCATTTTATATCTAATTTAAATGACTAAAACTTCGTGGAATGCCACTTTTGAATCGAGAGAAGCGTCTACAGGGTGCTGGGAGTCCCTTCTACGTAGTCTGAGAGAGATTTGAGAACTTTCATTTTTGGCCGAAAATGGCCAATTTCATAAGGCTATACCCTTATGATTTTGCCCGATTTTGGTCAAAATCGTGACTTTTTTTAATTCTTCCCAAAATTGTACCTGTGGTGTGTGGCGCCCTTTGGAATCCTTTCCAGATGACAAGAGTGGTAAAAACACTAATATTTTGGTGGAAAACTGAAATTTAATAACCATATCTTGACGTCATTTCATATTTATTTTTAATGACTAAAACTTCGTCGAGTGCCACTTTTGACTCGAGAGAAGCGTCTACTGGGTGCTGTGAGTCCCTTCTACGTAGTCTGAGAGAGATTTGAGAACTTTCATTTTTGGCCGAAAATGGCCAATTTCATAACGCTATACCCTTATGATTTTGGCCAAAATCGCGACTTTTTTTAATTCTTCCCAAAATTGTACCTGTGGTGTGTGGCGCCCTTTGGAATCCTTTCCAGATGACAAGAGTGGTAAAAACACTTATATTTTGGTGGAAAAATGAAATTTAATAACCATATCTTGACGTCATTTCATATTTATTTTAAATGACTAAAACTTCGTCGAGTGCCACTTTTGACTCGAGAGAAGCGTCTACTGGGTGCTGGGAGTCCCTTCTACGTAGTCTGAGAGAGATTTGAGAACTTTCATTTTTGGCCGAAAATGGCCAATTTCATAACGCTATACCCTTATGATTTTGGCCAAAATCGCGACTTTTTTTAATTCTTCCCAAAATTGTACCTGTGGTGTGTGGCGCCCTTTGGAATCCTTTCCAGATGACAAGAGTGGTAAAAACACTTATATTTTGTTGGAAAAATGAAATTTAATAACCATATCTTGACGTCGTTTCATATTTATTTTAAATGCCTAAAACTTCGTGGAATGCCACTTTTGACTCGAGAGAAGCGTCTACTTGGTGCTGGGAGTCCCTTCTACGTAGTCTGAGAGAGATTTGAGAACTTTCATTTTTGGCCGAAAATGGCCAATTTCATAAGGCTATACCCTTATGATTTTGTCCGATTTTACCCAAAATCGCGACATTTTTAATTCTTCCCAAAATTGTACCTGTGGTGTGTGGCGCCCTTTGGAATCCTTTCCAGATGACAAGAGTGGTAAAAACACTTATATTTTGGTGGAAAAATGAAATTTAATAACCATATCTTGACGCCATTTCATGTCTAATTTAAATGCCTAAAACTTCGTGGAATGCCACTTTTGACTCGAGAGAAGCGTCTACAGGGTGCTGGGAGTCCCTTCTACGTAGTCTGAGAGAGATTTGAGAACTTTCATTTTTGGCCGAAAATGGCCAATTTCATAAGGCTATACCCTTATGATTTTGTCCGATTTTGGCCAAAATCGCGACTTTTTTAATTCTTCCCAAAATTGTACCTGTGGTGTGTGGCGCCCTTTGGAATCCTTTCCAGATGACAAGAGTGGTAAAAACACTTATATTTTGGTGGAAAAATGAAATTTAATAACCATATCTTGACGTCATTTCATATTTATTTTAAATGACTAAAACTTCGTCGAGTGCCACTTTTGACTCGAGAGAAGCGTCTACTGGGTGCTGGGAGTCCCTTCTACGTAGTCTGAGAGAGATTTGAGAACTTTCATTTTTGGCAGAAAATGGCCAATTTCATAAGGCTATACCCTTATGATTTTGTCCGATTTTGGCCAAAATCGCGACATTTTTAATTCTTCCCAAAATTGTACCTGTGGTGTGTGGCGCCCTTTGGAATCCTTTCCAGATGACAAGAGTGGTAAAAACACTTATATTTTGGTGGAAAAATGAAATTTAATAACCATATCTGGACGCCATTTCATATCTAATTTAAATGCATAAAACTTCGTGGAATGCCACTTTTGACTCGAGAGAAGCGTCTAATGGGTGCTGGGAGTCCCTTCTACGTAGTCTAAGAGAGATTTGAGAACTTTCATTTTTGGCCGAAAATGGCCAATTTCATAAGGCTATACCCTTATGATTTTGTCCGATTTTGGTCAAAATCGCGACTTTTTTTAATTCTTCCCAAAATTGTACCTGTGGTGTGTGGCGCCCTTTGGAATCCTTTCCAGATGACAAGAGTGGTAAAAACACTTATATTTTGGTGGAAAAATGAAATTTAATAACCATATCTTGACGTCGTTTCATATTTATTTTAAATGCCTAAAACTTCGTCGAGTGCCACTTTTGACTCGAGAGAAGCGTCTACTGGGTGCTGGGAGTCCCTTCTACGTAGTCGGAGAGAGATTTGAGAACTTTCATTTTTGGCCGAAAATGGCCAATTTCATAAGGCCTTATGATTTTGGGCTATACCCTTATGGTATACCTTTATGGGCTATACCCTTATGATTTTGTCCGATTTTAACCAAAATCGCGACTTTTTTAATTCTTTCCAAAATTGTACCTGTGGTGTGTGGCGCCCTTTGGAATCCTTTCCAGATGACAAGAGTGGTAAAAACACTTATATTTTGGTCGAAAAATGAAATTTAATAACCATATCTTGACGTCATTTCATATTTATTTTAAATGACTAAAACTTCGTCGAGTGCCACTTTTGACTCGAGAGAAGCGTCTACTGGGTGCTGGGAGTCCCTTCTACGTAGTCTGAGAGAGATTTGAGAACTTTCATTTTTGGCCGAAAATGGCCAATTTCATAAGGCTATACCCTTATGATTTTGTCCGATTTTGGCCAAAATCGCGACATTTTTAATTCTTCCCAAAATTGTACCTGTGGTGTGTGGCGCCCTTTGAAATCCTTTCCAGATGACAAGAGTGGTAAAAACACTTATATTTTGGTGGAAAAATGAAATTTAATAACCATATCTTGACGCCATTTCATATCTAATTTAAATGCATAAAACTTGGTGGAATGCCACTTTTGACTCGAGAGAAGCGTCTACTGGGTGCTGGGAGTCCCTTCTTCGTAGTCTGAGAGAGATTTGAGAACTTTCATTTTTGGCCGAAAATGGCCAATTTCATAACGCTATACCCTTATGATTTTGGCCAAAATCGCGACTTTTTTTAATTCTTCCCAAAATTGTACATGTGGTGTGTGGCGCCCTTTGGAATCCTTTCCAGATGACAAGAGTGCTAAAAACACTTATATTTTGGTGGAAAAATGAAATTTAATAACCATATATTGACGTCGTTTCATATCTAATTTAAATGCCTAAAACTTCGTGGAATGCCACTTTTGACTCGAGAGAAGCGTCTACTTGGTGCTGGGAGTCCCTTCTACGTAGTCTGAGAGAGATTTGAGAACTTTCATTTTTGGCCGAAAATGGCCAATTTCATAAGGCTATACCCTTATGATTTTGTCCGATTTTACCCAAAATCGCGACATTTTTAATTCTTCCCAAAATTGTACCTGTGGTGTGTGGCGCCCTTTGGAATCCTTTCCAGATGACAAGAGTGGTAAAAACACTTATATTTTGGTGGAAAAATGAATGTTAATAACCATACCTTGACGCCATTTCATATCTAATTTAAATGCCTAAAACTTCGTGGAATGCCACTTTTGACTCAAGAGAAGCGTCTAATGGGTGCTGGGAGTCCCTTCTACGTAGTCTGAGAGAGATTTGAGAACTTTCATTTTTGGCCGAAAATGGCCAATTTCATAAGGCTATACCCTTATGATTTTGTCCGATTTTGGCCAAAATCGCGACTTTTTTAATTCTTCCCAAAATTGTACCTGTGTTGTGTTGCGCCCTTTGGAATCCTTTCCAGATGACAAGAGTGGTAAAAACACTTATATTTTGGTGGAAAAATGAATGTTAATAACCATACCTTGACGCCATTTCATATCTAATTTAAATGCCTAAAACTTCGTGGAATGCCACTTTTGACTCGAGAGAAGCGTCTAATGGGTGCTGGGAGTCCCTTCTACGTAGTCTGAGAGAGATTTGAGAACTTTCATTTTTGGCCGAAAATGGCCAATTTCATAAGGCTATACCCTTATGATTTTGCCCGATTTTGGTCAAAATCGCGACTTTTTTTAATTCTTCCCAAAATTGTACCTGTGGTGTGTGGCGCCCTTTGGAATCCTTTCCAGATGACAAGAGTGCTAAAAACACTTATATTTTGGTGGAAAAATGAAATTTAATAACCATATCTTGACGCCATTTCATATCTAATTTAAATGCCTAAAACTTCGTGGAATGCCACTTTTGACTCGAGAGAAACGTCTACTTGGTGCTGGGAGTCCCTTCTACGTAGTCTGAGAGAGATTTGAGAACTTTCATTTTTGGCCGAAAATGGCCAATTTCATAAGGCTATACCCTTATGATTTTGTCCGATTTTGGCCAAAATCGCGACTTTTTTAATTCTTCCCAAAATTGTACCTGTGGTGTGTGGCGCCCTTTGGAATCCTTTCCAGATGACAAGAGTGCTAAAAACACTTATATTTTGGTGGAAAAATGAAATTTAATAACCATATATTGACGTCGTTTCATATTTATTTTAAATGCCTAAAACTTCGTCGAGTGCCACTTTTGACTCGAGAGAAGCGTCTACTGGGTGCTGGGAGTCCCTTCTACGTAGTCGGAGAGAGATTTGAGAACTTTCATTTTTGGCCGAAAATGGCCAATTTCATAAGGCTATACCCTTATGATTTTGCCCGATTTTGGTCAAAATCGTGACTTTTTTTAATTCTTCCCAAAATTGTACCTGTGGTGTGTGGCGCCCTTTGGAATCCTTTCCAGATGACAAGAGTGGTAAAAACACTAATATTTTGGTGGAAAACTGAAATTTAATAACCATATCTTGACGTCATTTCATATTTATTTTTAATGACTAAAACTTCGTCGAGTGCCACTTTTGACTCGAGAGAAGCGTCTACTGGGTGCTGGGAGTCCCTTCTACGTAGTCTGAGAGAGATTTGAGAACTTTCATTTTTGGCCGAAAATGGCCAATTTCATAACGCTATACCCTTATGATTTTGGCCAAAATCGCGACTTTTTTTAATTCTTCCCAAAATTGTACCTGTGGTGTGTGGCGCCCTTTGGAATCCTTTCCAGATGACAAGAGTGGTAAAAACACTTATATTTTGGTGGAAAAATGAAATTTAATAACCATATCTTGACGCCATTTCATATCTAATTTAAATGACTAAAACTTCGTGGAATGCCACTTTTGACTCGAGAGAAGCGTCTACTGGGTGCTGGGAGTCCCTTCTTCGTAGTCTGAGAGAGATTTGAGAACTTTCATTTTTGGCCGAAAATGGCCAATTTCATAACGCTATACCCTTATGATTTTGGCCAAAATCGCGACTTTTTTTAATTCTTCCCAAAATTGTACATGTGGTGTGTGGCGCCCTTTGGAATCCTTTCCAGATGACAAGAGTGCTAAAAACACTCATATTTTGGTGGAAAAATGAAATTTAATAACCATATATTGACGTCGTTTCATATCTAATTTAAATGCCTAAAACTTCGTGGAATGCCACTTTTGACTCGAGAGAAGCGTCTACTTGGTGCTGGGAGTCCCTTCTACGTAGTCTGAGAGAGATTTGAGAACTTTCATTTTTGGCCGAAAATGGCCAATTTCATAAGGCTATACCCTTATGATTTTGCCCGATTTTGGTCAAAATCGCGACTTTTTTTAATTCTTCCCAAAATTGTACCTGTGGTGTGTGGCGCCCTTTGGAATCCTTTCCAGATGACAAGAGTGGTAAAAACACTTATATTTTGGTCGAAAAATGAAATTTAATAACCATATCTTGACGTCATTTCATATTTATTTTAAATGACTAAAACTTCGTCGAGTGCCACTTTTGACTCGAGAGAAGCGTCTACTGGGTGCTGGGAGTCCCTTCTACGTAGTCTGAGAGAGATTTGAGAACTTTCATTTTTGGCCGAAAATGGCCAATTTCATAAGGCTATACCCTTATGATTTTGTCCGATTTTGGCCAAAATCGCGACATTTTTAATTCTTCCCAAAATTGTACCTGTGGTGTGTGGCGCCCTTTGGAATCCTTTCCAGATGACAAGAGTGGTAAAAACACTTATATTTTGGTGGAAAAATGAATGTTAATAACCATATCTTGACGCCATTTCATATCTAATTTAAATGCCTAAAACTTCGTGGAATGCCACTTTTGACTCGAGAGAAGCGTCTAATGGGTGCTGGGAGTCCCTTCTACGTAGTCTGAGAGAGATTTGAGAACTTTCATTTTTGGCCGAAAATGGCCAATTTCATAAGGCTATACCCTTATGATTTTGCCCGATTTTGGTCAAAATCGCGACTTTTTTTAATTCTTCCCAAAATTGTACCTGTGGTGTGTGGCGCCCTTTGGAATCCTTTCCAGATGACAAGAGTGCTAAAAACACTTATATTTTGGTGGAAAAATGAAATTTAATAACCATATCTTGACGCCATTTCATATCTAATTTAAATGCCTAAAACTTCGTGGAATGCCACTTTTGACTCGAGAGAAGCGTCTACTTGGTGCTGGGAGTCCCTTCTACGTAGTCTGAGAGAGATTTGAGAACTTTCATTTTTGGCCGAAAATGGCCAATTTCATAAGGCTATACCCTTATGATTTTGTCCGATTTTGGCCAAAATCGCGACTTTTTTAATTCTTCCCAAAATTGTACCTGTGGTGTGTGGCGCCCTTTGGAATCCTTTCCAGATGACAAGAGTGGTAAAAACACTTATATTTTGGTGGAAAAATGAAATTTAATAACCATATATTGACGTCGTTTCATATCTAATTTAAATGCCTAAAACTTCGTGGAATGCCACTTTTGACTCGAGAGAAGCGTCTACTTGGTGCTGGGAGTCCCTTCTACGTAGTCTGAGAGAGATTTGAGAACTTTCATTTTTGGCCGAAAATGGCCAATTTCATAAGGCTATACCCTTATGATTTTGTCCGATTTTACCCAAAATCGCGACATTTTTAATTCTTCCCAAAATTGTACCTGTGGTGTGTGGCGCCCTTTGGAATCCTTTCCAGATGACAAGAGTGGTAAAAACACTTATATTTTGGTCGAAACATGAAGTTTAATAACCATATCTTGACGTCATTTCATATTTATTTTAAATGACTAAAACTTCGTCGAGTGCCACTTTTGACTCGAGAGAAGCGTCTACTGGGTGCTGGGAGTCCCTTCTACGTAGTCTGAGAGAGATTTGAGAACTTTCATTTTTGGCCGAAAATGGCCAATTTCATAAGGCTATACCCTTATGATTTTGTCCGATTTTGGCCAAAATCGCGACATTTTTAATTCTTCCCAAAATTGTACCTGTGGTGTGTGGCGCCCTTTGGAATCCTTTCCAGATGACAAGAGTGGTAAAAACACTTATATTTTGGTTGAAAAATGAAATTTAATAACCATATCTTGACGCCATTTCATATCTAATTTAAATGCATAAAACTTGGTGGAATGCCACTTTTGACTCGAGAGAAGCGTCTACTGGGTGCTGGGAGTCCCTTCTTCGTAGTCTGAGAGAGATTTGAGAACTTTCATTTTTGGCCGAAAATGGCCAATTTCATAACGCTATACCCTTATGATTTTGGCCAAAATCGCGACTTTTTTTAATTCTTCCCAAAATTGTACCTGTGGTGTGTGGCGCCCTTTGGAATCCTTTCCAGATGACAAGAGTGCTAAAAACACTTATATTTTGGTGGAAAAATGAAAATTAATAACCATATATTGACGTCGTTTCATATCTAATTTAAATGCCTAAAACTTCGTGGAATGCCACTTTTGACTCGAGAGAAGCGTCTACTTGGTGCTGGGAGTCCCTTCTACGTAGTCTGAGAGAGATTTGAGAACTTTCATTTTTGGCCGAAAATGGCCAATTTCATAAGGCTATACCCTTATGATTTTGTCCGATTTTGGCCAAAATCGCGACTTTTTTAATTCTTCCCAAAATTGTACCTGTGGTGTGTGGCGCCCTTTGGAATCCTTTCCAGATGACAAGAGTGGTAAAAACACTAATATTTTGGTGGAAAAATGAAATTTAATAACCATATCTTGACGTCATTTCATATCTAATTTAAATGACTAAAACTTCGTGGAATGCCACTTTTGACTCGAGAGAGGCGTCTACTGGGTGCTGGGAGTCCCTTCTACGTAGTCCGAGAGAGATTTGAGAACTTTCATTTTTGGCCGAAAATGGCCAATTTCATAAGGCTATACCCTTATGATTTTGTCCGATTTTGGCCAAAATCGCGACTTTTTTAATTCTTCCCAAAATTGTACCTGTGGTGTGTGGCGCCCTTTGGAATCCTTTCCAGATGACAAGAGTGCTAAAAACACTTATATTTTGGTGGAAAAATGAAATTTAATAACCATATCTTGACGTCATTTCATATTTATTTTAAATGACTAAAACTTCGTCGAGTGCCACTTTTGACTCGAGAGAAGCGTCTACTGGGTGCTGGGAGTCCCTTCTACGTAGTCTGAGAGAGATTTGAGAACTTTCATTTTTGGCCGAAAATGGCCAATTTCATAAGGCTATACCCTTATGATTTTGTCCGATTTTGACCAAAATCGCGACATTTTTAATTCTTCCCAAAATTGTACCTGTGGTGTGTGGCGCCCTTTGGAATCCTTTCCAGATGACAAGAGTGGTAAAAACACTTATATTTTGGTGGAAAAATGAAATTTAATAACCATATCTTGACGCCATTTCATATCTAATTTAAATGCATAAAACTTGGTGGAATGCCACTTTTGACTCGAGAGAAGCGTCTACTGGGTGCTGTGAGTCCCTTCTTCGTAGTCTGAGAGAGATTTGAGAACTTTCATTTTTGGCCGAAAATGGCCAATTTCATAAGGCTATACCCTTATGATTTTGTCCGATTTTGGCCAAAATCGCGACTTTTTTAATTCTTCCCAAAATTGTACCTGTGGTGTGTGGCGCCCTTTGGAATCCTTTCCAGATGACAAGAGTGGTAAAAACACTTATATTTTGGTGGAAAAATGAAATTTAATAACCATATCTTGACGTCATTTCATATTTATTTTAAATGACTAAAACTTCGTCGAGTGCCACTTTTGACTCGAGAGAAGCGTCTACTGGGTGCTGGGAGTCCCTTCTACGTAGTCTGAGAGAGATTTGAGAACTTTCATTTTTGGCCGAAAATGGCCAATTTCATAAGGCTATACCCTTATGATTTTGTCCGATTTTGGCCAAAATCGCGACATTTTTAATTCTTCCCAAAATTGTACCTGTGGTGTGTGGCGCCCTTTGGAATCCTTTCCAGATGACAAGAGTGGTAAAAACACTTATATTTTGGTGGAAAAATGAATGTTAATAACCATACCTTGACGCCATTTCATATCTAATTTAAATGCCTAAAACTTCGTGGAATGCCACTTTTGACTCGAGAGAAGCGTCTAATGGGTGCTGGGAGTCCCTTCTACGTAGTCTGAGAGAGATTTGAGAACTTTCATTTTTGGCCGAAAATGGCCAATTTCATAAGGATATACCCTTATGATTTTGCCCGATTTTGGTCAAAATCGCGACTTTTTTAATTCTTCCCAAAATTGTACCTGTGGTGTGTGGCGCCCTTTGGAATCCTTTCCAGATGACAAGAGTGCTAAAAACACTTATATTTTGGTGGAAAAATGAAATTTAATAACCATATCTTGACGCCATTTCATATCTAATTTAAATGCCTAAAACTTCGTGGAATGCCACTTTTGACTCGAGAGAAGCGTCTACTTGGTGCTGGGAGTCCCTTCTACGTAGTCTGAGAGAGATTTGAGAACTTTCATTTTTGGCCGAAAATGGCCAATTTCATAAGGCTATACCCTTATGATTTTGTCCGATTTTGGCCAAAATCGCGACATTTTTAATTCTTCCCAAAATTGTACCTGTGGTGTGTGGCGCCCTTTGGAATCCTTTCCAGATGACAAGAGTGGTAAAAACACTAATATTTTGGTGGAAAAATGAAATTTAATAACCATATCTTGACGTCATTTCATATCTAATTTAAATGACTAAAACTTGGTGGAATGCCACTTTTGACTCGAGAGAGGCGTCTACTGGGTGCTGGGAGTCCCTTCTACGTAGTCCGAGAGAGATTTGAGAACTTTCATTTTTGGCCGAAAATGGCCAATTTCATAAGGCTATACCCTTATGATTTTCTCCGATTTTGGCCAAAATCGCGACTTTTTTAATTCTTCCCAAAATTGTACCTGTGGTGTGTGGCGCCCATTGGAATCCTTTCCAGATGACAAGAGTGGTAAAAACACTTATATTTTGGTGGAAAAATGAAATTTAATAACCATATCTTGACGTCATTTCATATTTATTTTAAATGACTAAAACTTCGTCGAGTGCCACTTTTGACTCGAGAGAAGCGTCTACTGGGTGCTGGGAGTCCCTTCTACGTAGTCTGAGAGAGATTTGAGAACTTTCATTTTTGGCCGAAAATGGCCAATTTCATAAGGCTATACCCTTATGATTTTGCCCGATTTTGGTCAAAATCGCGACTTTTTTTAATTCTTCCTAAAATTGTACCTGTGGTGTGTGGCGCCCTTTGGAATCCTTTCCAGATGACAAGAGTGGTAAAAACACTTATATTTTGGTGGAAAAATGAAATTTAATAACCATATCTTGACGTCATTTCATATTTATTTTAAATGACTAAAACTTCGTCGAGTGCCACTTTTGACTCGAGAGAAGCGTCTAATGGGTGCTGGGAGTCCCTTCTACGTAGTCTGAGAGAGATTTGAGAACTTTCATTTTTGGCCGAAAATGGCCAATTTCATAAGGCTATACCCTTATGATTTTGCCCGATTTTGGCCAAAATCGCGACTTTTTTAATTCTTCCCAAAATTGTACCTGTGGTGTGTGGCGCCCTTTGGAATCCTTTCCAGATGACAAGAGTGGTAAAAACACTTATATTTTGGTGGAAAAATGAAATTTAATAACCATATCTTGACGTCGTTTCATATTTATTTTAAATGCCTAAAACTTCGTCGAGTGCCACTTTTGACTCGAGAGAAGCGTCTACTGGGTGCTGGGAGTCCCTTCTACGTAGTCGGAGAGAGATTTGAGAACTTTCATTTTTGGCCGAAAATGGCCAATTTCATAAGGCCTTATGATTTTGGGCTATACCCTTATGGTATACCCTTATGGGCTATACCCTTATGATTTTGTCCGATTTTACCCAAAATCGCGACTTTTTTAATTCTTTCCAAAATTGTACCTGTGGTGTGTGGCGCCCTTTGGAATCCTTTCCAGATGACATGAGTGCTAAAAACACTTATATTTTGGTGGAAAAATGAAATTTAATAACCATATCTTGACGTCGTTTCATATCTAATTTAAATGACTAAAACTTCGTTTAATGCCACTTTTGAATCGAGAGAAGCGTCTACTGGGTGCTGGGAGTCCCTTCTACGTAGTCTGAGAGAGATTTGAGAACTTTCATTTTTGGCCGAAAATGGCCAATTTCATAAGGCTATACCCTTATGATTTTGTCCGATTTTGGCCAAAATCGCGACTTTTTTAATTCTTCCCAAAATTGTACCTGTGGTGTGTGGCGCCCTTTGGAATCCTTTCCAGATGACAAGAGTGGTAAAAACACTAATATTTTGGTGGAAAAATGAAATTTAATAACCATATCTTGACGTCATTTCATATCTAATTTAAATGACTAAAACTTCGTGGAATGCCACTTTTGACTCGAGAGAGGCGTCTACTGGGTGCTGGGAGTCCCTTCTACGTAGTCCGAGAGAGATTTGAGAACTTTCATTTTTGGCCGAAAATGGCCAATTTCATAAGGCTATACCCTTATGATTTTGTCCGATTTTGGCCAAAATCGCGACTTTTTTAATTCTTCCCAAAATTGTACCTGTGGTGTGTGGCGCCCTTTGGAATCCTTTCCAGATGACAAGAGTGGTAAAAACACTAATATTTTGGTGGAAAAATGAAATTTAATAACCATATCTTGACGTCATTTCATATCTAATTTAAATGACTAAAACTTCGTGGAATGCCACTTTTGACTCGAGAGAGGCGTCTACTGGGTGCTGGGAGTCCCTTCTACGTAGTCCGAGAGAGATTTGAGAACTTTCATTTTTGGCCGAAAATGGCCAATTTCATAAGGCTATACCCTTATGATTTTGTCCGATTTTGGCCAAAATCGCGACTTTTTTAATTCTTCCCAAAATTGTACCTGTGGTGTGTGGCGCCCTTTGGAATCCTTTCCAGATGACAAGAGTGGTAAAAACACTTATATTTTGGTGGAAAAATGAAATTTAATAACCATATCTTGACGTCATTTCATATTTATTTTAAATGACTAAAACTTCGTCGAGTGCCACTTTTGACTCGAGAGAAGCGTCTACTGGGTGCTGGGAGTCCCTTCTACGTAGTCTGAGAGAGATTTGAGAACTTTCATTTTTGGCCGAAAATGGCCAATTTCATAAGGCTATACCCTTATGATTTTGTCCGATTTTGGCCAAAATCGCGACATTTTTAATTCTTCCCAAAATTGTACCTGTGGTGTGTGGCGCCCTTTGGAATCCTTTCCAGATGACAAGAGTGGTAAAAACACTTATATTTTGGTGGAAAAATGAATGTTAATAACCATACCTTGACGCCATTTCATATCTAATTTAAATGCCTAAAACTTCGTGGAATGCCACTTTTGACTCGAGAGAAGCGTCTAATGGGTGCTGGGAGTCCCTTCTACGTAGTCTGAGAGAGATTTGAGAACTTTCATTTTTGGCCGAAAATGGCCAATTTCATAAGGATATACCCTTATGATTTTGCCCGATTTTGGTCAAAATCGCGACTTTTTTAATTCTTCCCAAAATTGTACCTGTGGTGTGTGGCGCCCTTTGGAATCCTTTCCAGATGACAAGAGTGCTAAAAACACTTATATTTTGGTGGAAAAATGAAATTTAATAACCATATCTTGACGCCATTTCATATCTAATTTAAATGCCTAAAACTTCGTGGAATGCCACTTTTGACTCGAGAGAAGCGTCTACTTGGTGCTGGGAGTCCCTTCTACGTAGTCTGAGAGAGATTTGAGAACTTTCATTTTTGGCCGAAAATGGCCAATTTCATAAGGCTATACCCTTATGATTTTGTCCGATTTTGGCCAAAATCGCGACATTTTTAATTCTTCCCAAAATTGTACCTGTGGTGTGTGGCGCCCTTTGGAATCCTTTCCAGATGACAAGAGTGGTAAAAACACTAATATTTTGGTGGAAAAATGAAATTTAATAACCATATCTTGACGTCATTTCATATCTAATTTAAATGACTAAAACTTGGTGGAATGCCACTTTTGACTCGAGAGAGGCGTCTACTGGGTGCTGGGAGTCCCTTCTACGTAGTCCGAGAGAGATTTGAGAACTTTCATTTTTGGCCGAAAATGGCCAATTTCATAAGGCTATACCCTTATGATTTTGTCCGATTTTGGCCAAAATCGCGACTTTTTTAATTCTTCCCAAAATTGTACCTGTGGTGTGTGGCGCCCATTGGAATCCTTTCCAGATGACAAGAGTGGTAAAAACACTTATATTTTGGTGGAAAAATGAAATTTAATAACCATATCTTGACGTCATTTCATATTTATTTTAAATGACTAAAACTTCGTCGAGTGCCACTTTTGACTCGAGAGAAGCGTCTACTGGGTGCTGGGAGTCCCTTCTACGTAGTCTGAGAGAGATTTGAGAACTTTCATTTTTGGCCGAAAATGGCCAATTTCATAAGGCTATACCCTTATGATTTTGCCCGATTTTGGTCAAAATCGCGACTTTTTTTAATTCTTCCTAAAATTGTACCTGTGGTGTGTGGCGCCCTTTGGAATCCTTTCCAGATGACAAGAGTGGTAAAAACACTTATATTTTGGTGGAAAAATGAAATTTAATAACCATATCTTGACGTCATTTCATATTTATTTTAAATGACTAAAACTTCGTCGAGTGCCACTTTTGACTCGAGAGAAGCGTCTAATGGGTGCTGGGAGTCCCTTCTACGTAGTCTGAGAGAGATTTGAGAACTTTCATTTTTGGCCGAAAATGGCCAATTTCATAAGGCTATACCCTTATGATTTTGCCCGATTTTGGCCAAAATCGCGACTTTTTTAATTCTTCCCAAAATTGTACCTGTGGTGTGTGGCGCCCTTTGGAATCCTTTCCAGATGACAAGAGTGGTAAAAACACTTATATTTTGGTGGAAAAATGAAATTTAATAACCATATCTTGACGTCGTTTCATATTTATTTTAAATGCCTAAAACTTCGTCGAGTGCCACTTTTGACTCGAGAGAAGCGTCTACTGGGTGCTGGGAGTCCCTTCTACGTAGTCGGAGAGAGATTTGAGAACTTTCATTTTTGGCCGAAAATGGCCAATTTCATAAGGCCTTATGATTTTGGGCTATACCCTTATGGTATACCCTTATGGGCTATACCCTTATGATTTTGTCCGATTTTACCCAAAATCGCGACTTTTTTTAATTCTTTCCAAAATTGTACCTGTGGTGTGTGGCGCCCTTTGGAATCCTTTCCAGATGACATGAGTGCTAAAAACACTTATATTTTGGTGGAAAAATGAAATTTAATAACCATATCTTGACGTCGTTTCATATCTAATTTAAATGACTAAAACTTCGTTTAATGCCACTTTTGAATCGAGAGAAGCGTCTACTGGGTGCTGGGAGTCCCTTCTACGTAGTCTGAGAGAGATTTGAGAACTTTCATTTTTGGCCGAAAATGGCCAATTTCATAAGGATATACCCTTATGATTTTGTCCGATTTTGGCCAAAATCGCGACTTTTTTAATTCTTCCCAAAATTGTACCTGTGGTGTGTGGCGCCCTTTGGAATCCTTTCCACGTGACAAGAGTGGTAAAAACACTAATATTTTGGTGGAAAAATGAAATTTAACAACCATATCTTGACGTCATTTCATATCTAATTTAAATGCCTAAAACTTCGTGGAATGCCACTTTTGACTCGAGAGAAGCGTCTACTGGGTGCTGGGAGTCCCTTCTACGTAGTCTGAGAGAGATTTGAGAACTTTCATTTTTGGCCGAAAATGGCCAATTTCATAAGGCTATACCCTTATGATTTTGTCCGATTTTGGACAAAATCGCGACTTTTTTAATTCTTCCCAAAATTGTACCTGTGGTGTGTGGCGCCCTTTGGTTTCCTTTCCACGTGACAAGAGTGGTAAAAACACTTATATTTTGGTGGAAAAATGAAATTTAATAACCATATCTTGACGTCATTTCATATCTAATTTAAATGCCTAAAACTTCGTGGAATGCCACTTTTGACTCGAGAGAAGCGTCTACTGGGTGCTGGGAGTCCCTTCTACGTAGTCTGAGAGAGATTTGAGAACTTTCATTTTTGGCCGAAAATGGCCAATTTCATAAGGCTATACCCTTATGATTTTGTCCGATTTTGGACAAAATCGCGACTTTTTTAATTCTTCCCAAAATTGTACCTGTGGTGTGTGGCGCCCTTTGGTTTCCTTTCCACGTGACAAAAGTGGTAAAAACACTTATATTTTGGTGGAAAAATGAAATTTAATAACCATATCTTGACGTCATTTCATATCTAATTTAAATGCCTAAAACTTCGTGGAATGCCACTTTTGACTAGAGAGAAGCGTCTACTTGGTGCTGGGAGTCCCTTCTACGTAGTCTGAGAGAGATTTAAGAACTTTCATTTTTGGCCGAAAATGGCCAATTTCATAAGGCTATACCCTTATGATTTTGGCCAAAATCGCGACTTTTTTTAATTCTTCCCAAAATTGTACCTGTGGTGTGTGGTGCCCTTTGGAATCCTTTCCAGATGACAAGAGTGGTAAAAACACTTATATTTTGGTGGAAAAATGAAATTTAATAACCATATCTTGACGCCATTTCATATCTAATTTAAATGCCTAAAACTTCGTGGAATGCCACTTTTGACTCTAGAGAAGCGTCTACTTGGTGCTGGGAGTCCCTTCTACGTAGTCTGAGAGAGATTTGAGAACTTTCATTTTTGGCCGAAAATGGCCAATTTCATAAGGCTATACCCTTATGATTTTGTCCGATTTTGGCCAAAATCGCGACTTTTTTAATTCTTCCCAAAATTGTACCTGTGGTGTGTGGCGCCCTTTGGAATCCTTTCCAGATGACAAGAGTGGTAAAAACACTTATATTTTGGTGGAAAAATGAAATTTAATAACCATACCTTGACGCCATTTCATATCTAATTTAAATGCCTAAAACTTCGTGGAATGCCACTTTTGACTCGAGAGAAGCGTCTAATGGGTGCTGGGAGTCCCTTCTACGTAGTCTGAGAGAGATTTGAGAACTTTCATTTTTGGCCGAAAATGGCCAATTTCATAAGGCTATACCCTTATGATTTTGCCCGATTTTGGTCAAAATCGCGACTTTTTTTAATTCTTCCCAAAATTGTACCTGTGGTGTGTGGCGCCCTTTGGAATCCTTTCCAGATGACAAGAGTGGTAAAAACACTTATATTTTGGTGGAAAAATGAAATTTAATAACCATATCTTGACGTCATTTCATATTTATTTTAAATGAGTAAAACTTCGTCGAGTGCCACTTTTGACTCGAGAGAAGCGTCTACTGGGTGCTGGGAGTCCCTTCTACGTAGTCTGAGAGAGATTTGAGAACTTTCATTTTTGGCCGAAAATGGCCAATTTCATAAGGCTATACCCTTATGATTTTGCCCGATTTTGGCCAAAATCGCGACTTTTTTAATTCTTCCCAAAATTGTACCTGTGGTGTGTGGCGCCCTTTGGAATCCTTTCCAGATGACAAGAGTGGTAAAAACACTTATATTTTGGTGGAAAAATGAAATTTAATAACCATATCTTGACGTCGTTTCATATTTATTTTAAATGCCTAAAACTTCGTCGAGTGCCACTTTTGACTCGAGAGAAGCGTCTACTGGGTGCTGGGAGTCCCTTCTACGTAGTCGGAGAGAGATTTGACAACTTTCATTTTTGGCCGAAAATGGCCAATTTCATAAGGCCTTATGATTTTGGGCTATACCCTTATGGTATATTTTGTCCGATTTTACCCAAAATCGCGACTTTTTTAATTCTTCCCAAAATTGTACCTGTGGTGTGTGGCGCCCTTTGGAATCCTTTCCACGTGACAAGAGTGGTAAAAACACTTATATTTTGGTGGAAAAATGGAATTTAATAACCATATCTTGACGTCATTTTATATCTAATTTAAATGACTAAAACTTCGTGGAATGCCACTTTTGAATCGAGAGAAGCGTCTACAGGGTGCTGGGAGTCCCTTCTACGTAGTCTGAGAGAGATTTGAGAACTTTCATTTTTGGCCGAAAATGGCCAATTTCATAAGGCTATACCCTTATGATTTTGTCCGATTTTGGCCAAAATCGCGACTTTTTTAATTCTTCCCAAAATTGTACCTGTGGTGTGTGGCGCCCTTTGGAATCCTTTCCAGATGACAAGAGTGGTAAAAACACTAATATTTTGGTGGAAAAATGAAATTTAATAACCATATCTTGACGTCATTTCATATCTAATTTAAATGACTAAAACTTCGTGGAATGCCACGTTTGACTCGAGAGAAGCGTCTACTGGGTGCTGGGAGTCCCTTCTACGTAGTCTGAGAGAGATTTGAGAACTTTCATTTTTGGCCGAAAATGGCCAATTTCATAAGGCTATACCCTTATGATTTTGTCCGATTTTGGGCAAAATCGCGACTTTTTTAATTCTTCCCAAAATTGTACCAGTGGTGTGTGGCGCCCTTTGGAATCCTTTCCAGATGACAAGAGTGCTAAAAACACTTATATTTTGGTGGAAAAATGAAATTTAATAACCATATCTTGACGCCATTTCATATCTAATTTAAATGACTAAAACTTCGTGGAATGCCACTTTTGACTCGAGAGAAGCGTCTACTGGGTGCTGGGAGTCCCTTCTGCGTAGTCGGAGAGAGATTTGAGAACTTTCATTTTTGGCCGAAAATGGCCAATTTCATAAGGCCTTATGATTTTGGGCTATACCCTTATGGTATACCCTTATGGGCTATACCCTTATGATTTTGTCCGATTTTGCGACTTTTTTAATTCTTCCCAAAATTGTACCTGTGGTGTGTGGCGCCCTTTGGTTTCCTTTCCAGATGACAAGAGTGGTTAAAACACTTATATTTTGGTGGAAAAATGAAATTTAATAACCATATCTTGACGCCATTTCATATCTAATTTAAATGCCTAAAACTTCGTGGAATGCCACTTTTGACTAGAGAGAAGCGTCTACTGGGTGCTGGGAGTCCCTTCTACGTAGTCTGAGAGAGATTTGAGAACTTTCATTTTTGGCCGAAAATGGCCAATTTCATAAGGCTATACCCTTATGATTTTGGCGCCCTTTGGATTCCTTTCCAGGTGACAAGAGTGGTTAAAACACTTATATTTTGGTGGAAAAATGAAATTTAATAACCATATCTTGACATCATTTCATATCTTATTTAAATGCCTAAAACTTCGTGGAATGCCACTTTTGACTCGAGAGAAGCGTCTACTAGGTGCTGGGAGTCCCTTCTACGTAGTCTGAGAGAGATTTGAGAACTTTCATTTTTGGCTCAAAATGGCTAGAGAGACAAATTTTATTTCACTGTATGTGTATATATAACATGACCAGAATACAGCATCAATAGGTGAATTTTAATATTCCAGTATAAAACCAGCTTCAAAGTTATTGTTGGCTTCTAATAGCAATGAAGTCATCTACAATAGGCTGCCAATGAGATGCATTAAGGTATATTTAAATCACACTAAAGTTCTGTACCCCACAAGCTACACTAGTACTCATATAATATTTAGGTCTTACAATTATGCAAATAATTAGTATTTTCCTGTACGGATTTCTGCTGTCAATTAGATGAATTTATATCAAGGAATTTCCATTGTTTGCTAGGTAGATGGATTAAGTTCTTGTTTAGTTCTTGAGAGACAAATTGTAATTTAATTTTACTGTCTGTAACCCACAATGTATCCTGGCACTCATACAACATGACCAGAATACAGCATCAATAGTTGAATTTTCATATTCCAGTATAAAACCAGGGTCAAAGTTATTGTTTAACTTCTAATAGCAATGTAAGCATCTACTTTAGACTGCAACTTAGTTGCATTAAGATATATTAGATCACATTTAAGTTTGATACCCCACAAGCTACACTGGTACTCATATAATATTTAGGTCCTAGAATGCGAATGGTAACAATAACACAAGAAACATGATACAACAATGTACAGTTGCTTGTGATAGTAATTAGGTAATCTCCTTTCAGGCTACACAGTAAAGGTAAATCTAATTGACTTGGAGGGATCAATATATCCTAGCTTACCTGGTAGCTCCTAACTTTTACACATGTATTTGACTTGATTCTAAGCAAAGGTTCTCACTCCCTGATCCGTAATTCAACGCAAGGTATGTAGTGTAACCTTGAACTTAATTATTTTTTTTTTACACCACAATCATCATATGTTTTGTTCATGGAACAGCTTAAAACCATTTCTAGTATACTCAGTTGAGCTACAACAAATCAGGATTAAACAACACCACACAATACAACACGATCCTAAAAATTGTCATTCATTTATTTAATTGTCCAATTAATTAAGGAATAATTAAAACACTAATGTGTATGCTAGCCACCATTGTTCCTCACAAGGTATCTTCATCCTCACTGTTACCCCTACGGTATCCTCACGCTCATTGCTGTTCCTCACAAGGTGTTCCCCATAAGGTGTTAAGTGTGGGTGCGTGTGTATGTGAGTGTGTGACGCCTCGCTTGTAAACACGATATCTCAAGTAGGGAAGCTTGGACCAATCTAATATTTGGTGTATATGAGTACCACATTGAGTAGATGAACCCTATTGTTTTTGGTGCCTTTGAAGGTCACCAAAGGTCAGTTAGAGGCCAAAAACAAAAATATTGAAACAAGCAATAACTCCCAGTGACAGGGTCCGACATGGGTGATATTTTGGGGGTAGTTGTGAATGGGGTAAGGGATCGTTTCAATACATAACGGTCATGTGATCCAAGGACAACAAGGTCAACCAGGGGTTAAAAACTAGTATTTTTGCAATAACTTGAGAACAAAATGTCCGTCAAGGTTGGGAGTTACACTATTGTAATCCAGTAGTGGACCCGCATCATGCCATTGTGTAATTGCACATCAAAATAGTGGTTCGGGCCATTATATATTGTAACAGCTACTTCTGGTTAACAAGCAGAGGTGTAGTGTATTGAAGTCATCGAAACCTCAATGCATTTTGCATTCTGGTTGAATTTTTAACAACAAAATGTGTTCAAGTAAACAAAGACAGCGTTGACACTGTTGTCACAACAGATGAGTTTCCAAGGAAGAGTTGTCACACATGAGTTTAACACAGGGGAAGGTGTCACAAGGCATCACACGATGAGTTAAAGTGGAAGATGTGTCACACATGAGTTTAAGGGACGAGGTCTCACACATTTGAGTTTCATGGGATGAGGTGTCACACATTTTCATGGGAAGATTGGTCACAGATGAGTTTAATAAGGTAAAAGGATCGCACAGATGAGTTTAATGAGGAAAAGGTGTCACACAGATGAGTTTAATAAGAGAAGTAGTGTCACACAGATTACTTTAAAAGGGAAGAGGTGTCACACAAATTAGTTTCAAGGCAGGTGTCCCACGGATAACTTTCAAATGATGAGGTGTTCACAGATGATTTTCATGGGAAGATGGGTCACACAGATGAGTTTGATAAGGTATCACACATATGCTTCAGTGAAGGTGTCACAGATGAGTTAAATAAAAGGTGTCACACAGCTGAGGTTCATGGGAAGAGGTGTCACAATGACTTTAATATGGTGTCCAATATTAGTTAAATAAGGGTAGAGGTGTCACAAAGATTACTTTAAGGTGTCGCACATGAGTTTAACAAGAGGTGTCACACAGATGAGTTTATTAGGATGAGGTGTCACATGATTTTCATGGAAATATGGGTCACACAGATGAATATAATAAGGGTAGGTGTCACACAGATTAGTTCAATAAGGGAAGAGGTCACACAAATGAGTTTAATAAAGGAAGAGGTGTCACACAGATGAGTTTAATAATTGGAGAGGTGTCACACAATTGAGCTTCAGGGAAGGTGTCATAAAAATGAGTATGATAATGTGTCACAGATGAGGTGTCACAAATGATTTTCATGGGAAGAGGTGTCAAACAGATGAGTTTAATAAAGGAAGAGGTGTCACACAGATTAGTTCAATAAGTAGAGAGGTGTCACACAATTGAGCTTCAGGGAAGGTGTCACACAATTGAGTATAATAATTTGTCACAGATGAGGTGTCACAGATGACTTTCATGGGAAGAGGTGTCAAACAGATGAGTTTAATAAAGGAAGAGGTGCCACACAGATGAGTTCAATAAGTGGAGAGGTGTCACACAATTGAGCTTCAGGGAAGGTGTCACACAAATGAGTATAATAATGTGTCACAGATGAGGTGTCACAGATGATTTTCATAGGAAGAGGTGTCAAACAGATGAGTTTAATAAAGGAAGAGGTGCCACAGAGATGAGTTTAATAAGTGGAGAGGTGTCACACAGTTGAGCTTCAGGGAAGGTGTCACACAGATGAGTACAATAATGTGTCACAGATTAGGTGTCACAGATGATTTTCATGGGAAGAGGTGTCAAACAGATGAGTTTAATAAAGGAAGAGGTGTCACACAGATGAGTTCAATAAGTGGAGAGGTGTCACACAATTGAGCTTCAAGGAAGGTGTCACACAAATGAGTATAATGTGTCACAGATGAGGTGTCACAGATGATTTTCATGGGAAGAGGTGTCAAACAGATGAGTTTAATAAAGGAAGGTGTCACACAGATGAGTTCAATAAGTGGAGAGGTGTCACACAATTGAGCTTCAGGGAAGGTGTCACACAAATGAGTATAATGTGTCACAGATGATTTTCATGGGAAGAGGTGTCAAACAGATGAGTTTAACCAAGGAAGAGGTGTCACACAAATGACTTTAATAAAGGAAGAGGTGTCACACAGATGAGTTCAATAAGTGGAGAGGTGTCACACAATTAAGCTTCAGGGAAGGTGTCACACAGATGAGTATAATAATGTGTCACAGATGAGGTGTCACACATGATTTTCATGGGAAGATTGGTCACACAGATGAGATTAACAAGGGAAGAGGTGTCACACAGAGTAGTTAAATAAGGGAAGAGGTGTCACAGATGAGTTTAATAATGGGAGTGGTGTCACAAAGATGGGCTATCAGTAAGAGACCTCACTGATAAAAATAATCAAATACATTTATAAACAAGAAACATCCTAGGGAATAAGTTATCCAGTATTTTTGTATTATATTCATCACAAAATACTTGAAAAAATGGTCAAATTTGCTAATTACTCCATAAGTCATTAGCAAGAGTATTAAGTTCTATGCACTGTGGAACGGTTTGAAACCAAACAATGGTTGGACCAGCTGCTCTATGGTTTTAGGCTCTACAGATTTAATCAACTGTAAGAATACAATATCACTTAATATACTCACAATGTGTCAAAAATTCAACAAAATATTGCAATATTATTGTGGTGATTGTCACCATTGTGTCAATGCAGGAATTTTTATAAGTAAATGTTAAAGTAAATGACTCTTACTTGACTTAGAATTAAGTTTTTTAATTACCCTGGCTCCCTGGGAAAGAGATAACACAGTGACGATATTAAAAGCAACCTGTTGGCTTGTTAGAAAATCTTAGAAGAGGCAACAAAGATTGTATCTCCATATCTATGACGGAATGATAATTACAATTATAATACATATTAAAAGGAAACCAGGTGTGATACAAAATCAGATTTTGGCTTCATACTTGTGTGTGTCACTGATAAACAAAAACACAATTATTCTGAACAAGCGAGTTAGCAATGCTATATTAAATCATACACGCAGCAATTTGAATGGAATAATGGCAAATGCTGGCTTTATGTGATTACATAAAAATGAACAGTGATTTTAAGGAAGGATACATGTAAACTGTGCACAGTTTTACGTTTGGAGTTATCGTGTTTAAGAGTTTTCCAAACTTCTTTCCGACATCAAATGACTTTGACCTCCACAGGCAGGACTCTGGATTTTGTTTTCAAAAAGGTGGGAAAACAAACAAAGTGTAAAGTAACTCAATTTTTTTACAATTTTTAGTCTGACTATGACATCATTTGGTCTCAATTGACCTTTGACCTCCACAGCCAAGACTAGGGATCTTGTATTCAATAAGGTGGATCAACATACAAATTTTGAAAGGTAAGTCTAAGTTTTACTTTTTAGGTTTTCATATTTACAAGGTTTTCAGACTTTGACCTCAAATTCCCCTTTGAACTCCCCCAAAAGGCTATGTCTACTCAGTAAGGTAGAACTACAAAACCAAGTTTTAAGTAAATCCATTCTTTACCTTAAGAGAATTTTATGGAGTTTACAAGGCATCTGGTCTGTTAACCTCCAATGACCTCCTAACAAAACTTGAACTCAACAAAGTGAATTCACATACCAAGTATCAAACCTTCAGTTTTGATGTTATCATATTTTAGTATTGTTTACAAGGTTCTCAGATTTTGACCTTCCAACCACAGTAACAATAGGTTTCAATGTACTTCATAATGTGGATCCACATACCATGTATGACATAAATCCAAATTGCCTTCCAAGCTGAGGCATTTCATAAACAAACACATGCACACACTCCATCACCAAGATTGCCCAAAGGCATCCTCAAATTGAAGAACCCACTACATGTTAAAACCGTCCAAGATACTGCAAGTATGCTGTTATCTGCCGAGACAATTCCCATGATGAGTTAACTGATAGAAGCTGATTGACTTCAATAGTTAGTATGGGCAGTCTACATCACCCATCTCCCAGACAATTCCCATGATGAGTTAACTGCTGGAAGCTGATTGACTTCAATAGTTAGTATGGGCAGTCTACATCACCCATCTCAAAGTAAACACTCTTCTGCTGTGTGAATTGGGTAATTGTTGCGGCAGCATTCTCTCTTCCGATACCAGACTGCTTGAAACCACCGAAGGGCAATCCAACCGGGTTCAGGTTGAAGTTGTTAACCCAGACGTAGCCTGCTTCAAGTTGAGCAGAGAGACGGTGAGCTCGTTTCAGATCACTGTTAGAAGTAAAGAATATATACAGACAATCTCTAGTCAGTTAGTACAGATAAACATTGAGCTTTAGTTGAAAAAAAATTGTTAACGCCTGTTAATTTGGACCGCTTCCCTGCTTAGACTTAGGGTGCTTTGACACTAGATCTGGACCAGATACCCTGATGTTATCAGTTGATCATCTCTCCATGGGGTAAACTTATGCATTGATCCGAACGCATTTACACATGAGTCGTACTCTGATCCTCCACCACTATTCACCGGATGTTGGCAAAAAATTGGATTGGATATGTGTCATGTAAGCTTGCACGGTTTCGCGAAGACTAAAAACCGTTTATTTGGCTAGAAAAAAAAAACGAATCTGGCTCAAAAACCGGTTTTTCCCTCCCCTCCCCTCCTGAATTGCATTGAAAACATCTAATTCTCTGAAGGAGGTGTCGCGATCTCTAAGATGAGTATTTTTGAAGCTTTGCCTACAGTGGTCCAAGTCTAGTTCGTTGGTAGTAAAGAGTAAATCCAAGGAGAATAAATTCAAGAATGTTACTGTCTTCATGACTCTCTTTTTATGACCCACATTAACTTAACTGAAGTAAAAAATGTCGAGAGGAAATGTGTAGGTGAAATGTTTCCTTAAAGTTTTACATCACGGACAAGTATCGTTTGTCTTGTGTTTACTGTACTTCACTATGTTTAAGTTGTGTTCAGAAAAAAAAACAGGCCTTCCCGATCACCTGGTGGTCTCGACAGCTAGAAAACTTCTCTGATCTTCTCTGACAGTACAAGTAAATATTTACTTACAATCGTCTAAGAATTTCTGTTAACTAAGGAAGTGTTTGCTCGGTCGGTTGCTTATTGTTTAACCTGCTAATGATGACAAAAAAAATGAATTAACACATGCATGATACAGGACTGGAATTTCATGCGAGAATGCATGTGACGTAATGAGGTCGCTGGATATCTCGGGTCTCTGTTGATGTGGGAGTGTTTAAATTGCAAAATTGATCTCGACATCTGGATCAGATCCTGGTCTCTTCCAGCATCAAAATAGGAAGGATCAGATTCGGATCTGAACTGCGTGATCCCGAGGTCAGGATCAGACTCTGACGTTGAGATCTGATCCAGATCTAGTGAAAAAGCACCCTGAGATAAACTGGCAATCATCAACATCAACTAAGGGTAAGGGGTGATACACCTTCAGGGCAATTGACACGCACACATGGGTAAGTACCTCATTGGCATACGAAGGATCTGCCTTCTGATGTACAATGGCTTAAGACTTAAGGTTGTTCCACATACCCTGATGAGCGTCCTCCCTCCAGATAGAGCTCACTACCATATCCTATTATCAATATTATCGAAGGAGTGAGAATTCTAAAACGAATGCTAAGACACTGAAAAATGGTGCAAAGTTTTATTAAATCATCTTTAAATGAACAAGCTATATTGCCATCCCAATGTGGCACCTTCGCTGCAAATTTCACAAACTCAGCCAACAATTGTAGAAGTAGGCTTGAGAAATGAGACTAGCTATTCTCAACATAAGCTCTACCCACATTAGTGGGTTGAACTAATAAAATTTGGACCCACCTGGCACAGAAATGGGCCTGGAATTGTTTGGGCCCACATGGTCCCAAAATATTTAGGCACACATGTACTATTAGCCAACAACTTTATATCAAGTTTGGCAACAATCTGAATTACAGTTGCAAATGTAAGCAAAATGGGGGCCCAAATGGTCCCAAAAATATTGGGCTCCACAAATTCGGGTTCAAAGAAATGAATTTGAGTTGGAAATAAAATTTGGGCCCACTAATCCAAAAAAAAAGGACCCAGAATTGGGTCTCAGATGGTCCTCGAATAAAAATAAGGTCTACATGTACCAGCTACACCAACTGTATACCGATTTTGATGACAACTCGAATGGGCGGGCGAGGGAACGATAAAGATTTTTATGTCTGACCCCATAACATCATTTATACTCATAAGGTCTGTTCCAAAACCAACCAGTTAGGACGATTTTTTCTATACTGTAGTATCATGTCCCGATTCAGAGCACTCGTATTGTCAGTGCGAGCAGTATGAATATCATGTTTCTATCAGATCAAGTTTAGGAACTGTTTGTACTGACAATATCAGTGCTTTGAGAGCAGGATATCCGGGTACAGTTTAGATTGTCCCAATTGTCCCAACTGGCTGCCAAAAACAATAGGGCACATGTTCTCACTATAATACATCTACGCAGCAAGTATGACAGAGATATCCATCACTCCGTTGTTGATTTAATGTCCACAGACATCTCAGAATGCAAAATACTTTGCTTGATACTTTGCTTGATCTTTCACACAAGGATACTCCAAAAGTGAATAGAATTGTATTAATACTGTGTAGGGTGATAAATGTATCTGTAACACCCAAGTTGTATTAATTACAGTGATAAATGTATCCGTAACACCTAAGTTGTAATAAAACAGTGTAGGGTGATAAGAGTATCCGTAACACCTACGTTGTAATAATACAGTGTAGGGTGATAAATGTATCTGTAACACCTAAGTTGTATTAATTACAGTGATAAATGTATCCGTAACACCTACGTTGTAATAATACAGTGTAGGGTGATAAATGTATCTGTAACACCTACGTTGTAATAATACAGTGTAGGGTGATAAATGTATCTGTAACACCTAAGTTGTATTAATTACAGTGATAAATGTATCCGTAACACCTACGTTGTAATAATACAGTGTAGGGTGATATATGTATCTATAACAGTGTAGGATTATAAATGTCACTGTAACACCTAAGTTGTAGTAATACAGTGTAGGGTGATAAGAGTATCCGTAACACCTACGTTGTAATAATACAGTGTAGGGTGATAAATGTATCCGTAAAACCTAAGTTGTATTAATTACAGTGATAAATGTATCCGTAACACCTACGTTGTAATAATACAGTGTAGGGTGCTATATGTATCCGTAACACCTACTTTGTAGTAAATACAGTGATCAATGTATACGTAACACCTAAGCTGTACTAATTACAGTGATAAATGTATCTGTACCACCTAAGTTGTAGTAATTTCATTGTGATATATGTATCCATAACGTCGACATTGTAGTATATACAGTGATAAATGTATCTGTAACACCTACGTTGTAGTAAATACAGTGGCAAATGTATCCGTAACACCTAAGTTGTAGTAAATACAGTGATCAATGTATCCGTAACACCTACGTTGTATTAATTACAGTGATAAATGTATCCGTAACACCTTAGTTGTAGTGATTACAGTGATGTATCTGTTACACCTACATTGTATTATGTAGTGATAAATGTATCCATCACACCTACGTTGTAGTAATTACAGTGATCAATGTATCCGTAACACCTACGCTGAAGTAATACTGTGTAGGGTGATAAATGTATCCGTAACACCTACTTTGTGAACACTCCTGCTGCAAGTCCAAACTCTGAATCATTTGCTCGCCGTACGGCTTCCTCCTCTGTGTCAAAAGTGAAGAGAGACAAGACTGGGCCAAAGATCTCCTCCTTAGCAACGGTCATGTGATCTTCCACCTGATCTAGAATACATGGTGTCATGTAGTAGCCACCGCTGAGGGCAGGGTCATCGGGCGTGAAAGACTCACCTCCGCAAAGTACTTTAGCTCCCTGTAAAGTGTTTGAAAATAGTCAGCAGAGTATTACAATTTATTAATCAAACTAGAGTGACAACCCTAACACTGGTTACTAGTCATATTTATTGGAGAAAAAAAATTATCAAAGCTTCTCTGAAGCCAAAAATTGTACTCGGTTTGGGAGCCAGTGAAATTTAAATTGATACTAAGTCCAAGGGAACAGCAATGTTTATTTCTGCCCACAGGCAGACAGAATATTACCAAAACAAAACAGTGGTTTCTATGCCTAAACATATTCGTAGTGTGGTAAGCCATACATGTTAATATATATGGACTTGTGCACACCACAATGAAGAGGAATTTACCATTATCTATTGACTAATGGGGCAACATATAAAAAAAGGTATCAGGAATCAGTTATTATGTTGACAAAGCAACAACCATTTAATTCACTGGTAAGAATTTCACAGTATAGAGTTGTTATTCCAATTCCTAATGCAAATCCCTGTTATATTATAGACTAAGAGTTCTACAACAGATTGTGAAATATTTTGACAATCTAGTAGTCACCTGGTATAAATCACAAAACAAATTGCCAATCTGAGACCAACTGAGATAACCCTTTGACCATTGAGACAATTTTTTCCACCTTTTGAGATAACCTGTTGACCCCTTGAAGCTCTAAGGGTGAAACTGATAACAGACACTTGAGAATGCTTTAAGAGATAAGTACATATCAACTTTCCTTGAACTTTCCTGGATGACTGTACATCTGTTAAAGACAACTCCTTGGTCTTGAGATATCATTGCTTAGAAGCTTTTCACTGTGATAACACTCTAGCCACGCCCATTCATGAATATTAATGAATTTCTTGGTCATATGACCATGTACCTTTCACCAACTGACTCACCATACCGAGTACACTAAATCAGATACTGAACATACACAATCCCTATATCAGTTGACAACATGGTACGCCTTTCTTAAAACTGGTCACTGCCTGCTTCAACACGTCCCAACTGTAATGAACTATTTTATTTTTGATATCCTTCATGAGCCATAGTTCTGATCTCTGTATACTGAAGCACATGAGCACAGACTGAAAGACTGTTTTCTGTCAATGACACATGAGCACAGACTGAAACAATGTTTTGGGTTCATGACTGGTGCTTGTTTAAGTCACATAAAAACATTAATTCCCTGTAAAGCATTACATTTGTTGAAGGTTGAGAACCAACACATATTGCCGACTTGAAGCTATCTAACCAATTCAACACCTCTTGATATATTGATCCTCCTTCGTCACAGCTTCCACAAACATTTCAAACTCCATGTAGAATAGTAATGGTGAAAGGTAGGCAGGTACATTGATCTCAGATGTAGTCACTTCACAAAGAGGGTTGTTTACTTTGGTCTACTCACCTGTTCCTTGGCTCCTTGGACATAATTCAGTACTTTTTCCTTGTGTTCTTTTGAAATCACGGCTCCCATCATAGTTCCATCCTTCGTTGGATCTCCTATCTTCATCCCTTTGGTCTTGCTGACGAGCTTCTCAACAAATTCATCTTTAATGCTTCGTTCTACAAAGACTCTCGTACCGTTACAGCAAACCTGAAAGTAATAAGTAAGAACAAAATGAAAGGAGGACGTGAATGAACTTACGAATAGTAAAGTGGGTATTAAAGTAGAGAGGGGTTTACTAGGGGCGGGAGGGATATGCAAAGCAAATTTTTTATTTTCTCACTCTTAAAACAAAATTATGAATTCTTACCACGTGCAATAAATATTAACGGCAGGGGAATTGTTTTTACTGTCTGCTTTTACACATCATATCCAAATACGTTCTACGACCAGTGTCCTCAGATCTGGTATAACTTGTTCATTTGTTTGAGTGTACATAAGTTTGGTCTAGGTTACTTTCTGGGCAGTAACTTATGGTATCTTAGAAGTCTTCAGCGATACCCAACAAATTTGACAACAAATGCAAGATTACAAACAAATAGAAAACTCATTTGGCTGGACGTTCTGACCATCAAAAGATAGTTAATGAAAGTGTATTAGCAGTATTAGTTACCAGGATTTTTAGAAGTTGCCTCCCGGGACGCAACGTCTTAAAAATGTTTGCATCCGCTCGGGAAAAACTTGTGTCCCTACAGTCCTCCATGAAAACATTCACTTTAAAATACCTCTACAGGAATGCACAATACTTAGTTATAATGACCATCCCCTGCCAAAACAATGCGCAACGGAGAGCTATAGTGATAAGTCTGTAAGGTGAATGGGCCAAGTTGTGAGTTTGTGTACTTAGGGTTTGTTTCCCCCCAAAACAGTTTGCATTGGCAGGACGCAAGCAATTTGAAGGTTTTGCGTCCCTGGCTGAACGATTGCGTCCGAGATGCAGAATCCTGCATTCGTAACAATGCTGAATAGCCTACTGAAGTTCAAGCTCTAGTGAATGCTATTTACCTTTCTCTTTTTGGAAGAGGTTCTGGGGGTAGCGGAGGGGTGATTTTCTTGATCTTACTTGACAAACACAAGAGTGACACTAAATTTTCAATAAATAAAAGCATGGCCACTGAGTAACGTGATTGGTTTGGTAATAGGTATCCAAATCAAAAGGTTTAAAGGTACACAGTTCCCCTACTTGAGCGGTCCCCCTTATATCCCCCCTGATGACTTTCTACCCTCTTACCCCCTTCCACACATGGGTATTGTATGTAGTTGCCATATCAAATCAGATGTAGGCTTCCTTACAAGCACACTGTGTGCAAAACAAAACTCAAAACAATATATTCGTTAGATTAGGCTTGTAAAATGTAAATAACTGTAAATAAGGTATCATAATGGTGCCATTCCTCTGCCTGAATCACTCAGCTGTTTGCCTATTTTGCACATCCTGAGGTATTAACTAATGTTCATAAAGGATGAAGTGACTCATTCCTGTCTCCTCCCCCCCCCCCAATCACCCCCTTTGAAATACCAACCTCTCCTTGGGTCAGGAAATTAGCCATCATAGCTCCTTTGACAGCATTTTCCATGTCTGCATCAGCAAAGATGAGAAGCGGTGATTTGCCTCCCAGCTCAAGAGTGACGTGCTTGATTCCTAATGCACAGTCTGCCATCACCTGTAAAAAGAAAAAAAATGTTCACATTAGGGGGACCAATCAATAAGCTGCCCAAGTAGCTGCCCCAAGATGACATAAGGGGGAACTATCAGTAAGCTGCCCCAGTAGCGACCCAAAGATGACAATCAGTAAGCTGCCCCAAGATGACATTAGGGGGACCAATCAGTAACCTTCCCAATAGCTGCCCCAAGATGAAATGAGGGTGACCAATCAGTAAGCTGCCCGAGTAGCTGCCCCAAGATGACATAAGGGTGACCAATCAGTAAGCTGCCCGAGTAGCTGCCCCTAGATGACATTAGGGTGACCAATCAGTAAGCTGCGTAAGTAGCTGCCCCAAGATGACATTAGGGGGACCAATCAGTAAGCTGCCCAAGCAGCTGCCCCAAGATATTAAACACACAATGTTTGACTATACTTCTCAGTACTGTCGTATAATGCTCACCATCCTTTCCTACTTAGTGGACTTACTGTAACAGGACACTATTTTCTCCTTGAAGGCTTAGTTAGGTAAAGCCCTGTACCACCTGCATTCATGTACACACTAAGTAATAATACATCTCTCGCCTTTTCCCAGTTGCCAGACTACTGTACCAATATTGGTCACCTTATCAATTCCAGGATCCTTAGTCAGCATTTTGTTTATATCACCTTCTAACTGTACAACTTTTAAAGCCCTTATGAATATGCTTATCAGAACTTCATGATTATTCATGTCACTACTTCTATGTAGTGCTAAACAAACTGGCTGTAAAATTAATGAATAATCAAGAATAATCATGTAGGTACTTCATGAATATTCATGTCTCTACTTTGGTGTAAAGCTCATCTTTTTCCTAGTAGCTACACAACCAGTAAAGGATCATTTATCCACTCCAGGATTGATAGTTAGCCTTTGTTCTAATATCACCTTCCAGGATTGATAGTTAGCTCTACTATCACCTTCTGTCCATACAGCATGAACAGCTCCTTAAGTCAATAATTCATATCACTGCTTTATGAATATTCATGTCCATACTCAAGTGTAACACTCACTTTTTTGCCAGTCGGGACACTACCAGTGAAGGACACTTTATCAACTCCAGGATGGCAAGTCAGGAAACGTCCTGTTTCACCTTTTCCCTGAACAACGTTGAACACTCCTTTAGGAATACCAACCTCTGGAAAATATATGAAAATGTCTTATGCAACTACATCATCATCTCCCAAACAAAAGGATTCACTACTGGTTGTCGTAATTACATTTATAACTTAATATCTATGAAGATTTTATGCAGAGATCTACAAGAAATATGAATGCCTAACCTTCAAAGCTGGAATTAAGGTTCAACATACATTTTGCAAAAATCTTTCCAAGAGGCATACAGCACCACAACAATATTAATCATGCACAGAATATATCTGCTACAATGACAGGATTAATCACTCACAGAGGTGTCTGCTACCAAGACAGGGTTAATCACTCACAGAGGTGTCTAGTACCACAACAGGGTTAATCACTCACAGAGGTGTCTGCTCCCATGACAGGATTAATCACTCACAGAGGTGTCTACTACCATGACAGGATTAATCACTCACATAGGTATCTGCTACAATGACAGGATTAATCACTCACAGAGGTGTCTGCTACCAAGACAGGATTAATCACTCACAGAGGTGTCTGCTACCATGACAGGATTAATCACTCACAGAGGTATCTGCTACAATGACAGGATTAATCACTCACAGAGGTGTCTGCTACCAAGACAGGATTAATCACTCACAGAGGTGTCTACTACCATGACAGGATTAATCACTCACAGAGGTATCTGCTACAATGACAGGATTAATCACTCACAGAGGTGTCTGCTACCAAGACAGGGTTAATCACTCACAGAGGTGTCTGCTACCATGATGGGATTAATCACTCACAGAGGTGTCTGCTACCATGACAGGATTAATCACTCACAGAGGTGTCTACTACAATGACAAGATTAATCACTCACAGAGGTGTCTGCTACCATGACAGGATTACTCACTCACAGAGGTGTCTGCTACCATGACAGGATTACTCACTCACAGAGGTGTCTGCTACCATGACAGGATTAATTACTCACAGAGGTGTCTGCTACCATGACTGCTTAATCACAATAAGAGATGTCTTCTACCGTCACAGGATTAGTCACAATTTAAGAGTCTTACCACGATGGTGTTAATCTCACTGTCACAGCTACACTACTATGGCAGCCAACTGAAGCAATCCAACTTTTTGAGAAAAAGGTATTAGCAACAAGGCTGATGGCAAATATCATGTTGAAAATGTTGAGACATTTAACAAGGAAGGAGACCCTTTCAGCTGGTTCTTGCACTTATAATTCAGAAAAAATCATTATATTGTAGCTGGCAGAGCAACAACAGCTCTGCTAAATATCATCTGATCTTATCTTCCTGAAATATCAAGAAACACCTATTGACACTATTTGAAGGGAATGTATAAAATAATGGCTGGTGACAGACACTATAAAATAACTGTATGACGTCAACTCATCATGTTGCACCAGTAGAGAAATAAATACTTGCTAAAATCATTCTTCGTTACTTGGTTCCAATCCTAGATACTTGTCATGTTTATTCAGACACTGATACAGACTGGTGCCAATGTTTGATAAATCAACATCAACATTAGCAGTTTTACGATGTTTGATCTATGTCCATAAATGATGAGGGAACCAAACCATGGCAGGCCCTTCTTCCAAATGGACGAAATTGGGAGCCTACCTCACTCGCCATTGTGTTAACACTTCTTTCACAAGTGACTACAACAATGTTCAAGGTTCAAAAAAGTTTCATAAAATGATTTTGCAGCTGGACAGAAATGCATATATTGTGACACCATCTTGGATCACTTCTGAGTGTGTGCATACTCTGAGCTTGCTCCTGAATTTTGTGTTGAATCTGTGGTCTCTGACATCACCTGTGATTTACTTATATATATGGATGTCACATATGGAATATTATGGATAAACCATTGTTACTGACATATTCTTTAATGACTTTGCAGAATTATAAGTTAAAAAGTTTGACAGTCCGGTCTCTGACTTGAGGTACTTGCTGATTCCGACATCTCTTGAACTTCACTTATTCTACTTGCCACAAGGGACTCACATTACAATGCTTCTAAACTATGTGAACACCACTTACCGATATAAAGCTCAGCCAACATGACTGTAGTGATAGGGGTAAACTGTGATGGTTTGTACACCATGGTGTTACCACATGCCAGTGCAGGGGCTGACTTCCACCCTGCCATCTGCACTGGGTAGTTCCATGGTCCAATACCCACACACACACCGAGCGGTTCCCTCTTCACAATACCAAAAGAGCCTCCCTGGAGGGGCAAATGGTCACCTGACAAGAAGACAATAGATCATTGTTTTAGTTTATCGTGGCAGATTTGAGCCACAATGGGATTTACTAGTACCACTGTTGACAACGTTAAAGTTCTGGTCACTATTGTGATGATGTGCCAGCTTTTAATCAAGTCACATACTGTACTGACCACTGACCTAGCAGTCTCTTTCTCAATGCAGCACCCTTTAGAATGGAATGCCTAAAAGTTCACAAATATGTTCTGGAAGAATACATTTTTTTGTTATTTTTGGGAAGGGGGGGGAGGGGTGGGGGTGGAGGCGTGCTGTTCAGTGCATGTCAAAGATGACAACAAAAACGAGATCTTACATTAGCTTGCAAATGTACATAGTAATTAGAAAGCTATCACACATTTATATTTCCACAAGAAGATTTGATGTCCTATATGAGTGTCACAATAGCTCACCAAGCGCCGTGCAGTTCATTCCATAACTGAATTTTCATATATACATACAAACCACAGTTTCTCAGATTGCATTTAATCCATACAATGGTCCTGCTATTGTGCAGTAAAAGAAATGACACCTCGTTATTCAACTAAAGGCGCACACTGCCATTAACGCAAGATATCCTTCAGAAAATGAGTTTCTAACATTCCTTGTTATTACTGAAAGAACAAATTAGGCTGGGATAAAAGTATCATTATGCTCGTTTGCACTGTACATGTGATGACTGGTCTTCGCTTCAACAAAGGTGATTTCGAACGAAAAACAGTTCCACTTTACTGGGATCATGAAATAGCAAAAATTATAGACAAACCAGTTATAGATGGCGCCAGACCAGCAAAGTACTCCAACCCATCGATGACTGTCTCAATATCAAACCGGGATTCCCAAAGTGGTTTTCCTTGGTCTACACTCTCCATTCTTGCAAACTCTTCTTGTCTTTCCTACAGAGAAGGAACAACGGAGAAACACCGCATAGCAGATGCCAATGGAATAGCAGATTGTTCCTGGATACCAATGTGGCCACATCCACAAAGTTTGGGAACGAGCTATGATATTAATGATCTAAAGCAACATGAGACAGATAATTGATATAATCTCTGCTCATGACGTTCAAAGCAGCGATGCAAAGTTGGTTCTGCGTGCTGGTCAACATTAAAGGATTTCAAAGGATAACCGTAGACACAAATGTGATTTAGTCTGTTGGAGAATGTTAATAATCACTTCAATCTGTGTATGTTACAGGTTGGCAGCACTTCCTACAAGATTTGACCTTATTTGGCTTGTAAATAGAAGTGCAGGAAGCTTTAAGTGTACTAAAATAATCTAAAATATAATATTTACCAAAATATTCAGGAGGTGAACTCTTCAGAAGCAACACAAATTATAAATTGGAATTCAAAGGACCTTTTTGTCACGACAAACAACACATTCTCATTGATGTACAAATGATTCGAAATGGTGTTGCTTTCATCCTATATCGACTTAATTGCTTTGAACATGATGAGGTTCGTTGGATGTACACTAGTATCAGGCTTGGGGTAATCGTAATCAGTAATCGTAATCGATTACAATCGATTACATTTTTTGAAGTAATCGTAATCGATTACTTTTGTGAAAATTACAAAGTAATCGTAATCGATTACAAGGGCAAAGTAATCGTAATCGTATTACATTTATGATTACAATGAAATTTGAATGAGAAGGGCAAAATTAGTAGAAATGATCAAAACTAATTCTTACTATTGGCTTTTAGTGTGACCAAAGAAGTGTTCCTGTTCTAGAATTCTCTAGCACAATAAACTTACACTATTAGAAGTACTGAGGATTTGATAACCATATTCAAGGATTTTTTATCACCTGAATTTTTCTGTTCAATGCTGCCTCTCAGCGTTCACAATCCTTTTGCATACACAACTGGTTGACATTAGTTGACATGGTGTGCTGATTATAGAAAATTATTTCATTAGTATATTAAACACTTAACAAACAATAACAGTCAGGCTGACAAAATACACCCTTTAAATTCATTTAAGTAAGTTAATTTGATAAATAATTCCATTTGCCATGTTCAGTGGGCCACAAGGCTCAGGTGTAGCAGCTATTGAAAGCACATTGCTATTTATGTCAGTCTATTGTTCTCATTACCAGAGTTGACCACTTTTTGATGAAAATAATTTACTTTTAATTTGGCCTTCCATGTCCCATGTACTGTGGAATCATTGGAATGCCCCATTTCAAAGCTGTTTAGTTTTATTTTTGGTGTTATAATGTAAAAGAGTTTTTAGTTTTGCTGCTATGCAGAAATTATTAGTTTACAAAATATATTGTTGCATGAAAATCTTCATTTGTTTTACTTTAGTATTTGTCTGTTTACTCTTTGTCTGTTTAAATTGTATATTTTACTGGACTTATGGGTTACACATCTTAAACGTGTTAAGGCATAAATGTGTAATGCCTGGTAGGAATTGTAGATATACTTCCACAATTTTGTCTGTATATACTGTAAATGCCCTTCCTTTGCCCTATTTCCCGGCAGAGAGTTATATTAAACAGATATGCAGAGGATTGTGCAACCACAATGTAATCATGATTGTAATCACGATTACATTACAATGTAATCGTAATCGATGACTTCAACTTTAGGCTGTAATCGTAATCGTAATCATACATTCTCAAGTAATCGTAATCGTAATCGATTACATTCAGATGTAATCGCCCCAAGCCTGACTAGTATAGAATATACAGAAAAGTCAATGAAAGTTAACAATCAAGTTTACTCTGAGGATTTGATGTTAGCATGAACTTAGTCCAGACACATAATAGTGATGTTGAATATCTCGACAACCGGAATAAGAACACAATGTAATCATTGAGTGTGGTTGTTGGAATATGATAATTCAAACTGATAAAATGATAGCTTCTGACCATTATAGTCACCTTTAATACTAGTACTGTACCTACAGCATTAAACTAGCTTTTGTGCTTAACTTTCATCCACTTTTGAGTTAGACACTATACAGTAACTTGAATTTTCACGAAATTGCAGTTCTAAACATTACTTAATCAACTGAAGCCATATGCTAGTATGGGGGTCGGGGAGGTAGGGGGGGATTTAGATTGACCAGTTTAATCAAATGGAACCATTTCCAGTCAGGTTGCTTAAGTTTGAAGTAACAGTAATGTTATTAGAGGGAAACAGTTTGCATCCCAGGGATAAATCATTCAAGCCCTCCAAAGTTTGCATCCCGTAAAAGACAACTTGGGTACCAATTGAACACCAGTTGCGTTTATTGTATGACCTACTTTGTGGTTGTATCACTGCTTTTACTTTGTGAGTGTTTTACACAATATAAATTGCAGATGGCCCAGTGCCTTAGCTTCACTGGTTTACACAGGGGCAGCCCTTGTACATCCCTACTCGCCAACTCCATAGTAGCTCCATGTTTTTCGACCTTGAAGTGATTCCACCAACCAGCTCTTCAAATATCCCCATACCTACAGTGTGCGTGCATATCTCTCGCTAAATTCCACAATGAGTCTCAAATACACATGCTCAAATCCTCAAAACCTGATCCAACATTTATCCTGAACTCTTTGCTATGTTTGCAAAATTACAGTAGGCCTATGTAAATAACCTTTTACGCAATGTTGATGACAAAAGAAAATCAAACTTCAATGGCTACTTTTGACGATGCACAAAGTACAGTAATGTACACTACGAATGTTGCACAGAGAATAATTAAAGAAGCATGTGGTCAATGAGGCACAAAAAATTGCAACAGAAACTTCTGTGGTATGAATGCACATTTTACATTAGCAACTCTCAATGCAGTGAGAAGAAACATACTGTGACATGAAAAATCCTAAGATTATAAGAGATGATAGCTTCTCACAAAATTCATAGATTGTCTCCTCAACTCATAAGATTTTCTGATAAAAACCATTATTTAAATATGACTGATAGTCTCATAGCAATTCAAGTGCATCTTGTTATAATATTTGAGTGCACACATGTGATAGCCTGTACCACAAATTACGATATCTCCACACAGGGGAAAAGAACGCTACAAGTGGTTACATACTTTATGTTTATTGAGCACTGCAGATGCAAGAATGTCTGCAGACAATCGGTAAGGGACTATAAGCCAAGCACATCACAGGAAACATTGACTATTTTTAGCATGAAAATCTCTGTAATGAAAATGTTGTTAACCCTGTACCTCGGGTTGGATGTTACGATTAATTGTTTTCAAACAAATTCAGTCGGTTGTAAAAAAAATTTGTTCTTTGCAGGAGAAGATGTGTTGTTTTTTTAAAAGAAAGAAATATGACATTCAATAGAAACTGTATTTTGTTATGGGTTGCATAGGCCTCGTGTGTGTACTTGGGGTTTATTTCCCAAGTAAAAAAGTTTTCCCAGACGCAAGCAATCTGTTTTGTGGTTTAAGTTTAAGTTTAAGTGTAGTGAAATGTAATAAATTCGCCAAAAACAACACAAATATATATCGTTAATGTGTCATCAAGTTTGTAAATTTATCATTTACTTGTATCTAAAGAGTCAGCCATCACTGCCCTTCCAAAGAGAATGCCAGATTGCATGTAATGGTGGCCTTGCATCATCATAAGGCATAGTATTTATCATGACAACACCAGGGTTACCTTACTCCACCTCAGGGTAGACCACGACAAATACTAACCCGTAACTTCAAGGCAGCCTTCTGAAGCAAGCGCCCTCTCTCCAGGCCGGACAGCTGAGACCAGGATTTAAAGGCCTCCCTGGCAGATTGTACAGCTTTGTTAACATCTTCCTGTCCAGAGCTTGGACACTTGCAGAGCTGTTTTCCTGTAGGGAAACAATTTACAAATTGATTCAGAACTCAAACAACACGACATAGATATATATATATTTAGTCCCCTTGGAGACTTTACAGTTCGTTAACATGAAGTCCAAGCATGGACACTGGCAGAGCTGTTTTACCTGTTTGGACAATTAAAGTACTTCCGAACTTAAACGACACAACAGACACCACAAATCCATGATGGCCCTTGGTAGACTGTATCACTTCGTTAACATCTTCAAGTCCAGAGCTTATATAATAACATTAATACTTCCACTTCTATTCTATGACCCATCATTGAGAAGTGGGGAAAAAAGTCTTTATTTTCATTTAATGCAAAATTTATTAAAAAAAATCTAGAAACTAATTTTCAAAACAATGAGAACCAGCGGGGAATGGAGGAATAGTAAATTAAGTTGATAAAGATATATCAGTATAGCCACATAGCCACATATCCACACCGTATCACTGGTAATTTTGTTGTACGACGCGTTGAGATGTTTTTACATGTATATAATGCGCCTTTTAAGAATATATTACATATATAATTACAGCCTTGTGGGGTAAGGCTGATATCTGTAGTTCGCAGGAATACGACTGATTTTTACTAAAGGTTGGAGCTGTTTTTGCATCAAATTTAAGGTTACCACAGAGAAAACAATACCATAACATAGGGAATGAGATGCCAGTGGTGTTTGCAATGAACTGTTCAACACCTTGTAAAGTATGCTAGTGTTTACTTTCTGAATTAATCAGAATTTTGTCTATCGTGACAGTTAAACTGGATATTGAATGTGAAGATACAGTATTAGCCACTGAAGCCATTGAATTTATGTGATTGGTGTGTAATAAATCATACAATATGTCACCTGTTCCTCTTACATGGCTGACCAGTCAGTTTTGTTAGCTTATAACAATATAAACATGTTTTTTATCATGTTCCAGGACATTCCAGAAGCATGTTCAAAAAGTATGATAACTTTGCATGTTCCCATACTCTGCATTCTGCAGAGTGTATATATTTATGAAACTTTTTTTGAGATTCCGAAGCTGCAGTGTCTGTAACTCAAATTGTAACTCCTCCTTTGTGTGCAAGCCTCAATGTTAATGGCTACAACATGGAACAAGCAAACAACATTTTGAATTCTGAGGCATTTCATCAAATGTTTCACCCATCTTTAAAAATTGTACTGTAAATTCTAGTCTGTTGGGCTATCATCAAAACATTAATGATATGACATAATTGAAGGATAAAACTCAACCTTTGACCTTTAAAAGAACGCTGGTTCCTTTTAGCATCTCTGGGTTACTGTATATCTACCATCCTACAAACAGTCTGCTTACAACTGTCACTGTGCCATGTAATGACATTCCCTGATATGCTAGGGATTCCATGTAAGACATACTGTAATAGGCCTAGGCTACAAAACAAAATAACATTTAGTCATTGGAAATATTTTTTCAAGGTGAACAAATTAATTGGGGTCACAGTCATTGATCATGATATAAATACAGAATTTGTGAATAATTTTGCTGCTGAAACCTTCGGTTAAACAAAACACTTTGTAGGCTAGCCTACTGGCAAATGGAACAATTTCCACAAACGTAGGGCTAACTACCCCCCAAAGCCTGACGTAGACTTTATAAAAGTGGCCTTGTTAAGCCTATCGCTTAACTGATCTTAGGGCTACAACTAGACTAGGGCCTGTCTTAGTCATAGCCTCGTGTGTAGACAAGGCTCCCGTTCCTTACTAAAGTATCAACAAAATACTAAAAATACATTACCCTAATGTTAGGATACATATTACTAACACATTAGGCCCATGGTACGGCTATCTAGGCATAGTGTCTACCTAGGCTATACTAGGCTATACATGTCAAATGCTATGGATGCATTATTGTACTTAAGTGATATACCAAGTTGAGGCATAAGTCACATGTGGTTAGGCCTTGTACTAATAGATTAGTGTGCATAGAGTTCAGTAGGACATCCAGCTTAGTACCAGTAGCAGGCTCCTCCACCACAAAGCTGTGCGTAGGTTGGGATGCATCCACACGAACCCCATCTACGAAATTCAGCGGTTTCTCAAAAAATGAACTAGCTGCTCGGGTGACTTGTTCTCGTACGCATGCCATGTTCAAGAGTCTATGGTTAATTCTCAGCATCTTTTGCTAGACTTAATACTTACAGGGAGCGTTCTCCTATCGCTCCAGAATCAGCACCACTGTCACCTCGTACGAATGGAAAAATCCTATGTAACGTATCAGCGTTGCAACATATGAATGCATATACATGTGTACTTAGGTCGCCTAAGCTCTATATCTTAGTGCATGGAAGTACAGAAGGAAACACGTATGGCCCGCCATACTGCAGGTACGTACATTCCGTGACCTGTCTACGCAAACACAGTTATCAGGTGATCTGTCATATTGATACCCTGGATCGTCCCAATCAACGTTTCAACTGTATGGATTGACACCCGAGGTAAAATCGTGGAAATATTATCTGACAGGAAATACTTCCATGTAGGGATGCACCGGATCCAAATTTTTGGATCCGGCCGGAACCGGATTTTGCCGGATAGTACATGAAATCCGGCCGGATTTTATCCGGCCGGAACCGGATTTTTTCATTACACAAAAGAAAATCATTAATAAGAAGTAGAAGTATGAAACAAGGAGCAAATCTTAGTTCAGGTATACGCATATTATAAAGAAGGTGAAATTAAGACCCAATTTATGAGATTAAATATGACTTGAAGTGGTGTAACAATCTACATTCTTTAATAAAATAACAACAATATAATTGTTGACAAGCTTGATACAGTATGTAAATTTGTTTGCTGGAAAAATAATGCATACTACCTATGAAGTTTGTTTTAAAATGTGAAGCTACATTTCACAAATCTCATACTTTATACTGAATAAAAAGATTATTTAATTGTTGTAGTAACACTGCTAATCAGGATTTAGAATTGTCTTTTATTATTCATTATATGGTAACAAATTTTTACACTGCAATATTATCTGTAAAAAAAAAAAAGCATTGCATCTTTCCAGAAGTGGAAGAAACTTCTTATCTATCTTTTATCTATCCTTTAAAATAGAATTGAATTTTCATTAGAACACTTAATGATTTAGGTTTTTCATTAACTTTTAGGAACTTTCATGGTGACAAGAGCTATCTCTTTCTGTGAGAAAATTAGATACTGTTTTTTTCTGTGACTGGCACCCCATTTGGTGGAAACTCTTCTAGTCCATTGCTTCATCTATTTATAAAAGTGCCAAGATTACAATTTGCATATTGCCATGACCACAAACAATGAGTAACAATTGACAGCTTTCTAGACAGGAAATGGACTGTAGTAGTCCACAAAAAAAAGATCCATTGTTTTGACTTCTTAAGGTCCTAATGCACATGTTTGGATTTTGGACATTTCATTTCATGCAAGTGTTTCTCTATGAAAACATGAATGCCAACAATAATGGGAAAGTAAAGATTCAATGGAACAGTATTTTGACTGATAAGTATATGAATGGTCTATTTTAACTGCACAATATTAAACTGATGAAGGCTGCAAGAAATGATTTCACTGCAAACTTTATTTGTTGTATAGTTTCATATTATTACAGTAGTTGTATTATTTTGGTTGATCTTTAGAAACAGTGGTCAGACCATTGAGAAAATTAAATTAAACATGTTAAACCTAATTTTTCCTTACTTTAAATGTTTTTATTAATTTTTGGAAATAGTTAACATTGATTTAAGTTAATACCAACACCTTTTTAAGGAATTATTCAGGCCAGATTTTGAAAAAGATCCGGCCGGATTTTGAAAAATATCCGGCCGGAACCGGAACCGGATAATTTCTCACTATCCGGCCGGATAGTCCGGCCGGACCGGATATCCGGTGCATCCCTACTTCCATGCATATAATCAAGTGGTTTCATCAAAATTAAACAGTAACTTCAAATATGGATGTGCACGAAATACTTAGAGAAACCAAAATATAGAGTGGTGTGTTCTCGCTGCATGACATTGCAGATATGGACTACTTTTCTAAACAAATGTGTGTCATATAGACTCGCTTTAACAAACAGGCAAAAATTAACCTGACTCGTTCCATCTTTGATAATTAATAGTACTGAACGTACTGTGACGGTTTCACAAAGTTCTCAAGATTTGCCTTCGTATTCATAGACAAAAGTCGCGTATCGCTTCATTTGACCTCTGCATGACCTTTACTTCTGATCGTCTTCAATACGGGGCGCCTTAATTTCTCACAAACTGAAAGAATATGAAGAGTTGGGTACATTTTTTCCTTATTGCTAAAACTATGCACTTGACCTGGATTTCAGTTACCAGGGTAAACACATAGACTACGTACTCTGGTTTATCTTGATATAATCTTTATAAATGTATACATATATACCAGGGACGTAGCCAGGGGGAGGGGGCGGGGCAGGGGAGCGACTGCTCCCCCTTCTCAGTGTCGGAAAAAATGTTAAAAAATGTTTTTTTTTTAGCATGGTATTTTGTGAGTGCTCTTTTGATCCTGAATACTCGTCAGCTCCGTTAAGTCGATTATAATCGTAGTAACATTCAGGCCTTCTGATGCAGCTACTTACTTAGTTTTGCAAAAGCAATTAGCTAAATTTAGCCTGAAGCCTAGAGTTAAGGCACTGCTTAATACAATACATATTGCCTATGGCGGGCCATCAGTCTCAAATCATGGGAGATCGACTTATACCGATTTAAATCGATATATACCAGTTTCCTTCCACTCAGTTTCCAGCAGCTTAATTAAGTTGACTTCTACCGATTCAAATCGACATATATCAGTTTAATTCGACATATCATCGATTTAAATCGACATATACCAATTTAAATCGATCATAAGTAAAATAAATCGATGATATGTCGAATTAAATCGGTATACGTCGATTTAAATCGACATGTACCACTTTAAATCGACATATACCACTTCAAATCGACATATACCGATTTAAATCGACATATACCAATTTAATTCGACTTTTACTAGTTTAAATCGACATATACCGATTTAAATTGGCATATACCAATTTAAATCGATGATATGTAAATGAAATTGGTATATGTCAATTTAAATCGACTTCTTCCAGTTTAAATCGATGATATGTCGAATTAAATCGGTAGAAGTCAATTACCGTGGAGTTATACCAGTTTCTAGCAACTCAAATTGACATATACCTATTTAAATCGACATATCATGCTGAATTACATGTTTATCTACATTGGGGTAAATCATGAGGAAACTATTGAATAGACATCCGCACATATAGGACGGGTATATCTTCGTTGCAACGAATGAATTTTGGTAACGTCGGAGTGAAGGTTTCTATGGTCATGACGTTACTTTTCCGACGAATCTTGAGGAACTACAAGGGTATCTTGCTTTTTATTGATTAATGTAGTATGTTGGGCCGACATCCAGCAATATTATGTCCTGGCGCGTAGCAAGGAATTTGCCAAGGGAGGGGCGAAAATGTAGGCAAACTATCAGAGCCGTAGATACGGCATTGCAAACTATCTAAGCGTATAGCGCCACCAAACATTGGCGCGAAGGGTACAAGAAAATTTTGGCTGAAAATGCCTCCCAGATCGCCAGAATGGCACTTCCCAGGCCGGTGTGAGTTGCATCTTAGCATTTTCTCTTTTGAAATTACTAGCGATATCATAAAAACATTAAAAAAAAATATGTTCAAGGGGGGGGGGCGCCTTCGCCCCCCTTGGCTACGCGCCTGATTATGTCCGTTACGATGCGTACTCAGACATTCACGTTAAAGCAGAGTGCATGTGCTGGTTTATATATATAGGCCTAGCAATTCGGCTACGATTCCAGTTGGCTGTATTTAAGTTGTGAAACCCGCAAATAAGTTGAAGTAAATGATAACCGTATCGCTTCGCAAATCCTGGTTCAGGGACTGAATTGCTCACAGTTCGATACTCTGGCCATAGCTAGTATACCCCTTAATAAACGAATTCCGCGTTTGGCATGATTAAATACGTGAGACTGTGGGAGCTATAGGCCTACAAATATATTGCAGTACACCATGCTTGATATAATGCTGATAATGGTACTCTTCCCCGTAGGTGTTGCGACCTTCACACATGAACAACTTAAGAGTTTATTCTTCACACAAACACATATATAACAAAGTAGAGCTGTTTAAACTATTCTATCACTGGCAACCAACTTTTCTTGTTAATATTCAGTTTGTCTTCGGAGAGTACACATGTATTGTTTTCAAAATCCTTTCCAAATCTCGGAACAGTAGGCTTTGTAAAGAAAAGCCTACACCGGTCTCATTAATCCTACATTCCTTATCTGGTTTTAATGATTACAATATTGGCAGCCGAGAAATGGCACGTGCATTGACTGGTACGTATGTCTTATTTTCTATATTTTCATATAAATATATATAAATCTATATTTTTATATATCCATATATGTATCCATACATTTCCATATATACTCCATATATACATTTCTATGTGCAGATAACAGACTGGCCGATTTGTCGCGGTGGCTGGTTTTTACTAGTAGGTTTTTGTTTTTCTTGACTGGTTCTGTAAAGACAGGTGGAATTTTGTTCAATTCTATCTCTGGAGAAACATCTGGAACGTTAGCAGGCTTCATTCTTCTCTTACCGTATGCACTCGGACGTCTATGTGGTGAGCAAGAAAGAATACTATCAATTTATTGTTGTTGTTCCCGGTGGTTGTGTAAAAGCGGCCCAGGGAAAGGGATAGTATCACTTGGCAAATGGTTATACATTATGATGTTTTTTATTATTTAACCATGGAGAGCTTAAATGTTACACAATTATTAAAAGCAATGTATTTGGTGAATCATAAAGACCTATATTCTAGAAAAAAGAAGCATTTTCAGGTGTAAGGGGGGGGGGGGGAGTTATTATTATTTCCGATCTTTCTGTAATTTGGCTTTATTAAAATCCGTATAGTTACTCTTATATGACTACACCGGATAAATTCAAACTTATGAACTGTTTAAATCTTCAGGCCCGATATCCAGCATACTGCTAAACTTCTTTAGTTATCGAGTTCTTGGTACTTTTGGAGGATTTCTGGTTGGTCTTGGCTACATCCTCATTGGCTTATTTGCCAACAACTGTTCTGCTTATTGTCTTCTCTTTAATATCAGGTATGATTGTAATGATATGAGGAAGAGGGCCGGGGGGTGCGGGGATGGGGGGTCACAATTTACACCCGACACAGTCCTGAAAGAAATTGTATCAACGGAAGTGTCGTGTTTTCAGTGTAATTAAAGGGCAGACTTAGGCAGTGGAGGGGGGGGGGGGTTATTTTGGTTGAAGGGGGGGGGGTTGTTCAAACCTCGAAATGCATTGGGACATTTGAGAGAGTAAAGCCCTTAATTTACTCAAAACTCCTGACAAAAATGGACACTCTTTGCATCCTGCACAATAAGTATCAGTGTTTAAAAAAACGGCACTTTTTAATTAAAATTTTCCTTATTATAAGTTTTTAACGAAAAAGCACTTTCTAAGTGAGCGGAATTTTATGAAAAGTTTATGAACTTTATGAAAAGGGACACTTCTGGGGTCTTTTAACGGACCCGACTCTACCACGCTACAAACAATGTATATTAACCATTGCCCACACTTTAATAATCGTGGACTTTCCTCTTTTACAACGTTTTCTATTGACAAAGATAGTCAAATATATGCACCTCAATTGTGCAGCGTACAGTTTCCTTTTCTATATTATATGCAGGAATTGGTTTCGCCTGTCTTTTACTGCCGGTGGCTGTTTGTATGAAGGACCATTTCCGAGAGGACTTTCCGTCCGTAATGCCTCTGTCGATGATGGGTAGTTTTGCGGGAATGATTGCGGTTCCTCCTTTTATGGAATTATGTCACGTTGCCTATGGAGATGACGGCACATTCATCCTCTTCGGCGCGCTCTGTTTGCACCTGATACCATGTGGACTACTTCTGCGAAAGCCACGATTTATAGTGTCAGCGAATAATGATAAACTTTATGAGTCAGATGATGAACACGAAACTATTGAATTGTTACATAACTTTGACAACGGAGATGAAAATAACCAGAATGATGATACCAGGTGGATGCAGAGACTTAAAACTGGTATCAAAAAATATTATCTGCTATTAATAAGTCCCGTATTTGTATTATTTTTTATTGTTTCAAACACTCGAAAATTACCGGCCGATGGATGGACATTGTTTCTGATTCCACACACAATCGAGATAGGGTTTACTTCCTCAGAGGCAGCGCAGACGGCAAGCATAGGAGGACTTGCTGGGATGTTTGGCAGAGTAATTGCCTCTGTCAGCTTTAAATGTCAAATTTCACCTATACTTGTAATCACTTTTTATTATTTCATTAATGGAGTCGTTTTTATCATCAAAGAAGTGTTCTCGTCCTTCCAAGGTTCTTTGGCCCTACAGTTTATTACAAGTGCCATTAACGCGTGTTTCCTATCAGCGCAGTCCGGGATGATCGCGGGACTATTGACTTACATCGTGGAACCGGACAACTACAAGGACGCTTTCGGATTACTGGACTTTGGTAATGGAATACTAGCTTTAGTGGCAGGGATCACACCCGGTAAGTAGCAAAGAACTCTTCCGGTTTATATACGGTAACCAATTTTGGGAAGGGGGGGGGGTCGAGGCAAAGCCCATACACCGGCCCGAAGTCCTTTTACCAGCGAGTTGGCCGTAAAAGTTTGCACGATCTAACTTAATTGATAGTGTAGGTATAGTGTTGTAGTCAGGTATAGTTTTATCCAAGTACCAAGTACATACGAGTATACTTGAGGTTCTGAGTACCAAGTACCAGTTTCCGAGCATTTTAGAATACAAGTACCAAATGCTAGTATACATCTCCATCAGTGTACTTATGATTAACTAACTATACTAGAAACTTATGATTACAACGGCTCGCTGGTGGTCACGATATAGGCATACTATATACAAGTTTAATGTGATGACATTGCTCGGATCTTGTGCTTCACCAGTGCTGTTAATAGTTTTTCGATCTCATATTCCTGTATATTTCTGTAGATGGTATATGTATTTACTGTTTTTCTATTTATTGTTTTATGGCATTGTATTTTCTAGATTGTTTGTAATGCGCACAGATGCATCGCGCGTAGTGCGCTATATTAGATTTTATTTACATTACATTACATTGTTTGCCAAATTCAAAATATCTCTTTCTGATAATTAGATTGACAAAGTGGCAGTTGTAAACAATTCCATTGATTACAAATCCACTTTCTTCTTACAGGTTACATTCTTGATCACACCGGACACTTAAACGGAGCATTTCTCTTATTTGGGGTAATCAGTATCCTAAATGGAACTCTCATGGTCGTGTTATGGACACTGCTACACTTTAAGAGAAAGAGAAGCAACTGAGGAGTTCAACACACAGTTTAGTAGTACTACAGTGTGTAATATTTAGTAGTTATCGACGTACACACGAATCACGTGACAGTTTTAATTCCATTCTATTCATTGTATAGTCAGCACATGAAAGATGTACTTTTATGTTAAAGAGGATTTCGTTAGACCGACGCACACATGTATAGAGAAAAACAGATATAGGGACAAAATGATGCAACAATTGTTAAAATGAAAGGCATAACCAGACATAGACACATATCAACTGACAACTTTTTGACGTACTGACATACAAGAAGACATAAGTATATACACAGACAGATGATAAGAATAAGACGGATGATAAGAATAACAGAAAACATCTGTGAAATCTTTTGCTTATTACAACTTTTTGCTAAACTAGTAATCTGCTAACAACTTAATGAACGTCAATATGTACATGCAGTTGAAACGGCCTTGATAATTATTCGTTATATGGTATGCAACGCAATGCTTTCATCAGTCATAAAGCATTTGAAGTGGTTTGCACGTAATCATCTCCGGGTCTTTTACATTGTAACATTGGTTAATATATACTTTTGATTGATATCTATTGAAATATTGATTGATATCTATTGATTGAGATCTACCTTGCGGTGTAACGACTATAAAAAAAAGAATGATTCTATCATGTCATGATCCTAGCTATCCTATTATTTATCGGTCTGGGCTTTCGCCCCTGGCTCACTGAAGCGCCTTTTGGCGGAAAAAGCTATTTACAAGACAATCTATGCTATAATATCATGTCATAACACATTCCTGTAAGTTGTCGAATCAAGCAGGTTCCCATATACTAACAATGTTAACCAAAATAAATCTTAATTCCTCGAAGGAGGAGAGATAGGCGAAGAGAGAAAAGAACTGCAATGCATTGTGCATGCATGTGTGTGTAAATGCATCCATCTGCAACACCGTATATATTAGCTATTTTGTACAGAGTATATGCAATATATACTAACAGCGAACAGAAACTTCCTATATAGTTAGGAACGTCAAATTAATATTAATTCTCCATAAAGTATCGACACGGTAGGTCACCCTATCCCTTCCTCTCCCATAAACTTGCCCCACCCAACCTCTACCCACCTTTTTTCATAAAACAAAAACATGAGCAGGGTAGAATCATGCTCAAGGTTTCCCACAAATATCATGACTTTTATGTTCATCAGATTTTCTCTCCTAGAAAGCTGACTGTATAATACGATGGAGGCCTATTAGGGCCATAGTGAAAACAATATTGTCAAGTAAAAAACCAAGAAATAATGAGGAAAAACATGCCAAAGAAAAAATAATTCACGTGAGAAAAAAAATGACAAGTAATTTTTTTTCTTGACAAAAGTCGGTTTCACACCTCAAACAAACAGTATGGAATGCCAAAACCGACAAAAATGCAGTACAAAATTATGTGAACCTTATATGTTAATAAAAATCCCCCCCCCCCCTCATAATGACGTAGAATTGTATTTCTAGAACTATACTAGCTATGCACACTTAACTTCTAATGACTGTTCGGTAGGTCTATGTCATGCACTATATGCGGTACTGTATATGTTGCACTCGCACTGTGTTGTGACAGTTAACGCCCCTCCGTGATTTTGGTCAGCATTATTGCAGTTTAAATACTCTGTTACCACAGATAAAATAATCTGTTACTACAGAACATCTAGTGTTATGACAGATTATTTCTTTGTTTGAATTTTTTTCATTGCACAATTTATATTTTCATTTCACAATTTTTTTTTCATTTGTCACAAAAATTTCATTTGTCAATTTTATCTCTCCAATTGACTGTTTTTAATTTTTTTTAAAAATTTTACTTGACAATTTGACACTATGGCTCTAACGGGCCATCGTAGTATGATGGCCCAGTCTTATGTAGATTATATACGTATTTTGCATGGGTATCAAACCTGCATATAAACCGATCTGAAGCCGTTCACAACTTTTATACAGCTTGTCGAGAATGTGTATACCCGGGGTATGACTAATTACCATACCGCAGTTGAATGTGTACTTTTTTGGTTCCTGTGTTTCAGCACAAATGATTGACAATAACTCCGCTGAAAGTGAAGGACTATTGTCTTACACAATGCACTTTTTAATGGGAGGGGTAGACTGGGGTGGTACTCGACCATCGGAGGATGTTCAAAACATTATTTTAACCACAGAACAATTTAGGCTGTTAATGGTTAAGCCGCTATTTTACTTTATGACCGGTATCAGCGGTATGTTTATTTCCTCTCCGATCGATATATCAGGAAAGGCGATTGAAATTTATCCCATATCCATTTTTTTTTAAATTAACAGCTACTGCCATGTCATTGTTTACATCAAGGGATACGTTTTCTGGTATTTAATTTATTCAACTTACTTATAACAAATGTCATTATAAGTTGCTTCTTTATTTAAGAAAATTCAAGCTGGCCTAGATCAAGTTTTTTTTTTTTAATTCTGGGTTGTGTTCTGGTTGTTGATGTGACGATATGTCTTTGACTTTGAGAAGAAAATTGTTGTACGTGTTTAACCTAGTACCGTTTATTCCAGTTGATTACTATTAACAAATATATTCATTGGAATGTGTACTCACATGAGTTGACGAGGGGTCAACGGGACAACACTTTGACATCCAATATCTGTTGATCTAGAAAACTTTCGAGAAGTCAGGAAGGTAACATAAATTACGTACGAACTTCACCATCTGATAAGATCTATCGTTATATGCTATAGTTTAAAGTGTATCCAGTGATCCTCTCGAAAAATTAAATCCTCCTCCATAAGAAATCATTTTCTCAGCCCACAAAAAGATGCAGGTCTCTGAAACTATATTGGTCCTGAATTCATGGTACATCATTTTGGATTACGAAATCATTGCGAAATATTCACAAGGTAAAATCCTGGGATATTGATCCAACGAGAATAATTGGCACAAACATTTCCATGGACGTAGAGCACGATGAGAAGATTGCAGTGTCTTTAATTTATGCCTTTGAAGTAAATACTTTTTATGAAAAAGTCGCCCAGGAAAGAACCTGGGCACGAAAACCAAACTACTGAACGACTGATCCTCTTCTAACCCCAGTCCCCTTTGAAATAAATATTATTTCACTAAGTGCTTGGTTACACTAACAAACACAGTCCCTGTACATTCAATTGCTTACGTTGGATTGTATGCACGAGCAACGAGCCTATTCAAGCTTTCTTAATACAATACTGTATGACTAAAAGAACATCTGTCCCTGGATTTTTCACAAAGCTAAAGCCACCTGCGGTTTTCATCTCATTCAGAATGGGATTTTACTGGTATTGTTATGCTAATCTTACCGGATGTTTACTCGCATGTCGAAATTATTCCCGAATCACATGTATGGTAATGCAAAATACCCACTAATGATGTATTCCAGTTTGATTCTGTCGGAAAAATTGGATCATTGCTCAATGCCGGTCTAGTTTTGAACCGGTACTCCAGGTTTTACAACTGAAAATGAAAGCTTATAGGCAATAAAATTGGATTATCGGTTAAAAATTAGACCGATTGTCTGGTTAATATTCGGAGTTTATCATTGTTAATCAAGGTTTTTCGACCGACTATGCAGGCTTGTCGTTCAAAATGCTAGATTGTGGACTAATTAACCGGAATAATCGTTTGTATCCATATATGCCATACGTCCATTACGAGCAATATTTCGTTGGTCATCATGTTTAAATTATGTACATAAAAACAAGCTTGGCCTTTAACTCCCAGTATATATATCGTTCAAACAAAGGGTTAAGCTGTAACTAAATTCAGCCTGTAAATGTATAGTTGTATTCACAACGTTAACGAAATCAATTCGTCATAATCTCTCAAAATTTCCCCGCTCCCAACCTCTAAGGAGTGGAATTAGCCTCCACGGTAGTAAGCTGTACGTTACTATGGTTCCACCTGTGTATTTTTAATGTTTAATATCAATATCATTATGTTATTAGAATATTCATTATTATGAACATCAACAACTTACGAACGTCAGGGCGGACCTTCTTATCTCAGATAAACATGGATGATCTAAATATTCCTACAACCTCACTCTGACTATCCTGACCGTAATGCACAGTCTTCATCTTACGATAACTTTATTATTATCAGAAGGGTGATGCAAACTTTATTGTTTTTAGAGAGCGCTCGTACGCTTTGCTCACAGATGAATAAGAACTGTGCAGCGATCACTGCTGATATTGTTATGACCAGTGCAGTATAAGTGTATTTTAGATTGAATGCTAGTCTGTAACGTTGGACTCTTACGTTTTAGGCTAATTAGAATTTTATTTGTATATTTATAACAAATATTTAGGTTGATTTTGAGTAAATCTGTTATTTGCTTCAGGAATACCGTAGTTAAATTGTTCGTTAAAATTGTAACGATTAATTCAAACTAACAGTAAATTAGGTTTGGATCTTTCTAGTTCATCTTTAGTTCTTCAAAGGATTAATTAAATAGAAAAACTATCTGGGTGACGACAGGTTGCAAGCTTTATTTACTTTATTGATAACTCTCATTAACAGACATAAGTTTAAATTTAAGGCACACATAGCGATATCAGCACTTTTATAAGGACAAGAATTTCTTTATCTCAACCTCAACTATACCAGCCTCACCTGTTTAAGAGTTACTGTATAGCCATAACCTTCTGTGTGACCTTAATGCAGGACAGGAAAAGAGTATAACTTGAAATTACAAGTCAGTACATCGAATACATGTTACACAGACAGGGGCGGCGATTTGTTTCAATTTTTTTTTTTGGGGGGGGGGGATTTGCTTGGGTGCAGGCGCGTAGCAACTTTCATCCCCAAAATTGTTCACGCTTTATGATATTTGGTATATATATATATATATATATATATGTATGTATGTATGTATGTATATATGTATATATATATATATATATATATATATATATATATATATATATAGATACACATTTCGAAAAAAGGTGAAAACTATACTTTCGGTGAAAGTGTGTGATATTTTTTGGTGATATTGAGTAACAAATTGTGTCACGGTTAGACAGGCGCGTAGCGAGGAATATGCCAAGGGAGGGGTGAAGCTTGCAGGCAAACTATCTAACCGTAGCGCCACCATGGTTTGGCTCGAAGCGTATAAAAGAAAAATTTGGCCGTAAATGCCTCCCAGATCGCTGGAAATGGCACTTCCTAGGCCTTGTAAGTTGCATCTAAGCATTTTCTCTTTTGAAATTACTAGTGATATCATAAATAAATACAAAATTATGCTCGAGGGGCGGGGCGGGCGGTCGCTACCTTCGCCCCACCCATTGGCTACGCGCCGGCGGTTATAAATCTTGTAGGAAACAGGCCAAATGGAAACCCAGTGAACCCATATCGACGTGGATCATTATGATTGTACGTACTTACACTCATACACAAGAGATGTACAGATATTATGATAATAACCATGAGTTACAACTTGCTATACGGTCACAGGTCACAGAAACGACCACGAAGTGTCATTTTCCTCATGTAGCATGCTTTGGATGAAGTTTCAGCCACCGCCTAATATGATATGGATAAATAATCTCACGCATTATTTTCTATTTATAGCCACACAAAAAACTATGCCACCAAATATTGGGGGGGGGGGGGATAGTAGATATCCCCCATCTGATCGCCGCCTATGTACACAGAGATAACACTGTTGACAATATATCTCTGATTAGTTTCTTTCATTGCTTCCATTGACATTACAACATCAATACATATCAATAATTTCATTATAAGATTCTACGATATGATATAGTAAAAGATTAATGGGATGAATATGTTGTAATTGTATAACAATGAGAGACCGGTACGCCTCAAAGGGAACAAGTGTGTTTGGTTGTAAACATTGAATATTTGTACTTACATGCAGAAATATGAAAGATACCAAGAACAATAACAAAATAAAGGAATAATTATTACCCAGATATTAACCAGCAACTGTTCACAAAGTTCGGTTGCAATCCGACTACGGGTTGCGGAGTTATTGCAACGTAAACCGTTTTACGTTTGACACTATAACCTTATTAATATTCATAAGGTCAGCGCTACAAAAATTGGGCACACCTTCTTACTCTAATGCATCTACATAACAAGTATGACAAATATGCATAGCTCCGTTGCAATTGTCACAGACGGAAACATACACGCACACGCCATCACTCTCGCATATATTCTTTTTGCCTTCGATAAGGAATCAACGTTTGTATGCAATAAACTAAACATTTTGCTGTCAGTGTGCAACTAAGACATCACACCTGTTTGCTTCAAGTATACTTTTGGTACAAACTGTTACAATTTCAGCTTTCGATATCTCCAAAACGTAATGTAGGAATTGGATACACATTTCACCAGTATGCTTAGTATATGATTCTCTTTAATAAGTCTAATTAATGTACATTTTCCTCTTTCCTCTTTAAGATAATCAACTTTACAGTCTCTTTTGAGTCAAAATATAACCAACACTTCAACATACAGTTTTAAAAATGTAGCAACAATTTAAAGTAAGCTATTGAAAAATAACAATATGATATCCATTAAAAGCCCTAAAAATAATGGGAACCTTGTCTATCTCATTAATTTCTGGAGGAATTTTATAAATCTTATATCAACGTTATGTTATCATACCTGGAGAGATTGAACTAATTGCGCATGATCAACGCATCATTAACTTGATTGTTACTAATGAAATGTTAGTGTTAATAAGGGGTTAATCAACGGTCTAGCGTGCGTTACTCACAGGATTAATGAACGATCGGGGGATAATGCAAGCGATGCACGAGGGCGGAGCCCGAGTGCATCCAGCGATAGCATTAACACCCGGAGTGCATTAATCCTGTGAGTAACGCACGCTAGACCGTTGATTAACCTCGTTCATTCATACACTACCATTTGTGTGGGGAAAAATCATAAAACAAAACATTTTTGGTTACATATAACCAAAGATTTATTAAAGTGATGCCCCGTAATTTTACCGTGCGTTGCTCACAGGATTAACCACGGTCAGCTGACCTGAATGGACCAATAGGATTTAGGAATCTTTACTAAGTATGAATGAACACAACATTAATTTTGTTATGTTGTAGACCACTGGCTTTCAGTCTAGGCTGCTTTTACTATAACATTTTGTTTAATTTTGAGACATGTTACTTTAAACAGCTGAGTTCATCAGTAAAGGTAACTGGACTATATAATATAATACGGAGACAGTTATGTCAGTTCATCAAATACAACACAAAAAACAATGGGATGAGAAGACTTTATGTCCTCAAATAACATGTTAACATTGAAGTACACATTCTACACCGACAAATGTAGTTGAAATCTATGTTCTGGTTTAAGAACGGAGTTACAAAACTTGATTTTGTTGAGTTATTGAAATGTATAAATCACATTATTAACATGAATATTTAGGCCTGTACTAAGGGGCTGACGTCATCAGCAATTTAGCATTAAAGGAGTATTCCAGACATTAATCTTACCAACCCAGAAATGTTGAAGAAACATTAACAACACTCCTTTTTAGATAATAACATTTAAAGACTGAAATTCCGCTTAAAGTAATCCTCTAAAACAAAATGTAAATTGAAAAGTTATCTTTCAAATTTCACTTCTTTATTGTATATGGAGTTATTAATATCATTGTACAACCATATCTCTACAACATCCATTCACAATGAATGTAAAAGTTACAGCCTTCACCAAGTCACCATTCCATTGTCTTGAGAATATAGGCATTTGATGACGTCACAATCATACAAGACTAGTTGCATGTGTATTATACTGGAGCTCTATCTGGCGCTGTTTTTAATACTTGGGAGATATTAAAAGTTTACAATCTAAATCTTCATTAGATTCTTTCTCACTGAAATTACTGCCATCGTTTTCAGGAATGAGTGAATGACGATATATTCCTGCTGATGATTGGCGACGTCAGACGAACAATCATCTTGCATTGAACTGTAAGATAGATATAAAATGAGATATATTAGGTTACATTGTTATCATAATAAATGGGTCAAGCAAATACTTATTTGTAGAATAATGGGGAAGTAATACCTAGACAACCCCCCTCCCAACCCGCCTCCCCCGGAAAAAGCGCCAGCAGTACCATGAGCCAAGACATAATTTAACACACCAGCTAAACAAAACACCGCGACACGGGAAACAAGCGAACGATGTTTCTGTTAATGGAAGGAACTTATCACTCATTTCCATACATTAATCAGGGCTTTGCTTTGTTCATGAAAGATATAATAAAACCAATGATAATTGAAGCAAATTATATTAGTGACCAGATAAAATTAGATAATCACCGATATAGGAATACAAATTCTGGTTATGGATGGAGATTATTATTAATATATTAAGATTTTACAATTAAAAGTATCAGACAATCACTGTTAACAAATACAATGTTAAATACTAAGGTAGAGAGTATTCAGCTGTATTGACTTACAGTTACTTGCGCCTTGCTTGGTTGAATTCCGCCAGGCTTTTCTGATAACTCTTATCACCGAATAACTAAACAAGAGGTAAAATATAAGTAATGCATATGTATAAGATAATACAGAAACAAAGACAATGCAGTATAGTTAAATGTTGTAAATATTCATCATATGCATCCATATTAAAAGTGTTATTTCAGATAAATCGATTCATGTTACATTAAACTTTGCATGTTTTCAAATGTCTTGACGATTTTTGTCCGGTTTATTATTATTATTATTTCAGATATTATTTTAGGGATTTCTAACGAGTACGTCCTGCGAATATTGTTAGTAGTGAACCACCCGATACACATAGGGAACACAGTTACTACTGTAAATCTTACAGTTTTGTACCACAGTAAAAACTAGATCGTCACTATAATGCTGTGGACGCTTTAATTCCGTGCTTGAAAGGACTGATTTGCGAGGATTGGATTCTATAGAAAAGTTCCACTGTTTGCTTGAAATATTGAAAATAACTATTAAAGTAACAAAACTGAAAGTTTATTTTATGTCAACAATTTTTGACTCATAACTCAAGGATCTAATCCTCTCCCAATCTATAACAGTGATTTCTGTGTAAAACAGGATTACTGTACAATTATCTCCAAACCCCATCCTTTTCCCTGCCGGTAACCATCAAATGACATACTCAGGGGATTTCCCATGGATATCACGATGACTCGATCAATGCAACCCAATGTAATATCACACATTGCTGGATGCAGGGAAATGTTCAGTCCTGTTTATAAGCTGATCCCGTCAAGCTGAGTAGCCATTTTCAATTTAGCCGCAGGGTTTAACATTCTCATCATCATGAAAGTTCTACAATTCCTTCAAACATTAATTTAATCATGATAGGAACATACCCAGGTCACTCATCTCTCATTCTGGGTAATTCTTATAAGAATTCACAAATGTAGGAGTCAAATCAAACTGGACATTGACTCATGTGATTATGCAATAGAAAGGTGAGAGTTCAAGAGTTGGTGAAAGGTGCATCATTCTTAGGGTGTTAAAATGACCAGTCACCAGTGTATCCCATTCTGAAGGTAAACTGAGTTTAATCCATAAATGTGGTTTATATATTTCCAGCTGGACCCACCCCTCTCCCTCTAGAACTTTGAAACCAATTTGATTAAACTTTGTTTAAAGGTTAAGTAGAATGTTGGGTAGGCCGTGTCACTATCTGACGTGTATACTGTTGTTCCTTTAATAAGGAAATTCCATGACGTCACCATTCGTGACATATAACGGGATCGTTATTTTAGTCGGTTCTCTTGACCATGCTAGACCGGGTTCTGCTCTTATGTTTTGTTATGGCGTAACTTGTGTTATTTGTTAGCAACATTTGTTTTCAGTGGAGGAATATTAACAGTTTAGGTGTTAATTATATATGCATATTATAGTGCGAAAGACTATTAACAGTTTAGGAGTTAATTTTAAATGCATATTATAGTGCGCAAGACAGAGTCTTGTTTGCTAGTGTTACCTTGTTCTCCAAAACTATAATTTAATTAAGGATAAATCGTTCAGATTTTAGGTCCATGGTGATTTTTAAACTAGTCCCAATAACACAGGTTTGAGATGAACAGGGGGACGGGGCGGGGGGGGGGCAGGCGGACTCAGGCCCTATGTTCAGTGGGTCTGAAGCGTTGCCCTGTGAATGTTCCGACGGTCAAGTGCCCGCTTAAAACCCATGGTCAGTGGTCTAGTTGGACCTGGAGGCATAATGCCTACGAAGTCTAAACAACTCCTAAAATCAAGTTTTTAAGTATTTTGTATGGCATCCCGGGACCCCAATGCGAAAATATACACAACCATGTATGATTGAAAATCACTGTTCCTCTAAAAATTATTCGCGACCATAATACACTAACATCCCATTCACACAGCATCCGGGCATCTGTGGTTACCATAGTACCAATGTCTGGGAACCTGTTACTTTGCAGCTATGGAAACATCCAAAATAAGAAATTATGAGCCAGATTACTTTCTTAGAAGTTTCTACTATGTTGTTAGTTTCCTTGTACAGTATCAGTATAGCGATTCCTAATTAAAAACGAAGGGCAATACGGACGATCAAAGGGAAATATGACAGCTGTTTATAAACAAATTATAACATTATTGGCGGTTTATGACGTTTAATATGCGTCCATGGTGGTGGTGGTCATATGCGTAGGAGGCGATGGGGGGAAGGCGATGGGGGGGGGGCTGGGGGGGTATGCAGCCCCCATACCAAATCAAAATGTTCGGCCACCTACTGAAAGAAATCTAATTTGCAATGTGTTTTTTGCTTATATTTTCAGGCAAGCCGTTACAGCCCCTCAAAACAAATTGGTCTCCTGAGCCTATTGGGGTGGTGGAGGGTGAGGGGGGGGGTGAGGGTGATATACATCTTCATTCAACTTTGGATAACATATTTTAGAATTAAATACTTTAGTCAGATGAATCCTTCCTCCCTCGGCCTTCAAAAAATTGAACTACAAGCTGCTATTTTTCTGCCTTTCAACAGAAATACTTCATCACGTCAACTCATCCGTCTTCTGCATGGTGACTATACAAACCCAATACTCGTTATTACCACTACGTCCAAACAATCCTAGCTGTACGTGTAAGCTAACTAAACATTAACAGGGCCTCAGTAATTTAGATATAACATGAAAACAGCACAACAGCAGTGTTAATTCTAGAAAAGAAGACATAATTCGATGCAAAAAAACATCCATAAGAACATTGCTGTTAGCTGGACTAACCAGGTGTCATTACATATAATGAAACAAATTAAAAAAAAAAAAAAAAAAATCTGATTTGGTGTTACATGCGCCATCTGTTTGTAAATGTGTTTAGGCGACATGCTTATAGGATTAATATTCACATTAAATATTTCAAAATTTAATTTCATGACTTGGAAAATAAATGGAATGATGCCTTATATCTCAATTTGACTAGTATAATATTAGTTTGGTAAAATATTTAAAACATTGGCCGATTACATAACATGTAATACTAGCAGTATCAGGTTGTGCTGGAAATCAATCAAATTTGAGACAGCAATCTTGAAAATTGCTTGTATTTTTCGCGACTCTGGACTGACACATCGAAATTAATTTAAGCATATTGCCCGATTATTGTGTTTCATTCTTTTGACTTTTTATTGTAAATATTGAGAAGTCACCTCACATACACGTAGGTTCATCTTCATTAAATACCTACGCCGTTGCTATCATGTCAGTTTAGTCTAAAGGGACCCTCATTGTAACTTACCTGATGCACGTTGTTGTGTACTGTCGCATGATTCTAAATAGCGTCACCAGCTTTGATGGCTTTGATGGCTGGTCACAATGAGTTATTGTTCTACAAAAAAGGCTGAATAAATTAATCGAACCAAAGCCGCGAGTCCATTCGTATTTTGTTAGAATCTGGTTAAAACCGTGGAATCCGACATAGAAAGACGTCGCATTGGCGACGAGGATGGATACAAAACTCGGTAAACTCAACAACAACCAAGATGGCAATCAATTTAGACTCGAATATTAGCAATTTCGACGTGACAGGTGATGTTACCAGCATAGGCCCCAGGTGGACTAGATGGAAACGGGCACTACAGTACTATGTTGTGGGAAAAAGAATCACCGACCCTAAACAGAAGAAAGCGTTATTGTTACATACAGCCGGTATGGACGTACAAGAGGTATTCGAGACTTTAGCTGATCCAGGAGTGACCTCGGGTGTTACAGACACAGCAGACGAGTACGAAAAGACACTGAGGACACTAGACAACTATTTCAAACCACAAATTAATATTCCATTTGAGCGCCACGTATTCAGACAGATGAGTCAGGACAAAGGTGAAACGGTGGACCAGTTTGTTGCTAGACTTCGGCGACAAGCACATAATTGTGGATTTGAAAACCAATCCGAACAGATTAGAGACCAAGTCATCGACAAATGTCACAAAAATGAACTGAGACGTAAGTTACTGCTGAAAGGGTCAACATTAATACTGGCAGAACTGCAGAAAATAGCACGATCGATTGAAGCAGTGGATATACACAGCTCAGGCAAATGGAGAATGTTACTCCACATCAAGCTGCTGCTCAAGTCAACAGTGTGGATAACAAACAATTCCACGGTAAGAGAACAGGCCCCAAAGGTGGGAAGGGACAGAACAGAGATAGGCCCAATCAGAATAGGCCTACAGGGACATGCTTTCATTGTGGCAATACAGGTCACATCGCAAGAGATGCAAACGCCCTGCCAGAGACGCCACTTGTAATAAATGTAAACTTAAGGGGCATTACGCGAAACTGTGTAAAACCAAGCCAGAAAGAATTCAAAAGGAACGCAGCCCAAGTAGCGATAAAGTAAACAAGGTACAGTCTGACAATGAATATGTATTTATTATGACGGATCAAACCGGATCAGGACTTGTGGAAGTCAATGTAGGGGGTGTTCCAATTTCATTACTGATCGACTCGGGAGCGACATGCAGTGTCATTGGAGAAGAGACATGGGAGTATCTCAAAGCAAATAATGTCAAGTGCAAATCTGAAAAAGCGACCAAACAGCTCTTCGCATATGGGAATCAGAAGCCCCTGAATGTACTCAGTAAATTCCAAACGACTTCGGAAATCGATGGAGAGGAGACAAACAGCGAGTTCTTCGTAATCAAAGGGAAAGCAGATTCTCTGCTCGGGAAAAAGACAGCGATGGCACTGAGGGTACTCGAGCTGGGACCCCGAAATTCCAGAATCCGGAAAATCGAAACCAAAGAGGATGTTCTTGAGAAATTTCCGAAGTGCTTTGAAGGAATTGGCAAGTTGAAGGACTATGAGGCAAAAATAAACATTGCGCGGGTAGCCCAAAAGGTGAGACAAGTACCATTCAACTTGCGCGACAAAGTGGAAATGAAGCTGAGAGAGCTAGAGGAACAGGATATCATTGAGAAAGTGGTGGGACCGACCCCATGGGTAAGCCCTGTGGTAGTTGTACCCAAGCCGTCAGGAGACATAAGACTCTGTGTCGACATGAGATTGGCTAATCAAGCTGTAATCCGTGAACGGTATCCAATTCCAACTATAGAGGAGATCATACACAACATGAACGACAGCTCGGTATTCAGTAAGCTAGATCTGAATATGGGATTTCATCAGATCGGGCTAAGCGAGGAGTCACGTGCAATCACTACATTTGTTACGCACACAGGACTATACCGCTATAAACGGTTGATGTTCGGCATCAGCTCAGAACCAGAGCTATACCAGCATATTATTCAGCAAGTTGTGAGTGGATGTGATGGCACCCATAACATATCCGATGATATTATCGTACACGGCAAGAATGTGGAGGAACACGACCAAAGACTGGAGAAGGTTCTGCAGAGGATCCAAGAGGCTGGATTAACACTGAACAAACGGAAATGTGAACTCCGAATGACTGAACTTGTTTTCATGGGACATAAACTGTCTAGTGGACGGAATCTGCCCAAGTGATGAGAAAGTTGAGGCAATTAAAGATGCTAGACAGCTCAGCTTTCTCGGTCTGGTACAATATTGTTCTAGATTTATCCCAAATTTGGCAACGATATCTGAGCCATTAAGACGGCTAACCAAAAAGGGGGAAACATTCAGTTGGGGAAAAGAGCAAGAGCAATCATCCATTCGTATTTTGTTAGAATCTGGTTAAATCCGTGGAATCCGACGTAGAAAGACGTCGCACACGTGATCCCTCAGATACTAAAACATTTACTTTTTATATTGTTTCTAGTTCCTTATCATTTGGTATATCAACAGCTTAGTTTGCTTACATTCCACAGTGAATGGTTTCTACTCTGATTTAGTCATTTTATGTCACAGTGGACCCTCTCAAATCACAATGAATAATAATGATGGTATAACCCAACGGATACCCTCACAACCCAGTAATCATCTTGCTCCTAGACTCACTCATACTCACATTACCAAAAGAGAGGACCAGTTTATCTCTTCAATTTCAATAATTAAAGTGTTCCTGTTTGACGGGTATGTGATGATGCTTACATGCAAACATTATTGTATCGTTTACCGAATTTCTGCGAGAAGCTAAGCTCCTCCTAAACCATCCCCAACCCCTCCCTGACCCTAGAGAATGATTCTCATTATTTTATATTATCAAAGTATACCGGAGTAGAGATTAATGCGAAATTTGAGTATTAACTTCTAGAGTTAGCGCTTTGTGTGTTGAGAAAAATGTTACCACTGTAATCGTCATCTGACATTTAATGATGTTAATATTTTTTTCATGTAACAATAGAAGTGACTTTTACAAAATAAATCAGTTCCTTTATAGTTGATAAACTGTGAAACTATGTTTGGCGAAGAAATGAATGAACAAAGGATTTACTATAAGAAATTTAAAATAGCTTCTTTGATACTTTTTGAACCAGTAACGAATTATGATATGTACATCAGCAGAGTGATATGAAATAATCATTAAGCATCTACCGGAAGGGGGGGGGGGGAGGGGTTTAGGCAGATATTTTCAAAAGCAATATTTCAAGTTTTTGTGAGTGTGTACGTGTGTCGGCTTGTCACGCTCCATAACATCTTACTAAATCTTGTAGTATTTAAAAGTCTCTCCGTTTCTTTGTTGAGCATTTCTTTGAATGTGTATGCGGAAGGAAGATAATTTAGGCCGCATCTAAACTTGACATTGAGAACAATGCTACCCCCAATACGAGTTATAAACTTGTAAGTGGTTTATCTAAATTCCCTGTTCGATACACTTCAATTATAAATCTTTCCTCCCTGATGAGAAACAAAGTATAATACTCTGTTGTCTTATTTCTTAGTTCCACAGTAATTAACACCTCCTTGTCTGTTACTAAATAACTGTTACTAATTAACTGGAACATGAATCCCTGTCTCTCTTACCCTTTCTCCTGGTAGTTTACCCAGTCCGTCACAGGGCTGAAAGGAAGTGATAGGTTATTATCATGAGATGTTGAAATTGTGTTTCAGGAAAACAAAAAAAGGCAAAGTAAAACATGTATAAGTTAGAATGATATATGTTCACCAATATCGCAATAAACTATTGCTGGCAGATATGCGCACATCTGTATTGAACACACTAAAGTCAATATAGGAGACAGACTCGTCACTATAAGATGCGCGGACTTAATAACATAAACACAAACATTAGTTTTAAACCCGTTATCAAACACTGAGTGACGTCATCAAACACTGAGTGACGTCATAATGATAAACTTCTCACTGAGATGATCAGATGGATACCATGGACGAGAGGATGACGAGGAGGGAAAAGAGGGCAGTATTCAAAGATAGAACTCAGAACATCGTGGTTGGATTGACGTAATGGCCAAAATAAAGCAAAATATTGTTCAGTTCACAAAGCAGCATATTGGTTACCCCCCCCCCCCCACCGCGTCTTAGATGGGATATTTCTATCGTGTTGTTGATCGTGTAGAGATATCCATGAAAGTTTTGGAAATGCAGTTGTGTGATGAACTCATAAAATAAGAGACACAATTAGGGAGCATTAAATAGACTGGTGGAGATCTGTTAACACTGAAAAAATAAGGAAATGTAATAAACCCTGCACAGATGTTTTTCTTTCTAAGTTTACCCTGTGTTTGTATGTTTATTGAAGTTTTTTACATGTGCAAATAATCAGTTTCGCAATAGTTGACTCTCTCTGTTCAACTAAGGCAGGGAAAATTTAGACCAGGAGGCGACGGTCTGTAAATTTATGAATGACTAGAGTCTGTATATTTAACCGATACGCCCTGTGTGTCTATTAGACTAGTATAGGCAGAAACAGTATGAGCTCTGCATTGCTTTGTCTCTATGTATTAGCTGGACTCAGACCTGGTTTGGGTTGCTCATATCTCTCTAGAACTCTGTTCAGACTCGAGACTACCATATACTCGAACCAAGTGGTTGTCGGACTAGGCTCGGAATCAGGAATAATTGGACTCAACTACATCAGAGCGTTTATAATACTATAACATACAAACATATTGAATTGTTCTGGTGGAAAGAATATGAACCAAGTGAGGATACAAGGCCAGGATGTTGCATTGTGATATTTTCAGCCCTTGAATATAATTATTAATTTGCAGGGTGTTAATTGTTTAAAAATCAACCACATTACCAGTTACTTTGAACACCCCACCCTTCCCCACTATCTGGCCCAGGCTCCTTCAAGACTCTACGTTATACAAATTAGTAGTTATTCACAGAAGAAAGAAATAATGCAACTATTTTAAACCATTATTAGTTCAGATTCACCGTTGCCTCTTTTTGTATCATATTGCTGCTGCTTATTCATAGTACTGTACACACAGAGGATGGTACAAAAGACGTTTCTTGAAAGTTAAATGAAAATCTTAAATTTAACACCTTTAAGTTGAACTTTAATGTAGTCACCTCTACTTTAATTTTTCAAATAAGTTAAAGTACATCTAGTTGATGAAATCTACCTAAAAAATACACCTGTTTCTTTGTTTCAAGTTAAAAATCGTTCCATATCTAAGCCTGCTTGGACACAGACATTCATATCAGCCACGTATACATACATTCATCCAAATAAATAATAAAATATAATCAATAGGGATCCCTCAAATCCCATTACAACTGAAACTATTAGAACCGAGTAACATTTATTGACTGTTGTATTACTGCGTACAGAGGCGTCACAACGTAAATATTCTAGAGATGAAAAGTATGCATCGATATTTTCACCAATAAAACATTTTTGACAGAGACGGAGTGAAAGAGAGACATTGCAAGCACGATAGACTAATTTTGTTTAATAAGGATTTATCTGTCTGAATATTCTCTACTTTAATATTGAGAATTTGTATTGATTCACAAGGCAATTACTTCTATAATGAAAGCACAAAGAGGTCTACATGCGGAGAAAGAAGGACAAGAATAATTAGGAAATAGGACGAAAGTGCTGGAGTACGAGCGTGGAAGGGAGACTTCATTTAGTTTCATTTATTTGTACCATACCTCATGTTATTTGTACCATACCTCATGTTATTTGTACCATACCTCATGTTATTTGTACCATATCTCATGTTATTTGTACCATATCTCATGTTATTTGTACCATACCTCATGTTATTTGTACCATACCTCATGTTATTTGTACCATACCTCATGTTATTTGTAACATACCTCATGTTATTTGTACCATACCTCATGTTATTTGTAACATACCTCATGTTATTTGCACTATACCTAGTCACAAGGTTTCTGACGTATACGTTGTATTGTACGATACAAACATCCTGGACAAATAACTCCTCGTCGTTGACAAATGAACATTTTTTAAAATATAATTATCGTTACTTCAGTATAGAAACCTAGCCACACCCCCCCCCCCCCTCCATTAGAATATTTAAGGAAGTTGTTTGCATGTTTGATATGTTCATTTATAAATAACAAATCAAACCAGAGAAATATATGCTATTACGATAATTAGACAATACATGGATTTTTATGACCGGTTGTCTTTAATTGGGTTGAAGTTTACTGGATTAGACTACTGTCCTACAGTGCGACATGTGATAACATGAATTAACACTTCATCTATCTACTCATTTATGGTTGTGTATAAGGTTTCGTTTCATGTTAAATGAATAATATAACACAATAACGGAGATGTCTGCTTGAGGAACACATGAATATTGTTTCATGTCAGTTGACAGGAAGTTGAAACAGAGGAGTAGGGACAATTAATAGTAAAATAAAAAATGTAGTTTTCTAGTCGCAACAGAAACTTGAACAAAATAGAAAGCTATGGATGATACAAATGGTGATGAAACTTTGTAATATCGTCACAGGGGTTATGGCGTACACTGTAAGCCTGACAGGAAGTAGACACCTCACAACATGTAACATTGTGCCCATTTCAAGAGTGTCGGGGGAAATGAAGATCATATCTTAGATCAGGGTTGTCCAACCTTTTGCAGAGGAGGGCCACATGGAATGATTATGATGAAGGATGTGGCCGCATGAACCCTACGCTCGATTTTCCGATTTTTGCCCGAAGCCCAAGGCAACAAAATGTGAGCACTGCGCGGAGCGCACTGATTTATTTTCCTTCCTGATAAAACAGATGAATAAAGTCCAGCCCCCACCCCCCTCCCCCTGCTGAGAGTGTCACACATACTGACCTGTATGCAGTTCTGTGGACCCAGAAGGTTCGAATGATTGATTATATAGCTTCAAGTTATCAATAAATCCGCTCACTAAAATTTCGCACCGTAGAGAATCTCTGGCGGGCCGGACGCAACCCTGCGGCGGGCCGGACTGTGGCCCGTAGGTTAGACAAACCTGTCTTAGATTAACGCTCTAACCTACCGTGACCTGTATCACCTACTAATGTCCCAAAGCTCACTGATCTGTAACAGTTTAAAACAAATCTAATGAAAATGTTCAACTGAATAATTTATGTCAATATTTTAAAGGTAGAAAATCACCAAAACTAGTTTAAAGTCTCTATAGCTATGCATATTCATAGACGTAGGAGCCCAATTTGATTTGGGAGAGCTGTAAAGACTTGCCCGAAAAATATAACCATTTTTTTGTGCGTGTGTACAACATCTTATTGTACATAGCTGTATATAGCCATACATCGGTTATTACATCGCATGCCAATCACATACAATCAATTGCCTTCTTATTACCCTTCAATATTGGTTATCATTTTTGGGCAAGTCGTTACAATACGGTAATAATGATGATAATAATATCAGTTTAACCATTGAAAAACACATTGCAATTTATTTTTCTTTCAGTAGGTGCCCGAACAATTATCAGCATATTGCCCGAATTTTCACAAAACTTTTTGGTTGGGAGAATTGCAGTCCCCCCAGCCCCTACAGCCCCCCGCCTCTGACGCCTATGTGCATACTGTAGCACTTTCATCCATATAACCAAACAAGACTTAGTCCGTAGCGACTGCAATAGAATACCTATAGCAATATACTATACACTGAAAAAATAAACTAGTCAATATTGCCACGGACTAACGTTAAATTACAGTAGTCTGTAACGTTAGTTAATGCACACGAACTAGCAAAAATCTTTGTTTCATCACTGCTTCTTAGTCAGTTTACACTGATTAAGGAAAATATAATCGCAGCTTATTCAGTGGCGACGGACTAAGGTATTTTAACCCATGGACTAAGAACGATACGGACACCCGATTTACGCCATAATCGTAGCTTAGTCGGGTGTCGACGGACTAATGTATTTTAACCCAATTCGATTCAATTCAATTTCGAAACCGAGAGGCAACGGTAGCTTGCTGGGCTTGGCATAGTTTCATAGTTTCAACCGTAAATCACCCAAGAAGGTCTTCAAAAGAATGGAGGTATTAACTGCCATCATCGGCCTACCTGTTATTCCTTTAACTTGAAGGTAAACTTAAAGTTAATTGTTAGGCCACTGGCACTAGTACTGTATTATGGTTAGTGTTACGCTACGCAGTACGTGTAACCGTTGTTACGCTGGCGTTTCGCAATACACAAGTGCAATGACAGTGAGTAGCCTATAGGCTTCTACTGGGTACTGCAGTGCATTCTCAACACTAAAGTGTGCATTCTAAACACCAATTAACAATGTGTTATGTGTGTATTGGGCTAGATTGAACAGTGGCACATAATCTTCTAATTTATGCCCAAACAAATGCTGGGACTATAAGTCTCAATAGTTTATTTGAAGTCAACACTCATTTGGTAAAGATTTCCTGTAATTCCCATGTGAATCTTAATGGGTAGGCTATGTGATATTGAATAAGCAAGGCTAGACCTTCAAACTTACAGTCACAGTAGGCTGAACAAATTATGTTGGCTAGTCACCGGTATTATATACTTTAGTACTACTAGTAAGACTAAATCAAAACGACCGAAAGACAAACTTAGTGTAACAAAGTACGGATTCTTCTCTAGCCTAGGTCTAAACAGGCTTGTTATGTGAGCAAGCAAAATAACAACTAAAAACGATTAGGCCTATAAATAAGTTGGCTCAGTGCATTTGTGTTTCTAAAATTTTATATTGTTATAGATCATAAAAACAAGCAAAGATTTAGCCCATGTTTTATTGTCTCTGTATTCTGGGCATTTGATTCTGGTTGCAATGGTGATGACACTCTGGTTCAAATGTTCAGCTTTATACAGTCTGCTTCAAACTTTGGGATTTTTTTTGAGACTATAGTGGAAGCAAATCTCACATAACTTTGTGGTGAGAACTTTTTAAATTTTTTTTTTCAAATGATGAATACTTTGCTGTTTCTTTTTTCCAGGAAGAATTGAAAAGCCAAATATCCAAGTCAAGGGTGAGGTTTCCTGTGATGTACGACACCAGTGTGGAGGCAACAACAGAAGAGGAGAACTGTGTTATATATGGCTTAAAGACATGTTTTAAGATGATATATTGATACCCTTCGCAGAACAAAAGAGTTTATCCGAGAGTCCAAAAAGCAAAGGAACAAGTACCATAGAGAAAAAAAATGGAAGAGTGAGTTTAACTATTGTACCCAACTGTTTAATGATATTAAAGATACTTTTCATAACCTGTTTTAATAAAACAGTCTGGTTTCATTTACGTGCAAGCTTCATAAGTTTGGTCAAATTTTTACTGATCTGTAGAGCGGGAGTCCAGAGGGTTTGGTTAGCTGGGAAGGTAACCAATTGCCTGGTACATCACAATGTTCACAATGCATTCCTGTATATGAAACCAGACGACTGGCACACCGGCTGTGGTGGGTGTGGCTGGGAGAGCAATTTAATGTTACCTAATAGCTAACCTAGATCAGCTTTCATGGTAACCACATCAAAGTAAGTACAATGTGTCAAGTATGGCCCCAAGAGCAACAAAAGGCCAACGCCAGTAATTATTGGTGGTGGGGTACCCCTGCCAGTGATCAATAGTTGACCCCTCACGGCTGACCGAGGTCAGCTCATGAGGTAACCACTTGAAACCTACTGGAAAATGTTGGTTAGGACTTCAGATACAAGGGATGGGCATTGCCTGTAATTTTTATTGGTGGGGCACCCCTGCCAGTAGACCCCCAAAATGCCCATCCCCTATTGACCTAGATGAGCTTATGATGTAACCAGTTGAAAACTTACTGGAAAATGATAGATATCACTTCATATGCAAGTGATGGGAATTTCCAGTAATTTATATTGGGGGGGGGGTACCCATGCCAGTAGACCCCCAAAATGCCCATCCCCTCATTGATCTAGGTCAGCTCATAGGTCAGCCCACCTATAAAAATTACTGGAAATGCCCATCCCTTACATGTGAAGTGATACCTATCATTTTCCAGTAGGTTTCAACTGGTTAAATCATGATCTGACCTAGGTCAATGAGGGAAGGGGAATTTTGGGGGTCTACTGGCAGGAGTACCCCACTAATATAAATTACTGGAAGTGCCCATCCCTTACATATAGAATCCTTTAATTATTTTCCAGTAGTTTTCAACTGGTTACTTCATGAGCTGACCTAGATCAATGAGGGGAGGGGCATTTTGGGGGTCTAATGGCAGGGGTACCCCACTAATATAAATTACTGGAAATGCCCATCCCTTACAAATAGAGTCCTGCCAATAATTTTCCAGTAGTTTTCAACTGGTCTCATGAGCTGACCTAGGTCAATGAGGGAATGGGCATTTTGAGGGTCTACTGGCAGGGGTACCCCAACAATAAAAATTACTGGCAATGCCCATCCCTTGTATCTGAAGTCCTAACCAACATTTTCTAGTAGGTTTCAATTGGTTACATCATGAGCTCATCTAGGTCAATGAGGGGATGGGCATTTTGGGGGACTACTGGCAGGGGTACCCCACCAATATAAATTACTGGAAATGCCCATCCCTTACATATGAAGTGATACCTATCATTTTCCAGTAGTTTTTAACTGGTTACTGAACATCATGAGCTCATCTAGGTCAATGGGGGATGGGCATTTTGGGGGTCTACTGGCAGGGGTACCCCACCAATATAAATTACTGGCAATGCCCATCCCTTGTATCTGAAGTCCTAACCAACATTTTCCAGTAGGTTTCAAGTGGTTACCTCATGAGCTGACCTAGGTCAGCCGTGAGGGGTCAATTATTGATCACTGGCAGGGGTAACCCACCACCAATAATTACTGGCGACGGCCATTTGTTGCTCCTGGAGCCATACCTGACACATTGTACTTACTTTGATGTGTTTACCATGAAAGCTGATCAAGGTTAGCTATCAGGTGACTTTAAAATTGCTCTCCCAGCTACACCCACCACAGCCGGATTGCCAGTCGTCTGGTTTCATATACAGGAATGCACTGTGAACATTGTGATGTACCAGGCAATTGGTTACCTTCCCAGCTAACCAAACCCTCTGGACTCCCGGTCTATTGGGCTCATTATTAACATGATCAACATGATTATTAAGCTTTGAAAAATAACTTGGTGTTATGCTGTGCAAAGCTAATAATTATTTGGTAAAGCTGCTATTCCTGGCTTATAATTTGAGGGACCTAGATTTAAATGTATACCTCCCAATATGTTATTAAATTTTAATGTAAATGTATGTTTATGATAATGTGAGTTGTCATGTGCTATATCTGTATCTGTGCTTACACGTATATCATATTTTCTGTTCACAAGTCAATAATGGTGCAGATTTTTGGCTTCCTGAAGATAAGTGGGAGGCCATTTGTAGTTAAGAGAAACACTCTTTGTTCGTGAAGACTTAACTGGTGTCGATTTGGGGTACCACTTTAAAACGAAAGTCATGAGGAACTCTTGCTCAAGATTCAACTTTGCATTATTGTGCAGTACTATACTTTTGCGATTCATGTTTGATCCATTAACTTGTCTTAACTTTGTTGGAATAAAATGATATTTTCAGATTTTTGTACAGTGATTTTTTCTCCATCGGTCGAAAGTCAGCTTTTGCAGACATCAGAAGTTTATCAGAAATAAATATTGCCAACGTACACATTATTTGTGTTTCTTCTGCTCTCTTTTCTTTCAGTGATCCTAGTCAGTGAAACTAGACGGGTTTAATTCTTTCAGTGATTCTAGTCATTGCAACTAGTCAGTCAATACCGACTAAGAAAGGTTAGTCGGGAGAGGCACCATCCTGACTAATGTAAAACCTGCTATAAACTAGTCGGTGGCTCATATAAATTGGTCGGTAAAACCGACTAATGTCACCAACTAATGTAACTGACTAATATACATTTACCGACTAAGATATTGTTGATCGACTAAGCTGACGGACTAAGATGACCGACTAAGAAATCCAACTGACTAAGGAATAAATTAGTCGGTATAGCAACTGACTAAGACTATGTTAGTCGGTAGAGGCACCAGATGGACTAACGCTATGTTAGTCGGTGGACCAATTTAAGTTTTCAGTGTATTACTATGTGCTGTCTGTTATACCAGACAGTGGTATAGATAATAAGTTTCAGGTCAAATCACCCAAAAATTGTAACAGTTAACTTGTTTAGTAATTACTGGATGGAGACAAATTATTTAAAGCTAACTACCATTTTGTGTCGTGATAATGCTTGGACGGTCCCCGTAAACAAAACCACTTAGAATCATGTATCAGCTATACTGGGACAGCTATGCGTGGGCAGCTATATACACGGGCAGCAATACTGGGGCAGCTACACAGGGGCAGCTGTATAGGGGCAGCTATACGAAGGCAGCTATACGGGGGCAGCTATACAGGGGCAGCTATATTAGAGGCATCTATACGGGGACACTATACAGGGGCAGCTATACACGGGGCAGCTACACTGGGGCAGCTATACACGGCAGCTGTGTAGGGCAGCTGTGTAGGGCAGCTATACGAAGGCAGCTATACGGGGGCAGCTATACAGGGGCAGCTATATTAGAGGCATCTATACGGGGACACTATACAGGGGCAGCTATACGCGGGGCAGCTACACTGGGGTAGCTATACACGAGCAGCTGTGTAGGGCAGCTGTGTAGGGCAGCTATACGGGACAGCTATACGGGCAGCTTTATTGGGGCAGCTATACAGGAACCTCTAATCAGGGGCAGCTATTCAGGGGAAGCTATACGGGGGCATCTATACGGGGGCAGCTAGCGGGCGGCTACAGTAGGCTAAAGAGTAGATTAACCGGACTGTTATACGACTGTTACAACTGCTGAATGTGCCATGGTTAACATTTTAGCTTTAATGTATTTTTCTATCCTTTTAAAAGTTTTATGGTAAATACCTTTTAGGCGATATTTTTCAACTATATGCTTTTGATTGTTTCCTGTTTTTAATTGTTTCCTGTATATTAATTGTTTCAATTCTTGTAAAGCGCTTCGAGCAGCGTTGCTGATGAACGCGCTATATAAGTATTATTTTATTATTATTATTATTGTCACCGAAATTAAATGAACATATAAAAGACCTGACAATGTTCATAACGTTCTATGGTTTCATCGGAATCCAAACTTCAAGTTCATTGGATGTACACTCACAACCCACACAAATAAAAACATTAACTTCAACATACTGCACAATGTGTAACAAACCTGCAGTCTAAAGGTATACCTTTAATCTATAGGCCTATCTTTACAATACTTGTAATATCAACGCTGTCACTGACATGGTAGTGATACGGGTGTGTCAGTATATAACTTAGTGTTGTGATCGCTGAATGGTATTCAGGAAAACAATGCTATCACGACCCCACCCCATCTGTTGTCTTTTACAGCTCCCATCCCTCAATATTTCTCATCCCTTCTTTCTTAGCGATGTAAATTACCCTTTTCTTTGAATGATGCGAGAGACAGTGTCGCATCTTTGAAAACTGAAACTACTAGAATGGAGTATCCTTTACACATTGCTATATCTTTGAATGCAGTGACGGCTGTCTCGAAATGAATTTTAGAGCTTGAAAAACATATGCATCATGCACAATATAACAGTTTTCTGTATAGGACGTTATGGAGGAGTGATGCTAAAAACATGATTAGACTGATTTTGTTCATCATACTTTAATGTAAGTGAATATGTTTCATTGTTATTAATATGTACTCAGGGCGGCCTGGTCTTAAAACCGGCCCGGGCATTTTTCACCTAGACCGGCCCATTATTTATTGATATGTTACTTACATAGTGATCGTCGTCCGGGGGGGGGGGGGAGGGGGGTTTAGGGACTTTTTTTAAGTTAAGGAATGCCTAGATGCAAAATGGTGCGACATTTCTCAATTTTGTAGGTTACAACGATCTTTTAATAAAGGCCCAAAATAATTTTCCAGAAGTAACACTTGATGAAACTGAGTTAAAAACGTTAACAACGTGCTATGTATATGTCAGAATGCATTGGTCACCGTACTTGTATATCTTGTCGTAAAAATATTAGTACGGACGGGTTGCCATTAACACGTTCTTTTGTTACGAACTAGCAGACTAACTAACATGGTGATGTCATGAGCTGATTCCCAGTTACAAATATATTACTACACAGCCCGTCTGTATTCTATTAGCTACTGTGAAAATTGGCTGTTTTACCAGGCTCCCCAGCCCACCGGCCCCCCGGTCCACCTGGCATTACCCAAATGCCCGTGTGGCCAGTCCGCCAATGTATGTACTTGAGGAGAATTGTTATAATTATAAAGTTGAGTAAGTAAAGACACACGGGGCTACATTCAGGGTCAGAAGGAAGTAAATTGGACCGGAACTTTGCAGTAGAAGCAAGGGGAAGGGATCTGGAAGTTATGTTGTATGAAACATTTAATATTTCATACAGACTACAACCTCCCCCCCCCACCAACCCCAGCCCGCACCAACCAGTTACTATTAATATTTATGTTGCTTGTTAAAGATTATTAGGCTGACAGCAGTCATGTACATTTAACCGGCAAATGTTATCACGATATTGTTATTAATAATTAATGTGAATGAAAGACAGAGGGCGAACTTGTTTTATCATTAATAGCTGCCATAAAGGTGAATTATCGCTTACCTGCCATTGACCGGTCTGCAAGTTTAGACGACATGTAGGGTCGCTACTATTCCAAACTGTATAAATAAAATGAAAGAGACTAATGTTAAGTATCAGTGCATACTTAAGCTTAATTGGTCTGGATTGAAGTGATGAACATTTCATTAACCGGATTTATGTTGGCTCTCGATGATAACTTCATATCAGCTGAGTAATCAATCTGGTTGATTCCTTAATTTTGATCTTGTCAGTTTACTATCATTATCATCTCAGTACAGTGTAGCTGATCAGTTTACAACCATGATATCTCAGTAAGATTACCGATCAGTTTACTATCATTATCATCTCGGTGTTATACCAGATCAGTTTACAACCAACATCCTCTTAGTTATAAAACCAATCAGGTTAGGATTTATATCATCTCATTAATATATCTGATCAATTATACACTTAGATCAAGAATAATAATCCAAGAGACAATGAACTGATCAGAGAACACCCAACACAAGTGACGTCATCACGAGAACCATTATGAAACTGTTTAAATAGTTTTGGTAAAAGAAAAAAAACGGATTTTGTTTAAATTCAAAGGTAAATGATGTATACTGTATGTGTCACGTCCGTCCCGGTAAGGCTTATTCCGATGATATGGTGGCAGGAACGACATGAATTACACAAATTAGAGATATTTAAATGATTTCTTGCAATTTTTTCTACTGGGTTATAACTGAATTAACATGATGAACCCGACAATCGGTGATAATAATAAATTTTAACGTGCCACACACGCACAGAGATCTTATACAGTAAAGGTATACAGCAAGACTGATTTGGCTTATAGAACTCGCCAGACACGAGTTAAAAGACATGACACTTTTACCCAATAACAAATTTATGTTAATGTCACATGCCAGTAAACAGCCATTCAGAATCATACATGCTTTAATTCCTGAAAATGACTTAAGGGAAGTTTAACAGAGAATTTATAAATGGCATACATTAATATACATAGGGGTTCAAGGGGTCACGACACTTTAAGTGCTTGACACGACAGTATGTAAAAGTATAAATATAACAATTTCATAACCACGTAGCCAGTCTCCATGTAAGAGGACTGCTGGATCTAAGAGCATTCCAGTTCGGTAAAGGAAGTTTTTTTTTGTGTTACGCCTAGGGTTCCTTTGTTTAATTCTCTTTAAACTGTTCTAAGAATACACCAGAGATGTAGGAACACGGTGCATGTAACAGCTGATACCTCGCTTTACAAAGTGGATAGGGGTGAGGAGGGTGGGGGGGATGGCGGCAGGAATAAGTTATGAAAGCGTCCGAAAATAAAATTATCAATTTAAGTTTTTTACACTTGGTTACTCGTCCAAATATCGACCTTTCCGAAATTCTAAATAATGCACAAACTTATGTGACTTTGAATACATATTCTCTGAATCTCTCGTTAATTAGCTGTTCCTCACGAGATAATTTAGTAGCTATTAAACACACATCTGTCTAATATAGCCAAACATTAACTCTATGTGAGCAAATGTGTTGTTTACACTAACTACTTATTTCTTTGAGATTGATCAATGATGACATCATTAGCAGTGACGTCACTCCACCATTAACAATGGGAATCTCGATGTGTCCTTTAAAAACAGAACAATGAATGAGGGTACAATGTGTACGAGTCTGAGAAATATTATTGAGTGGTGGAGATACTGTAGAGAGGTTTGTATGTATTTAAATTACTATGAATTAATTTAAATAATGAATTAACAGTAGGTAGAATATTAGTAAAGGTATTGATTGCTTGTGATGTTGTGAAACTATCCCGGTTATCAAGATATTCAGTTTTACAATATGTTAAATCTCTGCTTTTTAAGGTTAAATAAATGAAGACATGGGCTTCTCAGTGCATGCCTAAATGTTAAATGTTATCCACAGTTTTGAAAATTATTATAACTCAACTTTAATATGAATATTTTTAATAGGTGACATACAATATCTAAATTTGAAATACAACCTGGACTTATAGCAGTGACTTTATCGATCTAGTAAAATATATCAAATTAACTTCCACTTTACTTTACATACAAATTCACTGTAGTGTTTACATTCATCTTTTTATTCTATTTTATTACTAATCAGTAAAGTACTGAGCTTTAAGATATATTTGGATATAACGACAAGGAAACGTTATTCTCAGATGGAGACATTTGTTATAAACAAACAATCGAACAATTTGTGACATTCTTGAAAGTTGACCTTACTTGGCAACCTCTCTTGTAGTAAAATATCAGAGATGAACAATGCATGAAAATTCAGTGACGTACTTACTGAAATATTTTAGGAATCTGATATCAGAAGATAACCCTCTAATATAGGCTTCCACAGATCTCTGTTTGTAGGACATTGAATAACCATTGAAGTTAACTAAAATGATAAGGCTAAGGTATACTTATTATGACTCAAAATCATCATACAAAGATTGACATACATCCAAACATTTTTAAAAGTTCGTGTTTAACAATGTCGGCAGACTTTGACCTCTGCTAATCTCAAATGACCGTTAACCTTTAAATAAGTTTTAAAATAACATCTTCGCTGCTCAGTTTGGTTACTAAAGTATTTTGAGTCAGATGTAAGATTTCCCCTAAAGTGCTATGAATTAATCTAAAACAGCAGTAGTACAAAACCAGTCTGAGAGTTGATGTGGATGTGTCCCTATACAGGCTACCTCAGTATGAATATATTTGACTGGGTGGTACTGTACAGCTTGTTGTGCGCATGTCTGCTCGAGTGCTTACTGCGACGCTTATTATGTGTTTATCTGTTCAGATATTGGTGACCGAAGATTGGAACCTGGGAATATGTAGCTTAATTAGCATATCAGCACTTACTTAATTTGTTGTTGAATAATCATGGTAGGACTACAAACTATTATTGTAACTTTGATGTAAGCATACGTATTTCATAGCATTCAATATACAAATTATTGCACTAATTACGTGATCCTATTTCACTCATAATAAATTAAACACAACAATGGATGCCTGAAATATCCCTCACATGTTACGTTAATTAAAAGCGATTTATACGAGTGGAATATCTTAAGTATATTTTGAAGTTTTTCTTGTTTAATGCTTCTACACGTGTTATGTATACACTTTCTTATACAGTATCTGGAATATTAGCCTGTTCATTAACTCTTACAGACCACATACGGAGTAATTTTCAGTCCTGATTGCCTGCCTACTTTGTGATATTTTTTTTATGATATATTGCTCCTTAATGCATTATTCGGAAATGTAGAACTATAATAATTTAAATAATTTAAAAGAGAGCATATTCCAGATATGCTCCATGTAGTGTAAATTTATTTTATTTATAACAACCTACTTTCAAAGCGTCCAATTATTAATTATTATACAACACCTAATTGTATTCTGGTCATTTGATTGGTCAATTGCTCGTTGATTGCATGCAAAAACCGCTCTATTCCACTCTATGAAATAGAACCATGGGTTATACTTTTTTGGTAGCACTTTTCTCAATGGTAAGAGAGCAGAGAAACCTGTCTGTTCAAAACAATCTGTTGCATGAGTGCATTTTACCCATCTTAATATAATATGTTGTATAAAACAAATAATGAATGGTTTCCATTCGTGCAATAATGCAAATATTTCATCGTTGAAAGATGTAATTTGTTCAATTCAACTCGGCTGCGCCTCGCTGAATGGAACATTCCATCTTTCAACTCATGAAATATTGCACTATTGCACTCATAACCATTCATTATTTGTATAATATTATATCGATTAATTTAAAACTAAGGAAAACCTGCGATATATATATATGTAGCTTAATAAGCATATCAGCACATTCTTAATTTGTTGTTGAATAATCATGGTAAGACTTCCAACTAGTATTGTACCTTTGGTGTAAGCAGACGTACTTTATAGCATTCATATACAAATCATTGCACCAGTTACTTGATCCTATTTCGCTGGTAATAAATAAACCACAAACATGGATGCCTTAACTATCCCTAGCATGTTACGTTAATTAAATGCGATATATACAAGTGGAATATGCTTAGTATATTTGAAGTTTTTCTTAAATAACTTGTTTAATGCTTCTATACGTGTTATGTATACCTTTTCTAATTACTTGATCCTATTTCGCTGGTAATAAATAAAACACAACCATGGATGCCATAAATATCCTTACATGTTACGTTAATTGAATGTGATATATATGAGTAGAATATCCTTAGTGCTTAAATAGCTGGTTTCATGCTTCTACACGTGTTATGTATACATTAGTCTGTTCATTAACTCTTACACACCACATACGGAGTAATTTCCAGTCCTGATTGCCTACCCAGTACTTTGTGATATATTTAATGATAGCTTGCTCCTCATGCAATATTCTGAAATGTAGGACTATAATAATTTGAATAATTTAGAAGAGAGCATATTCCAGATATGCTCCATATAGTGTAAATTTAGTTTATTTAGAACACCCTACTCTCAAAGCGTCCATGTATTAATTAATATTACTTGTCCATACTTTTAATGTACTGACGTCATTTCTTTTACCTTTGACATTTCTTGATTTCAATATTAGAGATATTTAAATGATTTCTTGCAATTTTTTCTACTGGGTTATAACTGAATTAACATGATGAACCCGACAATCGGTGATAATAATAAATTTTAACGTGCCACACACGCACAGAGATCTTATACAGTAAAGGTATACAGCAAGACTGATTTGGCTTATAGAACTCGCCAGACACGAGTTAAAAGACATGACACTTTTACCCAATAACAAATTTATGTTAATGTCACATGCCAGTAAACAGCCATTCAGAATCATACATGCTTTAATTCCTGAAAATGACTTAAGGGAAGTTTAACAGAGAATTTATAAATGGCATACATTAATATACATAGGGGTTCAAGGGGTCACGACACTTTAAGTGCTTGACACGACAGTATGTAAAAGTATAAATATAACAATTTCATAACCACGTAGCCAGTCTCCATGTAAGAGGACTGCTGGATCTAAGAGCATTCCAGTTCGGTAAAGGAAGTTTTTTTTTGTGTTACGCCTAGGGTTCCTTTGTTTAATTCTCTTTAAACTGTTCTAAGAATACACCAGAGATGTAGGAACACGGTGCATGTAACAGCTGATACCTCGCTTTACAAAGTGGATAGGGGTGAGGAGGGTGGGGGGGATGGCGGCAGGAATAAGTTATGAAAGCGTCCGAAAATAAAATTATCAATTTAAGTTTTTTACACTTGGTTACTCGTCCAAATATCGACCTTTCCGAAATTCTAAATAATGCACAAACTTATGTGACTTTGAATACATATTCTCTGAATCTCTCGTTAATTAGCTGTTCCTCACGAGATAATTTAGTAGCTATTAAACACACATCTGTCTAATATAGCCAAACATTAACTCTATGTGAGCAAATGTGTTGTTTACACTAACTACTTATTTCTTTGAGATTGATCAATGATGACATCATTAGCAGTGACGTCACTCCACCATTAACAATGGGAATCTCGATGTGTCCTTTAAAAACAGAACAATGAATGAGGGTACAATGTGTACGAGTCTGAGAAATATTATTGAGTGGTGGAGATACTGTAGAGAGGTTTGTATGTATTTAAATTACTATGAATTAATTTAAATAATGAATTAACAGTAGGTAGAATATTAGTAAAGGTATTGATTGCTTGTGATGTTGTGAAACTATCCCGGTTATCAAGATATTCAGTTTTACAATATGTTAAATCTCTGCTTTTTAAGGTTAAATAAATGAAGACATGGGCTTCTCAGTGCATGCCTAAATGTTAAATGTTATCCACAGTTTTGAAAATTATTATAACTCAACTTTAATATGAATATTTTTAATAGGTGACATACAATATCTAAATTTGAAATACAACCTGGACTTATAGCAGTGACTTTATCGATCTAGTAAAATATATCAAATTAACTTCCACTTTACTTTACATACAAATTCACTGTAGTGTTTACATTCATCTTTTTATTCTATTTTATTACTAATCAGTAAAGTACTGAGCTTTAAGATATATTTGGATATAACGACAAGGAAACGTTATTCTCAGATGGAGACATTTGTTATAAACAAACAATCGAACAATTTGTGACATTCTTGAAAGTTGACCTTACTTGGCAACCTCTCTTGTAGTAAAATATCAGAGATGAACAATGCATGAAAATTCAGTGACGTACTTACTGAAATATTTTAGGAATCTGATATCAGAAGATAACCCTCTAATATAGGCTTCCACAGATCTCTGTTTGTAGGACATTGAATAACCATTGAAGTTAACTAAAATGATAAGGCTAAGGTATACTTATTATGACTCAAAATCATCATACAAAGATTGACATACATCCAAACATTTTTAAAAGTTCGTGTTTAACAATGTCGGCAGACTTTGACCTCTGCTAATCTCAAATGACCGTTAACCTTTAAATAAGTTTTAAAATAACATCTTCGCTGCTCAGTTTGGTTACTAAAGTATTTTGAGTCAGATGTAAGATTTCCCCTAAAGTGCTATGAATTAATCTAAAACAGCAGTAGTACAAAACCAGTCTGAGAGTTGATGTGGATGTGTCCCTATACAGGCTACCTCAGTATGAATATATTTGACTTGGTGGTACTGTACAGCTTGTTGTGCGCATGTCTGCTCGAGTGCTTACTGCGACGCTTATTATGTGTTTATCTGTTCAGATATTGGTGACCGAAGATTGGAACCTGGGAATATGTAGCTTAATTAGCATATCAGCACTTACTTAATTTGTTGTTGAATAATCATGGTAGGACTACAAACTATTATTGTAACTTTGATGTAAGCATACGTATTTCATAGCATTCAATATACAAATTATTGCACTAATTACGTGATCCTATTTCACTCATAATAAATTAAACACAACAATGGATGCCTGAAATATCCCTCACATGTTACGTTAATTAAAAGCGATTTATACGAGTGGAATATCTTAAGTATATTTTGAAGTTTTTCTTGTTTAATGCTTCTACACGTGTTATGTATACACTTTCTTATACAGTATCTGGAATATTAGCCTGTTCATTAACTCTTACAGACCACATACGGAGTAATTTTCAGTCCTGATTGCCTGCCTACTTTGTGATATTTTTTTATGATATATTGCTCCTTAATGCATTATTCGGAAATGTAGAACTATAATAATTTAAATAATTTAAAAGAGAGCATATTCCAGATATGCTCCATGTAGTGTAAATTTATTTTATTTATAACAACCTACTTTCAAAGCGTCCAATTATTAATTATTATACAACACCTAATTGTATTCTGGTCATTTGATTGGTCAATTGCTCGTTGATTGCATGCAAAAACCGCTCTATTCCACTCTATGAAATAGAACCATGGGTTATACTTTTTTGGTAGCACTTTTCTCAATGGTAAGAGAGCAGAGAAACCTGTCTGTTCAAAACAATCTGTTGCATGAGTGCATTTTACCCATCTTAATATAATATGTTGTATAAAACAAATAATGAATGGTTTCCATTCGTGCAATAATGCAAATATTTCATCGTTGAAAGATGTAATTTGTTCAATTCAACTCGGCTGCGCCTCGCTGAATGGAACATTCCATCTTTCAACTCATGAAATATTGCACTATTGCACTCATAACCATTCATTATTTGTATAATATTATATCGATTAATTTAAAACTAAGGAAAACCTGCGATATATATATATGTAGCTTAATAAGCATATCAGCACATTCTTAATTTGTTGTTGAATAATCATGGTAAGACTTCCAACTAGTATTGTACCTTTGGTGTAAGCAGACGTACTTTATAGCATTCATATACAAATCATTGCACCAGTTACTTGATCCTATTTCGCTGGTAATAAATAAACCACAAACATGGATGCCTTAACTATCCCTAGCATGTTACGTTAATTAAATGCGATATATACAAGTGGAATATGCTTAGTATATTTGAAGTTTTTCTTAAATAACTTGTTTAATGCTTCTATACGTGTTATGTATACCTTTTCTAATTACTTGATCCTATTTCGCTGGTAATAAATAAAACACAACCATGGATGCCATAAATATCCTTACATGTTACGTTAATTGAATGTGATATATATGAGTAGAATATCCTTAGTGCTTAAATAGCTGGTTTCATGCTTCTACACGTGTTATGTATACATTAGTCTGTTCATTAACTCTTACACACCACATACGGAGTAATTTCCAGTCCTGATTGCCTACCCAGTACTTTGTGATATATTTAATGATAGCTTGCTCCTCATGCAATATTCTGAAATGTAGGACTATAATAATTTGAATAATTTAGAAGAGAGCATATTCCAGATATGCTCCATATAGTGTAAATTTAGTTTATTTAGAACACCCTACTCTCAAAGCGTCCATGTATTAATTAATATTACTTGTCCATACTTTTAATGTACTGACGTCATTTCTTTTACCTTTGACATTTCTTGATTTCAAAGATGGTGGGATCGATGTGACCGGAATAGTGTCTGGTAGAATATATCCTTTTGCAGTGTAAAATGGACCAAACCTGTGAATATTAGTAATAATAAGAATCACATCATGGTAACGATTCTAAGGAGACTGGCGTGCTATCCATCTTATATAATAAAGAAATTAAAATACCTCATATGTTCAAAATAAGATATGAATGATATTGTGGATCAAATTAAGGCGGATAAATGAGATTGGAGGTCAAATGTTGGTATACATACATGGAAACATAATGACAAGTTTATTTTGAAGTGTAACAAAATTGCTGCTTACGAAGCATTGTGATGTATCAAATATAACAATTAAATTTCCATCGGAACCTCAATCCTTGATCTCAGTTCTGTAAAAATACAATTTTAGTTGCAACACTGTTACTGTAGTTCATGTTATTAAGTACATGAAATGAAATTTAATTAGAATTTGGGAAGAGGGAGTTAAGAGCATTGGATTATTTAATTAGCTTAATGACAATAGGTAAAGGTGAAATGAAATAAAAGCGTTAATGCTTGAAGTCAGATTGATTAAAAGTGTCGTTATGTGTTTACAATTGTTTAAATTTAAAGAACACTCTTCACCTTGGTTATATTTATAAATTTTCAACATGTATCACCGAGTTTGTCATCATGTACAATGTGTATTACGTCATGTGGCTGGGGTTAATACAATGTGTAGTGTTAAGATAGTTAATCGTGTGTGTGTATATATACAAAATGGGTCAAAAAAGTTTCGAGAAGATAGTGACTTTCCTTAGTTATGTATACAAAATGTGGGTTTATGGTTCTTCATCAGCTTAAAACTTAGATCATGTCTCACGTAATCGTTGATTTATTGATATACGAGCAAACAACTTAAAGCATTGAATAATTGACTACGCGTTATGTGCCCACCCGTCACGAAGGTATACACAACTTTATCTTGCATTATTATGCCTAGCGGTCTATGCGTAGAGCATTCTTCTTTCTCTTTATGCCTTCTGAAAGCGTAGATTCGAGATATTTAGGCACAATAACTTAACATGTTTTAACTCTATTCGCTGCGACTTGACGAAACGAAAACCCCGGATGTGCGACCGACGGAATACTATAACCCACAGATCTCTACTAACTGTATTCCCAGGAACATAACACCTCTCCTTCGGTTTATTTTCTGTTTTATATTCCTTTTATTTTTACTTGGCGACCATGTGACTATCACAGTGTACTGATAAAAAAGTTTTAATCAGCATAACACCATGATTCATGTAAAACGTCGCAAATCATTACGCAATGAGTTAATTTAAACAAGTGAATAATTGTCTTTTCTTTAACTCGGCAACAAACAATATATGTACCATGGGCGTTCATGAACCATATCAGATTTACTTTGCTGAGACAGATATCAAGGTGTCTTTGGAAGCAGAGCATGCGGTAATTGTATTATAACTTCATCAACTGTACATTCAAAGGCACATTGGTAGGTATTCCTGGTTTCTGTTATTGGATGGGCCATGCGGTCACCAAGAGCCCCCTTGCCATCTGTCTCCTTGAGGGGGGTGGGGGAGGAGTTAGCGAATTGTGACATGGTTCTTGCTTCTATTTATTTTTTCTATGCTAATCTTGGTTCTGATTTTATACTGACTTGGTATATACTTCTGATATTAACTGACAATGGCCATATTTACGACCTGGCAGTTGTAAAAGTGTTGATTCCGATTGTTAACTTGTAGGTTCATTCATTGTGTAGAAATCTGTTTGTTAGCTTGTGTTATTACAATAATGTAAACCATTTGGAAGAAAGTATGAAGGTGATGATGACAGCCTTCTAAGTCTTTCTAAATTCGCTAGAAACAGTTTAGTTGCAAATTTGAAATCGATTTCTAGTTGTCATTGTATATTATTCATTTTAAACTTCGATGGAATAATTTAATTCACTGTCACCTGTTCTGTGCAGATTAAAACAACTAGTGCAGTATATAATTCGATATTTAAAGAGAGATAAGATCCCATAAAACGAATCTTAATAGCTCTCATGTGCTTTGTTTTCTTATTCGTGTTGTTGTTTGCTTGCTTATGTTTATGGCTGAGAAATGTTGCGAAATATGTTAACTTAAGGGATGTATTGGATCTTATGACTATATTTTTAGATTTGCTATAGGCGGCATGAACCTTCGAATAACTCATTCCCTGCTAAACACGAACAATATTTCATCTTAATAAATTCGCACGATTTAATCATAATATTATTGGTTGTAATGGTAAACACTAAAATCAACCAATTCTTGATGATAAAGATGCCGCTGTAAAACATGTGGTGCTGACACTTTTCAGCATAAATGTCGAAGACGTTTGAGTCACTTGATATTATTTGATAAGAACAAAACAGTAGACAGGGCTGGCTAACTAAAGAATTCAAAACGTTCGATTTTCAAATTAAATAGTTTATCAGTTAAAAATTAACCATTTTCCTTTTCCACAGCTTAAGGAAAGACAAATTATATGGAGCATAATTTGTTAGCTTTATACGTCATAATGGGATTATGAACATATTGTATAAAACCTCAAAGATTTTCAAGGTTACGTTTAATCAACTTTACAGAATAAAAATGTTCTTCATAGAGCTAGGCAATTAAGAACCTTCAATGTTTGTAGTCACATATTAGATATGTGAGCTATATTAATGGCTATTCAATTATGTGTTAATTAGGCAGACTTCCATATACCAACAAGGAGTGCATAAAGAAAGAAAAATTGAAGAAAGGGAAATAAAACATTCCTTCTATCAAATTAAGGAGAGGAGCAAGTGAGGGATGTATTAAACAACCAAGGAAATCAAGTTTACTCATTTCAAATATATAAACAGAGAATAGCAATGAGAACACGTTGTAATATCATGGCATATGACATACAGTATCACTGAATGGCTGTTTGATATATACCTAACCCGTATTGAATAAAATGATGCATTATTCCCAGCCACTGCTAGACACGGACAGACCTAGTTATCGTCAGTTTCCATAGTTACGTTGCATGGCAGTTACAACATTCCAGGTGTACAATAGATGCGTGACTCATTTATCTTTCTATTCATTATCTTTAACCGGCTCCTGTCATCTATTATTATGCTAATTAGGTATTTACAGGAGATCCAGGTGTGTCATCTCTACTGTTAACTTTTTTTACTTTAGAAATAAATTGTTTGAATCAATTGTCTGTGCAGAAAACTGTTGTACAAGCAGAGTAGGCCTACTGTGTGTGGTAAAACGTTGATGATGTTATTGGGTAGAAACAGAATTGATTTGAAGGGCCTAAAAAACGATTATGTACGACGGGGATGGGGGAGTGGCGAAGGAAGGGGTGGTGGTGGGTCCAGGTAAGGTGTCTGAAGGGGAGTGGGGTAGAGGGGGCAAGACTAAACTTACCCAAGAGCACACTGGGATTAATGTAAAGTATTTAGTCTAGATAGGGAATAAACATAATGTGTTACATTTTTTTTATAGTCAGACCAAACAAAACCCCAAAGTGTATTATTTCCAGTAATATTTTTCTCCTTGGTTACAGTTATTCCTGGAATGGCGGTATTTCACTTATAACATATATTAAGCAGCTTTCTTTCCACATACTAAATATTTGGTGGAGGTGCGATGGGGGGGGGGCGGGTGCGACTTTCTTTTTAGTAAACACGTCAGCTGTAAGTTGAAGATGTCACTGATTGTTTAGTGAATGGTAAGGACGGAAAGGATACACTTTTACGAGGTTTGATCTGTGAGACCAAAGAAGGCGAGAGAAGGAGCGAGAGGGGGGGTGGTTTGGGGTGGGGGGGGGTTGGGGGTCTTGGAGGATTAATTAACACTGAATTGTAAAGGGCCAAGTAGGGACGTCATGATCGAATCAAGTTTGAAGTAACATTAATACGAGGAATATTAAAACATTAAACAGATTTTGTTGAAAGTTATGAATTATACAAAGCTGAAGCTCTCGGTTACATTTTTAGTTATGTTAAAATATAAGCATAAATATTAAATTTGCTTATTTTGTATAACATCGTATTTCAAACTATATAAAGAAGAAATTGATGTAGTTTTAAGTGGTTTAAACTTGAACCTCTAAAATTTATCAGATACAGATTTGCCTTTAATGATATTTACGGCAATAATTTTTTTTTTAAACTTCATAGTTAACTCAATAACAAGTATTTATATCCTTTTTGTTAACTTTTATTTTGTTTTAATTTGTTAACCTATTTTGAGTAGCTATTTTTGAAGTTTTGACTACTAAAACTGTTTTATTGGTTGCTTGTTTGGTATTTGCTATAAGTATCATAATCTGATCACAACTTTGGGGAGTCTATAACAACAAAGTTATGAGTTATTACTATTTTTATTGCCATCATTTTACTACTTTAATATTAATAACGATTTTCAATCCCTTTCGTTGAGAAATTTTTAAATTAATTGTTCATAATTGAAAATCAAATATTTCAGAGGTTTCAGTCAAAAGTAACAGTTATTCCTTATAAAACTACTTTAAATAGAAAGAATATTAATTTTACTAAATCCAACTACCTTGTGTATATCTTATTTTATCCTAATAAACATTCCTGTCATTCTAAAACCTAATTCTTAGTTAAATGTTAACAATGAACTAAACAAAGAACGTTTTAAACAACCCCAACCACCCCTCCACCCCTCTCTTACAAATACTCTCTTAAAATATTCCCTATTAATCCATTGTATTTTGTTTTATTTATCATAATATCCTACAGAATTCCTGTCTCGATGACCTAATTATTCAAATAAATCCAACTTATCTAATTAAATCCAATCCTTGACATTAAACTACAGCAGACTTTACATTCTCTATTGTTAGTTTAATATTGATAACTTTTATTAATTAAATTAATTCCCTGTTTAACTGTTATGATGATTCTAACATCTACACCGGAATACTTACTCCAGCACCTTCAAGCTTTTACACTGTGAGGAGTAAGACAAGATGGCCACCAACTCTTCATTAGTTAGTCTCCTTTCTTTGTCAGTGATCTCCAGCTTCTTGAGAGAACTCAGGATAGGGAGAGAGAGACCAGACTTAAGGATAAGGTTCAGACGAGACTCATCAACTCTAGGAGAGCAGTGGAATAGATACACACAGGAGATAGGAATCTAGAATGAAAGAATAGAGATACTGATAATAGAGTAGATAGAGATAAAAAGATTGGATTTGGTTAGGACTAGAATAATTATTATCATATTATAAATAATAAAAATAACGCAATAAAAATAGAGGAAAGTAAAGCGATAAACTAAAACATTTGGGTCGTGTTTATTTGTGAATAGGAATAAATTAATGGAAAGGAAATAAGGGATTGATTTTAAGGGGAGACAAATATTAACAGAAATAATTAGATTAGAGGAAAATAATGTAGTATTAAAGGGTTTCTTTAATTGTTTTACAATTAAATGATTAATTAAATGTGTTATAGCTACATTAGTAAGGTTTAATAAAATAAGAATGTGAGTCTACATATTTTAATTTATTAGTTAGTAGGAAACAAATCTCAATGACGGGTTGATAATTATATTATAAAAAGGGTAAATAGAAATTGAGATTATTCTATCTTTTGAAGAAAAATATTGATCAAATTTATTTGTGTTTTAATTGAGAACTTTCAGAAGGTAAAAGTAATTTAAATGTAAATATTAGTCACTAGTGTAGTAGGAATCATGAAAAGGAAACTTCTACTTCAACTATAATACAAGGTTTTTATAAAGTTTAAGGAGATTTGGAAGAATTATATTTAAATAAATAGATTGTTTCGTATCATTAAAAATGCAATTTAGAGAAGCAGATGTAGATCAAATTCAAGTTTCAAGAGAGAAGGTCGATGAGGCTGAAACTCAAATTTTAATATACAAATTATAAAATTATTGATCCAAATCCTACTATTCTGCTTGAATTATAAATATTTCCAATTAATACGATTTGTTAAAAGATTTTGTCTATCTGTGTTTAGTTATTAAATTCATTCCTAAGTTACGGTTTGATTGTGAAATAACTTGTCGTGGATTTTTTCGAAATGTAACATTTTTCTTTCTTTCTGTTTGTAGATATTTCAAGGTATTGCTTATGACCTTAAATTTCTAAACTTTATCGTTTCTTCTAATTAAATAGTATCACCCGCTTCTTACATTTTTCTTTACAAATAATATTGTTAAATGGATACACTTCATATCCTTGAGGGTTAATTATACTAATTAATAATTAGAGCTACGGCTCTGCCTAACGTCTGCTATGGCGTGTTGCAGCGTAAAAGAAATGGCGCACATTAAATTTCAAAACCATTTTAATTAATTATTAAATATCATGTGGCCATGAGTTTCGTAGGAAGGTACTTTTGAGCGGGGGGGGGGGGCTGAAGACTGTTGGCCGGCCTGGGGGAGGGGTCTAAGTGGAGGGGGTGTCCCCCTCCCCTTTGGATCTTTTGCTATGTGTTAGAGGTATTTGTAATGAACACTCCATCAAACAAAAAACCTTGAATAGTTTAGGTAGGTCACACAACTATGGATATAATCTTGAATGTACTTTGTTTGTTATTTGATTTGCATTTTGCTTTAATATTGGAAATATGATTTGAAATATAATTGGACAGTAAAATCACATCAACTCCATCTTTGATATTCATCTCAAATCATCATAGAGCGGGAGCCCAGAGGGTTTGGTTAGCTGAGAAGGTAACCGGTTGCCTTGTACATCACAATGTCCACAGTGCATTCCTGTAAACGAAACCAGATGACTGGCAAACCGGCTGTGGTTGGTGTGTGGCTGGGAGAGCAATTTTAAAGTCACCTAAAAGCTAACCTAGATCATATTTCATGGTAACCATATCAAAGTAAGTACAATGTGTCAGGTATGGCCCCAAGAGCAACAAATGGCCATCGCCAGTAATTATTGGAGGTGGGGTACCCCTGCCAGTCATCAATAATTGACCCCTCACGGCTGACCTAGGTCAGCTCATGAGGTAACCACTTGAAACCTACTGGAAAATGATGGTTAGGACTTCAGATACAAGGGATGGGCATTGCCAGTAATTTATATGTGTGGGGTACCCCTGCCAGTAGACCCCCAAAATGCCCATCCCTCCCCTCATTGACCTAGGTCAGCTCATGAGGTAACCAGTTGAAACCTACTGGAAAATGATAGGTATCACTTCATATGTTAGGGATGGGCATTTCCAGTAATTTATATTAGTGGGGTACCCCTGCCAGTAGACCCCCAAAATGCCCACCCCGCTCATTGACCTAGGTCAGCTCATGATGTAACCAGTTGAAACCTACTGGAAAATGATAGGGGTCACTTCATATGTAAGGGATGGGCATTTCCAGAAATTTCTATTAGTGGGGTACCCCTGCCAGTAGACCCCCAAATGCCCAACCCCTCCTTGACCCAGGTCAGCTCATGAGGTAACCACTTGAAAACAGATGGTTAGGCTTAGCTAGATTTCTCATTGACTTAGTGTGGAGTTAGGCTACCATGTGGAAGAAATTATTATTTATTCATTCGTTTATTTCATAGGAGAGGCTGACAAGGAATTTTACGAGATGTTTATGGATTATAGACGGATTAACTAAAAAATAATAATCGCAAGTGGCTTTTACTAATTGTTTATTCCAAATGCAATCAAATTGCGCGTATCGCGCAATCTCGCGCTATCGCGCTAATGCCCTGGGCCTGCATAATAGATAGTAGTAGTTAAAACTGTTTAATATAGCTAATAATAGCTAAATTGGATATTTATATGGTGTGATCAATAGACGTGGAGAGCATGCATAAGCAGCGACGGCAGTGCGATGTTAGTAGTAATGTTAATTACATGAAGTTATTAACAAGTTAATGAAAGAAACAAAAGCAAATAGAAATTATTGAGGAAGGTTTTATACCTTATCTTACACCTACGTATTTGAACATGAAAACATTGTCAGTAGAGAATATAATTCATTTTTTTTTAAGCATCCAATATGTAATTGCTTGAAAATCGTGTTACACGAGGGTAAACAATTTTTTCGCCTTTTATATCATCATTTATTATTCAATCGTTGCTGCTACATTTAGACAATGAGTCAATGGTCCACACTAAATGTGGTGCCATATTTATTACATTTCCCTGGCATTCAGGAAGGAAATTTAATTAGTTAGTTTGTTGTCTATCCACAATGAGAATGAACATCAGAACCCAAATGAATAAATACAAAAAGTGTTGGCCGATAATTGCAATGAACTATTGTAATAGAATCTTAACAATGTGGGTAGCAAAGTTGAGTCACAAATATTGAATAAATTAAACCAAGATGGATTAACTTTTTCAACTTAAGAATTGGTTCTGATGTGATGAGAGTATCAATAGTACACAAATTGAAAATTACCTGCTTAGCTGAAGCAGCTTCAAGGACTTGTATGTTAGACCTCTGTAACAAAATGGTATCTTCTTTTCCAATATAAAAGATATATGACAAAGAGTCCTTAACTGACAGCATAAATTGGTCTGACTTTTCTTCTTGTTCAAGCATGCAAAGGATAGCAAACTGACGTCCCTCTTCGGTTTCCTGCAGGTGTTTCACGATGATGTCTGCTGCTGACTTGTTGAGTCCACATGCAAAGCGATAGACATACTGGAGGTCAAGCGGGTTGATGCTCTTCAAGGTTTCCTTCACATTGATTGATGACGCTGCTGAAGACGCTCCTACAAATCCAAGAAGACAGATTATATGGGTTTTAATGTGTACAATTCACTGTAGGCATGAGATCAAGGTGTTGACACATTGTAATAGTGTCACTGTACCATTGTCTTATTTGTAGCATCAAATCTTCCTATAATTTAATAAGTAACCATTGTATATAGTGTTATTTGTAAAACTATCAATCCCTTTGTGTATGTCAATGATGTTTTATGTTGTTGTGACATCATTAATATCACTGTAATTATAAATAGGAATCAGGTCTAAGCACAGGCCTAGTGACATTGAATAATAACATTGAAACCTGTCTTCATTTTATGCTTTGTTACTGCAATGTAAGTACTGACAGGCCAGTACGACAGTGAATTGTAAACCTAAGCCTGCCTTCATTACAAGCTTTATTGCTGGCTTGTGGTACTGACAGGCCAGTATAAAAGTAAATAGTTACTCTAAGCCCGCCTTCATTACATGCTTCATTTAAGTATGTTAGGACAGAATCATCATTATTACTCAATATAATGTAGGTCAGTCTGACTGGTTTACCACAATGGTCCCATTGCTTATGCAACTTGTCCAAATTGTCATCCTGTGAGGGCTTCTTTAATCTTTACCAAAAGTAGGGTCAATTAGGGTCAAAGGTTATATGAGGTTATTAGCAATCAACTGGAAGAATGAGTCAAATCTGCATCTCAGCTAGATGCCTGCTCACATTGTCAGTAAGCTTGGTCTTAACAATTCAGTTTGTGAAGGGGCACAATAAACAACACAGAAAAAAGTCAGCATCATCTGTGTAGATCTATATTACAGTGAAAACATTAAATTGGATGCAGTAAATGAGTATTTCTCTCAACCGGTCAAATTGTAACATCCTTTTACAGACCTCCTCATATTGTTTTGTTTTAAGAAGGTCAACTGTTATAACAGGCTATGATGATATTGTCAGTCAATAAGGAAATGTCTGAGTTGTTTTACATAATTGATATACATCGCTACGTTCTAGTTTGTGAACTTCATTGGTCTTTTCATGTCAGTGAAACAGAGAGCCAGCTGTAGAGACTTGTAAGAATGATGTCTATAAAAGAATGTAATCATCAGATATTAGAATATACAGCTTATTGCATGTAATCTAAACCTCAATGGGTTTTTTGCATTCCTGGTTAAGCAGTAGTTTTTGGTTTTGATGATAATCGTAACATATGCACTCATAATGACGTATAATGTGTGCGTTTGTTTTGCTATCTGACCGAGGACTTGAACAAAACAATTTCAGGTCCTCGGTTGTGATTTCTAAAGAATCACCACGTCCTCGGAAGAATTCTATTGTATGGGGTATTGTTAAGGTTAGAGTACATGGATTTGAACAATGGAAAATACAATGGGGTCCTCGGTCTGAATGTAATGCAAACATGTGTGTGTGTGTGTGCGTGAGTTCGCTTGTGACGCCCAGCTTGTAAACACGATATCTCAAGAAGGGAAGTTCAGACCAATGTCATATTTGATGTGTAGAAGTTCCACATTAATTACAAGTAGCCTATTGTTTTTGGTGGGGTAACCAGGGGCCAACTTGTGAAAACTTGTAAAAACGATATCTCAAGATGGGAAGCATGGGCAGACCTCATACTGTAGTTGGTGTGTAAGAGTACCACATTGTGTAAAAGAAGCCTATCATTTTTGGTGGATGGCAAAGATCAGTTGAGGTCACCAGGGGTCAAGTTGTGAAAACTTTGTAAACTTGTACATCCTCACTGTACATTACGTCAGATTCATAAAGAAAACTGCTCATGTTACATCATCTAAACCACAATGCATTTTTGGATTCTGCTTCTTGTTTAAAACAGTACACTGAATATTTATGAGGTGCCATTGGCATCTAGCTTCATATTGATAAAGATACTTCATTCTCGATAAATCATTCCATTCAAGCTGCTTAATGTGCTTTGTTTTGAAACTTTCTGACCTTTAGATTTTGATTTCACATTTCCACCGAATAAAATTTAACACTTTTCCTTGATTCCACAGTCCAACAAACTTGCAAACTCCATTGACAGAGGCTTGGAGAGCAAACCTATTCCTACAATATCCTGGCTGATATTGTGGTTGGTGGTACAGATACTACTACTACTGTAGCATAACTTGCGATATTTTGCATATATACAGTACTGTAGTTAGCTTCTTGAGTTTGGAGTGGTATGGCCTGAACATGGTATTACAAGGTAAAAGGGACATCCTGATTCAGGGTTTCAGGCTCTTAAAAGAGTTGTTTTAAGACTATAATTATTTAAAGTTAGTGTTTTTTTTATTAATATAGAGTACGACCTTAAGTTCCTTTGTCAGTAACATATCTATGTGCAAATTATTATGCAAATAATTGTGCATATGAACTATAGTATTGACCTCATGTGAGTTAGGGTCATCAGTGTTGCTGATCTATAGTTCTTCTCTGCTTGAATTGGTAAATGTTTTGAAAAATACTTCTCAGCATATTACCCTCGAAATTGTAAACTTACTTTGAAAAACAATAACAGGGAAAAGAGAGAATTCAGAAGATGATTTAATTTGAAATAATATTTTGGTTTATCTGGTATTAGGTTTTGACTGGCTTGTCACATATTTTACTTGTATAATGCCACACAAATTACAGATTCCTTTAAATGTTATTTATTAGTTTGTGATCTTGTCTTGTTACTTGCAAACTTAAGTTGCCGAGGATGGAGAAAGTCACGGCGTTTGTTTACGTTCTAACATTTTGTGTATTGTTATTGTGGTAGTCGACCAGGTCATCTATGAAATCTTTGTGAGATGAGATATAATCAAAAGCTTAATTTTTTATACATTTTGGATTAGATTGACTTAACAAATAATCGAACACTAAAAGGAAAATGGAATCATGAATATCAATGCTACTACTCATATTTAGGTAAAAATACGATTTTTGGGGCTAACACTACATGGCTATTTTGATAAGTGATTGAAACATGATGAATAAAAACAAAGATATTTTCAGCAGTGTTGCCTTGATGATATCATTCATTGTAATGTTGCCAGATGCAAAATATTACCCACTCTAATAATTCATATCTTTGTGATACAAAATGTGATGAGGATCTGGTTTATATATTTACTTGCATAGTTTTGATCATTACCTTTCTCTGATCTTTTTGATGAGCACAAATAGCAGAAACCTAGTTAATACAGTAGGCTGAATAACGTGTTGTTTAATAAATACAAAAGTCAAAGTATTCAATATGGTTATATATTCACAGCAACATAAGAACTCATGTCCATCCCAGATTACCCAGATGTGTACGATTTGTTTTTGTTTGAAAATCCAGTGTAGTCTGCTTTATCTGACATTGCCTTGGTCTTCTTGAAGGTATCTCTACATTAAGACTCTCGTATCTTCAAATACAACAAACAAAAATATAAAAAGATCCAAACCCAATTCGTTCTTGCGTTAAAGTGGGTCAGTGGCAAATGATGACTCTTTATTTGCTTACATTGTCACACGTGTTGTATGAATGTTAATGTACAGCAGGCACTGTGGGGTGGGGTACGAGGAGCATAAGCTGTTTATTATTTTTTTATTTTTTTTGGTTTATTTATGCACATGAGAGGACATATGAACAAAACATTCATCTCTCAAGTTAACTAATTATCTTACACATCAGAGATGATAAACTGTGCATCAATGATATCGGTACTGAAAACTTACCTTCACTAAGAATCCAAACCAGATGATGAGCGGCATAAAACTCACAGATGATTTTGTGCCATATTCGTGCAACCTTCTTAAATTGACCCTTGGGAATGTCAAAAACCACTTCCTGTACCAACATCCCGAGCTTTATATAGTTATCATAGAACTCTTGTCCAAGTTCTGAAACTAAATATGTCTTCTCCCATGCCAGCTGCTGGTTCTTCTGTGTGAGGCCGTCGAAAGCAATACGGTACAGCTTAGCTAGTTCCGTTTCAAAAGCAGGCACCCCAGTGTTAGCATCTTTCTTGATTTTCATATGGTTATGATTGCATTCGATCACATAAGTGAAAAATCTTGTTACTGTGCTAAATATCTCGATTTCTGGCCTCTCGTGTACTATGTGAGCAACCATAGTGGAGAAGAGAGGGACCTGACAGAGATCTTTTAAGAAGGGGTTTCTCTGAAGCTGATTTTCGATCCGATCTGCCAAGTGGACATCAACAGCCACCGCCTTCAGGACATAGTTTCGACGTTCAGCCTCCCCAAACCCTGTTAATCTGATTCGTTTTGTTTCGGGGTGTAAGTTAGGCGGGAGGATCAATGTCCTGGTAAGTATGATGACAAGAATGTCTTGAAACATTTTCATCTCAATGATGGAGAAGATATCTGTTTCGGTTTCATTCTTGTCAGGATACTCATCATAACTGTCAAATAACATGACAACAGACTTTCTGTAGGCTTTGAGGATTTCCCTAATGCAAGCTTCATCCATGTCCTCATCTTTGGGCACTATGGAATTCTTTATAGCAGTGTATATAGACGGAACACTTTTCAGTTCCCTCAACTGGAGAAATATAAGTATTTCTACAACTTTGAGAGGAGATTCAGGGTCCTCAGTACACCAGTCATAGACAATCTGTGATGCAAGTGTTGTTTTCCCGTACCCAGGGTCAGCCTCAATGATTTTTCTTTTTGACTCAGTTTTGGGGCTGCTCAGAATATCGTTGTAAGATTCTAACGATTCTAGAACATCGGGGTTTTGCATGGCATCACCCTCCTGAGCCAAGTAGTAAATACCTCCCTCAACAAATATACTGTTAACACCACACTTGTTCATGGAAGGAAATGGCTTTGCTGTTTCGTAATGCTTTCGATAGGCTATTTTTGAAAACTTGATGAAATCTCTTTTCTTTTCTGAGAATAAAAAAACACAAAGCTTTTTGAACACTTTAAAATTTACATTTAAACACTGTCCTCTATTTAGAGGCACATGAAAATTACTTTTATTTAAATCTGTATATAAAGGTAAGAGTTTGTCACTAAGTCCTTGTCAATTCTCTTATGTCTAAATGGTGTAGGTCAGTGTTCCTCGAACACACAGGATGGAAATTAACTAGTACTTCTATGCAGATATTAAATACAAACTACACGAATTGATGCTTTGATTGGAACAGATGATAAGGCCTATATTACCTTTACCTCGCTTCGTGCTTTGCGAATTAGTAGAGGGATGAACAAAGAAACAAAGATATGCTTCTTTCTGCTAATGACAAAATATTACAGTAATCAGAATAAGCCTAGCATAAACACTTTGTCCAAGTTAAGAACGAAACATTTCAACAAATTATTCGACGTTCTTTTTTTTGACACCGGATAACATTGCAGCCACGTAGCCAGGCATTTGTAAGGGGAGAACATTTTGCGACTGAAATGGAGGAGGGATGTAAGGGGAGGGGTGAGAAATTTTTGAACAGTTGAAGGTCCTTAGATGCGATCTGGTGCAATGTTTTCCCAGTTTCATCATTATCATATTTTATCATATTATCAGCAGATTTTTTTTCGGGTTCGAATTATTCTTTTACATGTTCGATCTTTTACATATTATATCAGATAGACAAACATACAGTAGTGCTCTTGTGCAATTTTTCCAGTAGGATGATTCTTGTTTATTGTCCAATGTCTGGACTTTAATACATTTGACGAACTTAACTGATGGACAATATAAACTTTTATATTTAGCAGTGTAATTAGTATGTATAGGAAGCGTGTATCACGTACAATTGCTAGCTTAACATGCTGTTCGTGCAACAACTTATGACGAATCATAGAAAGGATGAGAACGCACGTTGTGCATATACAGTTGCTAACACTCCATCGAGTCAGGCTATAATTTGTATTACCCAGTGGCCAACTGTAGGCTTGTAATAGGCTAAATTTAGCTAATTGCATCTGCCAAACTACTGTAAGTACTGCATCAGTAGTCCTGAATGCTACTACGATTATAATTGTGTTAAGGGAGCTGAACAGTATTCAAGATCAAAAGAGCACTGACAAAATACCATGCCAAAAAACAACACTTTTAACATTGTTTGCGACACTGAAAAGGGGGAGGGGTGAGCAGCCGCTCTCCTGCTCCCATCTGGCTACGTCCCTGGAACAATGGCTGCTATCAGAAAATTAAGTTTAGACCCAAACCATTATATATTAATACGTGACATTCAGGATACAGTTTGAAATGTGTAATGAAAACGGGCAAAGCAATAAATAAATAATAACCTTAAACGATGAACTATCTGGAAATCATCAAGGAGAGCATACAAATAACGTTATTATTTCATGAGCTTTGAATACCGCTGCAGTCAAAATGTTTGTCTATTTTTTATCTCGTTCGTTCGTTTCAACTAGGTTTTTATATTATTTTCATGTTTTCGTTCCATAATTTCCTGTTTCATATCGCTCATTTGAAGTTCATTTGACGTATTTACAAAAATCGAATTTCTCTTATATAAATCCCAGTCACCAATCTTTTGTCAGAGAATACAGAGTGACTTCATATGTAGGGACTTGTTATTTTCTAGTTAGTTCGGTTTTATATACAAGAGAGGCTTTTACATAAACTCAATTATGATACTCCGATACATCAGACATTTTCTCTTTTATTCGGCTATTCTTCTTTCCAAACTCAACCCTTATGAATAGTCAAGTTAGTCAACAAATATCGGTATCTTTGAAAATGAGAATTAATATTATCAAAGCCAAGTGTTATAGCCACATTTTATCATGTTATAGTCCGATCTTAAATACTTTTGTGACTTTTTTCTCTTGCTTGAGTGATTGTAAACATGAAAATATTTAGAACAGATGATTACCTTCAAGATCCTTCTTCTTCTTCTTCTTCTTCTTTGCTTGGGAAGTCTTTGTTTGGAAAGAACTTCGTATTCGCGCAGCGAGACCAGCCAGCTTCAATTTGCGTAACATCTTTAAAAGATCTGTTATATCAGTCGGAGTTATAATTCCTCGATCCTCCAAAAGATCCACCATTTCTAATCCAGGTGTCTTGGATCTATTGATGCTATCAATCTCTCCAGGTTTTAATCCAAGCAAAGTTGATAATCGTTTAATCGTGGTAACATTCAGATGATCAGCTAGGTCGACTTTAAAAAGACCGAAACCTGCGAAATAGGAACAAATGAAGGCGATGCAAAGAGTTCAAAACTACATCAGTCTGGTGTGCATGTTAACGTGCATGCTAAGCCTCCACAGTTTATCGATAGGCGTACATCGTTCCTTTCCTTTTCACTATTTTTTCCACGGATGTTCCTCACTACAATGCTGTCAGTCAAAGAGTGCAATTGGGTTTGTGTACCGTCTTAATGTATATACCTATATTACTACCACGACATAAATCAAAGACATTTGCATCCATGTCACTTAATTAACCCATGTAGTTAGTTACCTATATAGTTCGCAGTTATAGTTATGGTTAGTGCAAGAAATAAATTAATTCGTCACTAATTTGATCATACAGAGAACATCCTCAACCCTAGTGAAATATGTATTCCTCTGCTCCTACTCACTAAACATATCCTAAGTCGAATGTCAATTAAGGTCGCTTTAAGTTTTCTAACTCAGAGTATCAAGTTATCTCAAATATATGCATAATGTCACCAGTCATTGGCAAAATTACTTCAAACATTGATGGGCTAATATGTGCGTTCTCATTCAGAATAAGACGCTTGAATTGTTGTCAAATTTTAGCCGAGCTATTGGCGGCTATGGTGTAACAAAATGTCAGGTCTAAACGGTTGTAGGAAGGTTATGTGTTCACTTGATTCATGGAGTAACCTTAAAACAAATTCTCGAGTACACATGTACAGATTGTACCAGAGAAGGATTACAAGTGCTGAATGGAGTATTTCAAGTCTAATATGGCTACTGTATTGTAAAGAACATTAATTGTACTGTGCGAGAGATAAATTTACAATGCAGTGCGCTGAACATACACGCTTTTCAACTGTGTATACTTGAACAAAGGAATGTATACGCAGTCACTGCCTTTCTTGCTGTACACTCAATTAAAAGTCTTAAAACGTATGTCTGCCAAAGCCCCCTCCCCCATCCCTCACCAAAAACATGTAAACTCTGGTCTTGTACAGAGGTTTTCTGACACAAGGACAGATAAAGCAATACGTATGTAGTCCGATTATTATTACTTGTTCACTGAAAGTATCTTACCTAATTCTGCAGGGTTTGTCCCTGTGTCCTTCCCTGGGCTTTGAGAGGGGTCCGCCTGTGCCATATTGACCTGTAGAACAAAACTGAAACTGTTAGTTTCTGACGTCACGGTATCATTTACAACTAAACATTTAAGATACGTCAGCTTGTTATATTCACTTTATCAAAAACACCAGATTGTCTTTAAAAACCACACTCGACTCAGCAATTCATTGTCAGAATTTTCCCTAGATTATTGTATGTGTGTTTTTGTGTTGTGTTTTTGTGTAAAAGTAATGCAAACTTATTGTTTGCTTGCTATAACCTGTGACTTTTACTCCACGTAAAATGAATGTGTACTAACAAGAACAAGGCTTGCAGTCATCGTAGTTATTATCGTTATAGTGTAGTAATAAGAACAAGGCTTAACTTGCAGACATCGTTAAGGTGTACTAACAAGAACAAGTACCAAACTTGCTGTCATCGTAGTTATTATCCTTATAGTGTAGTAATAAGAACAAGGCTTAAACTTGCAGACATCGTTAAGGTGTACTAACAAGAACAAGGACCAAACTTGCTGTCATCGTAGTTGTTATCGTTATAGTGTAGTAATAAGAACAAGGCTTAAACTTGCAGACATCGTTAAGGTGTACTAACAAGAACAAGGACCAAACTTGCTGTCATCGTAGTTATTATCGTTATAGTGTACTAACAACAACAAGGCTCAAACTTGCAGACATCTTAGTTATCGTTAAAGTGTACTAAAAATAACAAGGCCGAGATCTGAAGGTCCAAGGCCGAGATCTCCTGAATGGTTTTCTTACACAAAAGGTCAAGCAAAATTTCACTGTATAAATTTGTGTACACACTTTCATTGTTATGCAAACGACATCCTCTGGTGCCTCTTATGTGATATGGGTAACTTTAAATGTTGTGCTTCCCTTCATTAGATGCGCATAATTCCTTATCAAATGTACATATGTGGTCAAATGTGATATACCATAAGAAATTAATCTCCCACACCCTTCCGACCAGTTTAAAATTTGATGTTGTTCTTTATATCAAAGAATTATTTTCAACGAGAACAGTGGGATTATTTAGCAGGATCCGTTTTTATTGAGACCTGTGAAGTATAGGCAGGGAGCTGTCACTGAATTTGAGTGACTCCATCTGTCATGAAAGTTCCAGATGTAGGACAATAGAGAGGTTGCAATAGACCATGGAGACTTCAGCGTGGAAGTTAATTTTCTTTGGTCGGTTAGTACACGAAGGCAACGTTAAACCGAAGCATTATCCATTATGAATATAGATGGAGGTGAACAAATGTTGCTTCTGTATCGGAACTGACAGGTTATGTTACGTGACATGTTTATTGAATGTGCTACCATTTTGTCCAATGTGACATGCCATTTCGTCACCAAGGTATAGTGAAACTAATCAAATATGCTATAAAAAAAAAAAAAGTCTACAGAAAATGTAATGTTCTCATGAAAATAGTTCAAAGAATGACTTGAGTGATTCTTCACCATGTGACCAGATAAAAAAAAATATCGTCAATGATAATATTATTGTGGCTTCCGTGGAGAAGTGGCGTCGAACAGCCCCTTCAGAATATATTAAATTGAACCGTGAGGACTTATTGAATTACGGTCCAAAACTCCTAACACACGCATTCCGTTTGTGAGTAATTATTTATAAACATGTATATATACAGTATATATATATATATACAGTATATATATACACATAAACAACATAACATCACACTGATAAGTTCAAACTCAACTGATACAAATAATTAAAGAAAAAAGGGAAATCACACTCAGAAAACTGTCCCAATATGGAACAAAGGGGGATAACTATTTATATTAAGAATATATTAAATTGAACCGTGAGGATATATATATATATATATATATATATATATATCCTCACGGTTCAATTTAATATATTCTTAATATAAATAGTTATCCCCCTTTGTTCCATATTGGGACAGTTTTCTGAGTGTGATTTCCCTTTTTTCTTTAATTATATATATATATATAATAATAATAAATGCATTTATATAGCGCTAATTTTGTACAAAACATTCAAAAGCGCTTAACAAGTAAAAAGCCAACCAGTCGGGTCAATCAGAATAAGCAAGCTTAAACAGATATGTTTTTAACTTTATCTTGAAAGCATCTAGGGTCAAGGAGTCGATACGCATCAATTCCACCGGAAGTGAATTCCACAACCGAGGTCCTTTGTAGGCAAAAGCCCTATTGCCTAATGTATTATGATTGATACAAGGAACATGCAGTGTGATTCGAGAATGTGAGCGCAAAGAGTAACAACTAGACTTCACCGAGATCATATCACATAAATACTTAGGTGCAAGACCTTTTAAACATTTAAATACTTGCAAGATTAGTTTAAATTCAATGCGTTGCTGTACAGGTAACCAATGAAGAGATTGTAAAGTAAAAGTACTATGACAAAATTTAGGAAGAGCGTAAATCAAACGAGCCGCTCCATTAAGTACCATTTGAACTCTACGAAGCTTATAATCAGGTAAACCAATCAAGAGTGCATTACAGTAGTCGATGTGACTAATTACAAAAGCATTAATAAGAGTTTTAGTACAGTCCTCATCCAGGAATTTTCTGATCTGACGAATATTATAGAGTCCATGGTATGCCCTTGAGCAAACTTTTCCAATATGAATGTCCATTGACATGTTGCTGTCAAGATAAACCCCAAGATTTTTTGCACTATCACATGGCTTAATATCCACGTTACCTACTTTTATCAACTGAACCCGAGTCTTAGCAACTTGTTGGCGAGTCCCAATTAAAAGAAACTCAGTCTTAGAATCATTGATCATTAGCCTATTGCTGATCATCCAATGTCTTATTTCGAATATAAGTGATTGCATTGCCAGAACAGCCCGTTCTTCAGATAACAGAGAACCAGCATTGAAAGATAAATATAATTGTGTATCATCAGCATAACTATGTGCGTTAGGAAGGTGTTTAGAGACAATGGTAAACAACTGAGAAACATAACAAAGAAAAAGAACAGGACCGAGACAGCTGCCCTGTGGTACACCACAATTCAAAGAGAAATCTTTCGATGAGATATTTTCTATAGATACATGCTGTTTTCTGAAAGACAGATAATTACCAATCCATTTTTGTGCATTATTAACAATACCAAATTGGGTACGCAATATGTTTATAAGAATATCATGGTTAACAGTATCGAACGCTGCACTCAAATCCAACAGGATTAAAAGAGTGCATTGTTGTTGGTCCATGTTCATCAATATATCACTATGAATTTTCATAAGTGCAGTTTCTGTAGAGTGATTTTGCCTGTACGCAGATTGGCAATCAGGAAAAGGAGCATGTGATGAACAATGTGAGACAATCTCATTAACTACAGCACGTTCAACTAACTTAGAAACATAACTCAAATTACTTATTGGTCTATAATTAGAATAGATAGGGTCCAAACCTGCTTTCTTTAACAATGGAGTAACGGTAGCAATCTTCCATTTGTCAGGAACATTACCATTTTTAAGTGAAAGATTTATCATGGTAGTCAATACAGGCAAAAGGGGGTCAAGACACTTTCTAAGTAACCAAGTGGGTATTGGGTCAAGATTGCAGGTAGCCGTATTAGAGGATTTGATAATTGTGCGAACTTCATCGTTAGAAAGTGGCTTGAACCCAGTCAACTTCGATTGGAAATGCTGTTGAACATAAGGTTCAAAAGGACCAGTAGCAATAGAATCAATGTTAGCATTAATTTTATCAATTTTAGATATAAAAAATTGTCCGAAGTCATTAACAAGTTCCACAGTGTTCTGGTGTGGCGGATAAGTAACAACTTGCTTTTTATTACACAATGACTTTACAACAGTGAACAGTTTCCTGGTGTCGCCTTCACAGTCCCGGATGGTTGATGTATAAAAGGACTTTTTAGCATAGTCCAGATGGAATGAATACTCATTCCGCAAAGAGCGATGGACCCGTCTGTGAGTTTCAAGACCAGATTTGCGGAAAACTCTCTCAGCCTTTCGACAAGCGGAACGTAAAATTTTCAAATGATCGGAGAACCAAGGTACTGTTGGCCTAACGGTAATTACTCTGGTCAGAACTGGTGCGTGGATATCAAGGACAGATGTTAAAGTACGATCATAGCATTCAATTAAACTCTCTAAGTCAAGCCATTCAGTTGTGCATAATGAGGATTGCAAAATATCTGTACAAAATTGATCAATATGAATACTTCGATATTTCCGGTATTTGATTTCTTTGGTTGAATGTTTGGTAATAGGAAGGTCAAGATAACATCTAATTGACCAATGATCAGACACTTTTAAAGCAGCTTGTGGAGATGATAACACGATATCGTTAGTGGATCGTGTGATGATTAAATCAAGCGTGTGTCCGGAGTCGTGAGTTGGAATGGAGACATGTTGCTGGAGACTAAACGTATTCATAATATCAGTAAATTTAGTCGCATCAGTACTAGTGTGATTATCCACATGAATATTAAAGTCGCCAATAAGAATAAGTTTTTCAGGACAAAGCACACAGTTTTCAAGGAGGTCACTGAATTCTCGGAAAAAAGTTGAAATGGTGACCGGGTGGGCTTCTGAATATGGAGGACGGTAGATTATTATTAAACGAACTCTGAGATTGTCAATAGCAACCAGCCATTCAGAATATTCAAAAGATGCCTTTTCATCAGAATGCAAGAGGTTGGTCTTAATTGAGGCTCGAACAATTAAACCAGTCCCACCACCAATTCTATCCTGCGGTCGAGGAACTCCAAGGTAATAATAACCCTCAGGCGCTAAGGCAGCTTCGGAGACAGTATCACTTGACTTAAGCCAAGTTTCAGTTAAACAGCATAAGTCAGTGCCAGAATGAATTATATGATCAACGATTAAAGAAGTTTTATTTCGAGCTGAGCGAACATTAGCAGTCTCCAATATAAATTTCCTTTGTGATTGCCGACAAGTCTTAGTATTGCCGTCCTGGAAACTAATGTCTAGTTTAAACGAGCAATCAGTCGTTTAACTTTGTTCTGCGCATCGACGTACTGAGGACAGGTTATAGATGATGCCATGTGATTCGCGCGAGTTCCAGAGTTGCCACGTTTGCAATTAATGCAAGAATGTTTATCTGTCTCGTCAAAGGAGATTTTGCATAGCCTGGTTTCGTGGTCATTTGCACAGATGGCACAAGAAGGGGTGGTTTTGTTAGAGCATTCTTTATGATAGTGCCCAAACAGTTGACATATGCTACATCGCTTGACATGGAATCTATCATAAATTTTGCAGGAGTTCATACCCAAGATGATACGATCACCATGTTTTTTCATGAAGTCACGAAGTGATGGGGACACATTGAATATGGCTTGAAAGACGGTTTCATCATTTCTCAACGGCTTTGAAACAAGATGAGTAATATGATCTCCAAGAGTATTGATTTCAAAATATTCTTCCAACCAACGATTTTGTTGAAGTAGAACAGGCAAAGGGTCATCAGCAAAGGACGCAGAAAACCCGACAACTGCAATCGTTGGCAGCATGGTACCAGCTTTTTTAATTGTTCCAATTTTGGGCAGGTTGTTAGTGATGGCAGTAGATAGTTTGTCACGTGATGAAGCTGAGTCACACACAATAATGGTTTCGCCTGATTTGTTTTTGAAAGATTTGCTAATTTGGACATTGCTGTCAACAATAGTTTTCTCAAGTGTGGTGGTGTCAATAGGAGATTTTGGAATAACCAGTGCGGATTTGCTTACACGAGCCTTCCTTATTTCGACCATTTTCTCCTCATTTGACCAACACTCGCCAATGACAGGGGCAGTCGGAACGCTAGCATGATTAGATCCTTTGGCTTGTTCAGCTGATTGCTGAGATTGGCCTTTAGATTCGATGAGATTCTTAATTTCATTCAGGTTGAGCTCCAGGCGATCGACTTTCTTTTCTATATCGCACATTCGCGATTGATCAGGGGAGTTGACACTAACCTCTTTGTTTGATTTACAAGAGTTACAGATGTAGAAAAAATTTGGGTAGAGTTTAGATGCATTGTCCAGCATATTATACAATGATGATGTGCATAGCTTCTTCTTGTCTCCACAATCAAATGCATGCACTGATGATTGGCAAAGAAAACAACACAATAGGTTTGCCTGCATGCAGTTGCACACTGTGCACTCGGCAATGGAGGTAGACATAGTTAACGTGTGCACCACACACAGAAATAAGTTTCGCAGAACTGATGTAAGTATCCAAGACAACTTAGGCTTGACAGCCCAGAGGCAAAAGGGTTTCAAGTCGCCGTAAATTGGGCGAAAACAATGTCAAATTGGTTCAAAGAATACTCACAAGTGGCATATGAATATAATAAAGTCCAACATCCGTGAAATATAAACTCCAATACGTAATTTAAATGAAATAACACAGCCGTTTCGGAGTAGATCAAATAACGATGTTCACAATACATATATATATATATATATATATATATATATATATATATATATATATATATATATATATATATATATACATTGGTATTTTGGTTTACTTCATGGCATGATAGCTGGGACTTAGGTTTACCTCGGGGATATGTTTACCTGACACCAGGTAAACCTAAGTCTAGGGTCTTCTTGTTCAATCAATTTCACTTCCTTTGAGGAATGATTATTTCGAGTTAAGAGATTACCTCATAAACTTTTCAATTCCGAAGTTACAAAAAAAAAATCGTTCATTTAAAGGGTAAAATTTCCCCTCAAAAGTGGAGGTAATTCTGAAGGGTATATAACAGAATTACGTACATGGTATATATGTTGATCCCAACTTTACACCTCGATTTTGACCAAATGCGGCTATATATAGTTCCGAAACTTACAGGTTCCTCTAATTACACTGAAATCTTCGCGTTTGTACTTTTTCTTCCATTAATTTGGGATATTTAAGAAAATAAGAGTTTCTATTTTAACTGGCAAATTTATACGTAACGAAACAACGCCCCCATCCATAAGCAGTTCTTTCTGTGTTCGGTACAAGGCAGTCGATCGGATCGTATCGTTGCTATCCCAATAGCCTACATTCAACGTTACTTTATGTGGGCCTAGCCAGGTAGTCTACAAAGGAAAGTGCCGCAGGTTACCGTAAACGTTGTCCATTTGAAGTTGGCTTTTGGAAATTTGGTGGAGTATATGCATTGTAAGTAAATTCCTTATAAGTGTTCCGGATATATTAATAACATTTAGAGTAAATATCTTCATGCTGAACACAAATAAAGTAAGGCCATGGTTAGAGTTAGACTAAGAGTAGACAAGCTTAGGCCTAACGTTAGTCCTAAATTAGACCTATCAGTATTACTGGCTATGGCAAACCACAGCTGCCTGCTACTGCCTTTGCTGATACTCGGAATATAAAATGTGATAAATTAACTAAAGTATGTACTTGTAACAGACTGGTCAACCTACACATTTTGCAGCCTGGTGATCTTCCAGATCTTTTAGCTTAATAATTGACGCACCTCCAAATATTACTACTACTATACTAGCCTACTATTACTGTAGCTAGTACTAGCAACGATACAGCAGGCAACCATAACTTTTTGCAGCCAAGCAGAGTTAAATATTTCATGAGTTTGAATCCATTTCAGGTATATGCTGATCAATTTGTGTTTTTGCATGTTTTTGGACATTTGGAAATCGTACTCCCTAAAAATAACCAAAATTACCTCAATATAATACCACTAATCTCTGGGACCTGACCTTTCTGAGGTTAGAGGCTCAGAGCATAGCAAACAGCATCCAAAGATAATGGATGTTTACTTAGGCCTTCACTACAGTAAGCTTATCGACAGATGTGTCAATTTAGGGGTATGAAAGAACTTGCATTCGTGCGATGCAATTATGAACCATTTCACGAAATATAAATCTTTGGGTATGTCTCAATCTCTCTGCCATAAAATAAGGCAGTCAGAAAGTCACAACTCCACAAAAACAGATACACAAGCAAACGGAACACTACCGTAAAAGAAAGGGCCTGATAGATTCCATATTCCATAAACGAGTTACAAAAGTAAAAAATGTGAAAACGTTTGCCGTCTCGGTACAATATTCATCCCCACAATATTCTCTGTACGTGTTAGTGTGCATCACTTAGCCCTGTGCGTACAGTAGTAGTGGTGTGTCATTGGTTCTGATTCGGAGAACTAAGTCACACAGGGCCTCAGTGTAGCTGTGTACAACATTTTTTTGAATCATGAGTTTTTTTCCCCTGCACCTATGGGATGAATCATGGCTGAAGGTAAACAACTGAGTATGCATTTTAGAATAACAAGGCAATCATGGCTAAGTAATTTAGACATTTTGATATTAACGTTATGATGGGGGTAGTGTTAATAGTGCTGAAGTAATAGCTTGATCAAAAGTATTCCAAAAAGTCCCACAATGCCATCACAGGGTGAACTACAGTCACTTGAGCACTTAGGGGTTTTTGCGAAGAGAGCAAATTCCTTGTCCAAAATTGCTAGGTTTGATCCAGTTTTATGGAGTCCCATAACAAACAAACACAGTCTGTGATATATCAATGGAAAAGTGTAAAGATTCAATGTAACATATTTGAAAGGATTAGAGTATATACAGTATGTTGAAAAACCACCAGCCATGCATTTTAAGGAAATACACAGTACCTCATTGAACCTTGCATTGTGTTCACACTAATGAGTTATGAAATTTTTATCAGTGTCTTCATCATTAAAAGCTACTAATTAGGTTAATCAATGGTCTCACATATTAGTGCAATCACAGAGGCTAAATTTCAATCAGGTTAAAATGCCAAGGGAATCCAGAACTACTTCATAAAAAAAACAAATTCATGGCTCCTAAAAAATCATTCATGATAAAAACCAGCATACATACAGTATGTGCAACTAAAGTAGTTTCATATTGGGTATCATGTCCAAATAAAAGCTCTTGATTATATTCAGTTTTCATACTTTTAAAAATGACCATCTGTGTGTAGTAATTTGGTGTTAGTAAGTAACATGAAAATGCACAAGACTAATGTTCAACAGGCACTAGATAGTTCTCATGTCCGTGGCACAAACCAGGGAGTTGTTCCATTACAACTCCCTGCACGAACAGGCTATTATGATCAGAGTTATTATGGAACAGTAACAACTCCCTTGTATGATGTTAGCACTGTACTGTGTGACAAAATACTTAAATGCATACATGTGGTAACATGTTGCTATGATCCGATACTAGCTGGTTGGGTGTATAAATAAATCACCATTATGCAAACTGCACTGCACATGGTTTCCATTATGTAATAAGTTTTATTTTATGAATTTGCCAATCTGACATATATGCTACTGTATATGTGTAGGCTGCATGTACAACTTATTGTATCTTAATAATATACAGCAAAAAACTATTGAGAACTGTGATAAACAACATTTTCAAAGTGACAGTTGGGGATCTAAAAAGACCACTGAAAGCCTTCTGTAGCGATATAGCATGATACTAAACATTATATATCACTGCAAGCTAATGTACCCTGGCTTGAGATGTATGGTTTAAATAAGGTTTTCAAAAAAGTTTGCCCAGTTGACCTAACCACTGGCCTAGACATACCAATAAATAGATCTATCTATGCTTCAAATTGAGTTTTCACAATTTGACCAGTTTTACCTAAATTACCTTTGACCTTCACCAAAAACAGTAGGCTTCTTGTACTTGTGATGCATCTATGTACATACTGTACCAACTATGAGATCTGTCCAATAAAGCTTACTGTCATGAGAAACTGTGTTTACAAGCTAGGATCACAAACACAGTACTCCCACCAATGCACACGCACACATACTGTATGCCATTGTGAGTGGAAAGTTTCAACATCGTTGAAACCACACATTAAAAATGAACTCAGTCATAATGCCAAAGTCTGTGTACACGAGTAGTCCTGAGCTTAAACCCCAAATGATACGTTGAGGGACTAAATGTACCGGTATACATAGTCTATGGTGCATGCAATTTTTAAGTAAATGAACTGCATGCGGGATGAGGCATTGAACCATGCATGAATACTCAGTCAATCTCTTGAAGTGATTGCATGCTAAATTCCTGGGTACAACTTACATACCAAGTGATAGGTCAATATTCAAACTTAGTAGTGTGGCATTTTTCTCAATTGTTGCATATGCGGTTTCCATGAAAAAAGTGATAGCTAAATTAACTAAACTGACATGAATATTGGACAACATGTACACTAAGTATTGACATCAAATAGGGAACTGCACTGTCAAGACTTCCACTTGCAATTTATGAAACAATTATCTGGACTTATTTATGTTCATTCTCTTGTCAGAAAAGATGGCTTAAATTTGGCACAATTTGAGGAATGCATGAGTGCAGAATGAGAACACCACAGCAGATATGCTCCACTTTATTGCAAGAAGTACAGGGCTGCAATTTCAAGGTCGACACAGGATATCAAAGTACTGTAACTTTGAGCTGCTGGTTCATGCTGACCATGGGATGCAGCGAGAAATGGCTTATATGGAAATAAGGAGCTCCCACAAGCATATATTGCAAACATCCCCAGTTGTCTTTAATATTCAGTAAGTACAGTATTGACTGTGAGATATATTTTAAATCCCTATGACCTAAAGTTAGTTTTCTAAAGTCTTCCCTTTAATATCCTCTAAGTCTGATCAACACACACTATACATAATATAAATTTTCTGTACTAAGTTTCAACACGAACAAAGATGATGAAAATTTGCTGTTTATTTTCAAAAACGGTAAACGATCTAAGGCAACGGCTAACAAAGTAATGTAAGAAAGACTTTCCACTTCCCACCAAGTCCACTGCCAAACCTTTTGTTTTACTTTGCTACTTCCACCATCATAGAATGTTATCAGAATTGAAATGACTTTATGTGTAGTCTTTGAAAACCAAATGTACTGTAAATCTGCCATCTGACAGGCTGGAATGAATTGTAGGTAGGATTGTGAAGCAAACACTTGAGGTGTTAACACACCATCACATTTTAACCTTGATTATGATGTGTTTATTTGTACCTTTTGCAACAATGTCAATATCAAAATGTGAGGCTTTTAAAAAATATTTACATGGAATGTACTTCAGTGAAACTTTGACATATGATTGAAATGTTGTTTTGGTTTGTTGTAGGTTAACAAGACCTGGTGGAATTTCTCCACAAGAGAAGGAAGTACTGTCATCAATAAAATCTGCAGACTGAAGAATATTTTTACTGAAGATCAAAATTTTCAATGAAAGGAAAGGCTTTCGATTAAAATTGGACAAACAACTTCTGTAGATACAATGGGGACTAGATTTATATGTCATTGCTTGGAGCCAGGTACGGTGCATTCTATGAGTTTTAATTTTTCTTTTTAGTTTCTGGACAGGTATATGACATGCATACAAATTAAAATTTGTTAATGAATTTTCTTCCTTCACAGCATCATAAAATTCATTATTAATAATCCATTTATACAAATTCTTATGTTGCTGTATTTGAGAATAATTTTCGTTAGTAAAACAAAGATTTTAATCATATTCATTGCATTAACTATTATTCATGTAACTCCCTTACTTCACTGTATGAAATAAAACATTGTTTCACCAATGCATTATTCCAGTTGTTATACTGCTGGGAGGGGAGACACCAAGGTCTTTTAATACTTCAGTTACCCTATTAATGCTAACTAGATGCTCAATAATGCTTCCCACAATGGGGATGTTGGGTCTAGCAAACCTTAAGTCTAGTGGACCCTCAATGTAATGGGCATCCTCCCCCCCCCCCCTCACATGTTGGTACTGCATGTGGTATACTTTTGTTAGTGAAACTAAGAGTTTCATCCTAGTCATTACATTGAGGGATGCTCTTTATATAACTCCCTTACTTCACTGCAGCATATTGGTAATCAACTATTCTAGCTGTAATGTTGCTAGTACTGTATTTGAGAATCCTTTTGTTAGTGAAACAAAGAGTTTAATGCTATCCATTACATTTAGGAGTACTCTCTAAGTCTCTACCTTCACAACATCATATCATAAATTATTAACAATCCATTATCTCTTTATATTTACTGCAGAGCTGTAGTCGAGTCCAATTAGCCAGAGTCCGATCCAAGTCCGAGTCCATCTGGTCTGAGCCAAATCCAAGACCCCTCAAGTCCGAGCCGACTCCAGATACCAAAGATCACTTTTGGTAAAAATTCTTGAACTGTTATGATAATTATGCACCCAGGAGGAAATTTACCTCATGCTATAATTTTTTTTCGGACCAAATAAGTGGCAGCAAGCTTTTCCTGGTTCATAAATGTTCAGCCCGGGCGCTCAACTTTCAAACCATGCAGGGAGAGGCAAAATCATATTCAAACCACGACCACCGCCAGGTTAAAACGTGTTTGTGAGAACCCTGCTCTACTAAAAGTGATATTCTAGTTACATTTAGGATTGCTCATTAAGACTTTCAAATCATCATCATTGTCGTGGTTGCTACTTTTTCTGATGTCATCATCATTTGTGAATTATTGTTATTGTTGCCATGTTACATTGCCAGTATCAATTTTGCTTATTGTTCTCTCAAAATTGCAGAGTAGAAGGAAGAAATGTTAGCTAATATTTATTATACCATATGTTCTTGGTCTCTAAATTGTTTACGCTGAGGTCAGTATGAACAAAGTGTTTATAATAGTTTTTCTTTCTGTTAAAGTATTTTCTGAATCATTTCATTAATTTTATATTTATACTGGAATTTTCAGTAGGTGTTGGCTTCATTGAGGGTCAAAGGCTACTCAAGGTCAGTAGAGTAACATAGAGCATCTAACTCAACAAGGAAAAGTTGGTAGTCATATGTAGTGCATATAGGTTTCTGACATTGAGTACTAGTCTATAAATTTGTACAGTATAGCAGAAGCCCATGTGAGATAACTAGATATCTGAAACTGAAAGCCCTGTTAACATGATAGTTCAATATTGGAATGATGAATGGAAGTTTGTATGCAGGTGTATCATGTGCCGAGTTCACGCTAATGCTTTTAGCCAAGTCAAAGGTTAATTGAGGCCAATATAGGTAAAATCTGAAAACCGTCATGATCCCATACTATCTAGTATCTGACTAGTAGCTGCTTTAATAGCTGAATCTTAGGGCAATTAATATATTTATCAGAACAAGTAATGTACCTCAAAAGACTTCTTAAGCTCTTTTGAGCCCCATTCAATATTGCAGTGTATTAACTTCATCATTCTTTAACAAATTTACTCCAAATTGCTAGCTTTATGTTCTGGCAATGAACCTTTGTCATATCATGTTGCATGAGTGCTGTAACTGGTTTACAAGCTTGCAAAAGTCTTAAAAGGAGGATAGGGTGTTGGGATAAATAGTTCAAAATAATATTAACAAAATTGTACCATATTTTGCTTTTTTTTCCCCCACATGTTGCTACTGCTTGAATAAGACTAGTTGATAGGACTTTTTGTGAGCTCCACCTTTGACAACAAGGTACAGTAGACTTCAACTGCATCTTGTTGGCAACATCCTAGGAAAGTTTCAATAAACACAGATGTTTCTATAAAATGAGGAATCTGATGAACATTCCAATACTGCGAGTCTTTATTGGACATTTCAGCAGGAGGCAATAACCAATTCTGCCATCATTACATACTGTAGGTCCTTCATAAAATGCCACTTAAAGAACTGTATTACTTTCTTGGGAAGGTGAATTTTATTGTCAAATACAACTTCTTTCAAATATTTAGTTTCCCAACCTGTCCAACTCCCCCCCCCACCCCCACCCCTCCCTTTATCCCGAGTAGTTTACAGAAACTGGGACAGAACATTTTTTGTGGGAAACAAGGTTAAATAATGTTGTTTGAGGTATTGAGCATTTATCTATATGTCCCTTTCGAATCTAGATAGGAGGAAGTAGCAAACAATGCAAGGAAAACATGAAGTTCAAATGGATGCTTTAATTGCTTTTACCCAAAACATTGCTATATTCATTGATAAATATAATCCACTTAAAATTCAGTACCGTTACACAACATGCAAAAGAGATATGATATTGATGTACTTTCTGAATTTAGACCATTGCAGGTGAACAAGTTTAACATTGGTTTTTAATTTGACTGTATGTAGAAAACACCGGTTACATAATGAACCTCAGATACAATGTCGTGTAAATACATATTACTGCTAGGAGCTGTTTAACAAACAGTAAAAGAAAAATTTATTACTTGAATATCAAGAGATTCGCAGAACTCTACTCCTTCAACAATATTTACAGTGGTTCAGACTTCAAGGCAGTGCAAGGGCAACAACTGCCTATCTCTTTAAGAAATTTCCAAATGCTTTCATTTCTTGCATTTGCATATGTTCAAAAGAAAAATGACAAATTAAAAGATGTGTTTTCAACATGTTATTACATCTCTCCCCTCCCCCCCCCCCTCTCCCCATTTAAAAAGTATTGCATGTACAGCAGTAACCCTTTTTGTACATGTGCAATATATGGGGCAGAGCCTTATTCATGACTTGACCAAGCCCTTTATCTATTTGAATAGCACAAGTTATGTCAGTAGTATTCACATCAATGCCTCATAGAAAATGTGTCTCATGGTAAATTTTCTAGCTGATAGCATGAATGTGAATGAGCTGAAGTTGTAGAAGTTGCTCTGTTTATATATTTCTGAAAGTAACATAAAATTTCATATTGATTTTTAATGAAAATATTTGCATTTATCAGTAATAAACAGAAAGAAGACATAATGATTTCTGCTATAGTGTCTTATCTCTGCCTCTTATGTTAAAATTGTGTTCATTGGTTGATCCTTGTACTTCGAACATATTGCTCCCTAACTCAGCAAACCCATATTCGATCTGAAGATGCTAATTCAGACAGCTTACTGTTATGACTTGCCTGGTGAGAAATAGGGTTTTCCTTTGATGCAAAATTCCAGTTATCGCTATTGTTGACAAACATGACTAGCTTTGGTTGAAGTATGAATTTCATTCATTATTCTTAACTTTCGCTGTAGGTTAGGGTAACATAGATGTACAGGTTTGGGAGATTGTTTAACCCATCTCCCTGTCGTCTAATATGAGATTGATGTGGCACCTCATTGCCAACTGTTTAAATTTGAATATACCTACTGAATGTTCTAGCAAGTTCTCGACCAATATTGATGAATTTGCATCTGGATGAGTTTGCACTGTATGAATTTGAATCATCAAAGTATGTAAGGAGCCATTTCTTTAAACCTTGCAAGACTGGTCTATAGAGTTTCAGCTAATTTAATACAAAGCCTTGTAGAACCTGGAATGTGTTTTCTAGAGATGGATATACAACGAATAAAGCTAAGAATTTAAGCCGATCGATGAAGAATTCAAATACTGTGTAATCCTATCCTACTTCAAAGGTGTACGTGGTCGAAAGGTTTCCTAAATAACTGGTCCTTTCAGATCTGCAACTTCATCTTGAGAACTTCTTTTTGGTCACACAGTAGCTTGAAACAATTGAAAGTTGGAGACAGTACTTTGAAGATATGTGCTTCGGCACCATGTACCCAGTGGCGTAGCCACGGGGGGGGGGGGGGGGGGGCTACTACTCTGGTAGTAACAAGAGGCCCTCCCAGGAATTTGTCAAGCCCCCCCCCAAGCGCCCACCCCTCCACTGGAACAATCCTGGCTACGTCACTGCATGTACCACAGGTTTATCTGATATCAAAGTGAAAGCGGCTTTCCACAAGAGTAAAGAAAGCATATCTACATTTTTGTGTAACTTACACAACTCAATCCCCACGCAAACAAGACTACCTACGTATAGTTTTCATAGAGGATTCCAATAATTCCTGCAATTTCCTACCAATAACATATGGAAAGTCACTCCTGTTATCGTGGCAGAGCTAGGGGTATTGGTAAGAGGGGGTGAGAATGGTCTGTATGGGCGCTTTCGACTTTATCTAAGCGGAGCGCCACCACAGGTTGGTGCAGAGCGTACAGAAATCTTTTGAGTAAAGATACTCCCTATATTGCCGGAAATGACCCTTTCCGGGCCTTGCTAATTTGCAGATAAACGAAGAATAAATAGGTGTCATCGCCAACAAAATGTGACAAATGTCACATGATAGGTAGATGAGAGCGCCATAAAAAAGTCAATAATCGCGAATAAGTAAAAAAGTGATAAGTAGCTGAAAAGGGCGCCAGCAGCCCATTTGAGTGCGTTAGGGGGGTGGGGGCATCCGCCCCCTAACTGTATTGACGCTCCGCCACTGTTGGGAGCTCAGTGTAGGAAGGGAAGGGGGAGAGGGGCGGTATTTTTTAACGGTTTGGGTGAGCGTCTGCAATGATTCGTAATGACATGTTATCGCAAGCGTTCAACATGCTCAAATAAAAAGAATGAATGAGGAGGAATTCATATCACTTTTCAATCATTTTTTTGAAACAAATTGAGCGAATTGATCGCTAGTAATCTTGAAATTGGTTTTATCACGGTCATTGTCATGTTTCTCATATGTACCTTTCTCATATAAAAGAATTCTGTACGTAATGTTATCAGAAATATTTTTAAAATGACACCAAAGAGACTAAAAATTCTTTTCGAATTTGTTAATAATATTCTTTTAAGAGACACCGTAGATACGTTGCTCGGTTGGGTTTACTGCAATAGTGGCAAATGGAGACCAATATCCGCACTTAGTGGACCTAATGTTATAGTCGTGCATTGACCTTGAACAGAGGGGCCTACCGTGAAAACGTACGGAAAATTCATCCTTTTATATCTCAGCGAGACAATTCCACTGGATACAATAATACGACTCAAAAGTCCTTAGATGTGGTCATCATAACAATCACAATAAAAGATATACATGAAAAGCAGATTAAAGATATGATGGAAACTCAAATGTGGACCCAAAAACGATGTCCCTACGGATGCCGTTTAGTGACATTTACATCATTTGTGTGTTGTAGGTTCCGTAGCTCTTTTGTGGAAAAACTTTGTAATATGCTTAAAGTTGGTAGTTCATCCATGCTTTAGATTAATGAGAGACATAGATCATCACGTTTTATGAGGAGGGAGGATATTTTTAAAAATCTGGGTAATAGGTACTGTAACTCTTTTCTTGGAGAAAGCTTGGAATATGCGGATAAGGAAGAAAGTTTCGAGTTCCTCCCACGCATTAGATAAATGAGGGACCTAGTTCATCACGCTTTACGAGGATATCTCATATATTAGGTGTAAGAGAAGCGGTGATTGTGAGGAAGGGAAGGGGAGAATGGGGGGGTAAATGATGTTACCAGGGAGACCTAATAATTTGTCCTAAATGAGATTTAAAAAATTCATTAACGTAAGTAAATTTCATTACTGCCTGCTCTCGCTGAGTTCTTTTAACCCTATAGAGCGGAGTGTGTTTTGAGTCCCCCCCCCCCCCCGCCTGATTGTATGGACGCTCCGCCGCTGCCTGTTGTGACATTAGAAACAAATACTGATATGAGATGAGTGCGGTATATACCTACTGACGACTGTTAACAGTATTATAGTGCATGTTCTAGCCAGTGTTACCAGAGTTAGCGTTTTTACACTAGATCTAGCGTTTTTAGTCATTTGTGGGGTTCTAGCGCACGTTTTTTCTAATTTTGGTAATTCTACCGTTTTTTGCCTAAAACTAGTTCAATTTACCAAAAATTGACCACTTTTCAGATTATTTAGACAAAATTCTTACTTGGAGACCCATCCAAATTTATTTTGAGTATTTTTGCCCAATCTTCGGAACTTCCTACCGAAAATTTCCATATTTTTTTCAAATTTTCTGGGTCAGACTATCACTCAAATCAACTATTCAAAATCTATTTTGTGATCGGTGACCATTCATCCTACGAATCTGTGCTAAATTGACTCCAAACAACACGAATGTTAGGGAAACTACCATTTAGCGTTTTCTAGGGTTTTATTTTCGCAAATCTAGCGTTTTTTCGTCAACTGTCGCTGGTAACGCTGGTTCTAGCCTTTTGACATCGTATGAATCTAGCAGACAACGTACAGGTACCGTCTGGTACCATTATCCGTTTTGAGTGCTATTTAGGGGTTCTAGGACAAAATCCCCCCAGACAATATCCCCCTGACCCATACAAAGCTTGCCTGCAACAACCAGGGATGGCCCAGGTGTGACAGTCAAGGCATGGGACATTGCACTGGTTAGGGTACCGTTCAGGGGATTGGTCAGGGTACTAGTGAGGGTACTGGCGAGTGTAACTGTGAGGGCTCCTGTTAGGGTACCCGTCAAGGTACTGGACATGTGACTGGTCAGGGTACCGGTCATCATACTGGTCACTCTACCAGTCAGGGTTCAACTCAGTGTACTGGTTAGGGTACTGGTCAGGATACTGGTCAGGAGACTGGTCCGGAGATCATTGAGGGTAATTGCGAGGCTACCTGTTAGTGTGGCCATGGGATATAGCTCCATGGTGTGACATTTAAGGGACTGGTCAAGGTACTGGTCAAAGTTTATTGCACCAGTACTAGTAAGGGTACATGTCAGAGTACGTGTCAGGGTGCCTTTCAGGATACCAGTTGGGATACCGGTCAAGGTACCGGCCGGGGTAAAGTCCAGGGTACTGGTCAGGGAGGGGTACCGGTGGGGGTAACTGTCAGGCTCACTATTAGGGTACCGGTCAGGTTATGGTCGGAGTACTGGTCCGGGAACCACTGAGAGTACCACTGAGAGTACCAATGGAACTACCGGTGAGAGTACCGGATGACGGTACCAGATGACGGTTCCGGATGACGATACCGGGGACCGGGATGACGCATTTTTGTAAAGAGTTGATGGATTTTTTATAGCTTGTGGAGATTTTGGCTTGGGGGGATTTTGTCCTAGGGGGATTTTGTCTAGGGGGATTTTGTCCAGGGGGATTTTGGCTCTGGGGGATTTTGTCCTAGGGGGACTTTGTCCGGGGGGATTTTGTCCTGTCACCCTATTTAGGTATTAGTATTGGACCCAAAACAGTATTGTTGGCACAAACCAAACGTTAAAGAAAGCTTAAATGTTGTTTGTCTATCTCTAACATCCCTGGTGGAACCATGGAAATATTTGAAAATTGTCAGCACTGCAGCAAGTCCCCCAGACATTTTGATATGTTACCATTATGGTTAACAAATTGGGTAAAGCCTGTTCAGGGAATGATGAAAAGCAGCCCCTCCACTTTTATGTTTTTGACAAAATACTATACACTCAAAGCCAGATTTTTAAAGCAAAAAAAGTATGGCTCAGGAACTAATGGTATATTGGCAGTTTTGAATTAAAATTGACAGTGAATATTACATGAATTGCATCAGAACATAATTTAAGTAATGTATAAATGCATGCGCAGTTGCAACTGTTCACTGTATGTTTAATTTTTTTCACTCCTCAGAGGAATACTGCTACAAACAGTCAAACAACAAACAATTTTCAATTGATCAGGAGTACAACAGAAAGTGTCCCTTTCTGTACACTACTGTACAGTATACTGTGTTGCTGACTCAAAACATAAACAGAGATATAGGCAGTGAATGTGATTGCTTAAAATTCATCAAAAATTGTTGACGATTTGTTTTTTAAACTTCTACCCAGAAATCTGGCTTATTACCAAACACATACAGTAGTGGAGATTAGCATGATATTAAAAGACGAGACACAATAAAAATTGTACAATCATATTCAAGCAGTTGATTGCATTTTCAATCCCAGTTTATATTTTCCACAAGATTTATTTCACATAAAACAGGATACTTGCACTATTTCATGACCTCAATTTACTGACCTCTGTCATACATGAGAAACATTTTGGGAGCTAACTTATACCTCAAGTATTTATCTAGACTTACCAGTATATGCTGTATCTAATACTGTAACCAATGCAAATTACCACAATATCATGGAGTTTCCATGCTTGGAGGGACAAAGTGATACACAATACCCCTGGATTGCACAATTTCATACAAATATTGTGGTTTTACAGTATGTTTGATTGGGCTGCACTAGGTTTCCATGACATTGGTGCTAGTTGCATGTGCCTTTGCTGTATTCACTCCCCTCAATTTTGAGGGGAAATAATTTAATTTTGTTTCAAGAGTAAACTGGTTCTTAGTGTAATAAAAGACCACAAGCTTTCAGTAATTAAGTCAGGCCTAATATTGTAAACTTTTCCCATAGCATAATCCCTGAACCCCACTTGTAGAATTGTGAAACTGTGGTTCAGAAACAATGCAGTGTACCCCTGGAGATTTTGAGGGATAAAAGTTTGAAAGATTTTTATAATAGTAATCTGCTTAACAAATGCCCTTAGTCCTGCACAAGTATCTGTGTTGTGGTTGTTGAAAATTACTGAACTATGGCTTGCTGATCTTGCTTGGAATACAAAATTAAAACATCTTAAAACATGAGAAATGCATTTAAGAACAGTTAAAGCAAGGTAAGGCAGCAAGATATCCAGTAACCTCAACACTTAAGCATCAGGACCACTTCAGTTGTATAACAAGTTCCATGTTCTTGACAAGCAGCTGCAAATGTTCCCTAATACTTACAAAAACATGTGGTGCCACAATGTCACCAAACTAAAATATTTCAAGAAGTACATTGCAAAAGAATGAGTCCATTCATACAGTTAAATATGTAGAAGACTTCCCATGAAGACTGGTCTGCATTCTCTTGGTTCTGTCTGCTTGAAGCTTATCATATTAATTTCCTCTATCTTTTATATGGTGTAACAGTGTAACATATCCTGGAACTAGTTAGTTTTCTGTTACTGCTCTGCATTTATGTGAAGCAAATACTATATTACTGTGCCAATCCAACAACTATTCCCAGCAACTTCCTAACTCCATTGAAAGATGTGCTGTGTCCCAGAGGATGTACATGAGACGTGTGAATCTACTTTGCGATTTACAGGACATACTTTTGCTTTGCTTGGCATCGGCTTCTATGCAAGCTTTTAATTGATAAGCCCAACAAGGAGCTATACCACTATGTACAGCATGATGAAAAGCTTGGTTGATGATTGAATTCACCCCACTGTAAAATGTGTGATCATCTTGCCTGGCATTTCTAATTAGAGCATATCCTTTGCTGTATCAGCCTGTAGATCTATCCATCTGTTGGTACAAAAAGAAAAGCTTTCTCTTAAAGATATGCTGATTTGGTCCCAATTATTGCACGTGCAATATAGCTTGGAATGTTTTGCGATTACCGAATAGACCTCACACTCTACAAATGAAGAAAACAATGGACTGCTTTACAAAACTAAATCTCCTGTAATTCAGCCAATATTTTAATCATCTCACAACCTTTCATATATAATATTTTCACTGTAAATTTCAATTCGTTTATCCATCCCATTTTGGGCCCATTAATTCTTGATTCATCTTGCCTTGTATACAACATTACACATTTTATTTATGCAGCCATGCATTCAATTGGAGCTGAAACAGCTCCCTACCATAGCAAGTGCTTTTAAAAGTTGCAAGTCATTTAAGCTTTACCAATTGTAAAGATTTCAAAATTTAAATATACATGTACATTTTATGTGGACCTAGCCTGACAATTTGGTGTTGTCCTGCATTGACCTTTAATTAAGAGTGAAAAACCAGAGAGTGGATATAGCTCTAGTGTAGTTAAATACTATGGAGATAGAGGGAAAGATACCACCACATTAACCAGATCATACAAAAGTTTTCATCCCTTCTGATTGTTTCTTTCTTCATTCCATAACTTTGGAATAAATTACCTCAGATGTTACTCGTATTTGAGATAATAGAGTCCTATGGTATCAAGTTTATGCGATGTCAAACCTACAGAATATTAACTTACTTTTTGGTTAATTCAGAAAATATCTTCCATTTTGATGTCAATGGTGCAGTAGGTCACCACATCAGTCTGTCCCAGACGGCATCTGTGCTCTAGCTATGATTGCTACCGTTCCAACATTGACATTTTCACTGCATGGCAGCTACATCGTACAGTGTTATTCCCTTGGATAGTGGGCTGTTGTCATTCATCTTGAGAATGTTGATCATCAAATTTGTCTGAGAAAACATTAACAGTGCCAATCAAATAAATATCAAATGGTCAGAGTGTAAATGTGCATTATTTCAATTTTTATTGTACACTTCTCTCCAATATATTTTGGGCCAATACAGAGCTCAGATCTTTAACACTGAATATTGCACATTTAGTCAACTTGGTATTACTTATGGATCTAAATAGACTTAACAAAATGACTTATATGCAAGGGAGGGGATAGAAGGCTTTATCAAATTTTTGTGTTATATAGATTTTTGGAAGATGTTAACTTTTAATTAGGTGCACTCTGCTTTTGTAACAGTTACATTATGGAACTGTACTGACTCAATAACCTTTTGGACGCATGGCATTGTTATTTTGTACAAATTTTGGCTAGTTATCAATAAGACACAAAAGAAACACAATGTATCACTTGAGAGACTTAGATTAAAGGTACAGTATTCTGCATTGGCCCAAATTTGATGCTGGATTTTCAAGTATTATATCCTTTAACTGTTTTTATTGATACCCTCACTGGGATATTCAGACATCTTACAGTACAGTGGTGTTTAGAATGTCTGAGAATATTTTGGAGAGTAAAGACTTCCAAGAACTTTTTGAAAAGTTCTAGCACTTATAGCATCTCTTATTCAATACAGGCTACTTGTAAGTTGCATTTGCATGGTGACTTCAGTCTCTAATAATCTAGGCATAGCTACTGTACAGTATAATAAATAATTGACGCACCCCCGTAATTGACGCACCTTAAATTATTACTAGCAATGATACAGCAGGCCACCTAAACTTTTTTGCAGTCAAACAGAATTACATACAGTATTTCATGAGTTTGAATCCATTTGAGGTATTTGCTGACCAAATTGTGGTATTTTTTAAGCTTTTAACACCCTCCCCCCCAGTTTTGCACGTTTTTTGGCCATTTGGAAATCTTACACCCTAAAAATACCCAACATTACCTCAATATGATAACACTAGCTTAGTGGCTCAGAGCATAGCAAACAGCATCTAAAGTCAATGGATGTATACTAAGGCCTACACTGCAGTTAGCTTATCGACGAATGGTATGAAAGAACTTGACATGGCAGACATTTTGTGGTCAAATTCTGCTCAATTGTACGGTGCATAAGCACAGAACCTTAAATATTTTGAGATCAGAACATTTCTGAGGAACAACACGTATGAAAAACACATAGTTGAGTAATTTGGATTTTTCCTTGATAGATATCATTGATCAAATCCTTAAGTGCGTCAATTATAAGCCCACCATGCTACAGTATCTGGTCATGATTAGGGCAATGTACAGTAACATTGTCCAGCAAAATCTAAGGCCATATATGATACATACATGCACAGTAGGCTAAGAAGTTAAGCTGACCTACTTGAAATCTAATTTCTCTGGCAGTTGGTATTAATTTGTAGCTCAAACTACAGACCAGTTTACCCTTGACCCAATGCTAAGGTAGTGTTAGGACTTGGACTATGGCCCTAGGCTACAGCCGAACGTACAGTAGGCTAGGCCTTACAAGTTGTAGGCTAGAAGTAGAAGCTAGTCTAGACTATAGTATTGGAATATGGGTATGAACAAATTACGTGAAGCTGTATGCAACAACGTTATAATATCAACGTTATTAATATCACCAAACTTTATTGACTAATCTCATGGACCTTACCTGAAGTTGTTGGTGAGACGTTTTCGTGTTAACGGTACTTTTTTAAGAAAAAGTCAACAAGGAAAGAACCTGGGCACGAAAACCAAACTACCCGGCGAACGACTGACCCGATCTCAAGCCCAGTCCCCTTGCATCGAGAGGGAACAGATACTACACATCATCTTATATTAGCCGAAACTGTTATTGGGTTGCATGCAATGCAGCCTACGGGTATGCTTTAGCGTTAGCCCGGGCGTATACAGTGTACACAGTGTAGAGCGTATACACTGAATACAGGCTACTGCCGCAGTCAAGAAAACTACGGATGCCTGTACGTCAGGTCAACTTATATACCAACTGGGGGATATACTTTGAGAGCAAGACTTAGGTTTACCGTAAGGGTTTGACCAATTGGATTTTTCCTTGCCAAATGACCCAAAAAGTAGGTAGCAACTTATAACGACTGATATGCAGTCCTAGTACCATAAGGTATACTGATGTAAAATTTCAAGTTGATCCAATCATTTCACCTCAGGTAAACCTAAGCACCAACTTGGAGAAGTAAACGTAAATACCAATCCAGTGCTATATATATATATATATATATATATATATATATATATATATATACAGTATATATATATATATATATATATATATATATATATACTGTATATATATATATACAGTATATATACACACACATATATACAGTATATACACATAAACAACATAACATCACACTGATAAGTTCAAACTCAACTGATACAAATAATTAACGAAAAAAGGGAAATCACACTCAGAAAACTGTCCCAATATGGAACAAAGGGGGATAACTATTTATATTAAGCGGAGTTTAGCGGGTTTTATTTTGTTTGTTCGAGGGGGTGAGAAGCTTCATTGCCTGTATGTGATCAGGCCCTGCATTTTCCCCACATTTCAAGAAAACTTCTTTACGCTCGCGGCGCGTAAGATCGTGGACATCGAAGACTCCATAAGGTGCGTTGGTCACTCTCTCGCCAGCTCGCTGCATGTTGGTAGAACCGCCATCTTGGAAACCAGTGGCTTCTTGTCTGAAGCCGAAAACCAGCCAAAACCCAAGGCATCCTGCCTCTTAGAAGGGGGCCATCTCCTCACTTACAACCAGACAGTCGAAATATCGGTTACTCTGGGCAGATTATGACCCGAGAGCAATAAAATTAAAGAAATACTATGGGGTTTACGAGTCGAACCCTGGAACTCTGCAGAGACGCTGTTAGCCATCATTGCAGCGGGTACAGAATTGACAAACACACGTGCAATAGCTATACGGCACAACTAATGCTACATAGTCTATTACGTAATAACACGTAAATATTCATAGGGTGCAAACCACAAAATTTCGCTTTACTACAGTATGTAGGAGTTTCACCAATGGCGTGGGCTGAGCAGAGGCTCCCATGATTGATAGGTTGTGCTACTGTCCCATATTTTGGTATTCTTGGTGTCTTGAAAACCCAAGTAGTGTTTAGTCAGGTCAGACTAATGGTGTTGGGAAGTACAGATTGGTGTCATTCATCTGTTTTATTTGTTTTTTTTATGATTTGCGATTAAGGTAGTTATATAAGTTTCCCCCTAAAGGAGTTCAATAAGCCATTAATATTATCATGTTTCATGATTTATTCATATGTATATATTGTTATTTAGAGTTGTGTAATAAATTGTCAGCCGTAGTTTCAACGCAAGAACACTCTTGCATCCTCATTTATAACTTGTGAGTTCGAAGGGCAGGACCCTAAATCTGGTAATTTCCCCCGCCATACGCAGTTCGCTTCAGGAGGAAGAGAGGAAATGTTGCCATAATAACATCACTAATTTTGCTCAAGTTGACACATGTCAGCATAAAACATCACAAATTATTGACAATGTGTATCTCCACTTATCAAAATATCAGGTTGTGGTTTTAAGCCATATATATGCAAACAATTCACAGCAGTTGTGTTTGACCGGAATATAGGAATATAGTCTTACGTAAATGGTGCAATGAGGCAGATCTCTCCAAAGCGAACACCAAGGCAATTTGTCGCATCAGCAACCCCATTATGTTTTGTATTTGATATGAGTATACTATTCGAACAAGAATGGCTGTTATAAATATCAAGCTCAGGGAAGCAGTATCTGAATCTTCATTTGTCATATAACCCTCGCTCAACATTGTTCTCCACCAAACATGAAACGTCTTAATTTGTTGTGCATATTTACAAGTGATATCAGGTATTTTCAGCAGAACCATTTTACTATCATCCCTCATTTAAAATTTCCCTTAAAGTTTTTCAGTTATAACACAATGTGAAACACAATTTTATTTGCCCCTAGTTTCTCCTTACTATAGTTGAACATGTAAAGTTACAATATGTATACAGCCTTAGCCTATATGTTACAATGGTAAACTTCCTTATTCAGCAACGATTTCTCTAGTACGCAATCACGGGACTCGTGTGAAACTGACGGACGTACAGTATGGGTAGGTATAGCTACAGTGTTAGATCACGTACCTATTTCATATACATACGCTATATGCTTCACGAGATTGTACAGAGCTATACATGCACTAGGGATTTTGGGCACACCAATGCATAGGGTGGCATACTCCTATTAGAGTCTATATCAATTCGCTCGATTGTTCTCCGTCAGGAAAAGTGCCAAAAAGCAGCAGGAGAACATCTTTTGTGACCTGTTATCAAACATGATCTAGTCTTTTGTGGCTTGCATGTTGAAGAGCATGTATGGGTGAGTACATGTAAGTATATGTGGTGAGAAAATTGGGTCAATTGAGGCATTTTAGACCCCTTTAGGCCTCCCAGGAGCAGCGTAGGAAATTTGTTTACCACTGAGTGAAGAGGTTTGTTTACAAGTGACGAAAACTTCTGGCTCGGCAGGGGCGGATCCAGGAATTTGAGAAAGGGGGTGCCGACATCCTGATAGTAGCACTTTAGTGATCTGCGTCCTGGGGGAGGGGTCTAGGGGGAGGGTTTGTCCCCTTCCCCTTTGAAATTTTTGGTTAATGGACGCTAAATATGAATGTAAGGGACTGACTGAGACTGACTTCGGTCAGCTTGCGGCTTTGATAAGCCAATGAGGCTTCTTCGCGAGTTCCTGCTTGCAGGAGGATCTAATATACATACATACACACATACAAACATACAATTGTGAGTGCTTAGATGCAAAATGGTGAAACATTTCGCCAAAAACTAGAAAAACCAGAAACGTTGCAGACACTTTTTTTGTGCAAATATTTTTTCTCGATAGACACATATTTAACAACGCTCAACAGTGCATGTACAATGGATACACTATTATTGCGTCGATTCGTTTTTTCTTTTGCACAAAAATTATGACACCAGATTTACCCCAAGAAAACACATAAAACAAGATATATTCAATGAGATAATTACAGTGGCGTAAGAAGGTACTTTTGAGTGGGGGGGGGCTGAAGACTGATGGCCAGCCTGGGGGAGGGGTCTAAGGGGAGGGGGTGTCCCCCTCACCTTTGGAATTTTTTGCATTTGCAGGTGGCCTCAGATGCAATGAGGGCTAGTCTCTCCTACTATTAACAGTACACTCAATTCACCACGAGGAGCATGCTATAAGTTCATGTTCCTCGGGCCCTCCCTTAAAAATACTTCAGGTTCTTGGCGACTACTTTGCGTTACATAGTGTAAAACCGCCTACACCCCCCCCCCCCCTTTCATTTGAAACTAATTGTCTGAGTTTCAAATTTGGAATAAAAACGATCGCATTTCAGGGAAGAGCAGCTGGATATATTAGGCTTTTCTTTCACCAAGTTATGATTTTGAAGTACTCCCACATAAAAAAAAAAGCAACTGATTTCCAAAAAGGGGGGCCGGGGCTGGGTCGGCCCCCCCCTGGATCCACCCCTGCTCGGATAGCAAAAAATCTACACGGTCATGATACGGAAAATTGATGGTGCCATGAAAGGCCAATTTGTCAGCTATCCGGTGATGGGTAGCGTTTAGCTAGTGATCGAAAACTTCTATCTAGACTTAAAGACCACATTACTTTTGTGATTTAGTGTGTAAGTCAATGGGGCTTTTAATGGGTGTGAGCTACCATAGTGACTGTGATTTTGACAAGAACCAGTATAGTAAAGGCTTCATAATTGACGCACCCCCGTAATTGACGCACCTTCAATTATAACTAGCATAGATACAGCAGGCCACCTAATTCTTTTTGGAGTCAAGCAGAATTACATATTTCATGAGTTTAAATCCATTTCAGCTTTTAACACCCTCCCCCAGTTTTGCACAGTTTTTGGACATTTGGAAATCTTACTCCCTAAAAATAACCAAAATTACCTCTATATGCACCACTTCTCTCTGGGACCTGACCTGTCTGAGCTTAGAGGTTCAGAGCATAGCAAACAGCATCCAAAGTCAATGGATGTATACTTAGGCCTACACTACAGTTAGTTACTTGAGGAATGTGTCAATTTAGGGGTATGAAAGACCTTGACACAGCAGACATTTTGTGGCCAAATTCTGCTCAATTGTAGTACAGTGCATAAGCACAGTACAGAACCTTAAATACTTTGAGATCATAACATTTCTGAGGAACTACACATATGAAAAACACATACAGCTGAGTAATTTGTAGCTTTCCTTGATAGATATCTTTGATCAAATCCTGAAGTGCGTCAATTATGAGCCCACCATGCTTAATAGTATCCTACCTTCATATTATAATGGGCTTTACTTCCTCAGATAATGTTCTATATAAGATATTAACGATCGCAAATAGCTACTCTTTGCCCCAAACAGACTTAATAATTGATATAGGCCTACAAAGACCTAAAGTTACGGCAGTGACGTAGTGTGCAAAAATCAATGTGTTTGAGCTGAAGCAAAAACGTTAATGTTAACAACTCTATCGCTATGGTATTACTCTGCAATAAAATCAAACGAGTTGTAGCCTACTAGACTGGTCTGTAACGACAGAGAGGTAAATCAAGTACTACTATAACTGGCTTAATTATATGACCTACATCTACTGTAGGCAAATCATATAGTATACACAACGTTGAGCGCTAATTGGATCGCGTTGATATTTAATTATAACTGGGCCTAAACATGAAGTCAAAAGTAACTTTAGTCATTTTGTACGTACGCTTCAATTCGCCTGATCCAATCTTCTCATAAAATAAAGTAAAAGACAGCTCCGTGGTGTATAATAACCACTATGGATTTCTGAACAGCTTCATCGCTGAAGTTGTTTTTGAGCGCGTGTGTCACAAATTACTCATAAGGCAGCACATGTGTAGTTTAGTGAAGAGCGCAAACCCGGAAAAGAATATTGTTCTACAACACGCGATATATATAGATACGTAACATACATAATATTATCATAATGTGAGGTCAATAAAGCCTACCATGCGCGTGCGTTTGAACTGGCGGAAGGATGCAATAACTATTAATCCAAACATTGCGTATAGAAAGTTATTAGAAATACTGTAACGCCCCTGTACCCCGGCCGCGAATTTCTTTTTCCTGAACCTCTCGGGCAGTGTACGTAGAGTTTAACCAATCAGAGCGAGGCTGTGTTGATGACGTTCTACGTGCTTACCAAATGTTGAAGTGGGGAAATCACATTCGATAAGTCAACATCATTGTTGTACTACAACAGAAAGTATTAAGGTATGTAGGCCTTGCACTAATAACATTATACTGAATCATTGTGCACAACTTACGTGACGTTTGCATCGGTTTCTTTGTTGAAAAACGGCGATGTATGATCGCTGTGAATTTCAAGTTGTTGCTATAGTGCTAAGATTATTAAATTTTGACTCACTCGTCAAGTTGCTGTTTGCAAGTAAAAAAGTAATTTTAGTTGGCCGTTTAATCATATATTTTTTTAAAAAGCCTTTGTCTGATCCTGTATTTAATTGTCATTTTGATTTTCTGCGCCTGGAACTGTGTTTAGGAATCGACTAACATCAGTTAGATAAAGCATATTTGACTTTCTTTACTTGTAAATTATCATTGGTTTATTGTTTATTTATTAAAAATCCTGCTCTATGTGTTAATTATTGGAAACCTAACGGAGGTCCGATTGCAATGAAATAACTTTTCCTACAGCAACTCCTTGAGAGAGACGAGGTCCGGTAATTAACGGTTCATTGTGGAAACTGCCAAATATTTGTTGTAAACTGATGAGCGATTTATGTAAATAAGAGTGCAAGCACTGCCCTTGTTTTATTATGCAATAAATCCGCTCTTTTAAATTGTTCCAGAATGAATATTTGTTTCCCTTGTCTATTATTCTAGCCAGTCATCTGCCTTTAAATTAGGATAAACTTTCCTAAAACGGATGTACCACATTTTGGGACTGAGACCGATTTCCCTCTAATAAGATCTAGAAGGAAAATAAACAAATGAAACTATATATATTTTCGCCACACTATCTTCGGAGTTTCATATATAAGATGACCATGCACTAAAACCATGACATAACTTATAATATCGATTTTCAATTCATGATATAATACTTGGACATGAGAAAAATGGGGGAAAAATCCACACGGGGGCCTGAACTCGCGGACTTTCGTTTTCCACCTTATGTTATTGAAGCAACGCATTTACCCAACTGACCATCTTTACTGAGTAGTACGTCATCAACGCAGCCTCGCTCTGATTGGCTAAACTCCACGTACACTGCCCGAAAGGTTCAGGAAAAAGAAATTCGCACCCCGCGAGGCCGAGCGGTAGCGTGGGTTATCAGGTAGCTGGAGGCCATGCACCTGATGTCAGGGCAGGGGAAAAGGGGGGGGGGGCGTTGACTATGTTAGGAGGGCTTGAACCAATACACAAAAAGGAGAGAAGAATAAAGTTTAAGAGAACTGGGTCTCAAATCAACAATTTAATTACTTCATTAACTTTAAACATACAAAAATAAGGTAGTGTCTTTCTGCCGTATACAAATAAAAGCAAACAACGGGCAGAGATTCACTTTAAATAAATAACCAATAACTACGTACCAGGGCGTGGACAGCACGGCTCTTAAGAATCACGAGAGTGAGTACCCTACACGGGGCGCCAACGGCAAACTGAACAATACCGCCTAATGTGTTCCCGCCCGATTAACTCCTGCAATACCTCCGGGGAGAGCCCTACTTTGACCCTACCTAAGGTGTCTATAACATGCAAAGAAGCCAACCTGGACGGGAAATTATTACTTTACAATACAAATACGAAATGGCGCCCTTAGTCAGCCCTCACTCCCGGACCCGCTCTCTAAAATAAATAAACCTTGTCTTTGAAATACTACTTTACTGCAATAGCCGTGCTGCTCACCGCTGGTTTCCATGAGTTCTCTGCCCGAACTTCAACGAAATAAATTAGGTTTCCATTACACAAAATACATAAGAAGAACAACGTCTTAATGAAACAAGGTATAGAGAGCAAGTGAAAGTAAAATAGATAAACGCTAAACAGAACAACTCGCGTAATAAAAGAGCGAATGCCTGGAATGCTGGTGATGGCAGACGACGGGGAGAGCGAAAGAGACCTGCATAATAAAAGAAAAGTAAATGGAATGGTGAATGGCAACAAATCGCGGGGTAAATTATTCAAACAAAACGGGAAAACATATTCTTAGTAGCCCTGGGCGTGTTCAGAATACGGGGTACACGCATCCCGAACAACCCAGGGCGTAACAATACTCCTAGCACGATCATTTCCTTTGCCGGAAAAATCCAAACAATATATAAACGCATTGAATGAGGTTTCATTTTCTATTTTACCCGCTGTACGTTTAACAATTTGTTGGAAGGATGGAAAACATATCAAAACAAAACAAAATGGAGTAGAGCTGAAGAGGCCACTCGTATCTTTTCGTGCAAATCCAATTCACTGAAATGGTAGCAAACATAAAGAAAAGCATACAAAGAGGAATCAAAAAGAGTATATAAAAGTAAATATAAAACAAACGAAATTTACCTGACAAAGGAAAAGGATAGAAATGCTGTTTATCTGTTATCAACCGTAGCAATCCTAATATGTTACATTAGTAGTTGTAATAGATTTGTTCCCCTGTACCAAGTGAAGTAACTCTCATACGCTACAATAGTTGTTGCTATAGTTTTGTTCCCCTGTACCAAGTGTAGCAACCCTTACTGTACATGCTACATAAGCATTTTTTTGTAAATTTTAGAGCCTACAGGTTCAGCCATTATTTTTGTTACCTATGCAAATCCTACGTCATCTTAACTGTTGAATAATAACATGTTTATATAGTTGATTATGGCACTTATATTGCACTCAACCAAAACAAGCTGATATGTGTATCTTTATGATGCGACCTACATTGATATTACTGTAAGAGTATCGAATGTGCTGGTATAACATGCATCCACAATTGGATATGTGCTAGTGTTACTATGCGTTAAGATGCTGTCAAGCACTGCTCCCTGTTTACTGTAATTCACTCATATGTGTTAATTGAATGATACTAAGTGTTCCCAGTTCGACCTTCTATCCCATGCATGATGCAATGTTACACTTTTACAAGTGGCCATGGTGACAGGAACAACCAACCTTTTTGTGAATTTCTAGGTTGCTAGAGTTGTACCCGTATGACAATATTCATATCGAATTTGGGAAGTTGGGGGCGGGGGATTTCAGCCCTACCCCCCGTACCCCTCTTTCAACAAGAACATATTTCAGGGAAATTCGGGTATTATGCAAATATTGATTCCGGCACTGCAAAAAAAAGAAGGAATAATCATGTTTGATGAGAGACATTGCTAATATGCTTACAGTGCTGACTAGGTATGGACAGTCCACTTATTATTTACGTAGGTGGTTAGATGAAAGAGACTAGGAACATTTAGGGTTTCTAAGAACTAGTTAAACCTGACTTTTATCTAAGTAAAAAAAACTTTTTGTTCAACATTGATAAATTTACCAGAATTTATATTGCTTCTAATGACGTTTGCAATCGGGTATAAAAATACGGTATATATAAGGGAAAAAACTACGCTATGACTGTCATTGTCTATAAACCTTCAAAATGTGAGTTAAAAAGGCAAATGCATTGTAATCATACTGCAGATATATAAATGTGAGACAAAATATAACACAATGAGAAAATTATTCTGTGTTTGTACTAACTTATGTATTACATATGATCTTTTATGAACATGACCATAAACTGAATTTTAGTACGTTACATGAAGTAAAAGGAAAATAAATACCTTTTTTTCCTGTACAAGAGAGAATCTGTGAAACCAACACACCCCACAACTGCTTGGGAATGTCATTTAGCACCAAGAAGTAACACCATTAAGTGGCTTACAATACAGTTCTGAGGGGTGAACTAATACGCCCCGCTACTGCTTAGGAGTGTCATTTAGCACCAAGAAGTAACACCATTAAGTGGCTTACAATACAGTTCTGAGGGGCGTACCAATAGGAAGCAGGACACTTCGCCCAACAACCATTTCGCCCAACTGCCATTTCGCCCAACCTTACCATTTCGCCCAACCAGCCTGGTCATTTCGCCCAACCAGCCTGGTCATTTCGCCCAACCAGCCTGGTCATTTCGCCCAACCAGTCTGGTCATTTCGCCCAACCTTGATTAAATATGATATTTCAAAAGGAAACGTTCGGGAAATGTTAACGTTACAGGATACGAACCGAATATTAAGGAAACTTGAGGATTGATCAGTGTTTTAGGGGTTAGGTTTGATAGGTTTGATATAGTAAACGTTCGGGAATTGTTAACGTTACGGGATACGAACCGAGTATTAAGGAAACTTGAAGTCGTGGTTAAATTGATTACATATGTGATTATATATTTTTTTTTTCAATTTAATAAGGAAACGTTCGGGAATTGTTAGTCAGTAGGATGGATCAGTGTTTTAGGGGTTAGGTTTGATAGGTTTTTATAAAGACCGATTCCCTTGTGTTTGTATAATAATATAACTTCCATTGTATGCGTAAACGCCTAAAGTAGTGTAATCCTCCCATTATACCCGAAATAACTGCTCAGACTCCGATCGATATCGAGCGGACCTCACTTTTTTATTTACCTATTACGAAGTAACCTAACCCAAAATAAATCAAATTGAACTAGTGGAATAGAAAAAGTAATATTATTCTGACTGAATATTAGTAAAAATAAGGTTGGGCGAAATGACTATGATGGTTGGGCGAAATGACCATGCTGGTTGGGCGAAATGACCAGGCTGGTTGGGCGAAATGACCAGGCTGGTTGGGCGAAATGGCAGTTGGGCGAAATGGTTGTTGGGCGAAGTGACTAGAAAGCTACCAATACGCCCCACTAATGGTTGGAGTGTCATTTAGCACCAAGAAGTAACACCATTAAGTGGCTTACAATACAGTTCTGAGGGGCGTACCAATATGCCCCCGCTACTGGTTGGAGTGTCATTTTGGCACCAAGAAGTAACACCATTAAGTGGCTTACAATACAGTTCTGAGGGGTGTACCAATATGCCCCCGCTACTGGTTGGAGTGTCATTTTGGCACCAAGAAGTAACACCATTAAGTGGCTTACAATACAGTTCTGAGGGGCGTACCAATACGCCCCACTAATGGTTGGAGTGTCATTTAGCACCAAGAAGTAACACCATTAAGTGGCTTACAATACAGTTCTGAGGGGCGTACCAATATGCCCCCGCTACTGGTTGGAGTGTCATTTTGGCACCAAGAAGTAACACCATTAAGTGGCTTACAATACAGTTCTGAAGGGCGCACAAATACGCCCCGCTACTGGTTGGAGTCTCATTTAGCACCAAGAAGTAACGCCATTTAGTTGCTTACAATATAGTTCTGAGGAGCGCACCAATACGCCCCACTACTGCTCGGAGTGTCATTTAGCAATAAGAAATTACATGATTAATTACAACAGTAAGTGGCTTACAATGCAGTTCTGAAGAATGTATTAAGACCCTCAGATTGCTCTAATGGGCATCCCAATACCCCTACTAATAATGTCTCACCAAGAAAATACAATGATAGGAGAAGTCCTGTAACCTTACCCGCCCCTCCCCCCCCCCCCCTTTTGATTTCATTCACACTTAAAACAAGCATTTATGGATTTGCAGAGTAGTAGACCATGTGGCTGTTTCAGTGTTGCCACTTCCTGAATATGAACACATATACCGTACAGGACAATTAACCTCCCTGTTCCCTGTTGTCCCCAAATGACCTTTGACCTTCACCAAAATCTATAGGCTTCTTTTAATCAGTGCTATACACCTTTTTTCATCCTCTGTGGTCAGAGGATCATCCCTAGCAACAGTAAGCACATTAAGTTCGGTGCCATCATCCCATCAAAGTTTCCTTGCACTGGTTTCCCTCTTAAACACAATGGCCAGAACAAACAGACTCTGCGTGAGCATTTCTGTGTCATCTTCAGAAAAAAGAGAGAAATAAAACTTTATTCTACCCTGACAGTCTTACCATTTTATTTCCTATCTGTTGCATTCATAGTCAAAAACAAATGAACAAAGACTGCAAATGTTTTTTGATATGATAAGTTAGCAGGACTATACTGTCATATGATTGCAGTGCTATCACTATGCTGTCCTCTACAATCTGAGTAATACTATGAAAGAGGCCATGTTTCTGCCTGTATTAGTAGCCTACATGTTGTTCCCATTATACAAGTGCAGATTCCATTTGAATGTAATGTATCCCCTTGGAGTAATATTGAATTTAATTTGATGTGACATTTGACCTATGTTTCCGGGGTCTGCTAGAAGTTTACCCTAGGACAGCTTCATACCAATGTTTAAGAAACTCAACCCAGCCATTTAAGAGGACTTTTTGACATAAAATTGGACCCCCACACAGAAAACTCTTTACCCCTCCCTCAGTCATGCCCTTCCGGTCACCATGCAATACCCCACAATGAATGACCCCTCGATTATCCCTACAAGGGAAAACTAACCACTACCATGGCAACTGTTGCGTGTTACTGTTAATGGTCCAACTGGCAAAGGAACTACAATATTGTACCTAATCCTCCCCATGAGAGTGATTAGATAACAATCATTTGAAAATTCACATACTGTAACAGAGCTATTCTGTGTGCACAACACAGAGTTATGTGTTATGTATAGACAAGGACTTTCCATGCACACTTTCAATGTCATAATGCATTGGTCATTGCAACCTGAATATACAATATGGAGGAATGAGAAGAATAACTGCTCGACAGAAATTCTTCTATAAAAACAATGTTACATTCACGGTAGTCACCTTTTCCTTAATGCTCATCTGATGCCTGAGTTTCCCCTATTTTGTTGTGCTTGTTTGCTAACCAAAGTTTTGCATCTTTAGACAGAGACCTACTGTAAATTATACAGAGACGGGAAGCGAACACATTCTTGTCTGGATTTTTCTCTCTCAACTCCTAACAGGCTGTCAGATTGTGGATGCCACCAATAACTTCATAATGGTATCCATTTGCCTGAAAGACAAATTTGTTACAAAATGTGAAAATGAATATTAACAGTAATTTAAGTCAAAGTAGCGTAATGTCATGACTTTTGTCCTCAAAGATCAGGTGTAATTGACATGCAAACAGAAAGCCACGAGGCTTAGTGATTCCTTTGCCTATTGTTATTGTAGGGCATTGGAGGGGAGAGTTCTACTGAGTACACGGGATCCACAGTGAAATGGAAAAACTTCTCTTGCAACTATTAGCGAAGGAGAACTAAACGTGTACTCAAAGATAAGGTGTGGACAACCCTGAGTTATCGTGTTTGCAAAGGTTTTTAATATTTTGATGTATGTAGGAATCCACATGTCAAGTAAAAGATCTGTTCATGTTGTTCTTCTCGTCTAGGGCTTATATTCTAATGTTTACGAAGTTTTTCAGACTGTGAATTTAACTGACCTCGAGTGACCTTGACCGCAACAGCCCAAAAAATAGAAGACAAATGCTTATTAAGGAGACCTAATTCGTACCAAATTTGACATTACCCTTATACCCAACACGAATAACTATTAAGTATTTGCTAAGTATTCGAATAGCTATATAGTTGGTATTTCAAAAATTTAAGCATTCAGACTTTAGAATAACTAATCGAATACTTAAAATAACTATTCCAATAGGTATTCGAATACTTCTTTCCTTCGAATGCTTAGAGAGTGCTAAATATAGCTATTCCAATAAGTATTCGAACACCTATTTCATTGAATGCCTATTCGAATACCTATTTCCTTTTGTAAGATGGTCAGCTCTAACATAAAGTTTTGTTTTGTACCATAGTTTTACTTGTTTATTAGGTGCATTGTGCAGTGCTCACTGAACAGAGGGGCTATACATTTGTACAGTATATTTGTATGTTGTCTTGTGGATTAAAACCTCTACACTTCTACCTCTTCTAGGTTGCTAGGCAACTATCTTGTTTTCCTGGAAATTAGCTCTCACAGGAAATGGGGTCTGTGTGTGTATATTTTAGTAACAAAGGGAGTTTTGTGAGGGTTATAAGGAGTTAGGCAGTTGGCTATAAGTATCTGAGCAAGGCAGTTGCAAAAGAAGAGAAAGATAGTTTTAATGGCTGGATAGTTTGTTTTAAACCTTAATTTACATAGTTCAAGTTACTGTAGTCCTTATCATTTTATGGAAGTTGTGATATTCAACTGTCTGTCTGGGACACTATTTTATTATAAATGATATTATTTTACAATAAAGTATATTCTGGGACACCATTTCTTATAAAGGACATTATTTTACTACAGAGGATATTGACATTATTTTACTGAAGGATACCCTGCGACACCATTGCTTATAAATTGAAGGATAATACTTTGTTGGGATCGGACATTTATTGTGTTCAACTATTTCTGATGTTGTGGAATATCTGATGTCGTGGAAGATATGATGTCGTAGAATACTTAATGTCACCAGCAGGCCAACTCACCAGAACAGACTTTTAAATTAAGTGTATTTACTTTAACATTTGGGTGTGACCTCACGACTAAGTTATTTTATTTAATTCTTTGACTGGGCCCAGATCAGCTGAATATTGTTTGTTATTCATAATTATAATTTCTTTTGATCCAATCCGGTTGAGTTTTCCAGTTTTAAAGTATCTGCTCTGCGTTTGGTCTTCCCACCAAACCCAGAGTTCTCTGATCAAGAACAAACATTTATTTTCAGTGGCAAACACCCTTACACTTTGAACAGCGCAAAAATATTTGAAATATACCGCAGAGGATTTAAAAGCTGAAGCGTTTCCAAAATTTCATCGATCATATTCATAAGACCTACTGTTTTAGTATTCTGTGCTTAATACTCCATTTCAAATAGATATTTATTCCTTGTGAATGTTATTCAACTTTTAATAGCAGATTTAATCAAGAAGCTAGGACAACTTGAGCTGGCCAAACTCCTAACTCTCCTTACTTGGAACTAATTAGCATACAAGTATTCAATAAGTTTTCAAGTAAGTATTCAGAAACCTGTTAAGCCTTCATAACATAACTAATTAGCATACAAGTATTCGAATACTAGCGAATAAGTATTCGAATAACTATAAGTATTCGTCAGAGCCGAATTATTTAAATGAGCCAATACTTATATGTAAATGAGCTAAGTATTCAAATAGCTATTCCAAAAGCTACTCGAATACATATTCGAAGAGCTATTCGAATACCTAACAGGTATTCGAATACTTAACTCATTTACATAATTCGGCTCTGACGAAGGCTTATAGTTATTCGTATTAGTAATCGAATACTTATTTTGTACTGTGTGTTATATGGTAGATTTTCTGAATGCTAAGGAAATCTTTGAATACTTATAGAATACTTATCGAATATATTCGTGTTAGGTAAGGGTAACCAAAACCTCACTTCTTCAGTTAGAAAAGTTGTCAGTTGTTGACCACTAGTGACCTCAAATGACCTTGACTTCTCCCAACACACTACCAGCTGAAGTATTTACTAAGAGTGTCTACATACTGAGCATTAACTTCATGCAAGCTGTACTTGGTGAGATGTTTTCAGAATTTAACTCAAATTGACCTCAAATGACATTTGTACCTAAAAAAAAGTAAACAATAGATGGCAAGTATTCAATCAGAGGGACAAATTTGACATTCTATGTAGCTTTATTCCTTGAGTTAGCTCATTCACAAAGTTTTCAGGTTTAGACCATTGGTTATCTCATATGACCTTTGGCCCCTCCCAAAGCAATAACAGTGAAGAATTTACTAAGGTGGTAGATACCGAATACATTCTTCTAATTGTTCGAAGTGTGAACTTGATGTAAGCTGTAAATGGTGAGATAACCTGTTAACAAAGTTTCAGATTTTGTAGTGATGCGGACCTCAAACAATTTTTGACGTACTAAATAACAGCAAGTGGTAAGCACTCGATTGAGGGATAAGCATACTAATTTCACTTAACCTTTACTTCAGTAAGGTAACTTCATGCATATTGCACTTGTTGAATTATCAAAGTTCTCAAAATTTGAGCTAAGGTGTCTCTCTCTCACATATACACACACACGCAGTCACTACTGCATGGTTTTTGATAAACAATTAAAAAGCACTCCATTATAAAAATCACTTTATAATCAAGCGCTGATTATACTCACCGTGGCTTCTGAAAATTTCTCCCAGTTTTTCAAAGTTTTTGCTATAACAGTCAGTGGTTGATAACTGTGGTTTTTAAAATCTAACATAGCCTCTTTCAGCTTGGTGAGAAATTACACATTCACTTCTCTCAACTTCAGACCAACTTCTAGATTTGCTATGTCAATATTTGCAACACCTGTGGAGAAGTTAACACAATGGTAAATAAATTTCTGTAACAAAGCTATCATCAACTGACAGGGAAATGCCATACTGTAGGTATGCAAAAGGTTTTCCATAAAGCATGACAATACTATTCAAACCAAATGGGCACAGTGACTATAATGATTGTTACAGAATGTTCAAAAGCAATGTTCAGTTAATGAACACATTATTTATGGGGTTAACTTCTGACCCCCTCCCCGATAACACTCAAATAAAAGCTGGTACTACTGTCGATGTTGTATATTTCTGGTGAAAAGTCAACAGTTGAGGCAGTTCTTAATGGGCATGCAGTAGGAAGCATACAGATGGCTCAGTATGAAGGAAACTGCACAGAAAGTGATGTAAAATGAAGTTAACAGCTGCCTAATGTCCTTTTAGTTGTGGGCTGCTGAATAATACTCATACAGTATGCGGGCCCACCATGGTAGCCACAGGAGAAGGCCAAAAATAGATTGCTGAACATGGAAGATGATTGTATTAGCATCTAGGACAAACTTTTATCAATGTTTATTCGTGATGAAACTTATGATGAAAAGCTTAATCCAATTCTCTTCACGTTTTTTTTTGTCCAGTAAGTTGGTGAACCAAAAAGTTTGGGTTTTTTTCCTTCGATTTTGGTGGGCCAGATTAGATTGTCTGGCATGCTCAATCTGGCTAGTAGGGGCCCCCTGTTCTAAAACCACAACGGTTCCAATTCCTGAGGCAGTTTATTGTACTGCGACCGTACCTGACAGCTTCTAAGGGTTCTCACCTAAGAATACTGCATGGGCTCACTTCTTGATGCTTTCTAAAGGGCTGACAACTGGCTGATCCTTATTACCCTTCCTCTTCTTGTGAAGAACAGGTAACTTGTGCTGAACCTTTCTTTTCTCTTTACTTCCTGATGTTGAAGGTCTGTTTTAAAGTGGAGCAGTTAGTAAACCTGAATATGATAATATGCTAGTGTCCTTGGACTCCAATATCCCAACCCCGATCAATGTCTGACCCAGAGGGGAGAAGGGGTACACATGAGGCGTTCACCCCCATGAAATTGAAGACAGTAAGCATTTTACTGCACTGGTGCATGTCAGTCTCTGAAGCAATAATATTCCCTGTTACTATATTATATTGATTCAAAACTAATTATATAGTTGCAATAAAACAATTTCCACATTGTGTGTATTTTCTCCTAGTGTAAGTATGGTTTAATGTTAGAAACACTAAAGACTTATCCACTATTTGCACACCGAGATTTAGCATGTTGGAGGCGTAACGGCAGGCCTGGAACTGTTACTGATCTGTGTAAACCTCTCTCATTTATTGACTGATTGAAATCAAATCAAGGGTTAGCATAACCACATAACAGAAATAACATTGACATACACAGCAGCTGTCTAAAATACTTGTAACATGCAATAAGCTACATTTGCACATATAGACAATTAACATGATATAACGTCAACTCTTATCTCACTCCCCCGCCCTTTAGAAAATGTCCTCATTTTTCCATGCATCTTTTCACAAATACAAATATATTATTCAAATTTCCTCATAAAACATTTAAAAAAACCCATCCACACATGTAGATGCATTAAATACATATAAATACAGCTACGGCATGCCATAGCCCGGCATTTACTCTACTAAAACATCACAATTATACTCAACATACAACCAAACACTTGTCCAGCTACTACTTATACAATTATGCTATTCTAAATACAAAGTTCAATTAAGGTGATATAAGAAGAAATCCTTTAAACGAGCAGGGATGCCCGTCTGACGCCGACTTTGTTGTTCGTGGTGCTTGGTACTCAACCTCTGTGGGGAGAGGTAACAGTCTCTATATTGCTGTACCAGTCCCAGAACATTGAATAGGGACTAAGGGAAGGGATCCTGATGAAGCGGATTGATGTGGGTTTGGATAGCCTGCCCATTATATTGACATGATGTTCCCTCGTCTGACCTTTTGTCCATTTTCCACCAAGAGTAACTCCTCGCCTGTAATGGCTGGTAATGAAACTCTAACACTAACATGTTTCTATGTAAAGATTGTCACCATAAATTTGTGATTGCTCACTTCATTAATGATACCATAAAATTAAAGAACAGGTAAACCTCAAAATGATGTGTAACTTAAGCTCTGGCCAGGAATAGGTCATAAGTGATTCAACATCATCCAACAAATGATCCTCCTGAGTACATACACATTTAAATGCTAATTAAAATACCTGGTTTGCCTTAATACATATCCAGGGCTTCCTTTGAGATACTCCCTGCATCTACCCGTTGATTACATTTTGAAGAGTACCCCTGCCACTTGACCAGATACTCAGTTTTTCCCTTCTTCTGCCTCTTCTTCAGGACCTTCTCCACCGGGAAGAAATCAGCTGAAACAAAAAAAAATACCTTTACTAGCATGGTAAACTTAATCATTTAACAACAATAGTGGTGAATGATTAATCAGGAAGTTGCTACTCCAGCTTGAAAACTATGTTCAAATCAGTAGGCCTATGCCCTAGAAGCAGGAACCCACAATGTGCAACAGATGTAAGCATGTTGAGAAATCTGTTAAAAGCAACAGAATCATCTACATTGTTGGTTAAGGTGTAATACCATGGAAAGAGGATCACCATACCTGCTTCGTCTTCCTGCTCTTTTTCTTCTCCTGCTTCTACCTCTTCACGCACATCTCCCTCAGTATTTTCTGGACATGACTGCAACAGTCTTCATTTATGTCAAGCAGAATGACTGAAGGTCCCTATGGAGAAATGAAGATGATACATAGTTTCATTAGAAGTGCAAACTCATGCATCCGGATGTTAAAATCTTCGTAACTTCCAATGAAATCAGATGATGAAAGGGATAAAAAGAATAAACAATTTGTAATTTCAGCACAATGTAATGACTGGAAGTAATGGTACCATTCTCATTTAAGAAGGACAGAAGCTACAATTTAAATGGCTTTGATGTGATTCACTTTTGAGTCATGGAGGTGCCAATCAACACCTATTAGGATAGGAATGCTCACTGGCACACTGGTACACTAAGAAGGGTTTGTTTGAGTGTCATGGTGACAAATACTCCCCTAAGATACTACAAAATCTTTGTCACTCCAGTAACTTTTGGAGATAATAGATACAAAATAAAGACCCGGTAATATATCACCTTGCATGTCACTTCACAAAACATGTGTTTAAATCTGACATTTCACATGAAAGAAGAACCAGACTGCACAAATGCACTGTGGTTTCAATGATGAAAGATTTATAAGCAATAGCATAACAATCTGACCTTTATAACGATCTGACCTACTGTGTGGTGAGGCTGTACAACATAGATCTCAATAAGACAGAGAAAGCATATATAAGATACTATCCATAATGAAAGCTCCTGCCCTGATGTAACCACTGATAAGCTTCTTGAACTCATTGTGACATATTAGCTTATTATTTAGCAGCAAACTACCTGTTGAGATATTGAATAGACAATTCCTCACAGCTTGATCCATTTGACCTCCACCAAAATCATGGGCTTCTTGAAATTTGATACAACTATAATACCATGTATGATATAGCTCCAAGCTTCCCTTCTTGAGATATGTTTAAAGGGCTTTCACAGCTTAACCTGTTGACCCCAACTGACCTTTTGCCTTCACCAAACTGAAAGGCTACTTACATTCAATGTATTTCATCCACATATCAAACATGAGATAGTTCTTTAGGTTTCCTTTCTAGAGATATCTTGTTTATGAAGTTTTTACAATTTTGACCTCTGTTGACCCCAAAAAACCTCTGACCTCCACCAAAATGAAAGAGTTCTTGCACTTAATGTGGTAAACCGATATTCTATGTATTAGATATGTCCATGCTTCTCTTTGTGAGATATCGTGTTTACAAGCTTTGCTTCACAACACATACACATGCATGCATCACAGCTAAAAAGGTGTACGATGATCATCAAAACCAAAAATGATGAAATGCAATGCTTGTTGCATGCATAAGCAAAGAATTTTCTAACCACTGCAATAAAGATAGAAATGAAGTAGAACATGACAGCCAAACCACTGACCCTCTTGGTCGTAGGATGGATGAACAGCTTCATCACACATCTAGAGCCTTGGTCTTGATCCTGGTCTAGCATTTGACTATCATCACTCACAGACACTGCAAACAGAAATTACAGAGAAAAGGGAACAAACACAGTGAGCGAGCACATTATATAAAATTAATTATATTTGTGTTTTGTTTTAAGCTTTGATAAGTGCAATTCTGCTGCCGGCATATTAACATTCTGATCATGGTCATTACAAAGCTACAGAATTACAATAAGCCTGAGTGTAGTACAGTCATTTTGCTAAAGAGAATTTTTTACAAATGGTCAACTTAAACCAAAAGGTTTAGATCTTGAACAGGAAGTGGAATGACTTGTGCTGTAAAATCGAACAAAAGATGTCGTTAAAAAATATGTTATATCAGCAAACTTTAAGTTCGATATATGTTTTGTACGTACCATGTTCAGTTGCTGATAGGCAATTGGCATCTGGAGTTCTAGTTACATTGCTGGAAATACCTTGTGAGGAAAAGCAGGAATGTTTCCTATGAAAATGAAACAAATTTTATTGGTTACAATGTTATGTTCTCACGAGAGCTTACACACACTATAAGTATATACAACAATATATGGACAATATAAATGTGTACAGTCATGAACACTATTACAGGATGAAAAAACAGCAAGTACCCTAAGCCCAGGGTCAAAATGTTTATGTAGTGGTGTAACTATAACATACCACTATCTCTATTATGGACAGACCCCTCCCTCCTCCATTTCAGTGAATATATTTCATTGTGATTATTTCCCTTCAAGCCCGTATTGTGTGTACCTACCAGCATGTATCATGTGACAATTTCAATGAAGTTCTGCAGCAAAAACACCCAGACCCTCTCGTCCACCCACCACCCTCCCGTCCACCCCCTCCCCCCTCCTCTCGTATCATGTTTATAAGTGTTCAAATTGTCCTGCTTAGCTTTATAACAATTGATGACTGTAAATGACTGTAAACAGCAAAAGGATATCTGCTCACTGAATAGTATAACTTGTTGGTCTCATGAGCTGGCTTTACTAGTAAGACATGCAAACACAACACAAAACTTACGGATGGTAATACTATTTTGGCTGCGTAATATTGCTTGCAGATCATGGACTCCATACGCAGACGGTCGTTTACAGGTAATACCAGGTGGCAGACCATCTACCACAATACTCCCCATAGCAAGCTGCTTGTAGCTCATTGCTCTTCTGCCCGTACCTGCATCTGTGATCATATAAACCAGTTTAACAATGTGTATTCAACTTGCATTGTATTGCCATTATAAACATGTGTCCTTAAAATGTTGCAGGGATAGCAATGTTCCTTAAATCAGATAGCTAGTAACATAGTTTACTAGTTCACATGATAAACTCGAGCTCATGCCTCCATCCAGCTAACAGTGTAATATTTACACACAAGAACTGTTCTTTTCAGTGGAAACCTTCCCAACATTAAAGCTTTGCAAGTTTCCATTAAATTGCATATCTGGTGGTTTTTCTACATCCTCTAATCCGTTCAAATTTATGTTACATCTTTTCACTTCCATTATGACACATTGCATTATGTACAGTAATTATGGGACTCAGTAAAACCTAGCACTTTCGGATAAAAAAAATTCCTATTTTCGCAAACATTCCTAAGCGCTCAAGTGACTGTAGGTCACCCTGTGACGTAGATGTGCGGAGTCGTTTGAGGAAAACCTTTCGATCCAGCTATTCACTTCAGTACGGTGCTTACATTATGCCTGTACGACACTCTGTCATATATAAACTGTTAGTATCAAAATGCCAATGATTTGTGTAGTAGGATGGTGCCAATACACTTTTTAGAACCGAAGATTTAGTTTCTTTGTGTTTCCCAGTCATCAAACCGACGACAGACGCTGCAGGCTTGGGATTTATTTTGTAAGGAGAACTTGCAAAGCCTTTCTCGCTCCCAGGTTTCCCACCATATGCCGGCAAAAATATGTTCAGCATACTTCAGAAATGATGACTGGGACAGAGGATACATCCTTCCGAAAAGTTTCCTTGGAACGAATTGCTGTTATGTTAGATGTTTACTTCTAAACTCACAATTTTTACCTTTTGGTATAAACGATATCTTTCATACGCTAGGCTGACTGCTGTTTTCATGTCAGTTAGTCATATCCATAGGCGTAAGAGGCGGGGGCTGGGGGGCGGGGCTGCAGCCCCCCCTCAATCATACGTATTTGTGAAAATTCTGGCAATATGCTGAGAATTTTTCGGCACCTACTGAAAGAAAAATAAATTGCAATGTGTTTTTCAATGGTTAAACTTACATTATTATCATCATCATTGTAACAACTTCCCCCAAAATGGTAATAACAGCCACCCCCCCCCCAATCAAATTGGGCTCCTACGCCTATGGTCATATCTAGGTAAATCCAGGTTTATACGAAGGGTTATAGACAATGGGGATGAAAGAAAATATGACTTATTCAACCAGCGAATAGTTTAAGCTTTTCTATTTACCTTAGGAAGAATGATGGGCTATACTAGATCGATACTTCTAGCACAGTCTGATTAGTTCCAATTGGGCCTTATGTTAATGGAGAAAGTTGTTATGTCTCGGGTTCGATTTGACCGATTGAGAAGGATAATAACACAACGGTTTTTGATCGCTTTCTGCTTTATTGCTTACCAGACTCAAGAGGTCACTCCCAGGTCAATACAAGGTGTACACATATAAATTATCACCCAATACGATTCCATACCAATACATTACAATAGTGATCTTTATTGGTAGTATGCTTTGAATATTTGGCATGTGTGCTATACCATTTGAAATTATCCAATCCAATTGTGCTCGACTACCGTCCCCTTGCGCACCTCCCCGTAGCCCACTCTCATTAATCTGTCTACAAAAACATGTCGAGGTCAGTGTCTACGCAGAGGCCCTCTAAAGGTTGTCTCCCTAGCTAATTTTGATATACAGTATGCATCAACTCATTAGCCACGATTGCCTAATTGTTATTCTAATGTGCATACTCAATTGTCTAGCTTCAGCTGTGATTTATCCCATAAGTGCATTAAAATAGATCATGTTACGAAATATAGTTGTACACGAAAGATAGTTGGATAGTTATATACGAAAGATAGTTGTACGCTGCTACACAAGGAGGTCCTGTGTGACGTAGTTCTCTTTAGCAAAACCAACGACACCAGCTATAACAACATATATGGACGATTTGCATTGTGAGCATGTATATATTTTACTGAGACAGTAAAAGTTATTGCATTTTTCACTTTTGAAACTCTTAAAATGTGTAACAAGGAATCCATCAGGCATTTTTTTCTGTGGTGTTCCAATTTCTTGTGTATCTGCTTTTGTGGAGTGTGACTTGCTGAAAAGTACTTTATGGCAGCAAGACTGAGACATACCCCGCAAAGCTTTGTATTTCTTGGATTCAACTGCATCCACTGACCGAAAGCTAACTGCAAACACGATTAATTGCAACAAAAATGAAGAAATACCTGAAATGTTGATATTTTTCACAAGGTAGGAATCGGAATTGCAGCCAGACCTCAATATTATACTGCACACTATGTAAAGTGGCCTATAATGGCAACGAATCTTACAAAATATGATCAGTCGTTGATGCAGGTTTGTAACCATAATTTACTTGTAACTGAAGAACTGCCAACCAAAATGAGTTCAAGTAGCCATGTGTGAACAATCTAACAACCATTTCTTTCTCTTGTAACTGCATGTTTATTGCAAGACTGAAGTTAATAAAAGGCTTACTTTCTTACGAGAAGTACGAGGAAAGTCCATTGTTATTGTTTGCGTTAGCGGTACACTCTGCAGAATGACATCACACGGTGACCTGTACGTCTATTAGCTTGTAGGAATCAGGTTTCTGGTCAGTGAGAATCTGCTAACTTTGACATCTAAATTACTTTCTTTTTCAACTAAACGGAAACCACAGTATTGTTTGTGTAGTAAATACTTTACTATGAGCTGAAAAAATGGAATATTGCATTTTAATGTCTGCAGCTCATCATAATGAACAATCAATATTGGGCAGCTAATGTAAGTAGCACTGTGAACAATTGGGAAACTGATTGACTGATGTTCCATTTGTTTGTATTTCACTCAGCAATTAAAGAATGGAATTTGACTTTATCATATAAAAAAAAATCCTGTTAATTGCTAAAGAGTAAGTGACAATAAGACAACACTAATATTTCTCTCCCAAGATGCAATCGATGAACATGAGTTAGTCAGTTTCACTTACAGTATTTTTCGTTAAAGAGCTCCTGCACGCTGGTACGTAGTGTTGCACGGGTTGCTTCTTTAACAGGACCATCAGCATTACCCTCTATTGAATGAAACAGAAAGAAAAAAACTATCACAAGTTTAATCTATCTTCAAAATGAATGTATGACCTTTAGATATTTCCTCATATGCAGTTGATTTTTGTTGGATAATTATGCTACTGTACATTACACCACTTAATAGATTTGACTTCTACTGAAAAACCCGTTCATATTACTGCTGTGGTGTTGAAATTCTCCTTACTACTTCAAATTTATATCAGCAACTCTTTTTCTTTTCTTGGTTTGCTAGAACTTGAGAGGGATGTTGGTCGGTAAGAGGGATGAAGTCAAAGCAATCTGACTTCCAGGCATTTAAAGTCTCTATGCCACAAAACTTGACTAATAAATAACTGCAATGAATAGTAACTCAACACTGAAATTGTTTTGCATACCTATAACACTCAGTCCAAATTTTCGTAAGAGTTCTACCTCTTTATCTAAAAACATTGGCCTTCAGTAGTTCCTGAACTATGGAGATTTTGCTCGGTATCTATGGCAACGAACATTGCTTCATAGTCCAACTCTTGAAGATGAAAACACTGGAAAGAAATGAAGAACAATTATATTACTCCCATGCAGTAATACGAACAAACATTAAAGCACCCTCAACAATCTAACACACGCTCACACACAAACAAACGTGCAAAAAAAGATGGAATCTCTTTTTGTTTTCCACCACAATGCCCCAATAATAATTCATTGCAATTTTCAGGTGCATTATTGAATTGCTAGTTATTTGAGTCAACGATATCATAGCGGACATGCTGGTAACCTCTACTGATGAACAAATACAGTAACTGGAGTTAACATGCAACATCACAGAGTCAATCTGCTTCACTGGTTATGACTTTTGTGGTAAATTTGATTGTGATTGTTGTTTTTTTGTTTAATACTTTGAAATATGACTTTGCTGTTCTTCAGTACAGAGCAGAAAATTCCCTCACCCACTACTACTGAAATCACATCACTGTAGCTTCCTAGTTGGATATTAATAAAAAACAATAGGAACAGTGAAGATTTTTCCTCTGCATTAATTGCAATGATATCACACTAATAGTACAAAATGTGGAGGTACATAGCGGTTCCATGCAAGTTCTATCATATGGGGGAAATTGGTTAGACTTTGCGTCTTAATGATTATGTCAAGTGTCAAGTGCATGGGAATGTTGTACTAAAGTATTTTCATCGGTAATGAAATATAGAGAAACATAATTTGGCATAGTCATTGGAGTCCTACTCAGGCAATAAAAACATAAGTGAAAGACTATTTAATAAGCAGCCATGATAACACCTGCAATGTCATACCTACAGATGGGAGTGAAACGATATGCAGCTCTAATTTTTTGCTAATTTGCATACAGATTGTTATATTCATCAGTCTTCCACTAAAATTTCTGCAGTATGTAATTACTGACATACCATGAAATTGTATGTATTAACACTCTCACTGCAAATGAAAGCCTTTTGTTACTGCTATTTCAGTTTTTTACCATTTTCTTGATTTCAGTCAAAATGTGCCTGGCCATGACCTTCTCATGCTCCTGCCTGATTGTAGTACCTTCAGCTTCCATCCTATTTTTGTTATCTGCTTGCTCTTTGTATCTGCTGACTTCTGGTGTACCCTTGACTTTCTTCCATGCTTTATTGGCTTTGTTAAGGGTTGCACCCTGGTTCTCAGGTGATGTTGCTGCAAAACAAAGAAGAATAGAAGATTAACTCATTTTGGCAATGGTGATAAAAGGCAGCTCAATGTAGGTATTTTATCCAGATAGCTGCATCCCTAAAGGTGGTTAATTAGGGAAGCCTCGCAAATCTAACCGCCATGTCCGGGCCGGTGGATTTTTCCGCGGCTATAATGAGCACAGCCACAAGCAGATAATGAGTCACACTTGAGTGCACACTCTCTCCAAACCACCCTCCAAGCTATACAGTTACATTCACAGCCGCGGTCAAGTTTTTACTAAGCCGATTTGAACACAATAGTGAGTTGAACAAAACATCATAGCTAAGTCTCAAGGTATTCAAACGTTTCAAAAAAGATAGTATGTTTATACGCCGTATTTTATCCTACTGCAGAAGCAAAACTTCTTGTGAAAAATAAGTAAGGAAATGTGAATTTACACTGCAGGAATCTAAAATGCTATCTTTCTTATTTTCCCAGTCGGCCAAGTAGGAACAAAAAGTTTCGTTGCCTTCTTGCAAGGACATTAAGTTTCCTGAATTTTTAAGATTTAAAAATCTAAAAAACTGAAATCACAATCTCACTTCTTGTACACGTGCACATAAGCGTGAACCAGAGCCTAACATACGGGATGACTTTAGAATAATCCTACTAAGTTGTATAGAACAGGACCTAAACTACCTAGCTAGGTGAAAAAAAAACGGTTGACTGTAGGGAATCTTTCGCACTCCAGCGAAGCTGTACTTTTTTTTAGCCAGCTAGATCGTAGACATGAGGATTGAACAAATGACGATAATTTCTTGTGAAATAAATGCGGAAAAAATGCGATTATCCTTTCTCCGTTTTAAGTGTAAATGTTATTCTAGCATTAAAGAAAGTTGAAAGAAATAAAGTTTATCAACTCCATTTACTGACTTTTGAACTTCGTAAAAAAAAACGTCCTTTAACTACTCTGAAAATCAGTAGAGAAATTAGCAATTGTGTACGAGCAGTAAGTTGGTACACCTTTCAAATTTTACGAAAGATCGAGCAAAATACTTTCGAAAAATTCACGCGAAACTGGCATATCGTGCTAAATGCAATTAATGTCATGTAGACAAGGCTCTAGTACACCCATTTATGAATAAACCATATGACCACATCTGGCGGGGGGAAAAGAAAGTATTTTCTAGAATTTCCACCCAAAAAAAAAGGAAAAATTAATATCCTACCATAGTTAAGTGTATAGTAAATAGCCTAACCACTTCGCCGGTTACGGATCTCACGTAACAACAAAAACACAACTAATTGTATTTTGCGAAGTTGACGTTTTCTACAAGGACATGGAAACAATATTTAGCATTCAGTTAATCATGCCAAGTGGCCTAAAACATGGGATTAAAAGGTTTACTTTCATAAAGATAGCCATACTGTAGCTATTGGGGCCTTGATATCGTGCTATGTCTGTATGGTATAGACTCGTGTATCATGGGGAATAGAATGTTTTGTTCATGCGGAGGAGTCGGTTGGCTTGAGGTGTGTTTTACTTACCTTAATGTTACGGGGATATATACTTTTCTTGAACGTCTAAGATAATATTTCGCATAACTTTACCGATCCTTTACTGACTTACCTAATTAATTCTAGAGTGGAGCCAAAATAGTTTACTCCATGAAAAGTTTTTTGGAAACGTGCCAAAAATGTTAACAAACAGGTGTTAAACAGGGGGGTTGTTTGGCAGTATGCCTACGATGATATTTAAGTAGGGGTAAACACTGCAGTTGTAAACTGATGTACGTATAGTAAAATTTTCACCGAATAGTAACATATCTCTAACCACATGGCAGCCTAACACACTCAGTCAATGGGAAATCAAAACCATCTGTTTATTCGTTGAATTTGTGTCGCAGTTAGCTTCAGAGATCAACGTTACGGTCGATGTTCTCTCTTTAACATACATATGTGGCATAGCTTAACTATTGTTTTGTTTAAATTCTGGTTTGTCAATATGGGTTTTCTGAAGCTCTTGGGGGCATATATTTAATGCAATGGCTGATTCAGTTTTTAATTCATAGTTACGTACCACTCGTTGAACAAGGCTCATAATGTATAGGCCCAGGTAAAGGCTGCTTTTATCGAACTTTCGAGTAGCGGAGTTTCACAATTGTTCATAAGAGACCCAAGAAATTTTATTTGTGAGGTTTGATAACGTGGAAGATTTGCAAGAATTATATAAAGTACTGAATCTCGGACATTTGGTAGTGGCGGATTTTAGTGTATAAGTCACTTTGCAACATAAACTACCGCCCTATTGACTGTCAAAACCGCAAAAGTTAATCCGGTCACTTGGCCAAGTTTGCTAATTGTTTGTGAAGAATAACCAGCCTTGTGTTGTCAGGGCGCTGTGCTCATTACTCCGGCTGGCAACCAGCGTGTGTGCATTCAACCATGGGACCAATATGCACATGCATAATGAGCAAGGAGTGCGAGATTTCCGCCGGCCCGGAACCGGCGGTTAGATTTGCGAGGCTTCCCTTACTTGGAATTCAGACAGAGAACTAATTGTTTCATGCAATGAAAGTACCGAGTGTAGCATCTATAGATCACTCCAGAGAACGTTATACAGTATTACTTGACAACTTGCATGCAGATCTATTGTACACATTTGTACCTGTGCAGGAGACAAACCCATATCCTACAAAACATGCATGCTTACATAGAAGCACGATATTTTGAACACAAAATGACTTTAAGGGAACCCCTACACGACTTTTGATCAGGCCTCAAGTAATTAAGTTCTCACAAACTATCAGGACTAGAGAACACTATGAATCTTGATCAGGCATTGCAAACTAAATATAATCACATGTTAATAATCCGCTCTATATAGAAGTAGGCTCCCATTCAAATTCTTGAATATCCCAGGCATATCTATGACACATTATAAGCCATACATGACCTTGATCACAAACTCATGAACAGCACAGATAACAAACCATCCAACTTCATCAAATTTTATCCAGTTACATTGGATACTGAGTGAAAAGAAGAATCAAAATTTGGACACAGAGGCAGGCTGACAGACAGATACTGTAGACTTATGTCAGACAGACATGATATCCTTACCTTGGTTGCATAAAGGGGAACATTGTCATGTTGAGCTGTGTATGAGCTGACGTATGGTAAAGAAATCATTAGAAGCTCACCACTTTCTCTTCTTATGGAAATTTAGTAACCGACACGTCACCCTACATTTTGTTAGTCCTGTGTTGGACTTAAGAATACTTGGAAGTTGGACTCCTACCCCAGTCAGAAAGAGCAAACAGCTAGGTGTAGTACCACCATTATGATCAGTACTTAAGTATCACATTTTCTTAGTTTTTTTCTTTGAAATATCATGGCATGCATGCTAACAATCTATGTCACAGCTAATCAAGGAAAGTGATTTTGGGAAGGATTTTTAAGGGGGTGGGGGGGGGGGGTGATGCAAGCCACCTCCTTCAAAACCACCATAAAGAAGGCCAATAGTAAAGCTGGATGTTTGCTCAATATAAAATAAAATCAAAAGACTTGTGACTTGCATCAGAATCAAGGTTGGGTTTTCTTGACAACTCAAATAGTAATGAACTTCATATCTACCCACCATGTTCTGAAATATACTCTGCCATGAAGCAGCTATAGGCACTCTTTTTCTGGGTTTTAGTGAAGGTACTTTGCTGCGGCTGCCAAATTTTCTTCTGACTTGCTTTGTTTTTGTGTTGTCAATCCAGTTCTAATGAGATATATAAATAAACAAACGGTTTGTCAAGTGTCATTCAAACAATTACAAACAATCCAATAAAGTATGATCAAGTCAGAAGCTAAATTCAATTAAAAAACTATGTAATGCAATTTTTCATCGTCAGATTAATAAGACAGATTTGGTCAACTCAGCTTACCAACATTTGGCTCATCAACATCATGGTAGCTGGTGGCAATTGCCATGCGTGGCAAGCATTGAATGAATAGTCACTGATGCAAGTGTAAGTTACAATTGGTAAACAGTGTAATCCATACAAAATCCAGACAGGCCTAAGAATATGCTGATGTAGCACATTATGTTGCCAATGAATTTAAGTGAAAGAAGGTTGAAGTCAAAGTACTGTACACTTCGTTATAACGTAATGATGGGAGATGTAGGTTGAATGGAAAACAACTTGCCACGCTGCTGCTAAGACTTGCTTCAAATGCTTAATGTAGAGCACCACAGAGCAAACACATTTAAACCTTGCAAGGAATGCCCCAGCATTCTACATACTGGTAGCTGAGATGATGAATCTTAACCTGAGCTCAGATATATCCTGATAGCCTGATTGCTGCAGGCTGCCATACAATGATATAATTCAAATGAACCCAAACTATGTAAATTTTCAAATCAATCTGCTAACTCTTTATTACCCAGGAGAAAATTCCTGTTAATACCTGTTACAATTTCAATTGGTTTTAACCGGAACCAACAGGGACTAACAGGTACCTGTTAACGACAACTGGTTTTAACAGGTATTGTGACCAAAACCAGTTGATACCAGTTAATTGCCTGTTGCAACAGGTAAATTACCTGTAAGCTGTAACAGGTACCAATTGGTTTTAACAGGTACCTGTTAAACCAGTTGCTTTCAACAGGTAAAATACCTGTTGAAAACAACTGGTTTAACAGGTACCTGTTGAAAACAACTGGTTTAACAGGTAACTGTTGAAAACAACTGGTTAAACAGGTACCTGTTGAAAACAACTGGTTTAACAGGTACCTGTTGAAAACAACTGGTTTAACAGGTACCTGTTGAAAACAACTGGTTTAACAGGTACCTGTTGAAAACAACTGGTTTAACAGGTACCTGTTGAAAACAACTGGTTTAACAGGTACCTGTTGAAAACAACTGGTTTAACAGGTACCTGTTGAAAACAACTGGTTAAACAGGTACCTGTTGAAAACAACTGGTTTAACAGGTACCTGTTGAAAACAACTGGTTTAACAGGTACCTGTTACACCAGTTGCATTCAACAGGTACCAGTTGGTTCAAATTTCTGTCTCCACTTTAAGGCACATAATGGTGGATCACCGTTGTCAGGGAAGGTTTATGAGGGGAGGGGGGCTTGAAAATTTTTGTTTCTCATAAAGGGCTTATATGCAAAATAATGCAATTATTTCCTCTTTTTTTGCTCCCTTCGTTTTTTTCACCGTCGGACATCACGTCCCCAAACATTTTTGTGGAGGTACTCTTTCCCCTGCCCTCCCCCTTCCCCGCCCTCGCTGGTTTGCCACTGCAAAGATGTGGTATAACATATGTCTGATCACTGAATTGTTTATCCTATTTGGTACATTAAGGTAAAATGAAAAATTCACATTAAATTTATGAGAGAGTTCTTCCAGATAGTATATGAATACGTAGCATACACATACATCAAAAGATTGAGACGAGCTCGCATCTATATTTAGATCAGTGATTCATAGTCTAAGAAAGTAAGACACATATTGCCAAGTCAAGATCAAGATAAAAATAATTAATGTTTAAATTGTATTATGATTTAATTCTTTCTTATTTACAGTTGTTTTAAATTTTTGATATCAATTAATGATATTTGTAATTTTTAGTGACATGAAACTCTCAAATTGGGGCCAAAGACAATTTTGTAAATTTTCGATAATCACATTTTGTACGAGGTTGAACTTTGACTTCAACACCATATTCAATTTCGAAACCGAGGAGCAACGGCAACTTGCATTGCACAGCGTAAGCATTGCTTGGCATGGTTTAATACGATCACTCTAAGCAACTTTCAACTGTTAATCACCCAAGAAGATCTATAGAAGAATGGAAGTATTAACCGCCACCATCGGCCTACCTGTTGTTCCTTAAACTTGGAGGTAAAACTAACGTTAATTGTTAGGCCACTGGCACTTGTGACCGTTGTTAGGCTAGCGTTTCGCAATACACAAGTGCAATGACAGTGAGTAGCCTAGGTTTTCTATTGAATACTGCAGTGCATTCTCAACACTAAACTGTGCATTCTAAACACCAATTAACAATGTGTTATGTGTGTATTGCGCTAGATTGAACAGTCGCACATAATCTTCTAATTTATTTCCAAACAAATGCTGGGACTGAGTTTCAATACTGTAGTTTACTTGAAGCTTAGGTCTACACTCATTTGGTAAAGATTTCTTGAATTTCCCATGTGAATCTGAATGGGTAGGCTATGTGATATTGAATAAAACAAGGCTAGACCTTCAAACTTACTGTTACATTAGGCTGAACAAATTATGTTGGCTAGTCACCGGTATTATATACTTTAGTACTACTACTAGTAAGACTAAAAAAACGAGTGAAAGACAAACTGACTTAGTGTGACAAAGAACTGTTTCTTCTCTAGCCTAGGTCTAAATAAGACTTGTTAAGTGAGCAAGCAAAATAACAACGTAAAACAATTAGGCCTATAAATAAGTTGGCTCAGTGCATTTGTGTTTCTAAAATCTTGTATTTTTAGATCTTAAAAACAAACAAATATTAAGCCCATGTTTTTCTATCTCTGTAGTCTGGGCATTTGATTCTGGTTGCAATGATGACACTCTGGTTCAAATGTTCAGCTTTATACAGTCTGCTTCAGACTTTGGGAATCCTTTTTTCAGACTATTGTGGAAGCAAATCTCACATCACTTTGTGGTGACAACTTTATTTCATTTTTTCAAATGATTCATGACTACTGCTTTGCTATTTCCTTTTCCCAGGAAGAATTGAAAAACCAAATATCCAGGTGAGGTTTCCTGTGATGTACGACACCAGTGTGGAGGCAACAACAGAAGAGGAGAACGTATATATATGGCTTAAAGACATAATGGTGTAAGATGATATTAAGAGTTTATCCAAGAGTCCAAAAAGCAAAGGAACAAGTGCCATAGAGAAAAAAGATGGAAGGGTGAGTTTAACTATTGTACCCAAATGTGTAATGATATTATTTTGATACTTTTCATAACCTGTTTATATATAATATATAAAAAACAGTCTGGTACATCATTTACGTACAAGCATCATAAGTTTGGCCAATTTTTTACTGATTTGGGATAATTATAAACATGGTTACTAAGCTTTGAAAAATAACTTGGTGTTATAGTGCAAAGCTAGTAATTATTTGGTAAAGCTGCTATTCCTGGCTTATAACTTGAGGGACCTTGATTTAAATGTTTACCTCCCAATATGTTGATATAAAATTTTAATGTTAATGTATGTTTATGATAATGTGAGTTATCATGTGCTATATCTGTATATATGCTTACAGGTACTGTATATCATATTTTCTGTTCACAGGTCAATATTGGTGCAGATTTTGGGCTTCCTGAAGACAAGTGGGAGGCCATTTGTAGTTAAGAGAAACACTCTCTGTTCGTGAAGACTTTACTGGTGTTGATTTGGGGTACCAACACTTTGAAAACGAAAGTCGTTGGGAATGCTTGCACACGATTCAACAGTGACAGAGATGCAAAACCGCTGTTGTCTCCTGTGAAGCTTAATGCTATGGAAGGTTAGTCATTATGAAAAGCTTTCAAACAAGTTACCATTTATATTACAAGCTCATGACTTAGTACACAAGTGTACAATATAATTTACTGAATAAGCTGTTTTTCAGGATTTTTTTAACACTGACAGAACTATTTATCAGTAGGATTATGCATTCCAGTATCATGAGTTAACAACTGATATCATTTTGGTTGGTTCTTAATTGCCTTTGAGTTCTGACAGGAAGCCTACAATCAAACTACCATAGTGGTGTAGTTTTTCCAACGAAAAGATTGAGCAAACCCAAATTCTAAACCAAAAGAATGTTCTTGGTTAGACTGTGATTGCTAGTCCATTCAGGTTGGATACCAACAGAGATAAATATCGTGAGACATTCTAAACCATAGGAAATTTTGACCTTAACTTTCCATGAAAGCGCTCATCTAGCAATGCAAGAGAGTTTGTTAAGTTTAAGGACCACACTGTTACTGTTAATCATGATTTCAATTCTTAAGTGTTCATACGCTTTGTTTCTTGCAGCAAAATTCGTGGAACGTTTGAAAGAAAGCTGCAGTTTACTGAGGAAGCTGCAAGGTTCAGCAAATACATATCCGAGAAGCTGACGTCAATCGTAAAACAAAGAAGGCCTTAAAACATTAGTATCATATTATTTTTTTCAATGGTTATTGCTTACCATTAAACAGTCTTTAGATTTATTCAAGCATATTGCTGTCACTGACAAGTTAACTTTTCAGAGGAATTTTTTTAGACAGTTCTTTTTTCAAAGTAGGATTAAACCCATATTTATTATTATGTTTAAACAGTTATTGTTTGCCATTATATGGTATTTAGTTTTTTAATTAAATTCAGGAAATGGAAAGTATGTTGCTGTCAATTACAACTTTTCAATTTCAAGTTTTCAATGGAGACCTTCTGGACAGTTTTTTTCTTGAAAGTGGTTTAACCATGACTATTATAGACTGATGTTGACTTTTACTTGGCAAAGTCATGTTTCCACTTTTGCCTTATTTTTTTTAAAGAACTAACATTTCTAGTAATCAGTATGGACAAATGCCATTAAACAGTATTCAGATTTTTATTCAACTCCAGAATAGACAGTATATTGTCGTCACATATGTGTTCAGTATAAATATGCATTACAAATACATGCTTTGTAGGTAAATATTGTTTTTTAAGATCTGATTGGTAGCCAATTTAAGAATGAATTCCTTTCAAAAGGTTACTGTCTAACTAGTTATTATTGTCTGCTTGGATGCAGAATTGCACACTACATAGTTTGGTAATGCTAACTCTTGAATAACTTTTATCTATTCAGCTGTAACTTTTATTTTGATATAATGATTGATAAAAAATTAACCTTTATATTGTTTTAACAGATAGAGTTTCCTTTCTTAATTGCCACAGCAATACATGAAATCATTGTTTTAATGAACATATTTAGTTGGTATTTCATAATATATGTAAGTTTTTAATGTGTAATATGAAAGCGTTTACTTCAGAAGTTTGCTTTCTTGTTAGACTACAAATTTATGTTTTCTTTTTCATTGCCCTCAACTTTGCATTACTGTGCAGTACTATACTTTTGCCATTCATGTTTGATCCATTAAACTTGTCTTAACTTTGTTGGAATAAAATGATATTTTCAGATTTTTGTTAACAGTGATTTTTACTCCATCTGCTGGAAGTTCTCCCTCGCCTTAACTTGCTTGTTAAGTGTTAGACCTACATCATGTGCAACTGTAAAGAGTAATTTTAACCTGTTGAAATTCATCGCCACCTGTTTTCACCAGATAACTTGTTGAAAACAATTGAACCTGTGGAAAATCCTACTGTTATAACCAGCTTAAAACCTTCCATACATGTTCTTACCTGTTCAAACGTTTTCAATACCAGTAAAGACATGTTGAAAACAGAACCAGTTAAAACCTGTTACCCCTGTTGAAAACAGTTGAAACCAGTTCATACAGTATGTTATTACCAGTTAATAGCTGTTGCGCCTGTTGAAGACAGTTGAAACCTGTTATTACCAGTTAATACCTGTTCATGCCAGTTAAAAGCTGTTGTGCCTGTTGAGAACAGTTGAAACCGGTTAATACCAGTTAAAAACTGTTATGCCTGTTGAAAACAGTTGAAACCTGTTATTACCAGTTAATACCTGTTAATACCAGCTAAAGCTGTTGTGCCTGTTGAAACCTGTTGAAAACAGTTGAAACCTGTTAATACCAGCTAATACCTGTTAATACCAGTTAAAAACTGTTATGCCTGTTGAAAACAGTTGAAACCTGTTAATACCAGTTAATACCTGTCAATACCAGTTAACACCCGTTAATACCATTTAATACCTGTTATTACCTGTCACCAAATACCAGTTGCAACAGGTACCTGTTAAAACCAGTTCAACAGGTATTAACTGGAATTTTCACCTGGGTAGGAAAGCCCAAACAAAACTTCTTTCACAATGCGCTGGAAATACATTCAGCTGTGACATTTCAGGAAATGGCCACAGATTGAGGTAATTTGCCTCCACTATACACAAAAACATACAACTACAATATATGAATTAAATTTCTCTGTTTACAGTGGACCCCCTGAAGGAGTTCAGGTCCAACCTAGGAAATCCTAAGATTATGGATGGTAAATTTGTTCTGCAGTTCAAATGCAGATCTGAACCATCAAAAGTTTAAAGACCTTGTGTTTGAGGAATTTACAAGATAAGCCCTTCAGAGGGGTAGTAGATCCCTAACAAAGCTGTTCATTCATGACCACAGATCAACTGAGACCTGTACACAAATTATGTGACATAGTTTTATACATGGCAAGACAGCTGTATTGGTCACATAACACTTTATACCTAATTCCAATGGCATGATCACACACTGGGGATCTAAGTGTAAGCAGGATATTCATGATAAACTAGCCTATTGAAAGAACATCCAGTATAGCGGGGGGGGGGGGGGGGGGGGGGGTGAGGGGGAGTGGGAATAATTAATAGAACATCCAAATTTGCAATCTAACAAATGTCAGATACATGTCATGTTTGCAGCATTTCTTAAAGGTTAATGACTAAATTATACTGCTGACCAGGGTAAGAATGAGTAGGCCTATGTACTATGTAAACACTGTATAAGGGTATAAATGAATTTTCAAGAGGACAGGCATGTATCATGGCTTGCATGAAACTGCTCACTCTGGTCTGTGAGTCATAGAGTACTGCTCCTATGGGAAATTAAACAGGGAGTGTTTCCTACAGTATATTGAGAACACATAGACAAGTGCTATACAATGTGTCCAAGTAAGACCTATTTATGAGGTTTCTGAGAGATGCAGAAGTGATGACCTCTTAATTAACAGAACAGTTTGCACAATTTACACCTGCACCATCCCTAGCCGATGTACAGTACAGCTGTTCACCGACTTTCACGTTCTGCTTAAATATGGATTAATTTTACATGGCACAACTGACTCTACCAGCCATTATTGGCTTTCTTACTGGAAAGACCTTAGAGTACATTTAAGTGGGCTTTCTAACATCAGGCCCGCCCGGGTTGAGCTCTCAAAATATACTCATAGGAAACAAAACAGCGGTGGCAGAAAATTAACCCATTGTTCAAATTTGAGCAAAATAATAAATATTAAACTGACCTTTATTCTTCTTGCACTTAATGAAGTTTGTTTGGTTAACTCCAATATCTTTTTCTTGTTCAAACTGCTCCCATAACTCTGCAGCCCATTACACCAATATTCCTCAAGTAGTTTAATCTCATCAGCCGTAAGTGAATTCCTACAAAAGAAACAGAAATGTAAATTCTGCTGGGGAAGCAATTTATTTAATTTACATGAAGCCTATTTAGCAACATGTAGTCATATTTCAAAAGCATAATTGCTTAAATGCTTGTTAAATGTTTATTTACGTTTTAATTAAACCACCCAATATTTCATGTACCAGCAAATTTATAATGGACTTTACAACATTGAAGGTTTACTGTATTTGGCCCTATATGCTAGATTTTCAAATATGGTCACCTTTGGACAAAATTCTTTAATCTTTTTATTACCAATCAAGAGGAAATTTACCATTTCTACATGTCCTTACTTGGCAATATTCAGGTGAGCATGCAAGGTGCCCAGGTCTTTCCTACATTATGACTAGCTTGTCCTCACTATTTTTTACAAGTGACTTCAAGGTTATATGCTACCTCAGTTGATTCTTCTCTAATTTGTCAATGGGGAATATGGCAAGACTTTAGAAGGTTGTAACTAAGGTAAATGTCATCACAGCTGCTGCTGAGGGTTAATGCCATAAAGTTAACCTCAAAATCTTTTCAAGCTGAGATAAATTCCAAGGACAGGATGCAGTAACAAATTGCAGTGGAATTAATATTTATTTCAAAAACACTTAGTTTCTACTGCAACACTAATCAACAGGCCTGGTAACAGCTAAAAGAAAACCTCCTTTAGGAACAGTTAAAAGAATATCACTACATTGATTGAGGATGGGGGACAAACTACAGGCCTATGTTGTAACTGCCCTGTATACAGAATGTTAGATAAGGTACCTGTAAAACATTTGAAAATATTTAGAGCAATAATGTGCCATTTAGCTATGAGTAGATGGAAAATGAACAATTGGTACTGTCATCATTATTAAGTATATTGTAGCCATCTGTGTCAATGTCTATATGTGGCATGATTACCTCAGATATGTGGGGAAAGAGCTTTCTCTGTGCCAGTCAATGGAATTCTTTCACAACTTGCAAAATCACAAGCACATCACAGGTAGCCTACATGTAATTGTATTTTTTTCAGCTGCATGCACGTGATGCATGTTAACACTCCATACTGTATTCATGTTGAAATACAAACATACAAAGATATCTCTTTATGTTGTAAAAGTCTGAAATCATACTGGACCATTGGACAACTGCAACACTCTCAATGGACAGAAAACCACCTACTGCTGATGCAATTAAGGGCTTTGAGGTGAAATGCTGATACTTTCAAGAGATGCTCTGCAATGTATGTAAATACCGCTGGTGCTTATTTTGACTGCCTCTGCACTAATGTCCATTTTATGTATACAAGGAGAAGTAACAATCCATTGGAAGGTACATTGGGCCATGCACTAATCTCAATCTGGTGAGCAAAATAGTTAATCTGTGCAGGCAATGGCAAAATGCAAAGGTTTTGTAAAATGTATGCATATTAATCTCAAAGCCTTTGTATCTAGGTCTAGACCTCACACGGTCTTTGACCCCATGAACATCAGTAGAGACTTACTCACCAAAGGGTACAGTACCTAAGAAACAAATTTGGAAGTTCAAGCAATATTTCTTTCTTAGATGTAGCATTTTCAAATTTTTTCAGACTTTGACCTCAAATGACCTTGATCTCTATGAAAAACAATCATTTATTCACATATTAATTCGGAGTTAAAGTAACTTTCCCTTTTTGAGATTTGGACAAGCTGAGGCACTCTCCGTCTCCCCACCCCTCATACACATCCCTCATACACTCTCACACATACACCACATAACCATCCCATAGGTCCTTTTGGTGTCCCACAAATAATCAAAGAGGGGAATCTGATCTAATTTTTTACAATCGAAGGCATCAGACCACATACCGCTGGGCCTATTTTGGTCAATTCATATTGAGCTAGTACATTTCACAATATAATACTAACATAAAATGACGCATATTAACACATTTGGTTTCTACATAACATAAAAATATTGAAGTTTGAATTACTTTCTGAGGTCCATATTGTAGGTTCACATAACATTTACTGTGGAATTGCATCCGGCGATGCATTGCCTGCACAACTATGGAGCATATCACTAGCTGTTAGTAATCATGATTGGTGTAAGACAGGCTATCATCATCTGCTTTTTTAAAAGGGTATGTGAGCTGAATCGCAAAAGATCAGCAGTTACCATTAAAAAACTCTACACAGTGGTGGAGCATCCATACAGTCAGGGGGGAGGATGCCCCCCTGACGGACTCAAATGGTCTGCTGGCGCCCTGTTCAGCTTTTAACCTTTTTTTACTTATTTGCGATTATTGACTTGTTTATCGCGCTCTCATCTACCTATTGACATTTGTCACATTTTGTTGGTGTTATTTTCTGACAAAATGCTCTAGCGGCTATTTAGTCTTCGTTTATCTGCAAATTAGCATGGCCAGGAAAGGGTCATTTCCGGCGATCTAGGGAGTATCTTTACTCAAAAAAATTCTGTCCGCTCCGCGCCAACCTGTGGTGGCGCTCCGCTTAGATAGTGTCAAAAGCGCCCTACAGACCATTTTCGCCCCCTCTGACCAATACCCGTAGCTCCGCCACTGACTCTACAAAGGCCAGTATTGAAAGTGAGCTGTACATAAAAGCTTAGCTTAAGACCGCACATCCTTAGCCTGGCAACTGTTGCTATGACAACTCAGATATCTGTATATAGCCCAACTAGCAAAGGAACTACAAAATCTCATCCTCCCTATGGAAGCAATAAGATAAAAGGAAAAGAATAATGAGAATAAAAGAACAAACAGTCTGTTATGAGTACTTTGAGAAGAGCTACAACAATCAGGTTATACATTTGCATTTTTGCTATGGAAACTGTATTGATCATTCTTCCAATGTGTCATCATCACTTAAGAGCAATTCATTAGCTTCAATGTTAAGATATTCTGTTACTGCTTGCTCAAACTGTAATGTAGCATTTTCTTCCAATTGTTCATAATAACTCTGCTTGTCATGCAGCAAACATTTTAGGCCCATATTTACCAGTGATCTACTCCCTAGGTCCAACTTTGATATCTCAGCCTGGATGATAGATTGTTCCCTCTGGTAAAAACAGAGAGTGTTTTTCATCTCTGTTCTCATCTCTGTTCTGACAATTTCTTCCTCTTCGTGGCCTCTGTCACACAGATTCAGAGCATCAATGGCCTTTCTCCAGACGACAAGGGGTATGTCTTGATTATACTGCAAGCAAATAGATTATTGATAGGAAATAAAATAACGTTCAACTTTCACTACGTTGGTTCAAATTATTATCTTCAGGAGTCAAGATCCACCCCCCCCCCCCTGGAGTAAGATGCCCAGTTCATATAGGTCACTGAGAGCTAACAATGCCTTAACACCTATTCCAAAGTCACTGTTAGAAAGTGCTCTGACTTTCTTGCATTTCATTAACAACTTGAGTGATGAAACAGTGGTCAAATGCTGAGTATACACTTTGGTCTATCAGTATAGGGGGTATGTAATGGTTCCACGAGCCCCAACATGGAAGGCTCTCAAATTAATGAGATGGTGTGTAGACTTAATATGTGGATCATCAAATGTACACTGTATATTGAAACAACTACTCACACTGAGTACATCACTACTCATGAGATGGTAGAAGTCACTTGAAGGATCAGCAACTTGGGCAAATGTTACAGATTGCTGATAGGGAAATTTATTATTGAATCCACAAATGGAGCTCTTCAATGAACCAGCAGACCTTTTCAGCTGCTTTGTCACTCTCTGTGCAATAGCCTGCCCATCTGTATCATAAAGAAGTAGAGCAATCACTTACACAATAATAGGTTTGGTGATTCAATGACAATGTACCTGGTAAAGATTGACACAGTTGAATATCAAACCATTCCCATCTAACAAAACTTGCTCAGTGTGTTTGCTATTGCCCTAATTAATGAAATATTTTGCAGGTTTAGTGTATATAGGTTATTCATAATATGCTCTTCAAGATATTCCTAAACTATATTTGTCAACTCATCACAAAATCAAGAAATTCCAGTGATGACTTTCCTGTATCATATTTAATGATAGTATAACCTGTGCAACATGAACAACCATCACCACATTCATCATATTGTTAGTCACTCTTGTGTTTCCATCACTGACACTACATGCATACTGAAGAACAGGGCCACCTATACAAAGCAATGCAGAGTACCTCAAGTTGCATGTCTTTCAAATAAGTATATGTATGGTCCAAATTAACTAATATCTTAAACCTTCCTTTCTATGTACTATAAATCAAGCCACATTCTTACTCAGTGCATGTAAAATATTATTGCCCAAGTTGTTGTGTGCTATTGGGTAGGTTATTCATGAATACAAGTTATACAAGAGCAAAGGTTTGACTTTCCAACAGTATCTGATATAAATGCACCGACTGGCAGAATACTTCACATAACACAGATGGAGATACCATGTGTACATACCACTATATTTACGTGATATTTCTTTGAGGTAACAGTATTCTACTGCTTGAATTCTCATCTGTTCCTGCATGACTTTCATGCTTCTGTTCTGTCTCTTGACACATCACTGTACTCAGGGGATTCTTGAGACCATTGGACTGATATGCCATTCCTCTCTTCTGTTTTGGCTAATGCCTCATGCACCCTGGAGGTTACATTAAAATTTAGTAAAGGAAAACATACGGAACAAAGTTTATCATGATTTGACTGGTTTTGACATACAGTTATAGAACCACTGATCATGATATGACACTTACATGATATTAGACATACTCATTACTTATAATTGCTGCAATTGCAATATACTTACTGTCTTATGTGTGAATTTATTACCATAATCTGATCTTGGTCTTGTGGAATTGTCCACACAACAGGGTTCTACACATGAGAACTTCTATTGCTTACCTAAAACCTTCACTATGCAGCTATAATGCATCACATGTATGCCAATTTTCTGTGATAAAAATGCTTCATAATGCAAATAAACCCAATTTTGACCGACGGTCAGACAGATCTATAGACAGATAGTTTCAGATAGATGGATCTGAAATTGGGCGATGTCTACGTCGGATACTAGTGTGAGCTAAGAATGTGACGCATACTTTCCTCCTACATGAAATTCAATTAATACAACAATGTGCCGCAACGAATTCAAGGAATCAGATTTAGAAATCACTCTGAAACCTAGATTAACTCTACATTGTAAATCTGTTTCCAATGGTAAGGAAAATACATTACGTATTGGGCATATTGTATTCCACATACAGGTGTTGAAGGTACGCACCTTAATGTGTCCTTTGAATTTGCACGCAATATCATAAATTACATGATAGTGTAATGTACTGCCATTAACCAACTTCTTTAACAGTCTAAGTGCCGGGTATGCATACCTGCAAAAGGACAAAAATTACCTAAAAGTGTTAACATGGAGAAAGCTGCTAATATACCTTTCAATTCTTATGCCCCTTCAGGACTTGAGAGAAAATTCTTAGTGTTAGTTCAAGGCTTAAAGGATGATCCTTATTTAGAACTACTGTGGAAAGTACAGAGCTCATTTCATACCATGGCAAGACCATTAATTAATACAAGACTACTTTTGCAATATAGGGTGCTAATTTAGGCCAATAATGCAGATCTTCAAGTACAAATATAATCTAAATCTGCATCAATATTACCAGTGATTAGCTATGTATGATCAAGTGATCATGGTAGGCTGTATACCTACGTTCACAATGTGTACGTACAGTAATATATAATAGGGAATCACCTGTGCGTGTACTTGGAATTGCCAACTGCAAGTCGATTGTTTTGCCAATTTGCACACATTACATCATTCACCCAATAGATGTGCTCAAACAAATGGTGCTTTTAGTGAGAAACTGGTGAATATTTAAAAGTAGATTTGTACAAGCAGAAAACATCAAAAGGGGACAAGTTTCACTTGGTTAGAAAGAGAAATAAGAACTATGAGGACAATGTATAAAAATCTTCCATCAGAAAATGCTTTAAATTGTTCACTAGAATTATCCCTTACTATTTCATGCTCAGGATGAGTAAATAAAAGAGCATGATCAGAAGCAATCTTTGCTTCACCAATTTCTCAGACATACTAAATATACAGAAGTTTGATATCTGTGCAACCACAATGGCCAAGTTACACCACATAAACAGTAATATATGGTGTGTAAATACTACAGAAACCAATTACATACAATTTGACATGCAGCGTAGGGAGAGCATACACTTTTCGATACATGTGCAGGCTTCTAGGATGACAAGATCAATCATATCAATTCCTTCACCCCCCAAAACGACACTAAAAAGTACTGCAATATAAGCTCTTTGAAGGATTAAGTGTGACTCATCGCTCCCATACGTGAGCGCTGTGATCAACGCGGTCAGGAAGATTGGACTGATCCATTCTGTTGCGGGTTTTTTTTTTGTATTGCTGTGACGCAAACTATTGCATTCTCAATGTATATGGGAATTTGGGTAAAAAAAACTACCAATAAATGTGTTTTTAAACTAATTTTGAGTTCTTAACAGTACAATAACAAATTTTAATACAATTACACATAAACGATTAAACAGTGCGTAGTTACAGTCCCCTATACTAGGCGCTACCACGTGGGCGTCTTCAATAGCGTCTCTCGAGGTTGGGCTAGAAGGTCGATATTTTCTAACGAAGACTCTCATTTGTTACCCCTAGGTCCGATTGAAAACTTGAACCAATCACAATAATTTTTATATGTACAGAATCTGTCACTCATTTGTAATGCATATTCAATTTAGACAAAGAGGAGGGCCAGTGTTATAGTGACGCAATTGAACTTTCAAAAATGGGAGTTTGAAAAGCCACACGACGCTACATGTTGCAATGTGTGTTTTACGTGTGACTTTTGGTTTTCAAAAGTTACGTATTTTTACATTTTTTAACCCCCAAAGTCCGATTGTGCCATGCTAAATAGAAACTAGGAAACAACAGAGATATGAAGAGATTTATTCCACCTTTCTAAAGATGTTTTAGACAAAGTGTAATGAAATGAGGAAAGAACTGTTATCAGTGAAGAAAAACATGGCCTAACAGTAAGTCAACGAGGGGTGTGGGTAGTAACTATCGTGACTTTCCGCCGCTGCACAAGGAAGAGCGCTAAGGAATTGATATGGAATGCATTAATTCGATTGTGGATACTGAGTGTGCTTTGCACCTCTGATGCATCTTATCATCATTAAGAAAAGATGTTAACATCTCTAAAAGGATATAGTAGTTTGGTCTGAAGAAAAGCATAGTCTTGAAATAAAAAGAGGGCAAAGAACAGCAGTTCAGGACTTCATTCAGGAATGCACACGACAACCACCAGCATGTCTCATTGTGTTCACGTGATGAATAACCTTCAGGAGTTACTACAAACAATGCACTAGTTTCTGAAGTATGCAAACTAAATTTCATTCCTGATAGTCAAAGAGTTCTAGCAAGTTGAGTTTGACATGCAAATTTGCCAAATAGGTTGAAGTTTTGGTTTACATCACTTGAACTTCACTAACATCATCATATATCAAAGCAACACAAACATTATGCATTTGTACTATACCTAATAATCCATTTCATCAGACCTATGGTCAAGGAAGTGTATGTGACACAGAGCCCTTGAAAGGATATTTCAGTAATGATATTCCTTTGTTAAAGATACATTAACTAATGGAATGAGATTATGTGAGAAATAACAGTATCTGTGGCCTGTCTATCATTGGATATCTTGGTATTTTCTATTAATGCTCAACATTTCATAGTTGTGACACATAAATTAGGCTTAAAATATGGCAGAGGATCTTGAAAGAGTCAAAGATATGTTTACAGAGCATCTGCAGTATGACAAACATTTTACAGGCTTTAAATCTATCGGCCATTCCCAACCACATCAAATTGGTATATTCTGCCCAAGTGGTTGAAAGATCCTAAGCTATACCCTCAAACTTGCCCATGGAAGTATTACTATTCAGTGCATACCCAAACATGGCTACTAGGGTACTGCAGAGCTTATAGTACAAGGTTCTTTACACGAATTGACTGAAGCAGCACAACACCCCGTTCCTTGTATCATGGATGCAAAAATAATGATATAACTTCCTGACCAACAAATGTAGCTAGCTGATTATTTCTTAATTTGATTGTATTATAACTTGTTTATTTTTTATACTGTACATCTGAATTAAATTTCTCATTAAATTCTCAATAAATTATATACTTTTGACAGAACTTGAGTTACAATCATAGCACAACTTGATATACTCACCGTTCACCATGGCGCATTTACTGGGTTCAGGGGGTGCGTATAGGTGTGTCCCGAATTCCCCATTGAGTTTTAACCATGAAATAGAAATAACGGCCAAAGGTCAGTACTTGGTTTCCACTGTCTGTGTTTCAAGGTAAACTGTCAAGATAAAACAATAAAGGCCATTCAAAATAACCAAGAGAGAAAATGCATACACACTTCTTAAAACTACACCATTAATTTACAATGTAGCCCTTTAAATCTGAAAATGTTCCAGTCTGAAGCTCGCTAAACATGGGAAGAATAACTAAAATACCAAGGAGGTAAGTATTTTATAAGGCCCCAACCCAACATAAATGTCCACAAACCGCCCACCCATGCGGGTCTCATGAGCAAAACGTTCCCTCTAAATCATGTCTCCAAGGGGTTTAATCAAATGTAAAATTTAATGATATCTAATAAATATAAGTGAATCAAATGACCACTTAACCTAGTATTATCCCCCAATAACGAAATAGTTTTAACCCACTAATAATTACAGCCTTAGAATTCGATTAAATATAATCACGGATCGGCAACTGATTGGCAACACAATGACTAATGCTTACTCATCAATAACGCAGCGTTAACGGTACCGATACTCGAACAATAGCAATTGTGGGTCAAATAATTTATAGCTAAACGGGCAGGGCCTGTGGTATATCGTGAAATGCATTGGGCAAAACAATGGTAGGGGCACTTGAGGATAAACCTCGAGAAAAGGTAAATAAGATGAAATCAAATCAGATAATCACGAATCTGGTAACTACGAAAAAACAACGGTATATAAATGTGTAGTAAGACTGGTACTGAAAGCGATTCAGCCAAACGCAAATCTATCTCAAAATATCGCCAATATCACTTACAAGACTGTGATTCTTTGCACGTGAGGTTGACATCGGACACTCAAATATTCTGATCAGTGTAAAGAGTAAGTTTCAAACTATAATTTAACCTTCAAGTCGGGAAAGACCTGAGTTGCGTGAGATTGTTGTTTACGTCTGTATATCGTCTCTATGCGGGTCGTGTTTTGCAATCTTGGTGGAATTTATCAAGCGCCGAATGTTACAAAATATTAGTGCGTACTGGGTACAATGTAAGGCCTGGGTGGACACCCGACACAGCGCATGCTTAAGGAAAGGTGAGGAATACCATGTCTACATGCACAGCCGAAGACACCCTTTGATGGCAATTTTGCGGATTTGTTCTTTGAGCGAATTGAATTGGCTGCCTGGAAGTTGCTACAATCGTAGAGATATGACACAAAATACAACACAATGTACATCAAAGGAGATTGCACATTTCAAATGTGGCTTAAATGAATGTAGTTGAATAATAACTCAAGAAGTTCAATAATTTTGAAACAACTGAAAACAAGAGAACACAAAAGAAGCTATAGACTCGAGTGCACCAACCAGGTGCAAAACTCAGAGACATAGATTGCAAGTGTAGGCATGCAAAGATAAAAATTATAGTCATTTGAGGACAATACCTCCGTTTAGTTAGATAAACGCCCCCCCCCCACCCTCCTTTTTTGTTCGAAATGATCAGGTTGCCTGCAAAAGCTGTACCATTTGAGCTGATCAGAATTGCAGATATATGGTAGATTTCAGATGAAATAAATTTATGTATATTTTTTGTTCATTGAATACAAATACTGTGTTTCAACAAGAGAAAAGTTAAAACTTCTCATTTTGGACAAAAAAAAGAACCAGAAGGTCACTCCCAGGTCAGCACCAGAGTTAGGTCAGGAGGACAAACATAATTGTTTAAGAATGTGAGCTCATCATTGGATACTACATCATTAACTGATCATAAATATCTGAGCTTCTACCTAGGCAAAAAGAAAATACATGAACTTACACATGATAGCTTGAAAGTCTTTGTTTTCCAAGTGTGTAAGTCCCCTACCATAGCGTCTTCTTTGTCCACTTCATCAGATTGGTAGCTGTCTACAAAAGAATTAACTTCTTTATCATCAAGGAAGTACCTTGTAGCATGCTTCAGTGACTGTGAACTTGTGCCTGAGTTGCTCTTTCTGACAAGACCAAAATTGGCATAAAAACTGACAAAAATGTTCCCCTCTTCCTATTAGGGGAGTAGAAAAAATGTAAAATGAAAGATTACCATAAACTGTAAATGAAATGGACACATGTCATAAGGTCACAGGATAAAATCCCTCCGGACAAAATCCCCCCGGACAAAAAAGAAACCCGGACAAACCCCCCCGGACAAAATCCCCCCCCCCCGAGCCAAAATCCCCCCAAGCCAAAATCCCCCCAGGACAAAATCCCCCCAAGCTATAAAAAATCCATCAATTCTTTACAAAAATGCGTCATCCCGGTCCCCCCGGGTACCGTCATCCGGTACCTCAACCAGTACCCCGACCGGTATCCACACTGGTATCGTCAAAGGCACCCTGACACGTACCCTGACACGTACTGACACGTACCCTTGCTATTATTGGTACAATGACCAGTACTTTGACCAGTACCTTGACCGGTCCCTTGAATGTCACACTAACAGGTAGCCTCACAATTACCCTCACTGATCTCCCGACCAGTCCACTGACCGGTACCGACCAGTATCCTGACTGGTATCCTGACCAGTACCCTAACCAGTACACTGAGTGGAACCCTGACCGGTACAGTGACCAGTATGATGACCGGTACCCTGACCAGTCACATGACCAGAACCTTGACCGGTACCCTCACAGGTACCCTAACAGGAGCCCTCACAGTTATGCTCGCCAGTAACCTCACTGGTACCCTGACTGGTACCCTGACCAGTCCCCTGACCGGTACCCTAACCAGTGCAATGACCCATGCCTTGACTGTCACACCTGGGCCATCCCTGGTTGTTGCAGGCAGGCTTTGTATGGGTCAGGGGGATATTGTCTGGGGGGATCTTGTCCGGGGGGATTTTGGTTTAATTGGGGGGATTTTGGCCGGGGGGGATTTTGTCCGGGGGGATTTTGTCCTAGAACCATGTCATACTGCATGTAAATAGTTGTGGGATCAACATAAACCACATGTTCACAGACACAAACCTCTTGATAAAGATGGTGAGACAAACAAGACTGATGAGGGATTATGTATTGTAATAGGCTTTAATCCATGCTATTCTGTCCTCTCAAGGGACTTGATAAAAATAGTACTATCCACTTTAATATTTTCAGGATTCCAGATGTTAAGTGTGCAAACAAAGCATCATTTAAATTTGGAGAGAGTGCAACTACTTTTTATGATTGATTTAAAACTGGTCTGCTCTGTTCACTTCCAGAAAATTAGATCATGTTTGTTTATTCCAACACTGTTACTGAATATGCTTTCATGATGATATTTTATTTCTTGTTACTTTTTTAATATTAGCACATCAAAACTGAAAGCAACATTTTTCATTTTGTCGCTGTTTTCCACTTTTTTAACATGTCCATAGAGGTTTTTACATATATCAATCACAAAACAGCAAACTAAGATATTAGCCAAGGTTTTCCCTGCAAACATCATTAATTGGCGAGTAATGAAGGACATTTGCAGATAATGAAAAAAGTGTCCACCGACAAAATCCACATTTAAAATTAATCGCATACAGTTCCCCCAAACCCACTATCAATCAAAGCTAAGATATGTTTTCCTTTTGGCACATTTAAACTGTGTCAAAAACAAATTTTTATTTTAAAAAGCAACTTGAGACAAGAAAGCAAGCCATCTAAAGTATTAAATAAGACATTTGTTAGCTGCGGTGGAGTCCCCTATGTGTGCTTAACTTCAAATGGTTACTCACTGATAAAACAACATCGCACTGCTTCCTGGGAACATCAATGTGCAGTCAGTATTACTACATGTTGAATTCTGATTCCATTACCTAAAATTCTTACCAACAAAAGTTTCTAATTATTTCAAGACCCAGATCTAGGAGAACACAACAAGCTGCAAAGTTTACTACATACTCACATCGTTATCTGCTATTCCATGTAGCCACATCAATGATTGGCATATAGACTTAAGAGAAGATTGCATCTCCATTGTTGCAATCCATTTTAGCAAGCAGATACTTATTGCAGAAGTTGGTTTCCTTGGACTGGATGGCCAATAACCACATCTCACAAGACTCTCTGCATCATTTGTGCAATGGCAAAAAGTCACTTGAACAGAAAAAGCCATTCCTGTAATGATTAAATGGAAAAGAGAGGCATGCTTAAAGGCATTGAAGACTCACGCACAAAGAATGTATCTCATGCCGGTCATCTAACCTAGTTTCGAATGAGGTGTAACAGAAGTGTTAGGCACCACCATCGATCCCAGAAAATACACACATGTTGCTACCGTCGGTAATTAGACACTTGTGCAAGATTATTACATGCAGCTACGGTCAATACCCACAACACAGTGTACATAGCAGCGATAGACATCTCAGGTCTAGATAAAAGATAACAAAGTATTACGTTTCATTACTGTCTGCATTTTGTAGCGACACAAAAAAAATCACTTGCAAGCAACGGAAAGTTAACTTTTTTCAGATGGGGCACGCGGTTTCGGGCGAGTCTTCAATGCCTTTAATCAACAGATCACCAAACCCCTGTGTCTGATATCTATTGGTTTCTTTAATGCAGGGGAGAGGGATGAAGGCAAAATAATACCAAGTAATTATCATGGTTCCCTTTCTTGAGAAATTGTAATGACTCATGGCATTATTATTAAGGGCTGCATAAGAACATCATCAATTTCAATCGACTGTGAATTCTGATTCCAATACACAAGAGCAAAGAGGCACATATAGATTACAACTAGGCAAACACACACTGAAGAGGAGACTCAACAAACACAAAGGAGATTGCAATGGTTATAGTTTCTTTGCAATCTTCCAATAGAGAATCATTTCATAATTTGTTTGCTTCTTAGGAAAAATTTATACAAAAGCTCTAAAGACACTTTTATCCTGAATATATCTAAGCTAAACCCCTTATTAATATGAAACAATTGTATGTGTATAGCATGTGTGTATAAACCCATGCAGTATCATCATACCCATTTGAGAGAATTTCTGACTTTCGTTTTGCCACATTTTTGCAACTACATAGACAATTTCAACATGTGACCAAATGTGGTATGGCGTGGTTAATATGGAGAAACATTGCACTAAATCCACCCGCCAAGTATGATGATAATCAATTACTCCCTCGTGTGGTTATCCCACACAGTAAAGAGTCACAAACCCATATCCTTCAACACAAAAATGCAACATGGCATTATCAGTTGAATGGCACATAGAAGCTATCACATCATGATATTATACAGTGTATGTTCTTACCATGTTTGTCAAATAACCTGATTGACTTCAAATATTTCTTGTTACAACTGTGTTGTGAGGCAATGAGCTCTCTGCAGAAATTGAAAGTTGAGCGGTATCCATTCTGTGAGCAAATAAACATAAAAAGCAGATAGATAGCTATCTAGACCACATTATGCTCATCACTTAAAGGTCAATAAAAGTGTTGTCAAATAAAAGCAACTTTCATTTCTTGAAGATTTTTATAATACTGTGCAGCAGGGTCTTTTTTAATCTCTCCAGAATGTAGTTTTAATAAAAAATCTTGAAAAAGTGTGTACTACAGGTACCCCAACTTTGAAGAGTGCCATAATATCTCAGTGTATTACAAAGGTGGTGTAGAAAGTTTATGAAAGCTCCATAAGTGCAAGATTCCTTGCACATGGTTTTTTGAAAGGGGGGGAGGGGGGGTGCAGATGGGAGGTGTCTTGAGCAAGAGAGGTTGCCTCGCACAGACGGTTGCTTTAAGTAACATGTCTTTTTAATATCTTGGAAGACTTGGATCTTAGAGTAATGTCTCTGTCTGCCATGCCTATTATACATTTTTATCTGAACATAGGGCACCAGATTTGTAGGTCCCCAAGCAGACTCCATCAAAAATGGAAGGCCCAGTGTACCAGGTGAGGGTGTCATATTCCTCTTCCTGTACATGATATATATTACATTAATAGGTTGGATATCATTGCAATCTACAGGCAGCCTTCTACGAGACTTGCATGCATTGAAGTAGGTTACTTTAAAAAATTTCTGTTTAAATTACACAGTTAGTCGTTATCTATCCAACTTTACCAGAAATGATCAACCAGTAGCGAATAGATCTCTTCAATGCCCCTCTCCCCGACCCCTTCCCTGCATGTTATTGTGTTACATAAAGCTCAGCCTAGTAGAGTACAGTGTAGCATTATATAAGGTTATGATCGATACAAGCATGAAAATCAATTGTCCTAACCTGCAGTTTAATCTTCACAGAACATCATAGTTTTATAACTGTGTAACACACAGTGTGACAAAATGCATTACATTCATAATTCACCAAGCTCATACTGTAGTAGGTGAGGGAAGAATCAGAATTTGTAGCTTCATTGAGTGTACTGTTTTAATTCATCCATGCCACTACAGTACACATTACAGTACCTTAATGTAACCATACAAGAACACTAGAAATTGGCATATACTGTAAGTTCCTGCTAGGAGGAACTACTGTAAGTGAAAGCCGTGATTTCCATACTGTAAATCCCACCTTGGGATCATTCAGTAAAAGGTACCAAAAGCAATCATGAGTAACCATGTTGTGAAATTTGCAGCAAATGCCAATGTATACTACTGTTTCAATATCTCTTTCAGAACAGCTAAGTACTGTAACTCTTGGAGCCAAATGCCAATGCAGAAAAAAATTAGCCACGGTTCAAATTATACATCAATAAGGTTATAATTTTAGGCATGAAATAATGATAACCCGTACTTGACAGGACATGTATACATGTGTAAGTACTTACTGTACAGATCGTGCAGAGACCATTTTTACATTTTTTTTACAATCCTGTGCATGTCTAGCAGTTGGTTTTACTTTTCTTTGGTTATATTGCCACATGGAAGCTTGAATGACTTATTGTAATTTGGCAAAAAACACCTGCATTATTTGAGAGCTTTAGAGTCTCTTCTAGGTTCAGAGGGATGCTGAGTAACCAACCTAACATTTTATCGAAGTGGTGAGTAAGCAGGACTTTCTATACAAATTTGATGTGAGAAAGCTTCTCCTCTGTTGTACAATATAACAGCAGTGAAACTATGTGAGTCATTTAATTACATTGTTTCCTAGTTAAAGTTTCAAGATATAAAAGATATAACTTCTATGCATGATGCAATGGTCATGTACTGTACATACACATTTCACATTCAAACTTCAACTGATATCCCAAAAAATACTAAGTAAATAGCAATGGGCTCATACAAGAAGTTGGTGAAAGGCTATTAGTACTACAGATACTGTACTGCGTTCAGTTTGACTCTCCATGCATGGTACGTGCACACCCAATGGCTAACAAATTTCTCTTGGTTTTTCAAACTGTCTGGTTACCAGCAACTAAATGTAATCACCAAATGTTTTAACCCCCCCCCCCTTTAGTAAACACATTAGCAGTGACATTATTTTAGTTGCATACAGATTGAGAAGCTGAAATTTAACACCCCTTTGATAACTAGCTAGAGCAGACATTTCTTAAGGGGCAAATTTCATACTCTAATGCACAGAAGACATATCCTAGGCTTAGCAAGTTAGACTAAATAATATAAGACTAGATAATGTACAAAGAATTAAACACCGTACACAGTGGACTACAGTAGGTCTTTGGTAGTATTATGAGGATTTGTGTTGCAAACTACTCCACCTTGACTGAATCCTTGGCATTTGCAATAAAGAAAACAAATGTGCTATGTATAGGACAAACCTTTAATGTCGTTGACATGCTTTCAGTTAGGTTTATCACAATTAGTGGCCATTTTTTCCCCTAGCATTATACAATTTCCACAGTAAGTTAATATAAATATTTATGCCTATATATGCGAGAAGGAGAATCGCTTCCCGTCAGTCATCACTCTAGCACCAAACTCAAAAGAAAAAAATCCTATTTTCTCTGCCTTAATTGCCTTCAATTTTACCCCTTCAAATTACATACGAGTGTTCCAGAGTTGTTCTCATGCATTTAGTATATAGTTTACTGCTCAGTTCAAACCAAATTGTTTATACTTTTCAGTGGCAAGGTACTGTATTAACGATAGCATCAAGTACCTGTTTTTTTTTCCGAGACTTAACGGAAAGGGTGGACAATTTAGTGCTACATTGCTTAGAAGTGATTCACCTTCTCGTACATAGCCTAGGCCTATATTATATACTGTGTAAATTTTATAACACCAGGAACACCTGCCTGTCACTGTCAGTTAAGTGACCGTTTAGGCCTAACCCAAATTTCATAAAAATATCTATATGGTTTCTTCAACTACATACCCCTTTATGAATTAGGGTCAAAAGGGGTACTTACCACTTAGAAAAGTGCATGCCTTTCCGCCATGTGAACACCATGGTGGTAAAGCACTTTTTCTATGATGGCGATAAGAGTACATAACTGTTGGTAGGGGTAACGTTAGCATGCAAGTTAGGAATATCAAGTAACGGATTGTTAGGATGCGTTAAAGATGGGCTAGGGAACAAGAAATTCCTAGAAATATGAGGTATGGAATATTGTAAAGCTTTGTTAGGACAATTTATGATTCAAGCATTGTGCAATGTTCTACACATGCACTGTATATTGCTCCACTTCAAACTACCAATTAAGTCAGGTCTGTACGCAAATAGGCCTTCTAATTTCTAAATCAACAACTAGAATCTCTCAATTTTTATTTTAATTCAATTACTTCAACCACCCTTTAAACATTTGATGACGGTGTACCTCTCCTTCCATGCGATTTAAAGTAAGTTTCAACGGTACATTCCTGTACACCAGTGTAAAGTCCTTCCTAAAATGTACGTTTCCGCCCTATGCGGTGCCATGGGGAAATGCTCGAATCCTATGGCGGAAATGTATGGCGGCATGTACCTAAGCTATGGCGGAATGTCACTAGACCTAGATTCGGTTACTACTACAAGTTTACTTATGTCATGGAAAAACCCATTTTGTGTATCTGTTTTGTATCTATTTGAGACTTGCACACACTCACCTGTCCGTGAAGAATGTTTCAATCAAAATGGATTTACTAAAACGATTGGAGAAAAGTTAGGCTACCATCTGAATCTCGCATGCAGTATAAAATAACCGCCGCAGCAGTGTGTCGACCATGTACTCCGTTTGTACGGCTAGGGAGTAGTCTTCGTTACCCAGCCGCCGCGCATTTTCACCATTCGGACTCGTAGTTCAACGTGTAACAGCTTTGCAGTAATTACTGTGCCACCTGTCATTAACCCTGTCTGTATTTTTGTGCGTGTTTTTGTCCGTTTTGTTACTGTTACTTGTCATTAAGCCTTTGAAAAAGATCCTGCTAGGATCGAAACGTCAGGCCAACTTACTTTTACACATTAAGACAATACTGTATGACTAACAGAACATCTGTCCCTGGATTGTTCACAAAGCTAAAGCCACCTGCGGTTTTCTTCTCACTCAGAATTAATGGAATTTACTCGTATTGTTATGCTAATCTTACCGGATGTTTACTCGCATGTCGAAATTATTCCTGAATCATGGCAAAGCAACTATGGCAAAGCAAATTCCCACTAATGATATATTCCAGTTTGATTCTATCGGAAAAATTAGATCATTGCTAAATGCCGGTCTTGTTTTGAACCGGTACTCCAGGTTTTACATCTGAAAATGAAAGCTTATAGTCAATAAAATTGGATTATAAAAATTTGACCGATTGTCTGGTTAATAATCGGAGTTTATCATTGTTAATCAAGGTTTTTTGACCGACTTTGCAGACTTATCGTTCAAAAGCTAGATTATAGACTAATTAACCGGAATAATCGTTTGTATCCATATATGCCAAATGTCCATAACAAGCAATATTTCGATAGTCAGCCTGTCCAAGTTTGGCCTTTAACTCCCATCATAAACAAATCGTTTAAATGAATGGTTCAGCTATAACTAAATTTAGCCTGTAAATGTATAGTTGCATTCACAACGTCAACGAAATCAACTTGGTTATAATCTCTCACAATTCCCCCGCCTCCGACCTCCAATGAATGGAAATAGCTTTTGCGGTAGTAAGCTGTACATTACTCTGGTTCCACCTTTGTTTCTCTTGATGTTTAATATTTATATCATTATTTTCTTTGAATATTCATTATTGTAAACATCAACAACTAACGAACTTCAGGGCGGCCCTTCTAATCTCAAATAAACATGGATGATCGAAGTAATCCTTCATCCTCACTCTGACTATCCTGACCGTAATCCACAGTCTTCAACTTACGATACCTTTGTTATAATCAGAAGATAGTTGTGTCCTTCTCCTGGGTGATGCAAACTTTATTATTTTAGAGGGCGCTCGTACGCTTTGCTCAAGTTTGCTCAAGCTGAAGTTTCAAATTTACACACAAACATGCTACTTAAAGTGTCGTTAAATGTTAAATTATTTTCATACGTACGCTAACCAAACATGATCAGGTTTTACCATCGTTCCGGTCACATTAGCCTCCCACACAATTCCCGCTCCTGCTTCACTCTCACAATGGATCGACTGTCGTTTTACGTAATATATTTACCTTGGAAAACAATGTCTTCCGGCAAAATAGGAGCTAAAATTGCTTCATTTATATTTGACTTTGGCAAGGCAATGTTCGTGGTAAGATATTGAACCACATGTGGCCTCAGTACAACCTAAATAATGTTACTTAACCACGTCAACCTCACCCCCCCCCCTTCATCCCACCCTCCACCCCAGTCTTGATATATGTGGTGATACATATCTTGCGCACCAACAATTGATCATGACGTCATATAGGCTAGTGTGTCCAGATTTCCAGCCATCCACACCCGACTTCCCTTTCCTATTTTGAACTTATGATGTGTGTTCTCTTTTATTTGTTTATAAATTTAATGATTATTATCAGTACGTTGACTAATGAAACACGTAAAACAAGGAGCATTCATTATCCCACCACTGAACTTTGTATCAATCTGATACTATCTCTTGCTTAGGATGAATTGCCACAATCTGCCAGCTGGCGGCATACCATAAACCGCGGTGTTAACGAGACGATACATATCGTTTACTGCAAGACCACCCCCCCCCCTCACGCGTGCAGAGACGTCAATGATCAACACAATGGATGGAGAGATCTTCATATGGGGACGAGGAGGGAAATTCGCTTCTTTAAGAAGGAAAAAAACAAGTAAAATTTAAAACCGTTAAAAATCATGCCTGCAGATGATTCAGATATTGTATGCCCAAAATACGCTATAATATCAAATAATGGTCACCAGATGCCACATTGAGCGATATACTTTACGATCATTTTATTATACGCTCTTGAATATTTGGTAAATAGGTTGCAAGTTAAAATCTTTCTAAAAGCACTTCTTTCTAGCAAATTGAGATGAACTTGAAGAATAAAGTTCTTATTAAAGACTCACAGAGCGTTATCAACTTTTTTATTAGGACAATATTTTTTTTATCCCAACCGCAACTATATACCAGCTTCACCTGTTTTGAGAGTCACTGTATATAGCCATGACCTTCTGTGTGACCTTCATGCAGGACAGGAAAAGAATAAGAGGTTGAAATTACAAGTTAGTACATGACTACATGTTACACATATAGATAACACTGTTGACAATATTTATCTGATTAGTTTTCTTTTATTGCTTCCATTGATATTACAATATCAATACATATCAATAATTTCATGATACGATTCTACGATATGAACTTATGATATAGAAACAGATGAACAGGGTGAATATGCTGTAATTGTATCACAATGAGAGACCAGGATCGCCTTAAAGGGAACAAGTGTGTTTGGGTGCAAAACTTATATATTTGTAAGAGCATGCAGAATAAGGAAGATACCAAGTACAATAAAAAGGAAAGGAATAATTATTTCTTTGGGAATATCTTATATCATCAACAGATATTGAAATGCAGTGATATCTTTCATATTTATTTGTTAGTCGGTGTTTGTATAGTTATGTAAATATTTTCTGTTTTGCAGGACAGGGCTTGGGTTATATTGTTAAACTTTATGGCTTCATAATATCGAATTGCGTTAAAGCAAATACGACAAAAACTGAATTACAATGAAGAGATCATGAATATTCATTAATCATCAACCAGCACCATTAATAAGAAGAAGCAAGGTAAAAAAGGATAATGAAAGATATGTGTGGAGAGCAGATCATCGCATTTAAGGTTCATGTTAAATATACAGAACATTATCTTCGTTACTATCATGTTAAACTCTTACTATAATACGTCAAAGTCACGTGTTCCTATTGTCTTCGGAGAAACATCACAAGAGATAATAATAATGGAACAAAGAACTGGATTGAAAAACAATACATGTCATTGTTATTAATTAATGTCTAAAGACAATGTTTAGTATGATTTTGAGTAACACAATCAATGGTATAACGGTAGACAGTCAGTCATTGTTATTATGATATTCTCCTAATAATCACTGCATTACGCGTGAGTAATATCAAAGATTAATTCATAATATAGAATAGGAGGAACAAGGAAAGCGACTAAATCTTGAAAGAAAGTAAAATTAATAAATGGTTGAAGTAGTATGAAATTTAACAATTAATGACTAAATATAACAATAATTAGAGCTAGTATTAGATGTAGTCTTATAATTGTTAAAAATCGAAGGAAAATATCGGAATATAAAGAAATAAAGAAGATCTGAAATAAAATGAAATCAGTAGAATCATTTATAAAGCGCATTAAAATAACAATGAAAGAATAAAATGAAGAGTATATACTATACAGAGCCGATCTTGGTATTTAAGGATTACTTGATATACATAATATTATCAGCTTTACTACGGAAAAATTATTTAATGCTAAAACAATCACTTGTTAACGTTCTCCTTACATACCTTATCAGAGAAGACTGTTAATGCAGCAATTAATGAAGTCAAATGTAAAAATTATAAAACTGATTCAAATCTACAATTCTTGTATCTAAACAAATATTCAAGAATCGATATCTCCAAAATCAAATGCATTTTTTAGTGACCTAAAGTGACTTGCTCATCGATAGCTTACCTTTCACATCATATTCAAATGATCCATAGTTTACCTATCACATAATATTAAAATAATCGATAGCTTACCTATCATGTAATATTAAATATGATCGATAGCTTACCTATCATGTAATATTAAAATGATCGATAGCTTACCTATCATGTAATATTAAAATAAACGATAGCTTACCTATCATGTTATATTAAAATAATCGATAGCTTACCTATCATGTAATATTAAAATGATCGATAGCTTACCTATCATGTAATATTAAAATAATCGATAGCTTACCTATCATGTAATATTAAATATGATCGATAGCTTACCTATCATGTAATATTAAAATGATCGATAGCTTACCTATCATGTAATATTAAAATGATCGATAGCTTACCTATCATGTGATATTAAAATAATCGATAGCTTACCTATCATGTAATATTAAAATAAACGATAGCTTACCTATCATGTTATATTAAAATAATCGATAGCTTACCTATCATGTAATATTAAAATGATTGATAGCTTACTTATCATGTAATATTAAAATAATCGATAGCTTACCTATCATGCAATATTAAATATGATCGATAGCTTACCTATCATGTAATATTAAAATGATCGATAGCTTACCTATCATGTAATATTAAAATAAACGATAGCTTACCTATCATGTTATATTAAAATGATCGATAGCTTACCTATCATGTAATATTAAAATGATCGATAGCTTACCTATCATGTAATATTAAAATAATCGATAGCTTACCTATCATGTAATATTAAATATGATCGATAGCTTACCTATCATGTAATATTAAAATGATCGATAGCTTACCTATCATGTAATATTAAAATAGTCGATAGCTTACCTATCATGTTATATTAAAATAATCGATAGCTTACCTATCATGTAATATTAAAATGATCGATAGCTTACCTATCATGTAATATTAAAATAATCGATAGCTTACCTATCATGTAATATTAAAATGATCGATAGCTTACCTTTCATGTAATATTAAAATGATCGATAGCCTACCTATCATGTAATAATATAAAAATGATCGATTACTTACCTATCACATAATATGATGATCGATAGCTTACCTATCATATAATATTAAATGATCGATAACTTACCTATCACATAATATTAAAATGATCGATAGCTTACCTATCATGTAATATTAAAATGATCGATAGCTTACCTATGACCTAATATTAAAATGATCGATAGCTTACCTATCATGTAATATTAAAATGATCGATAGCTTACCTATCACGTAATATTAAAATGATCGATAGCTTACCTATGACCTAATATTAAAATGATCGATAGCTTACCTATCATGAAATATTAAAATGATCGATAGCTTACCTATCACGTAATATTAAAATGATCGATAGCTTACCTATCACATAATATTAAAATGATCGATAGCTTACCTATCATATAATATTAAAATGATCGATAGCTTACCTATCACATAATATTAAAATGATCGATAGCTTACCTATCATGTAATATTAAAATGATCGATAGCTTACCTATCACGTAATATTAAAATGATCGATAGCTTACCTATCACATAATATTAAAATGATCGATAGCTTACCTATCATGTAATTTTAAAATGATCGACAGCTTACCTATCACATACTATTAAAATGATCGATAGCTTACCTATCACATAATATTAAAATGATCGATAGCTTACCTATCACATAATATTAAAATGATCGATAGCTTACCTGTCACATAATATTAAAATGATCGATAGCTTACCTATCATGTAATATTACAATGGTTATTGGGTTTGATTCTCTTTAAGACTCACTAACAAATAGAAACATTAAAAGTTGCAGTAAAATACAAACTGGAAGGAAATAATAAAAATGATAAATGAAACACAGGGAGCATACCACTGTAAGGTTTACTAAATGTACAGAAAATTATCAGCGTTATTCTAACGATACAATATTAACAAGATCCTGGCGGTTTCTATGGTTACTTGCTTAGTGGAATATTAAAGTGTTGTACATCATCATCAAATACGGTATCATAATATTTATGGCCACATGTACCAGTTAGTAACCAACAACTGTATTCCAAGTTTGGATCCAATCTGATGCACTTGAAGATTGTGGGGTAATTGTGGCCCTTCCCAAAAATTGGGTCCAAAACAATTTTGTCCTCAAATGGTCCCAAAAATATTGCGCTCACAAATTCGGACCCAAAGAACATTTCCCAAAATGCAATTGAGTTGGAAATAAAAGTTGGCCCTGCCGGCCCAAAAATGGGCCCTGAATTATTGGGGAATTTGTTGGAAGGTGGAGATAGGGATTTGGAATTGGGATGAATCATAACATTGCATACAATAGTTCCCGAACGACAGCAATGTGACTACCAAAACCTAAAAGATTACATTTGTACACTTTAGCGCACAAAACTAAGTAGTTGAACATGTGGCATACTAAAGGATGAATTTAATGTTGTTAATATGTTGTATCACTGGCTTTCAGTCTAGCCTGCTTTTACTTACAAAACTTGATTTTGTTGAGCTATTCAAATGTATAAATCACATTATTTACATGAATATTTAGGCCTGTACTGAGGGGCCGACATCGTCAATTTAAAATTAAAGGAGTATTCAAGTTGAAAAAAACATTATAACACTCCTTGTTTGGACAATAACATTTAAAGACTGAAATTCCGAATAAAGTAATCCTTTAAAACAAAATGTAAATTGAAAAGTTATCTTTCACATTTTAGTTCTTTATTGTACATGGAATTATTAAAATCCCTCTATCTCTATATCTATTCTATCTCTCTACAAGATCCATTCACAATGAATGTAAAAGTTACAGTCTTCACCAAGTCACCATTCCATTGTCTTGAGAATATATGCATTTGATGACGTCACAATCATACTAGACTAGTTGCATGTGTAATATACTGGAGCTCTATCTGGAGCTGTTTGTAGTATTTGGGAGATATTAACAGTTTACAACCTAAATCTTAATTAGATCCTTTCCCACTGAAATTACTGCCATCAATTTGAGAATTGAGTTAATGACGTCACAGTCCTGCTGATGAACATGCATTTTGCATTGAGCTGTAATACAAAGATAGTAAAATGATATATTGTAGGTTATATTGTTATCATAATCAACAGGTCGAACAACATACTTATTAGTAGAATAATGGGGAAGTGATACCTAAGCAGCCCCATCCCCTGGAGAAAAAGCGCCATCAATACCATGAGCCAAGTCATAATTTAACACACCAGCTAAACAAAACACTGCGACACAGGAACAAGCCAACAATGTTTCTGTTAATGGAAGGAACTTATCACTCATTTTCATACATTAATCAGGGATCATCTTTGTTAATGAAAAATATGATGAAACCAATTATAGTTGAAGCAAATAATATTAGTGACCAGAAAGAATTAGATAATCACAGATATAGGAATACAAATTATGGTTATTGATGGTTATTTTTAATATATTAAGATTTTACAACTAAAAGTAGCAGACAATCACTGTTAACAAATATAATGTTGAATACTAAGGTAGAGAGTATTCAGCTGTATTGACTTACAGTTACTTGGGCTTTTCCTGGTTGAAGTTCGCCAAGCTCCACTGGTATACCATCCCAGCATCGAATCCCTAAACAAGAGGGAAAGTATAAATGAATATGTGTAATGAATATGTGTAATGAATATGTATAAGATAATACTAATGAATGTGTAATAATAATGAATATATAAAAGATAACACAGAAACAAAGACAATGTAGTATAGTTAAGTGTTGTAAATATTCATCATATGCAGCCATATTAAAAGTGTTATTTCAGATAAATCGAGTCATGTTACATTAAACTTTGCATGTTTTCAAATGTCTTGACAATTTTTGTCCTGTTTATTATTTTTATTTCAGTTATTATTTTAGAGATTTCTAACGAGTATGTCCTGCGAATATTTTAGTACTGAACATGATATACACATGGATGCTAAATCCATGAAGCCATGGTCACTAATGCTGTGGTCGCTTTGATTTTATGCTTGAAAGGACTGATTTGTGAAGGTTGGATTCTATAAAAAATAAAAAAAAGTCCGACTGTGTGCTTGAAATATTGAAACTTAGTATATAAATAACAAAAATGAACAGTTTATGTCAACAATTATTGACTCATAGCACAAGGATCTAACCCTCTCCCAATCTATAAAAGTGATTTCTGTGTAAAACAGGATTACTGTACAAGAATCAGTTCACTTATCTCCACACCCCATCCTCTTCCCTGTCGGATATCAACAAATGACCTATCCAGGGATTTCCCCTTGATATCACGATGACTCAATCAATGCAACCCAATGTACTATCACACATTGGTGCGACGCAGGGAAATGTTCCGTCCTGTTTATAAGCTGATCCCGTCAACCTGAGTAGCCATTTTCAAGTTAGCTACAGTGTTTATCATTCTCATAATTATGAAAGTTTGACAATTCCTTCAAACATTAATTTAATCCTTATAGAACCATATCCTGGTCACTCATCTCTCATTCAGTGATTTTTTTAAAAATTTACATATGTAGGAGCTAAATCAAACTGGACATTGACTCACGTGATTATGCAATAGAAAGGTGAGAGTTCAAGAGCTGGTGAAGGGTGCAGCATTCTTAGGGTGTTAAAATGACCAGTGAACTTCATTCTGAAGGTAAACTGAGTTTGATCCATTCAATTGGTTTATATATTCCCAGCTGGACCCATCCCTCTCCCTTCTTCCTCTAGAAATTTGAAGCCAATCGGATCATTTCGTGTAAAATTAAGTAAGATGTTGGGTAGGCCGTGTCAATATCTGACGTTCATACTGTTGTACCTAATTCCCTGAATTGATCATTATTGACATCTAACGGGATAGTTATTTTAGTTGGTTCTCTTGGCCATGCTAGACCCAGGGGCGTAGCGAAGGGGTTTTTGTTGGGGGGGTGTGGAGAATTTGATTTGCCGACTGATCTGGAAGTGGTGACTGAAATGGGGGAGGGGTCTAAGGGTAGGGGGTGTCCCCCTCCCGTTTGGAAAATTTTTAGTTTTGAAACGTCCTTAGATGCAATCTGGTGTATATTTTAAGTCAAATTTGATTTGCCGACGGATCTGGAATTGGTGACTGAAATGGGGGAGGGGTCTAAGGGTAGGGGGTCTACCCCTCCCCTTTGGAAAATTTTTAGTTTTGAAACGTCGTTAGATGCAATCTGGTGCATATTTTAAGTCAAATTTGATTTGCCGACGGATCTGGAAGTGGTGACTGAAATGGGGGAGGGGTCTAAGGGTAGGGGGTCTACCCCTCCCCTTTGGAAAATTTTTAGTTTTCAAACGTCCTTAGATGCAATCTGGTGCATATTTTAAGTCAAATTTGGCACGGAAGAAGCTCCCGTTCTCCTTTTCTCTATTCAGCTTTCCTTCTTTCTTCCCCTTCCGCTCTCTTCACCTTTTCTCCTTTTGCCGACAGACCCAAAATTTGCCGACAGCGGCCAAATTATTGGGGGGGGGGGGTGTGACACCCCCCACATCCCCCCGCTCGCTACGCCCCTGGCTAGACCGGGTTCTGCTTTATGTTTTGTTTCGACGGAACTTGTGTTATCATTAGCATATTTTATCTTCATTGGTAAGCTATTAACATTTTAGGGGTTAATTATAAATGCATATTATTGTGCGAAATACTATTAACAGGTTAAGCGTTAACTATAAATGCATATTATAGTGTGAAAGACTATTAACAGTTTAAGCGTTAAATGAGAAAGACAGAGTCTTTCTTGCTAGCGTTACCTTATTTTCCCAAATTATAATTTAATCATCGATAAATCGTTCATATTTATAAACCAGTCTAAATAACAGTGTCAATAACACCAGGTGACAGATGAATGGTGGAATTGGAGGGGGAGGGGCGGACTCAGACCGATGTTCAGGGGTGCTGAAAGCGCTACCTTGTTCCCACAGTCAAGAGCTCGCTCAATACCCAAGGTCAGTGGTCTATTTGGAACCCGGCTACCGGAGACATATTGCCTACGAAGTCTAAACACTCCTGAGATTAAGTTTGAAAAGTATTTGATGCATCCCGGGACCCCAATGCGAAAATATACACAACCCTTCCCGTTGCATCCGGGCATCTCTTGTTACCATAGTACTATTGTCTGGGAACCTGTTAGTTTGCTGGTAGTATAGGTATATAGTAACAGTAAGACTTGATCTCGTTTTGTTTTTTTTGAGAGAGATGGGAGAAATGGGAGAGATGGGAGAGATTGGAGAAATTGAAAAGATAAAAGTAATGAGTGAAGAAGAGACAACGATTTTGTTTTGTTTGGACAAAGAGGATCAAAATGAAAACCCTGTCAAAACAAGAAATTGCAAGCCAGATAACTTTCTTACAAGTCCGGAACAATGAACGAGATATCAAGATACTTGGAAGCTGTAACACATTGTAGAAAAAACTGTTATATCTCACTACGTAACAAGTACCCTACCTCTGTTATATCTCAATACATAATGAGTACCCTACCTCTGTTATATCTCAATACGTAATGAGCACCCTACCTCTGTTATATCTCAATACGTAATGAGTACCCTATACTTCTGTTATATCTCAATACTTAATGAGCACCCCACCTCTGTTATATCTCAATACTTAATGAGCACCCTACCTCTGTTATATCTCAATACTTAATGAGCACCCCACCTCTGTTATATCTCAATACTTAATGAGCACCCTACCTCTGTTATATCTCAATACGTAATGAGTACCCCACCTCTGTTATATCTCAATACGTACTGAGTACCCCACCTCTGTTATATCTCAATACGTAATGAGTACCCTACCGCTGTTATATGTCAATACGTAACAAGTACCCTACCTCTCTCTGTTATATCTCAGTACGTAATGAGTACCCCACCTCTGTTATATCTCATAACGTAATGAATACCCTACCTATGTTATATCTCAATACGTAATGAGTACCCTACTTCTGTTATATCTCAATACTTAATGAGCACCCCACCTCTGTTATATCTCAATACTTAATGAGCACCCTACCTCTGTAATATCTCAATAAGTAATGAGTACCCTAACTCTGTTATATCTCAATACGTACTGAGTACCCCACCTCTGTTATATCTCAATGCGTACTGAGTACCCCACCTCTGTTATATCTCAATACGCAATGAGTACCCTACCGCTGTTATATGTCAATACGTAACAAGTACCCTACCTCTCTCTGTTATATCTCAGTACGTAATGAGTACCCTACCTCTGTTATATCTCAATACGTATTGAGTACCATATCTCTGTTACCATCAACGCGGATTAGTTTATTTCTTCAAATTCAATAATAAATGTGTTCCTGTTTGACGGGTATGTGATGATGCTTACATGCAAACTTTTTTGCATCGTTTGCCAAATTTCTTTGAGAAGATTAGCTCCTCCTTAACCAACCATGAACGATTAACACATCAGCAGATTGAAATTAAATAAACATTAAGAGTCTGCTGGGGGGGGGGGGGGGAGGGGTGACAGTTGAAATTTTAAAGTTATATTCCAATATCGTGTAAGGCTTGTAACACACCATAAAATCTGATTCAACCTTACTGTATTTAAAAGTCTATGTTTATCATTTCTTTGACAGTGTGTGCGGAAGGAAGAATATCTAGGCCGCATCTAAACTAGACATTGAAAACATTGCTACCATCGTTACGAGATATAAACCTGTAACTGGCCCATGTAAATTCCCTGTTCGGTACACTTCAATTATAAATCTCTCCTCCCTGATGAGAAACATGTCTAATATTCTGTTATCTTATTTCTTTGTTCCACAGTAATTAACACCCTCTTGTATGTTAATAAATTACCGTACTAATTAATAGGAACATGAATCTACGTCTATCTTACCTCTTCTCCTGGTAGATTGCCCCTATTGTCACAGGCCTGAAAGGAAGAAAAATATTATATTCATGAGATTTTTAAATTGTATTGCAGGAAAATATAATAACTTGAATGCAAAGCCACAAATATGGAAGTAAACTATTCCTGGCAGGTAAACACACATCTGTATTGAACAAACTAAAGTCAATATAGGAGACAGACTCGTCACTGTAAGATGCACGGACTAAATAACATTAATAAATACATCAGCTTTACAGGGAAGACAAACACTGAGTGACGTCATCAAACACTGAGTGACGTCATCAAACACTGAGTGACGTCATCAAACACTGAGTGACGTCATCAAACACTGAGTGACGTCATCAAATAATGATGAACTTCTCACTGAGATGATCAGATGGATACAATGGACGAGAGGATGACGAGGAGGGAAAAGAGGGCAGCATTCAAAGATAGAACTATTTATATGATCCTCGTGGTTTATTCGATGGAATGTACAAGCAATGCAAAATCTTGAATATCCCATGAAGCAGCATATTGGTAACTCTCCCTACCCCCCCCCCCACCACACTACATCTTATATGAGGAGTAACAAGAAAATATTCGAGAATTAAAATAGACTAGTGTAGATCTGTTATCGTTGACCAATTTCATGAAATATCATAAAACTTTGTTAACCTCTCAATAGTTTAATTTCTTCTAAATTTGCCGTGTCACGTGCGCATTTTTATTTAAAGTTTGCAGAAATTGTTTCATGAATAAACATTTCTACCTTGCTTTGATCCTTTAGTCAATTGAAACATTGTAGAATAAACACAGAACACAATGCAATTATTTCTTCAATAAAATAATTCGTATGTTGTTTTCCCAATACATTGAGTAACATTGAAATGAGTTTGTTCAAATATTAAACATTATGCACTATACATAAAACTAGTATATGAATAACAATATACATGTTTCAACAAGAAAACGCCTTGTAAACTGGTAAATGTATATTATTTCATATAAGGCTTTCCAAAAGTTGCCTCACTCTATGTTCCATCTTAGGCAAATTTAGACCACAGAGGGGTTACGCTTTGTTAATTTGTGAATTAGCAGTTTGTTATAGTAATCAATACACTCTGTATATTTCTCAGACCAGTATGCAGAAACTATGTAAGCTCTGTATGGCTTTGTCCCTATATACTGACTGGACTCGGACTTGGTTTGGGTTGCTCATGTCCTCTATAGAACGCTGTTCGGACTAGAGAGTATTTTGGACCAAGTAGTCTCGGACTCGGCTCGGAATCAGGAAAAATTGACTTATCTACATCAGTGTGTTTCTTATGCTATGTGATGTAGTTATATTGAGTGGTTCTGGTAGAAAGCGTATTAATAGCTATAATATGGCCAGCTGATTCTCTTTCTATGTTATTTTACTCACTGACATGTGTAAGGTCATTTGCACTATATAGTTTGCATATCACTTGGCAAACTTGAACAGATGTATTGTGCAGTTGTATATCGTTTACATATATGTTTTAGTTACCCTATAGGCATTTGTCGGTTGCGACTTCTGCTGGAAGGTCATATATAAACCGACATGCAAATTGGGGGTGCGGCCATAACATGTAATTTATTTACATAGTAAAGTCCTATTACTCCGTGTTCCCGCAACACAGAAGTGGGTACTTTACATGTCTATCCAAATAACGGTTTATACGTGTGTCTTTGTTCCTGTATTATTTGGCGCCATTAGGATTCCACCGTAGTTAGAAAGCCCCTTCCACACTCCACCCCTGGCCCTGGTGTCTATGCAAAGTACGCGGGAAGTAACACGAATATTTTGAAACCTTTTGTTCAGTTCTGACAGCTTCAGTATTTTGCCTTTTTTAATATTTCTCATAATGCTGCCCTCTATTTATAGTGTTGTTAGTACAGAGAGTGGTACCGAAATGTTTCTTGAAAGTTCAGTGAAAAACTAAAATGTAAGCCTTAAGTTAACCTTTGACTTAATACGTCACTGTTATGGTTACTTTTCCTAACAATGTTAAAGTGCATCACATTGATGGAAATTACCTCAAAATACAATAATGATGCAATGTAAGCTTTCATCGATTGATAACATGTGTTGGTTGCCATGGTATCCTTACAACAGAACAACGAAGCGGGCTAGTAGAGCAACACAGTTTCTTTCTACTTTCTAATTTATTCCCATTTTACACGAATACAACAATAGCAATATAACGAATAGCAATATTATAATAGGAACTATGAATCTGACCGCTTGTAATTAGCCTAAGCAGGTGATGCGAATAGAAACAACTTCAGCTCCAATTCTTACATGTATAAGGAGGCGAGGCTAGTTATGAAACATATAATAGGTCTGATTTAAGTTCCGATGCTGGTTAAAAAACAACCAATTTTTCTTATGAGTTGAAGCATTTATCCGATTTATAATAATTCATGAAACTGATGAAAGCGTTTGAGCGCTATTTAATGACGATTAAGTTGATACTGTAAAAGAAACCAGCTATGTGTTAATACTACATTCGTTAATTTAGTCTTGTCATCCAACTATTGCTGTAAACGGATCATCCAGCTTCTCCAAAGGAGAATCTACTGCACATTTAAGATCTTTTAACAAAAAGCAGAAGCAATATACGTCACGGACTGAGCATATACATCTCCGTGACGCAGTATCTTGAAGGAAAAAAAAAAAACAGATTCATGTGCGTGGTCTTTTCAACATTGTGTTCGTATACAGCGTCACAAAACTTGTTCTTTGGTTGCCATGGTATCTAGACAACAGAACGAAGCAGTAGTATAATTGCCCTCACACACTGACTTGTTGTGTAAATTTGCGTGGAAAGTGATTTAATCACAGCGCCACCGAATCATCGGAAATTATTTACTCCACAGAGCGAATCTGGTGCCACTAAATATATATATTTGCAAGATCTTCTACAGTTTATTCCAAATCACGAATTTAATATTTTCACAAATTACAAAATAGTCTTCACGTTTCTTTCATTTTATCAATAAACGTTTCACCTCTTCCTTCATTTATATCAATCGCCAAAATGTCCAGCATTTGCAATCTAGAAAACGGTGAGTCGGATGTTCACAAGCAATTTCGTTTATCTATGCACTCCACACACAAATGATAGGCATTAAAAACCAGTTTCTGATATGATATTAAAACCACACAAAGAACAACAATGTTGAATCGCGCTGCTTCGCATCGGTCTCCATCCGTTACATTACCAGTTCATCCTCATTTCTGACCTAGAAACTACAGGTATTTAATGTCCTATACACATTAGTGTACGTGAAACCGTCGCAGGAATATTTACCTTGATAAATTTGAGTTAAAAATTGAGTCAGATTGAACCTATTAGAAAAAGTAGCAAAAGTGTACTTCTGTACTTTGTGCTGTTTTTGCTACAATCTGCTGGTATAACTTGACCGTTTAAGGAATGAGAAGGACTTGAAAACAATATGTTACTGAAGTCCAACTGGGAAGATTAAAGTAAGTTTTAACTATAAAATATCTATGACATTAAATTTGTGAGACACAAATTGCTTAACCTGGTTAAACGACAAATAATTCACTAATCATGAGCAGTCACGTGATTGTGACAACACATCTACATATCTTAGTTTGTTGCAGGATATCCAATGATTCTACGAGTATTTCATTGTTTGGTCAATTTACAGCCTATGACGTAATAGGCAGCTTAATTAAGTTAGTTAATGGAAGACCCACTTCTCCTAACACCATAGAATACGAGAAAATGAACATAACCAATGAAAACCAGAGAGCGGTGGCGGCGGAACCGGGGGGCTTGGGGGGGGGCTCAGCCCCCCAATGAAAAAGTTGAGGGGGCAAATGCATGATAAGCCCCCCCCCCCAATATTTACCAAGGCTTCGAAACGTGCATCTGCCCATTTTTCAATGCATACTTGTCGATCTGTCGGATGCACACGTATACTATATAGGTGTAATAACTTTAGTAATTGCTGGGGGACCCTCGGCCCGTCCCCTGGCTATAGACCACATTGTCACCCCAACCGCGTCTTCACGCCCCGTGGAAAGTGGAAGCAGTGAGTGTGAGTACCAGTAAGCGTAACACAACTTCGTATTAGGCCAATGACTTGCCTCATTTCAGCCAGTTCTCCAACATCCCCTTACTTAGTGGCGGAGCGTCCATATATACAGTCAGGGGGGCGGATGCCCCCCCCCCCCCCGACAGACTCTCATGGACTGCTGGCGCCCTTTTCAGCTTTTCACTATACTTTTTACTTGTTCGCTATTATTGACTATTTTATTGCGCTCTCATATACCTATTGACATTTGTCATATTCTGTTGGTGTAATTTTCCGACAAAATGGCGACGACACCTATTTATTCTCCGTTTATCTGCAAATAAGCAAGGCCCGGAAAGTGTCATTTCCTGCAATCTAGGGAGTATCTTTACTCAAAATTTTTCTGTACGCTCCGCGCCAACCTGTGGTGGCGCTCCGCTTAGATAGTGTCGAAAGCGCCCCTACAGACCATTCTTGCACCCCCCCCGACCAATACCCCTAGCTCCGCCACTGCCCTTACTACACTCAAAAACGTCTTTGCGAGTACACTACGAGTATAATAGCTACTCTCTTAAAACACCATCGATACAAATTACAATGTTTTTACAGACTTTTACGTGCAATCTGAGAAATTGCAGATTTGAGACCCATATTTTAGGGCTAGGTATTCGCAGCATAAAACACACGGGAAGTGCCGTTTCCGGCCACCTGGGGGTTTGAAATAACCCAAAATTTTCTGGTACGCTCCGCGCCAACCGATGGTGGCGCTCCGCTTAGATAGCGGATGTCTCCACACATTAGCCCCCCCCCCCCCCCAATAATTTTTCCGTTCCGCCGCGCCTGCCAGAGAGCCTGCTACAAAGACAAATATGCAAAGGCAGCTACAAATCAAGATGGTGACGTAAAAAGCGGGATAAGTTCAGTACATTCCTTTAGGTGAAGACATTATTTGATTAAGATATTGATTGTAGTTTGCATGCGCGCTACATTATTGGGATTACTAGCCCGCTCCATTATATACATGGCTGACTGGTGAATGCCAGCCGAACATACACTCTTCATAGCAATCCAAATTCAGAAATTGGCTACGCAGGAAAAAATCCCGACCCAGATTTGCAAAGAATTGTGCGTAGCATACTTCTTCAAAACAAGACGTAACATTCTCTACTTTGGTTCTTTCTTCTCGAATTGAACAAGACAGGTAACATTTGAACGCATTTGAGTTAACAACATCCTGCAAAACGGTTGGAAGTAACACATGTTAAACGTGTTTATTTGCAACGACTCGGCGTTAACTGTACTAATTCAGCTCTTGCAACATAGACACTTGTAACGCTGTTATTGTACGTATATGGTTGGCCTTGTATGGCATATATTACGTGTTTTGGATGATGACTAACCAAGGCCAGGAAATCGACCAAGCAGTTTAACAATTGTGCAGTGCTATATAGACTAGATATTTACATTTTATTCCTTAGATTAATAGTGCTTTATTAAGTAATTGAAAGTGTAAACCACCCAGGGACGTAGCTGGGGGGGGGGGGTGGTGGGGTGGAGCAGTGCGAGCAACTGGTCCCCCCCCTCGTTCAGTGTCGAAAATGTTAAAAACTGTTCTTTTTGCATGGTATTTTGTCAGTGCTCTTTTGATCTTGAATACTCGTCAGCTCCGTTGGCCACTGTTTAGTACAATACATATTGTCTATACCTAACCGCACTCGATGGAGAGTCATGAACCGTATGTACAACGACGACGACAACGTGCATTCATATCCTTCTATGATTCGTCATAAGTTGTTGCACGAACAGCATGTTATGAAGCTAAGCTAGCAATCGTACGTGATACGCGCTTCCTATAAATAATTATTCCACTGCTAAATATGAAAGTGTATATTGTCCATCAATAAGTTCGTCAA